>NC_067400.1:409940713-410563491 GCF_016432865.1 Antechinus flavipes
TGGTTATTTGAGATACCTTCCTAAAAATCATCGTAATATTTAATTAAAATGTTAAAATATTTAATTATTGTAAACCACTGGGGATAGTAATGCTGTAATTGTAATGTAAATTGCATTTAGACTGAGGGACAGGAAAGAAAAAGTAATTTGTTTTGTAAGAATTGCTGACTTTTATTTAGTGGTATCAGCATTTTAACCAATTTCATTGTTTAAAACCTAATTAACTACAATATAACTCTTTAAGAAAGAGCCATAAAAGTTAGTATGCATTTTAATACATCAACCTAATGTAATGTGACACTGCTCAGAAAAACTGTGACTAAGTTTTGATGCTTTTCTGATTTAACATTAGATTGAAGTACTTTTAGTATATTTTTGCATACATTTACAAATTTTAAATTTAATATATGATGTATTCATAATCTTTCTGCTATTTTTCAAAGATTTGCTTTAAACAAAATGCTAATACGTTATAAAACACCATTTTTAAACAAAACATAAACTTTAAGGCAAGACTTTCAAGTACTATATCTAAAATCAATTTCCTAATAACTAGGTTTTAAATATATACAAGTTAGGGGCTATATATTGAGCTTATTTTAATCCCTCTTTGCCCCACCCCAGACCCATCTGCCACCCAATTCCCCAAAATGAACAATTTCACTTAAACATTCTAAGAGTCTTATATACTTTAGACAGTTTGACCTGCTAGTAAATGGACCATGGCAGACTTTACCCATAAAATCATATACACATTGATATAGCTTTCTCTGAAATCAAAAGTGAATATTGAGCACCACTTTGGTAGATCCATGCTTTTATTAGCATGGGTAGTCTTTTCTCTACTGCAGATTGCAAATAGAACCATTGAATGGTTCTTTCTGTTGTTCTTACTTTATTTACTCTGTCAAATCATGTAAGGCTTCACAGAGTCACAGAATTTCAGAGTTGGGAGAAATTTTAGTGGCTGAGTAATTCTATCCTTGCCTGAAAAAAGAATCCCTACCAAAATACACCCATTAATTGATCTTTGAGCCTTTGCTTCTCATGTTTCCCTGAATTCCTCAAAGTTATCATTTCTTACAGTAGCCCATCCATTTGTCTGCCGTTTCCCAATACTTGGGCCTTTTCTTTGTTTCTAGTTTTTTGCTTTAAAAAAACCTCAGCATCACTGAGGTTTGGGCACATATGAGACTTTTCTTCCTATCTTTGAATTCCTTCACTTCTCTTTAGTTCCCAATTTACCACCATACCCTGCTCTCCCTCCCCTCCCCCCCCCCAAAAAAAAAGCTGCCAAATCTGTACCTGTGATCCTTTTTAGTAATTGCTGAGTCAAAAAGTTTAGTCACTTTTTGGGCATGGTTCCAAATTGCTTTCCAGAGTGAGTGGAACAATTCAAAGTTCTACTAACAATGTATCAATGTGCTTGTTTTCCCTCATTCCCTCCCAAATTTATCATTTAACTTTTTGTTACCTTTGTCAATATAATGTGATATAAGATGGAACCTCAGACTTGCTTTAATTTGCATTTCTGTTATTGGTTTGGGGAATTTTTTTCTTTTGGCTATTGATACTTTGATCATAGAAGAAAAAGTAGATAATTAAAAAAACATTTACATGAATTATAGCATGTAGAATAAAGTTCTTTTTTTACTTCTTTTTCCATAATTTGAGAGCTAAAGAAAGAAACAAATAGATTTGTTTTTGTTCATTGAAAATAATTCTTATTTTTTTGAAAGATCACTAAATTTTTTCATTATATGGGCAGTATAATTTTTAACTCTAAAAAGGAACCAGATAAACATTTATGAAGGACTTTGGGCAATATTCTATTCTAGTTACTGAAGGTATGTAAACAAGAAAGAAACAAGAACTTAACATTCTTCTGGGGCAACATAGACATATACCCAGATAAATAAATATAAAACATATTAAAGGTAGTTTCAGAAGAACAGGATGAGCCTATTTGGGGTCAGAAAACAAATGTTTTTCTGATGTATTCTTGACAGCAGCCTTGAAAGGAGCTATGGATTTCTTTTATTAATATTATTATTATTATTAAGGCTTTTTATTTACAGAACATATGCATGAGTAATTTTTCCAACATTGACCTTTGTAAAACCTTTTGTCCCTCTTTCCCCTCACTCCCTCCTCTAGCTCCCCCCAATACATGTTAAATATGTTAAAATACATGTTGAATCCAATATATGTACACATATTTGTACAGTTATCTTGCTGCACAAGAAAAATCAGATCAAGAAGGAAGAAAAAGAAAAACAGAAAGAAAACAAAAAGCAAGTAAATAACAACAGAGAAAGTAAGAATGTTATGTTGTGTTCCACATTCTGTTCCCACGGTTCTCTCTCTGGGTGTAGATGACTTGTCATCACTGAACAAGTGGAACTGGTTTGAATCATCTCATTTTTGAAGAGAGCCACATCCATCAGAATTGATCGTCATATAGTCTTGTTGTTGTGTATAATGATCTCCTGGTTCTGCTCATTTCACTTAGCATCAGTTCATATATCTCCTCAGGCCTCTCTGAAATCATCCTGCTGGTCATTTTACAATAATATTCCATGGAGCTATGGATTTCAAGAGGCAAAGTATATGAAAAGAAAGAGCACTGCATTTATGGACAACAGATTATTTAAAGACAGACAAGTGGTAGAATATCATTTAAAGATTGATCTATCTGATTGTAACTTAACATAAAGATGAGAAATATTAGGACATCGGCCTTACAAGATATGGAAGGCTGTGATGGATTTAAAAGCCAAAGGGGATTTTATAGTTGAACTTGGAGATAGGAGGAGGAGGAAATAGAGTAAATTCATGAGTTGTTTTGGAGTTGGAATCTATAAGACTTGGCCACATTTTGGCTAGATAGGATTCTGTGAGAGTGAAAAGTCAGGGATGATATCTGGTACATGAAACTGAGTGACTTGGAGGATGCTAATGCCCTTGACAGTATGAGAGAAGTTAGGAAGAAGAGAGGATTTGTGGGGTGAGGGGGAAATAATGAGTTCAGTCTTGGATATTTTGAGTTCACATTATCTACAAGGTATCCGTTTCAAGATATCCAGTAAGCAGTTATAAGATGGAAGATTAGCAGAAAAGTTAAAGTCTAGATAAATTGATTTCAGAATCATCTGCATAAACATATTTAGTTGAACTATAGGTACTGATTAGCTCTTCAAATCAAATACTACAGAAAAGGAGGCTCAGGACAGAGGTATGGGGAGGCCCCTACAGTTAATAGTATGACAGTGATCAGGGCCACAAAAATCTGAAGAATAAGTATGACATAAGAGAGTGATCATGGTATCAGAGGCTTCAGAGAGGTCAAAAGGATGAAAACTGAGAAAACCCCATTAGTTTTTTGGCAGTTGAGAAATCATTGATACTTTTGGAGAGAAAAGTTTGACTTGTACCCACTCATCATGAATAATGATCTAGCCAAGAGGACTGAAAAGGAAATATCAAGACATTGACCAGCATTGGAGAGAGGGCAGTAAGAGTCAGGACAGAGGAAAGGCCATTGTATTTAATGAATCAATCTTTAACTTAGTTTATTGCTGGGTTATCCAATTTTAAATATTTTCTGAATTATAAATAACATTCTCCTAACTCTTAATTAAAGATGTAGTCCTTTTATAATGAATCTGTAGGTGTGTCTTTTATCCCTTAAAGTAACAAATTGATTATAAATTAATCTTGATCTTTTGAATTATTTTAAATGTACAGGAAACTTTGACTCATTATTGAAAAAAAATTGAGACTATCTATCCCAAGCACTGACTTTTTCCCATGTTTATGTTATATATTACTGCTACCTCGTTCCTCATTATTCTTCTTTACTCTGTTTTGGAGGAAAAGATGAGTCTTTATCTTTGTAAACTCCAACTGCTATTTTTGTGCCCTTCTTTCATGTGCTTGCCCTTTCAGTTACCCCTCTTTTTTCCTAATATTCAATTTTTTAACAGCTGTTTCCTACTACTTAAAAATATGCTTAGATCTCTGCCACCCTAGCTCAGGAAGTACAGCCAACACCTAGAAAAGATATTCTTAACTACATATATAAATATATATCCTGGATTTCTGACATTCTAATGAAACCTAATAACCCTTTCTCAAAATAGTATTTAAATGAATAAAATGAAATATATAGGGTTACTGAGAAACAAACTATATTGAAATACAATTACCAAAAAAAAAAAAAATCCCTGTCCTAGAAGAAGCTATTTCTAGAAATATCCATCTTCTCATCTCCCAATTACTTCTCCACTCCTAATCTGTCTTCTAACTTCATCAACTAAAGCTATCTGCTAGGTTGGAATTGTCAATTCAGATGGCATTTTCTCTATGTTCTTCTGTGAACCACTCCTGGTGGGCATTCTCCTCCCTGGAAGATAACGCTGTCTCTTGACTGCTCTCCTGTTATTTACTGTTTCTCAGTGTCTTGAGCTGGATCATTTCCATGTCCTACCCTCTCTAGATGGTATGTCCCAGGGGCTGTCCAGTGTCCTCTCCTCCTTTCTTTAAACCTGCTGCCTTGGAAGTTTCATCAGCTCCAATGGATTTAATTATCATCTCTTTGATAACTCTTAGCTCTGTACATCTAGCTTCACTTCCTCAGACTCCAGATCTACATCATCAGCTGCCTATCTTAAACTTAATTCTATATAGGAAAGGATTCTTTTTTTTTTTTTTCACATCAAACTATAATTTGGTTCCATGCTGCTTTACTCATTTGTATGTTGTGCTATCATATTGTATATTACTCTCCTTCATGCACTTTATATTCCAACTAAGTTTACCTTTTTGCTCTTCTCTAAATGTAAAATTCTACCTCCTCCAGATTGCACCCAACTTCTATGCTAGGATGCACTCCTCCCATACTTTCTCATGGAATTCATGACTTTCTTTAGGTTCAGTTTAAGGTGTCACGTCATACAAAGGGAAACCCATTCTGATTCCCTCTCTAATATTACCTCGTATCATACCCCTAGAAATTACTTTGTTTATATTTTGTATTTCATTTTCTTTCTGAAGGTTGTTTCTCTGGACCTAGCTTCCTTTTCTCTTCTACCATCCATTACCAAAATCCCTTCTCACTCCAATAAAATGTAAACTTGAGGAAAAGGATTTTTAGTTTTTGCCTTTGTGTTCCTGATAATTGTTTGTTGAAGGAATTCCTGCCCAAAAAAATGGGGAAATTCTTCCCTTCATTTGTCATATGATTTAGATTTTAGATTTTAGATTTCCTTCGAGTGGGACAAAATGCTTTGTATTTAAGTAGCTATAATTAATTAGCTAATCTAATTGAGAGATAAAATAATGCAATACATAAAATTGCTGGCCCTGGAGAAAAGGTCCTGGGTTTAAGATTCCAGGGCTTTGGACAAATTCATCACTTAGTGCTCCAGGCAACTTCTTAAGAAAACTAAATTGTAGCACATCTGCAGATCTGCTATAGTAGGAGTTTCCTCACATGTCTTAGGTCTGGAGGGACATACCCGCCCTACCCAAAAAAGTCATTCTAATTATTATGATTGACACTGAAAAATAGCAACAAGGCAAGATTTTTTTTTAAAACTATATACTTATTGTGACGTGCTTGATATTTTCAATTTGCCCTCATGCAACAAAGCTTTATTACAGTGTTGAAAGTTAAGTGTCTGATATTTTGACATATTTATATGCTGAGTGGATGCAAACTTTTTTTGAAAGTAATAAATACATTACTTTTTTCCCCCTGAATAGAAAGAACTTTGCAACATGATACTTGACTGCTGTGCCCAACAGAGGACATATGAAAAATTTTTTGGCTTGTTGGCTGGGGTGAGTTCCACAATTCAGTCATTGAGTCATAACAGAGGATACAGCTAGTTTGTTGAGTTTTGTCATGAATATTATGAACTAACTTAAGCATTTTGTTGAAAAAAACAGAGAGAAGCTTGAAATTAGTTACATTTTACTATCTCTTATAAGATTTTCCTACTTTCCTTTGTATCGCTAATCCAAACAGTATTGTTTGGAATCCTAACACTGTGACACAGTGGACAATCTTTCCAAGACTTCTGGAAATTTCTGCCTCTGGCAGTTTTCCTATCCTAATATAATTAAGTATAGGTTTGATTTTGTTTTCCTTCAGTTCCTCATGTAAGGCATAGTCAGTACTCCAGAGAATATTAATGCTAAAACCTGTACTAATTCATTTTCTAGACTCAACTCCTTTTACAGCATTGCTTCTCTACAAATACCTGTTTCTACAATCTTTTACAAATAGAACTTTATTTTAGCATATATGTAAGCTCTGGATCAGTAAGGGCTATACATTTTAAATTTCCTTTGTAAAATAACTTACTGCACTATAGTGAGATATCTGTCAAATATTGCATAACATATGTGCATGCATTATTTGATGTAGAAAATGTACATTTTAATTTATTAGATTAGGGGAGTTGTGCTGAGAACTTATTTTACTTATTTTTTTTTTTATTCAGCGTTTCTGCATGCTTAAAAAGGAATACATGGAATCCTTTGAGGGTATTTTCAAGGAACAATATGATACCATACATCGCTTGGAAACAAACAAATTGCGAAATGTTGCCAAGATGTTTGCTCATCTCTTATATACTGATTCACTTCCATGGAGTGTAAGTAACACCTTACATTGCAGCTTTCTCCAGAATTCTTTATTATTCTTAAATAAAACTTTAAAAAAAATCTAGCCATAAAATTACTTTTGAGAAAACAAACTTTCAAATGAAATGTATGCCTTACTACTATTGAAGATTCTACTATAAACATGTTTTTCACAATAAAACTTCTAAAAAACTGAGTTGTTAACATAGGTACATGAGAAATACAATCTAGCATTATTCCACGAAGTTTTCTTTGACAGCTACTATGTTTCTTACAATAGTACTAAACGTATCTTTAGAATACTATCTCCTCTCCATTGCACTGATCAGAAAAGTTTAAAAATGTTCTTCAAAGATCTCTAAATTGTCAACAGATTGTAATCTATAAACTTATAAAAAAAATCTTGAAAACCTTGCCATTTTTAGACTTTACAACCTGGACCTCTTTACTACTGTAAAACTTATTTTATTTCCTGTGTAAAGTTGGCTATCCCTGGCATATTGAATACCTAACTCCAGCAGAGTACTATCAGCCTTCTATTTCTCAGTGAAGATCACCTGAGAAACAAGAAAAAGAAATGTCATCTTTTAGAGTGATAGAACGAGATGAATGAGTTACTTGGCCTCTCCTTTTTTCTACAACTATCATGGCTGGTTTCAGTATAATATGATGTAGGAAGAGATATAGGGTTCTGTCTTGAGTTGGAACTCCTTTTTTTCCCCATAGAAACAATGTTATAATTAATAAATATTCTCAAATATAGGGAATTAAATAGATTTTTGAGAGTTGAGCTTGGGATCATAACACCTACTTATGACCTAGTTTCTATAAAATAATACTTCAAATTAATATTTTGAATATAAACTACTCATTTATTGGAAATTTCTTTTATTTTGCTTTGCTTTCTTATAAAGCTTTATTCCTTCATGAAATAATGGAGGTTCCCAGTTGATATTCTCAATACCTTCTTGTTCATACAATCCTCACTTTTAATGATTTTAAAGCCTTACTATTTAAAATTTGCCATATGTTTCTCAAGAGTTCTGTATATTATATTAGTTCTGTACTATATACACATATGTACATATTGATACTATTTTTTTAAAAGCTCCAAAGTTTTTAGGAATTAATAATCCTTGCTTCATCATTATATAATAATAATTTTTTAAAAGCTAGTGTCCTGGTATATAAAAGCAAGTTAAAAATTAAAGAATGTTAAAACTGGCAGCAGCTTTTGAAGTCATTGACCTGACCCTTTCATTTGACAATTAAGAAAACTGAGGCCTAAAGATGTGAAGCCACTTGTGCTTTTGGCCTCACATCATTTCAGTAAGCAGATCTAACTTAGCTGTCCTGAGTCCCCTTCCATGTTACTTCCAGTTGTTTTCTTCAAGGAAAAAAAGTGAGCCTATCATAGGAATCTCCTTTGGGTTTTGAAAACTAATACAGAGAAATATTCTTTTAAACTTAGCTAAGTGGTCATGTATATAAAAAGTCAGAGTTCTAGTCAAATACTTTCTGATATAAGGTAAATATTTGCTGTAATTTTTAATATTACTTGTAAATATAGATCATAAAAGCCCAGAAATGAAAGCAATCTCTAAACTATCTTGTCAAATCTAATCTGATGTTTTCTTTGTTTCCATCTTCTGAAAACTAAAATAAAATTATCTGCCTTTTTCTTCCCCCCCATTTCCAGGTTCTTGAATGTATAACATTGAGTGAAGAAACTACTACTTCTTCCAGCAGAATTTTTGTTAAAATATTTTTTCAGGAACTTTGTGAATACATGGGACTTCCTAAACTTAATGCAAGACTAAAGGATGAGTAAGTGGATGATTTATTCTTTATCTTTGTCACTGTTGGGATCCTGCCTTTTGTGCATTTGCCTCTCTAGTTATCCCCCACCCAAAATAAAGCCCAATTGCAAAAACATGACTTTGAAATTTTGAAATTCTAAAAGCTGATTTAGAATAGATATCAGGGATTCGAATCAAAGTCAGCATACTTGGAAGGAAGATCACTAAATTCATGCTGCATACATGGATTTATTTGTTCTATTTCTTTAAGCTTAATGTTTTAAATATTTACATTTCAGTCTCACTATTTTTGCTTTTCTTTCTCTTACATATGTGGTTTCTATGTACATATATAGAGTTTAACATTCCCATCATCCAAAAAAAATTACTTTTTATTATATTGGGATTTCCTTGTATTAAATAAATACAAATAAATGATTCACTAATTAGGCCTTTGAAATCTAAATAACATTTTAATTGTAATAAGTTTGAACTATGATTTTTTTATAAATGATAGTTAAGGTAATGTCATTTCTCTATTGAATTTATGTACATTGATAAGATATATGACTTTGATCTGTAATTAAAATATTAAAACTTACTTGGATAAGAATTCAATGAAAATTAATGAATTAAATGACATTTTGGCAGATAAAGAACTTTATATTCATTTCCCAAAGTAATACTTTTTTGCTTATTAGCATCATTAAATATTAAGACAGTGATTTGATAATTTTAAGTCCATATGTAGAAACATTCATGATACTTTAAAGTTTTATTTATGTTATACTCTTATGATGTTTCTCCTCTAAGCTTTTGATAGTTTTCTATTAATCAGCAGTTAAGAATTATTTTATAATTTATTCTTTGATTCACTGGATATTTTTATAATTGTTTATTATGAATCATTTACTTGTTGAAAGATTTAAATACCACATGCTATCACTGTTACATTATTATTATAAACTTTCATTTGTCCATCACATTCCCAAAGTTTTAGTGCCGTTTTAAGCTTTAATAACTTTTCAGGGAAAAAAAAAACTGAAACCATTATTTGAAAGTTTAAATACTTCAACTTCTCTTAAATTTTTTGAGCTTGATAAGTTTTAAATTATAATTTTTTATTTTTAACAAGTAGACACTGTCATTATGCTTTGTTTGTGTGACTTTTTTCTTAGACAGGCAAATCAGTAGTGCAATTCATCTTGCCTGGCCACCTTGGTCATGTGATCTATCTCCACTAGACTTTTTCTTGTTCAGTAACATGAAAATCCTCAAGCATACATCCAAATTTCATTCTTAAGGTAATCTTAAGACTAGGATAACAAATGCAAACTGAACAAATGATTAAGATTTCTAAAAAGTTTGAAGATTGGAACAATTATACACAAAATTATAGTTTGTTGGATTTTTATTTTTAAAAATCAGTATTTAAAATTCTAAATAATTGTTTTGTAAATTTGTAACATTTATATTTTTCAGCTAATTACATTTTAAAGCGGCCCTGACCACCTGTATATCTTCTTGTGGTTACAAAGTGCCTTCACATCCATGATTTGTTCTTCACAGCAACCCTGTGAAGTAGGTAGTATTAAGTACTTGTCCGGTTTTGCAGGTGAAGAAACTAAATCTCATAGAGCTTTACATAATTTCTTGAGGGTCACACATGTAGTGATTAAGCTGAAATTGCTTTGTAATTCATCAAGAGAAAGTAGAATTCTCTTCATTTTACTACACTATCTCACAATCAAGTCTATCATGTGAGGATTTGCTATGTTGGTTTCATGCAAACCTAGTCTAATATACTACTGAGAAAATTACTTATTTGGTTGTATATAAGTACTTCTTTGAAAATTTTAATATATTTTCTAGAATTTTTTATTTAAGTATTCAAATTCTGCTACAATCAGTTTCTATTCTGATTTTTATTCTTATTAGAACATTGCAACCATTCTTTGAAGGATTACTACCCCGAGATAATCCAAGGAATACCCGATTTGCCATCAACTTCTTTACTTCCATAGGTCTTGGAGGTTTAACGTAAGATGTTTCTTTTTTTTTTTTTTTTGACAATGTTATTTAAATTGTATCTTTTTTAAAGTGAAAATTAACCAATACTTGTTTTGGGAGAAAAAAATAGCTAAATGAAATTTTCTTGTTGGGTAGGGATGAATTACGAGAACATCTTAAAAATGCACCCAAGATCGTCATAGCAAAGAAACCAGATGTTGAGTCATCAGATTCCTCCTCTTCCTCCTCTTCCTCTTCAGACTCTGACTCTTCAGACTCTGATTCTGACAGCAGTGATAGCAGCTCAGACTCTTCCAGTGCCAGTGACTCCTCATCCTCAAGTGACCACAGCTCAGATTCAGGTATTAAAAATGAATATATGAAGATGACTTTGCCTCTGCTATCTAGTGTGTACTCATGAGGTTTTAGTGAGAAGTAAGTTTAATTCAGAGTTCAGTATTCCTCTATATGGTATTTGTAATGCAGCATTTTGCTTATTTTAATCTTTTTAAAAGAGAATATATAATTCATTCAACCAAGTTTTATTAAGGACTTATTGGGTTCCAGGTCATGCAATATTAAGTGCTGGAGATACAGAAAGAAAAATAAAATTGTCTTAGCCCTCAGGGAGCCTGCACTTTCTTGAGGGGACACAATAAGTAGATAGAAAATTAAATACAAATAGTTATAAAATTTATCTCCCAAGGAGATAATGCTATGAATTAGGGAGCTAGGCTAGACTGATTACATTTTCTTGAATAAAATCTTGGCATTTATGATCCTAGGAACTTCTTAATGCGCGCGCGCGTGTGTGTGTGTGTGTGTGTGTGTGTGCATACTCACATATGTATACATGCATGCATAAAGGTATACACTCATGCATGTGTCTATGTGTCTCATTGTCCCTTTTGCCATAAGAACTATTAAAAGATTTTTAAGTTTGCGTTGTATGAATATACTAGTTTTAGTTTTTCTAGAAGCCCTGTTCATTTCACCTTTTATCAGTTCTATTTCCTTTTTAATGACTTCTTAGTTATAAACCTATAAATTGAATCCTATTCTTTTATTCCATTATACTGTGAGGCTGTACAATATATTGCCTTGGGACATCAAGTCAGATATATAATCATGTTGTTTTCTAGATCCTTAGGTCCTGAAAAATTTCTGGGAGCGTATATTCTTTTTCATATATGATTAAAGCAATATGAGAGTTAATATAACCTGTTCTTTCATTGAGTCTGGTTTGGGACCAGATGATAACACAGCATGAACTTCTGTAGTAAGGAAGCTTGCTGATTGAAAATTAATTTGATTTATTATATGATTTCAACAGTGAATATTTGTTAATAACTCAGTAAACATTATGTGGGTGAGATGAATTATGCATATGCCATGTCATCATGGTGATATTGTTGCATCCTTATAAGACTACATATAAGTTAATAATAGCAAAGCATAAGGTGAGAACATGGTGCATCAGGGTTAGAAAGACATTGGTTCATCCAAGAGCTGAATTGGCTTGTGCAAAGACAAACAACCACAATACAGCTGAACTGCTTGACAGAAATCAGAGAGTTGAGTTTTGAGTGACAAAATGACTGATTTTGCAGCATGCTGGGGAAGAAAGAGATGGGAGGAGAATGATGGAGGTGGATGTGGAGTGGCAGTATTTTTAATTTAGGATATTTTTCTACCATATTTTTGTTTGGCTGTGTAAGAACCAATACTATAAAGAGAATAATTTTATTCATCTCAGCACTTTATTTTATTTTATGTATCCAAACTGGAAAGGCAAAATAAAAATGAATAAATACTGGGTTGTAGCTAAAATTTGAGATAAACATTTTTGACTTACTATTCATGAATGATCTAAATAATTTTGAGATATTTTCTCAGAAAGCAAATGCCTATTAATAACTTGTTTTATATTTTAATATTTTTCTGCAATATAGTCAATATAGTATAGTCAATGTTGCTCTGATAGTATATGAAAAGAAAACTTTTGCTGCCATATTAAGGATCTTAATTTGAAAGGGAAAAAAAAAATCACATCAAGACCCTAATTACCTCTCAATGATGTTCTTATTATTCTGTGTGTCCTTGTGAGTATATATCATCAAAATACTAAAAAAGGCATTAAGAGCAGATCAAATTCTTTTTTTATTATTATTATAGCTTTTTATTGAGAGAACATATGCATGGATAATTTTTCAACATTGTCTTTCTGTATCTATTTTACCCTCTGTTTCTATAACTTTGGCCAGCAGTTCTCTTTGATGACTTCCTGAAAATTAGTTTCCAGGTTCTTTTTTTCATTATAATTTTCAAGAAGTCCAATAATTCTCAGATTATCTCTCCTAGATCTGTTTTCCAGGTTTGTTTTTTTCCCAAGTAGGTATTTGACATTTTTTTCCATTGTTTCATTTTTTTGGTTTTGCTTGACTGATTCTTGGTGTCTCCTCAAGTCATTCATTTCCATTTTATTCAATTCTGATTTTTAATGAATTATTTTCTTCATTTACTTTTTTTTTGTAATTATCCAATTGAGTTTTAAATGAGTTGTTTTGTTCTGTAGAATTTTTTCCCATTTCCTCAATTTTATTTTTTAGAGAGCTATTTTCTTTTTCCAGTTCACTAATTCTGTTTTCCTTAGAATTCATTACCTTTTCCAATTACTAATTCTGTTTTTCAGGGATTTGATTTCTTTGTCCACTCTATCTTTAAATGAGTGTGATGACTTATCCAGACCCTCTTGCCAAACTTCCTTTTCCTTTCCCCAGTTTTCTTCTAGCTCTCTTGTAAGAGCCTTTTTAATTTCTTCTAGAGCCTTGTGTGGTGGGGATCAGATCAAATCCCTCTTTGGGGAGTCATCTGGAGACAAATTGTTTTTAGTCTCCTCAGGGTTTAAAGTCTGCTTTCTATCTGTATAGAAGCTATCAATAGTTAGAGCGCGCTTTAATTTTTTACTCATTTTGACAAACCAAAAAAAAAAAAACAAATGAGGTCTGCTTTTTTTGGACAGTGTGATGTTAACAAGCTTCCTTTACAGACTACATAAGGCAGCAGTGGAACAGTTATGGCTGTGCTGAGTCACTCTGGGTGCTGGGTGGGTGTGGTCAAGTCCCAAGAGACCCCAGTGTTTTGGAATTGAAGTCTTTACCTCCTATGTTTATAGTTTTTCTGCTGAATTACTGGCTTGCTACCAGGGCAATGAAGCTCACACTGGGTAAAGTTCTCCCCGCAAATTTTCTAACAGCTGAGACTATACCCCGCCCCCTTCCAGTCTGCTCAGTATGAGGTGCCTTCCGTGCTCTCCCTACCTGCCTGCAGTCTATGCCTGGTCTAACCATCCCCACCCATGAGCAAAAACAGACCTTTTCTGGCAAATTTTGAGGGTATCTTTTGTTGGTAATGTATTTGTGTGTTTTTTTCAGTCAAGCACTAATTCCGAGGCCATAGCATGAAAAATAGTAGTCTGAAGACAAGAAAAGGGCTGAGATAGATGCATGTGTCTTCTCTGCCATCTTGGCCAGAAGTTGAGCAGGTCAAATTCTAAAGTTAAAAGTATCATCAGCTATTTATTTTGTTTTATATTTCCAGACTTTTTAGTTAAATATAAGCTCCTTTTGGGCCTCACAAAAAGCTTTCCATTTTGTCTGTGTGTCCTCACTTGTTGGCCTGGCACATATTTCACAAATGTTTACTTGATTAGAAAAATTTATAAAATATTTAACATATCACTGCATCCTCCACATCTTCAAAAAATATTGCTGTCTTTGTGGCCTTCATTTATTTTGATTCCAGGCAGAGCTGGCAAAGTACAGATTCCTTATCACTGCAGGGATAATGGAACTTGTGTGGGGCTTTCTTTTACTTTTCAAATATTTTGGAAAAACAGTTGTAAAGAATGCATAGAACTCTCATCAGTGGCATAAAATCTGTCACCTTTATTTTTATTTTATCTTTTAGAAACAAAATGAAGAGGATTTGTATGACATTTTGTGCCTGAAGATCAGTCATGGCTCTTTTAAAAATAACCATGATTCAATGTTTTTTGTCATTTAATCTTTGCTTTCTTTCCAATTAACCTGAAGTTAATGAAATTTTATTCTATTGGCAAGCTGTAAATGGTATTATTTTTATGTATTATGTATTAAGAAATTGAAGTAAATGTTAATTTACATGTACTTTATACTTTGCTTTCACTTTTAGATAAAGATGAAAGAAAAAAAGAGCAAAGAAAAAAGAAAAACAAAGAAATTGATAAAACAGTTAAGAAAAAGAAAACAAGTGAAGAGAAACACACAGAAAATAAAACGGAAAAAAGACAGCGAGAGACAAGAAGTGAAGGGGAGAGAAGATCAGAAAAAAATATTGACCGAAATTTAAGAGATTCAAATTGGAGAGAGAATTCATCAAAACATGGCTCTGACAGAGATACTACTACAGAACGAAACAATTACAGAGTTTTAAAGGACAAAGAGCGTGATAAATACATAGAGCCAGAAAGTAAATCTGGTGATATCAAGAAGAGGAGAGGAGAAAGAAGAAATTCTTTTTCTGAAAATGAGAGAGACAGACACCGAAACAAAGACAGTGAGAATCATAGAAGGAAAGAGAGATCAAAGTCAAGAGAAAGGAGTAGAAATAATCCAAAATTCAGAGAGGAAGAAGATCGACATTGGAATGGTACAGAAAAGGAATCTGAAAAGCACAGCAGACGTTCTGAGCCATCCCGAGACTCAAGGAGAAATCATGACCGACGAAGAGAAAACTCTCCAGGAAGGCGAAAATAATACTTAAATGCCTGACATTCAGTCTGAACTGAATTTTTTTACTTTTATTACTGAACTTTATTTCAAAAAAAAAAAAAAAAACCTTTGTATAAAGTACTGTTTTGTATTATACATTTTAAGAGGTTTTCAGTGAAAAGTATTTTATAATCAGTTCTCCCCACCTTCACCCCTCAAAAAATAACCTTTCCCCTTTGGTTAAACATATTTGAAGAGAACATTTTCACTAAAGAGAACGTAATGCTTGCTTTTATTTTGTGAATAAAATTGTCATACTCTCATTAAATCAGTGTATTTATCAGTAACAAAATTATTTTTCTGTAAATATTTCCTGGTGGTCTGAGGACATAATGATATTAATTTATTCATTTTTTTTTGTTGGAGTTTTTAAAAGGTATAGATTTAATTCCAAGTTGCATATTATATCTTGTACATATATAGATGAGCATAGCTTTTTTCTCCCTCCTAGGAATATTTTGTTATTTAGTTTTAAATGGTCTTCGTGTTACATTATGACCTCATTTACTTTGCCAATAATATATCTTCTTTTTTTTAATTGTAGTTTTTTATTTTCAAAACATATGCAAGGATACATTTTCAACATTGACCCTTGAAAAACTTTGTGTTCCAATTTTTCCTCCTCTCCATTCCCTCCTCTGGAAGGCATGTAAAGCAATTTATGATAATAATATCTTCTAACTGGATTTCATAATAAAGCTGGATTTAAATTTTTTATAACACCATTCTTTTAGTCATACAAAATATTATTGCAGCAAGGGTAATATATTTTCAATGGGGATTATTAATATATCCTTCTGAAAGGACATGTAGTTGTGAGAAATATCAACACCATAACTGAAATTATTCAAATTGTTTTGTGTGAATAATTTTAAAGATTTTCATCTTTGTAAACCCCACCATTTGAAATACATTTATTTTTACATTTTTTAAATAAAAAATGTCCTCTGAGAAACCAGATTTATTTACACACATTTTCCCTTATTTTCTATCAGTTATCTTAAAGAAACTAAATTCATTTAAATCAGCGGATTTGGTGTTTCAAAATTGCATAATATTTTATCTTTAGCAGTTAGTAAATCAAATTTCTGGTTTTTATTATAAAACCTAGACATAAAAAACACATGACTAAAGGTGTCAGAGTAATCTTTTGGCTAGTATGACTTCACTCTTCTATTTAGTTGAGAAATTAGCAGGTAGACTGTAAGTCTGGAATGAATTTGCATTATTTGTCTCATCTCCCTAATCCAAGGGACTAATCTAAGCAGATGCAAATATAGCTTTTTCTTTTTTTTTTAACATTGAGTATAATAAAATTAAGGTACCAATTAAGAGTTCAAGGCACTGAGATTCTAACATAAAACAGAAACCAAACCTATAAAAATCTGCAAGTTCATCCTTTCTAAAAATTGTCCATGCTGCCTAGCATATCTGCAGGTTATTTCCTTAATAAATAGATGTAAATTTTACAATAATAATGAGTTTCCAGAAAGGAGAGAAGAGATATAAATGCCCTTTCAGACATATTTCAATATTAAAATTTTAAGAAAGAAATATCATGGACTATTTGTGTTAACATAAATTAACTTTCAAAAAAAGTGGAAGGCTCAGCAATATAAAAAGCACTAGTAGCCTGGGAACATAGGTCATTTAAATTCTGGCTCTTGGTTTAATTTTAGCATTACAAAGCTAAGACTAAATCATCTCTTAAGAACCTTTCTAAAGCTTGGTGTATGTATACATAGACACATCCTGTAGGGTAGGCCTTAAATTTTTTCCACATGTGTAACCTCCTTCTGTTCAGGTAACTTTTACATGACTCTTGAGTATGTGAGTATACAAAATAGGTATATAAATCAAATAGCAATAATCATAATTTCACAACCCACACAGTTACGAGTCGCAACCCACAATTTAAGAAGCTGGGCTACAGAAAGAACATAAACCTTAGCAAATGAAATCATAAGGCCTTCAATAAAAAGTCTGTTTTTCACAAATTCCTTTCTATTAAAAATGAAACACCTACATATTTTGTGAAAAATGCAGGCTTCTACATAAATTTATAATAGATAATAAGAATTGCTTTCATTCAATAAACCCCTATTAATTACCTAGTACTATTAATTACATGGGTACTAGGTCTGCTACCCAAGAGAGAAGTAATGAAATACAAATAAAATCATACCTATCACAATCTATGATTAGACATATACAGATCAAAAATCAAAGCTTTAGAAATTTGCTTATTAGGCTTTTCTTGTGTATTGGCAGTTAAAATGTAAATATAAGAACGACAATATAACTTATGCATGATGGAAAATTAGGTCAGGGAAGGATTTTAATAATCAGTATTTGATGATAAGTTACTTTCTGTAGAGAGATGGTTTGCTTATTCATTGTATTTAGCCAGTGTGATCAAAGTCAAATTTTGAGGGGACAGTGGATTAGAAATTATAGCCAATCTCCTTTAGCTTTGGGCAAGATAACATCTTTAAATGTTAAAAATGGTGCAATATATTTGCCATGAAATATTTGAAATACAGTGTTTTAATGGAAGTATCTGTCAAAGCTATGATATTAGCCATATCTTTATTATCTTGGATGAATTATCCAAATAGTTTGCTAAAGGTCAGTCTTGCTTTTCAGTTTCTATTTTAATTGAATCTTTTATTTATATTCACTACCCAACTTACTCTTGCCTAAGCACAGCTTAATAGTCCAATGAAAACACTTGAATACTCACCCAGAAAGGTATGTATTTCAGTATATGAAAGGTTATATACAACAGTGGTGTCAAACTCAAATGGAAATTGGGTGACTGTTCCATACATAAGGATCCCTGCAAGTCATATATTGACTTAATATTAAAATGTAATATTACCTTATGTTTTGGTATATTTTTATTCATTTTGTTAAATAATTCCTAGTTGCATCTTAATCTGATTCCAGGGTATTGTAGACAATACATGCACTGATGGAGTAATGGAGTAGGAACATGGAAAAATTTAAAAGCTTCAATCTCAGCCAGTGTAATTTCATCATATAATTTCAACTGTCATATTCTGAGAACATCCAATATTTGGCATATTTAAATTTATTGCATGTTCAACTTTTTTTTTTTTTTTTTAATAAGATTTACTATTATACTCCTCACTAAAGCACCGGAATCTTGTTTCCTTCAGGGTTTTCTTACTAACCCAATCAGAGAAAAAGTAGCCCTGAGTTTATTGGTGCTAATTTTCATTGTACTATTCTTTCCACTTACATACCCTTCCCTTCCCCCAAGAGAAAGCAAGGAAATCAGTTGAGACTCTGGAAGCATTTTAGAAAATGCACAATTCTAGGAGCCATCTCTATCTAGATAGAATTATGAGCTTGAATAAAGTCAATCTACAAATTATTCTTTTTCAGGGTTAGGGATTACATTGTCTAGTGCATGATTTCTAAACCCTTTTGTATGTTAGGAACTTCTTTGGAAGACTAGTCAGTGGACCCCTTCTCATTAAAAGGTTTTAAGTGAAAGATTTAAATCTCTTGGCTAAGCAGTACCATAATTTAATAATGTCTTCTGTTTACTCTCAAATCTAACTGCATGCAAACTTTATGAAAAAAGCTATCCTTATTAGCTGAAAACAATTTCTCCTGAAATCAAGGTATGATAAAGATAATACTCAAATTTTTCACCCCTATATGTAGAAATTCCAAAGTATCATCTTTGTGATACATTTCAAATAGGTTATAAGTATCAGAGAGGAGCAAAGAAAGATGGTGAGACCTGAGAAAGCAAAAGTAACTGATGGGAAAGGAGGGAAGCTTAAAAAGAAGTTGCATTTGAGTTTAAAAAGACTAGTCAAAAGGTACTGAGAAAATTGGAAAACTATGACAGAAACTTGACATTGACCAACATCTAACAACTGTAAGAAGATAAGATCCAAATAGTTTCATGATTTAGACATAAAGGGTGCAAGGTGTAGCCTACCTGTCAGATCTTTGAAGAAAGGAGGAATTTATGCCCAAGAAAAAGTAGAGAATATTATGAAATGCAAAATCATTTTGATTACATTAAATTTAAAAATTTGCACTAACAAAACCAATGCAGCCAAGATTAGAAGGGAAACAGGCAGAAAACTGGAAAAGAACGTTATAGCCAGTGTTTATGATAAAGACCTCATTTCTAAAATATATAGAGAACTGACATAAATTTATAGGAATACAAGCCATTCTTCAATTGATAAATGGTCAAAGGATTGGCTATGAACAGATAATTATCAGATGAAATTAAAGTGATTTCTAGTCATATGAAAAACTGCTCTAAATCACTATTGATTTTTCAACTCTAAGGTACCACTTCACATATCTCAGATTGTCTGAGATTATAGGAAAAGATAATAAATGTTGGAGGGGATGTGAGAAAACTGGGACACTAATGTCTTGTTGGTGAAGTTATGAAATGATCCAGCCATTCCAGAAAGCAATTTGGAACTATGCCCAAAAGGCTATAAAGCTGTGTATACCCTTTGCTCCAGCAGTCTCACTACTGGGTCTGTATCCCAAAGAGGTTATAAAAGGGGGGAAAGACCCATGTGTGCAAAAACATTTGTAGCAGTCTTTTTTTGTAGTATCAAGGAACTGGAAATTGAATGGATACCCATCTGTTGGGGGATGGCTGAATAAGTTATGGTATATGAATGTAATGGAATATTATTGTTTTATAAGAAATGATCTGCAGGATGATTTCAGAAAAGCCTGTAAAGACTTACATGCCCTGATGCTGAGTGGTTCTGAGAACAGAACCGAGAATATGGTACATAGTAGCAACAAGATTATGTGATAATTATCTGTAATGGATTTAGTTCTCAACAGTGTGGTGATTAAAGGCAATTCCATTTTTAGCTTTGGACAAGATAATGTCTTTAAATGTTAAAAAAAAAATGGGGCTGTATGTGTGCCATGAAATATTTCAAATACAGTATTTTATTGTATTATAGACTTATAGACTTGGAATGGGAAATGCCATCTGTATCCAGAGAAAGTGGGATGTAGATCAAAGCATAGTATTTTCACTTTTTTTCTTTTGTTCTTGGGGGTTTGTCTCTTTTGGTCGGATTTTTTCTTGCACAACATGTCAAATATGGAAATATGTTTAAAAGAATTGCACATGTCAAATTGTCTGCTGGCTTAGGGAGGGGAGGAAATAAAGGAGAGGAGAAAAATTTGAAATACAAAGTCTTAAAAAAATGAATGTTGAAAACTATTCAAGTATTTGGAAAAATTAAATACTATTAAAAATCAAAAACAACAACCACCACCAAAAAAGTCTAGTCAGATTTTGACGGGGAAGAAAAGTGGAAAGGGCATTTTAAGCATAGAAAATGAAGAAAGACAAAACCTTAAAGCAGAATTATTTACTGCTGCTCCAGCATAACCTGTTGAAATTGGAAGGCAAGTGTGTAGAACAATAGATAATTCTGCAATGGCAGAATGATGTCAGATTATTGAAGGCCTTGAATAGTCTACAAAGGAGTTTGAACTTGGTAACCTTCTAAGAAAAGGAGTAAGATGATCACACATCTATGAATATCCAAGTGGATCTGTGATTTCCTCTATTCATAGGTTCTCTAGCAATGCAGATTTCAACTCATCCTTGCCTGCTTATCCTATGGAACTTCCCCCATACTCCCATGTCTTCTAAAACGTCACCATAGTAGACTAACCTATCACTCTGGTTCAGACCTTTACCACTTCTCAGCTGGATTACTGAAGTAGTCTGCTGGTTGATGTGGCTATCACAAGTCTCTACCCACTCCAGTCCATCCTTCACTCAGATGTCTCGTTTTCCTAAAGCACAAGTCCCACCATGTTATCTGCTTGGTTGCCTATCACCTCCCCCTTTAACCAATTTTCTTTTACCTTATACCCATCATACTTCTTGATCCAATGATACTGGTCTCCTTGCTTTTCCTCCCACAAGACAATCCATCTCCTGACTTCAAGCATTTCCTGATTGCCTTCCATGCCTCAAATGTTTTTGACTTATTGTAGTTACATGCAATTCTCCATGACTCCATTTGAGGTTTTCTTAGCAAAAATTATTGGAGTGGTGTGTCATTTCTTTCTCCAGTTCATTTTACAGATAGAGAACTGAGGCAAACAGGGTTAAATTACTTGATTATAAAATCTCTGAGGTCAGATTTGAATTCAGGTCCTCCTGATTCTAGGCCTAGTACTCTCTCCACTGTGCCATCTAGCTGCCACTGTGTCTGGAATGCTCTTCCTCCTCATCACCACCTCCTGGCTTCCTTCAAGTCCTATCTGAAATCTCATCTATAAGAAGCCTTTAAAAAAGTATGGTGTCCCATAAAATTTCTATGATAAAAATATGGTCTTGATATATAATCTAAGATAATACAAGTACATTTTTTTTTTTTTTTTTTTTGTGGAGAGAAGGGCAGCTAGGTGATGCAGTGGATAGAGCACTGGGCCTGGAGTCAGGAATTTTCATTTTCATGCATCCAGTCACAGATACTTACTAGCAGTGTGGCTTTGGCAAATCATTTAACCTATTTGCCTCAGTTTCCTCATCTGTAAAATGAGGTGGATAACTTCTGAGGCCTTTCCAATTTCTCACAATTGTACAATCATTACATTGTACATTTCATGAGGAATGGTCTTTCACAGTGTTTATAAAACTAATATATATATACATATATATATATAACATAATAAACTAATATATAAGAATATATTAGATTTATAATAAAGATGAGTGAATAAATCTAAATTGAGTTCTTACAGTTCTTCTATTCCAGAAAAAAGTCAACTTTCACAAGGTTGGGGTGTTATGGGCTTGGGAATTCTAAGGTCCTATACTTCAAAATGCCAGCCAGCATGGCTTAGAGGAATAGCCTTAAAGCCAGAAAGCTCCGAGTTTAAAACCTGCCTCTAATACATACTAGTTCTGTTACCATGGAAAAGTCATTTAATCTCTCAGTGTCCTAGACAACTCCTTAAGACTATAAATTATAAATGAATTGCCAATCTGAATTGGTTGAATGACTTCCCATACCAGGAGATCCATACATGGATAAAATGAGAGAGCTTTATTGGGGGGGTGGGGGAGGGATACTATCAGTCAATACAAATAGTATCTAAATTCCAGGATATATTGATAGCATAGTGCACAGAGTTTGGGCTTAGAGTCAGGAAGAACTAAATTGAAACTCATTCTCAATTTTTATAAGAGGACTGGTTCTGGGCAAGCCACTTAATCTCTGCCTCAGTTTTCTTTATTATAAAATGAAGAGAATAATATTCTTCTCACATAACTGTTGTGAAGATCAAATGAGATATTTGTAAACTATTTAATGCAGTGCCTCCTGACTCTATATTCTGGTGGTAAAACAAGAAAAACACAGCTTTAAACAAAAGATACTAATATGAAGACAAAGATCTTCATTACATATCACATAAAATATGGAAAGGAGATCTATTATGCTTATCTATGCTTGTGGACTTATTTATAACTGAAACATATTTAATATTATATGTTCTCTTATAAGGAAACATGTGCACTAATGATCACTATAGTTTTCTTTATTCAGCACCTAAATCTATGTAATATAAAATTAGCCACCTAATAAATGTTTTTTGATGAAGATATTATTCTGACAGTCTTCTCTACAGTGCAGTTGAAAACCAAAAAAAAAAAAAAAAAGGATTATTTATAGTACACTTTAAAAATCCTTGTTATTGATAAAATATAGTATGTATGTATGTGTATGCCTATATCTTTATTAACTGAATCTCTAGCCTGGACTATTACAATAGTCTCCTAGTTGGTGTGCCGACCACAAGTCTCTCCCTACTCCTCCACTTAGCTAAGTAATTTTCTTAAAGCACAGGATTTCATGTCAGCTCTCCTACTCAGTAAACTTTAATAGCTCCCTATTATCTCCAGAGTCAAATACAAAATTCTCTATTTGACATTTAAATCAGTTTACTCATTTTTACAGTTCCATCCTTCAAGAACCCATTGGTCCAGGGACCCTCACTCCATTGCTCTTCCTCGGACACTGATTTTGCATTGGAATCCTCTTTTCATTGTCACCTCCTCACTTCTCTGGCTTCCTTCAAATTAATGTCCAGTGAATATAGGGAAAGCATGTTGGGCACTTGAATGTAGTGTCACTAGAATATATTTGTACACTATTACATTAAGGAACCTTCTAGGAATAAGAAAACAGCAATCCTATTGTGTTCTACCCCAGTCAAGCTACATTTGAAGTATTGCCTTCAGTTCTAAGCACTAGTTTTTAAAATTATTTTTTATTTGTTTCATTATTTCCCCAATACATGTAAAAAAAAGTCAACAATCCTTTTTTTAAATTTTCAGTTCCAATTTTTTTTCTTCTGTCCCTCCACTATTTTGAGAAAGTAACCAATTTGATATACTGCATAATGTAGTTCCATTTTTGCATTGTTGAAAAAGAAAACAAAAACAAAATAAAACAACAAAAATAAAGTTTTTAAAAAGCATGCTTCAGTCTGCATTGTTCAATCCATTCATTCCCCACTATGAAGCTGGACAGCATTTTTCATCATGAATCCTTGGAATCATCTTGGATCATTGTCTTGATCAGAGTAGCTAAGTCTTTCACAACTGATCATCCTTACAATATTACTATTACTATGTACAATATTCTTCTGGTACTAACTTTACTTCATATGAATTCTCAGTTTTTTTCTTAAACTTTCCTGCTCATCATTTCTTATAATACAATAGTATTCCATCATAGTCATATACAGTTCAGCCATTTTCCAATTGAAAGGCATCCCTTCAATTTCCAATTCTTTGTCACCAAAAAAAAAAAAAAAAAAAAAAAAAAAAAAAAAAAAAAAGCTGCTGTAAATATTTTTCTATAAATAGATCATTTTTCTTTTCCCTTTATTTCTTTGGGGTATAGACTTAGTAGTGGTATTGCTAGGTCAAATGGTATGTACAATTTTGCAGTCCTGGAAATTCCAAATTGTATTCCAAAATAGTTGGACTAGTTCATAACTCCAACAGTGTATTATTGACCTAATCTTTCCACATCCCCTCCAGCATTTGTCATTTTCTTTTTCGGTCATGTTAGCCAACCTGATAGTTTTTAGGTGATACCTCAGAGTTATTTGAATATCGAGAATTTTTATGTGACTTTTGATTGATAACTGATTTCTTCTTCTAAAAACTTCCTATTCATATCTTTTGACCACTTAACAAGTAGTGAATGGCTCTTATTCTTTTGTTTTTTTTAATTTAGCTTAATTCCCTCTGTGTTTGAGAAATGAGGGCTTCATCTGAGAAATCATGTAAAAAACTCCCCATTTCCTCTTTTCCTATTAATTTTGACTATATTTGTTTTGTTTCTACAAAACCTTTTTCATTTCATGTAATCAAAATTATGTATTTCACCTCATTTAATTCTGTCTATATATTCTTTGGTCATAAATGCTTTCCTTATCTATAGATCTTACAGATACCCTTTCCTATGCTCCTGTAATTTATTTATGATATCACCATTTATGTTAAAATCATTTATTCATTTTGATCTTATCTTGGTATATGATGTGAGGCACTGGTCTATGCCTAGTTTTTGCCAAACTGCTTTCCAGTTTTTGCAGCAATTTCAGTCAAATGTTGAATTCTTACCCCAAAAGCTTGGATCTTTGGATTAAGCAAACATTAGATGACTATGGTAATTTACTATTGTCTAATGTGTATCTTGTCTATTTCCCTAATCTACCACTCTATTTCTTAGCAAATATCAGATTGTTCTGATACTACTACTTTGGAATATAGTTTGAAATCTGTTACTGCTAGTCCAAGTATCTTCACATTTTTTTTTCATTGTTTCCCTTAATATTGTTGACAATTTCTTTTTCAAGATCAATTTTTACTATTTTTTCTAGCTCTATAAAATAACTTTTTGGTATTTTAATATAGCACTAAATAAATTCAATTAGATGAAATTGTCATTTTCTTTTATATTGGCTCAGTTTTTTCATGAGCAATTAATATTTCTTCAATTGTTCGGCTCTGTCTTTATGTGGAAAGTGTTATGTATATGTATACGTCTGTAGGTATGTAATTATGTGCCAAGAAGGGTATAACACTCTCCAAAATCCATAGAGAATTAAAGTGGGAAGGGAACTAGGATAAGGTGAGATATAGAAGAGTGTGTAGATTAATGAGAGTGGGATAGACATATATATATATAAATGGGGATGAGATAAAGAGGGAATCAAAGGGATGGATAGGATAAGAAAGAGACCCATGGGGGTGGGAGTGGATGTTAAATAATAGTAAGGCAAGCTTAAGGAGTAGAGCTAAAGTAAAAAAGTTGGCAGGGATAGGAAATATATATACACACAATAACAAGAATCAGGAGTAGAACTTATTAGGAAAAAAATAGTAGAGCTAGTTATCATTGATCTCAAAGTCAAACAATTATTCAATCAAAAGAGAAATCTACATTTTATGTCAGCCATATTAATAATTAATTAATAATATTAATTAATATTAATCCCTACCTATCTCTTTCCTTCCTTATTTTCTTCCTTCCTTCCTTCCTTCCCTTCTTTACATTTTATTTTGGCAACACCATCTCCAGTTTCCTTCTCCCCCATAAATTTACAAAAAACAAACTCACAATCCTTCAAACAAACAAACAAACAAAAAAAACAGTCAAGAAAAATAAATTCATTTACTTGACATATCCTGTACCCTTCATTCTTTTACTAGGATGTGAGCAGCTTGCTATATTGTCAGATTTCTACAATCAGGGTTGATCTTTTCATTGAACAGAATTCCTTAGTTGTTAAAAGTTGTTGTCCTTTATGATTTTGTTACTATATAGATTGTTCTCCTAGTTCTTTCACTTCATTCTACAAGTCTTTCTAGGTTTCTATGAAACTGTCTTCATTTTCTTTAGTACAATAATATTCCATTGCATTCTTATGACAACTATAATTTGTTCAACCATTCCCTAATTGATATCCACTTCCTCATCTTCTATGTCTTTGCTACAACAAAAAGACTGGCTGTATATATTTGCATAAATATTGCTCTTTTTCCTTTTTCCTTAAATCTTTGAGGTACAGAGCATTTAGTGATATTGCTGGGTCAAGGGTTACTCATAGTCTATTGACTTTGAGAGCATAGTTCAAAATTGCTTTCTAGAACAGCTGGAGTAATTCACAGCTCTACCAATAGTACAACAGTGAATCTGTCTTCCCAGATCCCTTCCAACAACTATCTTGAGGAAGAGCATTGCACAAATATTTTAATCTATTCCTTAAGTCTTTGATTTGACATCTTTATCAAAGAAATTTTCTCTTATGATTATTCTCAGGAAACTAAATCCCATCTAACTTTATTTTCTTTGATTTTGTTTCTTTAAAAACTTTTCAATTTTATGTAATTCAAATAGTCCATGACATCTTCCATATTGGGAAATTGGCCAAAGATATTCCAGCCAAAAGAACATGTGTAGCCTGCTTGGCTAGATGCAATCCTCCAGGGGAATGATAGTTATTCTATGATTATTTCCTGTCTTATTAACATGTGATTTTAAAAAATGCCTCTTTGGCTGATGATCTGGAACTAAGTATATGTGCAAAAGACTTCCATAGGAGGCAATTTGTTATCTCTTTGTTCCAATAGTGACTAGGGCTTTTACTAATACAGACCTTGAAACTACTGCTACTCCTCTCTCCACCTGGAAATATATATTTGGTATGAATTCTACTGACTGCCTTCTTCTGGAGCAATTCCAGTTTGTCAATGTCATTCCTGTAAGTTAGTTCCCAGAATGAAATCTATATGATTGTTTGGCCAGCCTATAGTACTGTGGGACTGCTATTTATTTACATTCATTACAGCCTAAGATTAAGTGAGCTTTTTTAGCTTCTGTGTAACATTATGTGTTTATGTCAAACTAATATCCCACTAAAACCTCGACATTTCATTCACATGAACTATTGTATTTTTACTAGTGCTCTTGTTATTTTTAACTTATACATGGTACGTTACACTTATTACTTTGAATTTCATTTTATTAGATGTGGATCATTGTTTTAGTCTGTCAAGATCTTTTTGAATTGTGACTGCCAATTTATATATGATCTATTTCTTCCTGCATGTTTTATAGTTTCAGCAAATTTGATAAATATATCACATAAGAAAATGGAACTAGACCAAAGACAGAATCCTTGGACCTAATTAGAAACCTTCTTTTAGCTTAATATTGATCCACTGGGGTCAGAGATTAAGAGCTGAAAATGGAGCAGGGAAGAATAACTATTTTCTAATATTTAAGGGAGAAAACTTGGAGCCAGAAAGAAAAAACAGGAATTAGAAGTTTCAAAGAGTCAGATTTCAGCTTCATGAAAAGACAAATTTCCTAACAATTAGAACTGTCCAAAGATGCTTTTAAGAATTCTTTTATATGTCCGATTCTTTTTTAGTTTTGAGATATTCAAAGACAAAAAAAAGAAAGAAAGAAATAATGCCCCCCAAAAGAAGACAAATGAAACTATTAGTATATATACTATGTGAAAAAATGCAAACTATAAGTTCTGTGGGAATCACAAAAGCCTTTTTAGAGGAGGTGGTGCTTGAATTGATTTTTAAAGAAAAGTAGGCATTCCTAGAAGCAAAAGTGAGATAAAAGGAAGGAAAGAAGGAAGGAAAGAGACAGAAAGACAGAAGAGAAAAGACAATAGTGAAAGAGAAAAAAGGGAGGAAGGAAAAAAAAGAAAAACAGAAAGAAAAGAAAGTAACCTCAAGTGTTAATGCAAAAAAAAAAAAAAATACAGAGACCCTTCCTGTCTGAGATGTATAGGCAGAATTATACTTATCCTGCAGATATCTTCCATAGGCTCATTCAACACAATGTTTTCAGATTTTACTTCTATAAATTCTTCTGGTCAGGACCTTTTGCCTTTAAAGTAGAATGCTTACTCTCTGATAATATTTCTCTTTTTCATTTCACTTATCAATCATTGGTGTCTGGGAAGCCATTTAACATTTTAAGATATTCTCTATTTTTCAATCCCTAACCTTTGTTTCAAATAATAATTTGCATTGTAAATGAGAGGAAGTGTAAATATAATATAAATGTTAGGAGAGTAGACAGAAAGGTTCCCCTTTGAAGTCAGAGATAGAAGAGGGTAAAAATGATAGGATGTTCCTATAATCCTTGGAGTTGGGAAGGCAGCTGATGTGGTATAGTGGAAGAAGAATTGGAATGGAAGTAAGAGAACTTAAATTCAGATGCATAATATCTATGTGATCTTGGTCAAATAACTTAAATTTAGGGTCTCAGTTTCCTCCAATCAAGTCAATAAGCATTTATTAAACACAGTTCCAGGCATCATGCTAATTGCTCTCCATATAAAGAAAGACAAAAAAGCTACTGTCTTCAAAAAAGGAGATGACATACAAGTAACTATGTAAAAAAAAAAAAAGATAAACACAGGATAAATGGGATATAATTTCAGAGAGAAAGCACTAATATTAAGAAAGAATGAGAAAGATTTCCTGTAGAGTATAGTAATTTAGCTGAAACTTGGGAAAAAAAATAGAAAATGGAAAAGAGGGAAATAATGACTGGAATCTGGAATGACTTGTGTGAGATACAGCAAGGAAGGTAGTGATATTATATCATTGAGTGTGTAGAGGGGGATAAGGAGTAAGAAGACTGGAAATATAGCGAGGGGCCAGGTTATGAAGAGCATACCAAGTCAAAACAGATAATTTTATATTTGATCCTAGGGATAATAGGAGCCACTAGAACTTATGAATTTAGGCCTGCATTTTAGAAAGAATACAATGGTAGCTGAGTGGAAGGTACACTGGGGTTGAGGCAGAGAAATCAAACAGATATGATTTGAGTTTTTGGCATTGTCAGATGAGAGATAGGGGCATATTAAACAATACCTTCAAAATTGCTATAAATTGTCATTTACCATATCTTTGCCTTTTACTTGAAAACAGGAACTAAATTGCAAAATATTTTAAAGGGCTTTTCTGTACTATAAAGTGATGAGACCTTAATTACTATAAGAAGCCTTACCTAAAAATATATTTTGTAACAACCATAATAGATACTATATCGAATAGAATATGACTTGGGGGTAGCTAAGTTGCGCAGTAGTCTGAAGTAAGGAGAACTTGGGTTCAAATCTGACCTCAGAGACTTAACACTTCCTAGCTGTGTGACCCTGGGCAAGTCACTTAACCCCAATTGTCTTAGGGGGAAAAAGATGACATTTAGTTTGTGAGTCCAAGTAACTGGGGAAAGTACAGTGCCTTTGATAGTAATAAGGAAGAAATGAAGAAGAAAGGGTTTAAGAAGAAAACAACAAGTTCAGTTTTGAGTATAAATTTAAAATATCATCAGTTTGAGACATTTAATAAACAGATGAAGATGTGAACCTGGAGAGTTGAATAGGCAAATTTCAAAATTGTATCTACATAGAGACTATAATTGAATTGTTTGCTGATGAGACCACCAAGTGAAATATTATTGAGCACAATGGGAAAAATGCCCCTAAAGGTCAGAGCTTTTATGCATTCCCACAGTTTGAAAGTGATATCTGATTGAAAATCCAGGAAAGAAGGGGTTATTCAGGTAAGAAGAAAACTGGGATAAAGTAATGTCTCAGAAATGCAGAAAGAACAGTGTCAAAGATAAGAAAGTGATCAACAGTGTTTAAAAACTGCAGACAAATAAAAAACGATGAAGATTGAGTAAAGGCTATTGGATTTGGCGATTAAAGTTATTGGAGAGTGTAGGGAACTTCTTCATTTGTAACATGAGAATCTTGGACTGGATCTATTTTGACATCTTTTACATTTCTAGAACTATAAACTTAAGTGTATAATGATGTCATCAATACTTTCTATCAGTATTTAAGTGATTCACAGTCGGAGGGAAGCAGTTTTATGTTGGATCAAGCCAATCTAAAATTGCAATGTATTAAGAGTGGATTGAGTGTAGGAACAACAATGGTTCTAGTTAGGAGAAATAATGTATCTACAGCATTATAAGGTCTTTGATTCTGGGTCTTTATATCTTTGTGTTGACTGTGGTGAAAGCAGACTGTTCCTAGGTCTCTACTGGTTCAAGGTTTATGGTGTGTACTGATTTAAAATCTGTATATACCTTTAACAAGAATTGGAGGAAATACAAGAGATGAGAAAAGTCATGGTCAGCTCCAGCCTAGAATTGCCTATTTAAATTGGATTTAAGAAGTAAGAATTAGATTTGTAATGTCAATAAAGAACTTGGAAAAGTTTTTGATCCTGGATTTGTGAACAAGATAGAGAAATGGGATCTAGATAGAAACATATTAAAGTTAATGTTTCTAAAGAAGTCACTTCATAAACTTTAAAGTACCATACAAATGCCACCCAATATTGTAGTTATGTGAATGTGAAGGCAACTAAGTGGTACAATGGATAGAACCACAGGGTTTAGAGTCAGGAAGGCCCAAGTTTAAATTCAGCCTCAAACACTTTCTAGTTGTGTGACTCTGGGCAAATAACTCTGTTTGCCTCAAATGGCAATGGTAAAGTGAGCTGGAGAAAGAAATGGCAACCTACTCTAGTATCTTTGCCAAGAAAACCACAAATAAGATCATGAAGAGTTAGTCACAGTTGAAAATTATTCAATAACAATGACATGGATGTATAGCTGGTTGAAGAGTGCCATGTCTCTGATTGCATGCCATGTGTCTGACTCTAATTCTTTTCTACTCAATATGTTTATTAGATTAAAAAATTATCATGCTTATCAAATTTATGGATAGCACAAATCTTGAAGGGAAAACATATATTGCATGACAAATTCAGAATATAAATTTGATCTCACCAGACTAAGTATAGGAGTATAGGTTCATAGATCTGGAAGAAATCTCAGATTATCTAGTAAAACTACATAATTTTAAGATGAGGAAACTGAGGTTCAGAGAAGTTAAATGACATGGCCATGTGTCACACAAGTACTTTTTTGTCAGATATGGGATTTGACTCCAGGGACAATGCTCTTTCTCCTGAACCACACAGCCTAATTTTGTACTTAAAATACCAGTCACGCAAATATAACTTGGGAGGTACATAGCTTGTCAGCAGTTCAAGTACAAAAGACGTCTAAATTTTCATTACTAAAAAAGTTTTAAGTTTAGTCTTAGGGTTATGTTAAAGGCAGTAACAGCCCACTGTACTTTGTGTTGATAAGTGATCTAAAGTAGTTTGTTGTATTCTGGGGATGCAGAACATTTTAAAAGACACATTGAAAAACTAGAAAGCACCCAAAGTAGGATGACCAACATGATTAAGGGATCAAAAACCAGGTGGCTTGAAGAATGGGTTAGTCTAAAGAAAAAAAGAATTACATAGTTCTCTTGGATAGAGTACTGGGTTTGAACTCAGTAAAACTCATCTCCATGAGTTGAAATCCAGTTTGAAATACTCCCTAGTTGTGTTACTCTAGGCAAGACACTTAACCCAATTTGTCAATTTCCTCATCTGTAAAATGAACTAGAGAAAGAAATGGCAAATCACTCCTGTAACCCCAAGTGGAGTCACAAAGAGTCAGACACAACTGAAAAATGACTGAACAATTCAGTATTTAAAAGGTTGTCATATGGAAATGAGAAATTAGACTTATTTTATCTTGTCATATCAATATAACAATGTAATAATTAATTTTTTCCAAAAGATAGAACTGTATGGTAATGCAATTGGCTGACACATAAAATGGTGAGTTCACTGTCCCTGGAGAATTTGTTTAAGCAGAAACTGTCTCTCCTTTCTGGGATTTTGTAGAAGGGATTCTGTATAAGGGAAATAGTTCTTGATGTCCTAATGAAGAGGTTTGGGGTTGTGTCCCCAAATTATGAGGTTTGGTGCAGGGTCCGCTTGATTCCCCTAGGATTCAGGGTAGGGCAGGTAGTTGTGGGAACCCCTTTGGTAGGTGCAGAGGTCCTTTGTAAAGGAATTTACAAACCCAAAAAGCTAGACTGGCAAAAAGAAGTTTGTTATTGGCATTGGGAAGTCAGCCTTTGCTAGAAAGACTGAATTCCTTGGTGGCAAGGTCCCAACAGAGGGATATAAAGTTTCTAGTGGAAGAGTCCTGGTAGAGAAAGTATCTAGCAGAAAAATCCTGTAGCAGAGAAAGTGAATAAGGACTTATTAGGGAAATAGATAAGATAAAGTGGAAGTAACACTGAAAGAAAATATCATTTCAGCGGGCAAAGGGTTGCAGCTTATGCCAAGGGGAGACAGAGTTTCCTTGGCATGGCATATTAGTTCCTCTGCAAAGACTGAGCCCCAAGTTGGCTCTTTTTATACTTGAAACCTTGGCTAGAAGCTGAGGATTGCTTTTGATGGGGGCTGGGAGCAGTTTGAGCTGGCATCAGAATAGAAAATCTTGAAATTGAATGAGTGTCTCTGGGCTAATTTTCAACTCAATAGAGTTGGAATCTCCAGCTTTGGCTAAGTAGGAGTGGCACTCAACCAGTCCCACCTAGATAACAGAATGAAACCTCTTTATTTTGATTCTCTGAGGGGGTCTTTCACAGAGGCAGGGTTCAACGAGAATCTGTCCTTCAAGGAGCTTCTATAGTGCTTTACCTCATGGCTCACCCCCAAGGCCAGAGAGAGAGAAAGATAAGCGTTTTCGAGCTCCCCTTGTCACTATGATGTCCCTCCCAAAATATAAGAATCTATTGTATATTTTAAAATTTTATATTTATCCTGAAAAAGTAAACTTATTCTAAAAATGTAAAAGTTTAAAGGAAGAAAAAAAAAGGTATGTGCAAGATTCTATTTTTCTTTCGAATATATCTGGTAGAAACTTTTTGATTGAGTCAGGAATGTTATTAGAATATTCATTGATCAGTTGTAGGACACTTTTCTTGTTCAAAATAACATTGAAATATAGATAACTTTGCATTTAAGAAAATTTCAAACAATGCCCTAGAAGAGCATTGATGTTTAGTTTTAATTTGCTTTTTCCCTAAGGATTTGTAGGGAATTATAATTTCATAGGTAAAATAAAGGACTTCACATTTCTTGGTTTTCTCCTTCTCATCTTTCTTCTTCTATGACTGACTATAAAATTAAGTTAATCCTTTGATAGAAGCCCCGTGGCTAAAATCTGTCCCATTGGCTTCTGCTCTTTAAACCAACATGACTTATTTTGACCCTTCTTTAGGATAATGCATTAAATCCTTAGGTAAGTCAATCTTTTTTAGTTAATAGTCTGCTTTCAATATTACTAGCCTATTTCTTTAGCAATCTCAGATTACTACTTAATTTGTGATTAAATAAAATTAAATAATTGAAATGTCATTTAAAGAAATGTTCTTGATTCCCAAGGAGTCATTCCAAAGTTTCCTTAAATCATGAGAATCTGAGTTTTTAGTATTTACTTATTAGAGAAGAGGAAAACCACTCTGCTTAGGCAAATAGACTTTAAGTCTTTTCTTTCAGTAGTCATGAATACATTGGAGAATATAAAGATAATAGAATCATCTCAACTTCCCTATTTGATACAAAAAGCATTTTTTCTTGGAATAAAAAGGATTGTTTCTGTGTTTCTTCCTCTTGGGAAGACATTTTTTTCCTCCACCTTGAAAATGGGTCTTTTTCCTTCTGAGACCTTTCTGTTCTCTGTGCTTTTAGGTCACTTTCATTTTTTTTTTTTTTTTTTTTGGCCTGGCTGAGCTGTATCTCATCAAGCAGCAACTCACTTTCCTGGAGTTGCAGTTCCTCCTATTTTCTATCTTTCAGTGTCCTATTTTTAGAACTATTGTTTTATGCATTGTCAGCCACATATGCTAACCATTCTAGAAGTTGTCTCATAGAGGAGTATATAGGGGAATACATTTGATGAAAATCTAGATTATGTGCTAAGTGCAAAGCAAAATTATGATAAAGGTCTTTTTAATTGATTTTCCCCCACTAAAAATCAATATTGGACCTGAGGATTGCTGACTTCATTAACTATTGATTTGGCCACCGAACAAACAACCACGAAAATCAATGGTGAGGCAGTCAAACAAATGCCAATATGCTACAATCCTCTTCACTAGGGTGGTAGAGATAACTTTCAGAGAGGGAATGAGTCTCATGTACAGGAGCAAAGAAACCAACTTGTACGGCTTAGATTAATTATCAGAATTAGAAAAAGTGTGTCATGTTTATGGCTGTGCCCTTTCTAGCTTAAGCTGAGATGTGAATTCCCAGGAGCACTATGAATTTTCTGATAGAATCTTTAGCCAGAAGATATTGAATCAAGAAAGGACAAAGCATGATGCAGTATTCAATTCAATTCAATAAACATGAATTAAGTGCTTAGAAGGGATACCACATGGTGCCAGGTGCTGGGAGAGATTCAAAGATAAATAAAACATGATCTCTAGTAAATAATAGCTTACCTTTCAAGAGCACTTCACAGTGCTACTTGTTACAAAGGGATAATTCCAGGTTGGATTCTGGAAATAGAAAATACGATAAAAACACAAGGTAGGAAGGATAGATGATAGTACTTCAGAAGTGAGTCTTTTTTAGTCTGGTAGATTAGTCATTGAAAATGTCTCCATTAGGTTTGTAATAGTTTCAATAACAATGGACTGTCAAATATCTTAGGATGTCATTAAAACTAAATCACTAGATAAAGTCAATCCACTTTTTCTAAAAATCATGTAAAAATACTTGCCTCTCAATTTCTGAAAATCAGAGGTTATTTAAACATTGGCCTTCAGCAGCAGGATGAATAAAAATAAGGGTCCTTGCTGAGCTCAAACTTCATTCCCTTCTAGTGATATATGACCATAGATGAGATCTTTCTCCCACTCATGCTCTCCACTGCTGCTTCCCACCCCATAGCAGGCTTCAGACTCAGTGTCAGTCATTCAACCAGGATACTTGTGTAAGTTAGATAAAATCAATTGTGAGAGACCTCTAAGTCTCTACTCTGGATTCATGATCTCCTCTCTCAACTTGTCTTCTTGAGGAAGCCATACTTCAGTTTCATGGATTCAGACTCTATCAGCCAATGACATAGTATCTAATTTATCTTTTTCTTCTCTCTTATTTGAACAAAAGAAAAAAATAAAACTTTGATAATGATAGAATCACTTAGAACTTGTTGGGGTTATTGAGTCCTTCATATGCCCAATCTATGTATAAATCTACTCATACCTGAAATATTTTCTTTCAAGTTGCTATAACAAGTATTTTATCAATCATCCCTCCAAGATTACTACTTCTTTTTCGCCAAATATGATCCATGAGCAATTCAATTAATTTCTCTGTGTCCCATTTCATTATCTATAAAATGATGGAATTGGACTAGGTTAGAATCAAATAGGAATAAATCACTACAGGCACACATAGTGTCTTAGAAAGCCACAAATTATATTGATTTGTATTTTTATTTATTTTGTTAAACATTTTCCACTTAATTTTAATCTTATTCAAATTCAAATTTAACAATACTTATATCACTTCTTTCTCTAATTTGATTATCTAAATAAATTGAAATCAATGATCCTTGACTCTAAATCTATGAAGTCTATGCAGATGACTCCCAAATCTCTAGCTTTACTTTCCTTCCCCTATATCAATGCTCCAATTCTATATTTCTAACTAAATGCTGTGTAACTATACCTAGATAATATTAAAATACCTCAAACTCAACATGTATAAACTTATTATCTTCCTCCAAATCCATTCTTCCTGTTTTATTTCTACTCATAAGAAGTTATTCTCCCCATTTCCCAATTTCATCTGCTAGCCCTTTAATCTGTGTTCCAGATATGACTTCTTTCTGCTGCATCCAATAGAGATAGATGAGGTCAAAAGGTAACAGAGACAGAATTTCAAAGATGCTTCTAAGCTTTAGGGTCCCACCTAACTTACCTTAGTCACAGAAATGGGAAGTGTACGGTATTAGCCAATCTACTTCATTTTCCAGAGGCCACATAGGGATTCTTCTGTTGTCTTCCTATCCCACTCTGATACTCCTTCCTTACCAACCATCCCATCTCTCCTCTAAAGATTATTTGTCCATAAAAGGCCTATATTAGGAATTTCCATTTGTTTTTATTTTTTTAGTCATGTCCGATTCTTTATGATTCTATTTGGCATTTTCTTGGCCAAAACACTGGAGCAGTTTTCCATTTCCCTTTCTAGTTCATTTTACATATAAGAAAACTGAGGCAAATAGTATTACATGACCGGCCTAGCTAATAAGTCTCTGAGGTCAGAGTTGAAATAATGAAAATGAGTCTTTCTGATTCCAGTACCTGGTGTTCCATGCACTATGGTATCACCTAGAAATTTCCAAATATTCAATAATACTCATGTTTCGTCCTCTGCTTATACAATAGCCCATAATATCAACAGGGAAAGGAAGATAGAGAAAGAATAAGACTGAGAAACCAGATCATTGCCATAATCTTTCTGTAAGCTTCAGTGGATTCTCTGCCTTGGATTCTCCAGTTTGTGTTGTCATAGCTGCTGTTCCTCCTCCTCACTTAATCAGGAACAGTCTGTCTTCTTTTTTTGTATCCTTGATAAAGCAAGCTCATAACAGTGAATTCTTTAAACAAAGATAATATGATGATGACAAATGCAACTGAGGACCCTTTTACTAAATATCTTTGAGATATTTTAATGAGAATGGAAGTCCACAGATTGATATAGATCATCTTTGACCCTTTGTTTCCCACACTCCTCATAGAAACACCCAGTTGCTAAATCCTATAATTTCAAATACCACCAGTTCTCTCACATTCAGCATCAGCTCAGCACTCTTACTTCAACCACCCTCATGCATGTCAAACTTAATATGTTTGCTTCTAAACTTATCATTCCCTCCTTACTATCTCCCTCCCTTTGTTGTGCCACAGTTCCTTTATTATCCTCTCTCATTTTCCCTAATTATCTTGACTTAGTTTCCCTAAATTGCCCTGCCTGGGTTTCCCTGAATTGTAGTGCCTCAGTTTCTAATTGCTTTGCTCAGTCACCCCTCCCTCCTAATCACAAGGATCCAGATAAGGAAAAAAACCTCCTATCTTAGACATCATCAGAATGTTGGGTGCCTCTCCCCATTCTGTAATCCCAATTTATCAGATGTCCCCCATACCTCCCCCTGACTCTGTCAGAACCAGATTGTTAGTTCCCGCTCTCAGTGCTCTGACTCTGCCCCTACCTCTGTCTATTCTCTGTATCTGAGCAACTTATATATATGTTTGTTGGATTCTCACATTGTTTTCTGGATTCTTGGAGACGATAGTCTCATTCAGGCCCGAGACCAAACCATTTGGTCCCAGTAAATCTCGCCCTTTCAAATAAAATATTAAATACTCTCTAATCTCTATCTTGCCTCAGTTTCTCCAGCATTACACTTTCAACTTCTTTATTCATAATTATGATCAACAATAAATTCTTAGTTATTCAGGCTTAACATTTTGGAGAAATAAATTGAGTTTTTTTGTCCTATGTTCCTTTTCCCCAAAATTCAATCAAAAGATACTTATAATCATGCCCACCAACCTAGTATAGGTCTACAATTGTTATTGTTGTTTGATCTTCTTTCTGATCAGGAGGAGGAGATCTTGAATTGCAAATCAATTGGATTTAAGTGAGGCAAAACTGTGCAAAGTCATCAGTCCTACTCTTTCCCCTAGAGTTATCCAAATCCAATGGCAAGACACTAATCAGGATGACAGGCAATGGCTTTGAATACAGTAGAAGTCACAATACTTGTAGCTTGGACTATTGAAATAGCCTTCTAAATGACCTTCCTGTTTCCATTCTCTTTCCTTTCTTTTTCCTTTTTAATCTAACTTGTACACAGATGTCATAATAATCTCTTAATACTCAGGTCTCACCATGTTACATTTCATACAATGTCCTTAAACATAACTATATTGTCAAAAGAATGCTATGCAACTACTATCTACATGTTATCAAAGTATTTGACAATTGTGTGTGTGTGTGTGTGTGTGTGTGCTATATATATATATGGGAAGTACAAAAATTGAGACATATAGGATAGTCATTTAGATGAATTAGGAATGCCCGGATGGCCAGAGCAAAAGCATAGTCATTAATTAAGTAAACTTGGATGGAAGTTTCTAGTGGCATGCCTCAAGGATTTGTGATTGACCCTTCACTGTTTAATATTTACATTAATCACTTAGATTAAGTAATGATTAACTACCATAATGGGTTTGGGATCCAATTGACTTGATCACAACTCAATTTAACAGCCAATTCTATATTAATTCTTAATCATGTCCACTAATAAATTCACCATAGGGTGGCCACCTAATGTCCTAGAGATCTTCACTTTCTTCTGGCATTACAAAGCTATTGTTGGAACAATATGGCTGTCTACCTGTCATCTCTCATTCTTGCCATGTGACAAGATCATATATATTCCTAGCAAACAATTCCTTGTTGACATTTTTACTTCTCTTGTTCTTTAGAGTTCTTTATTGGTTATATATTGCAGACTGCTCACACCCATCATGTTCTTCTGGGTAATACTCATTTATTTTTAGGTAATAGGTATTGCTTAATAAATAATATTAATTAAATCAATAAGTAAATAAATGACTATTAATTAAATTAATTACTGGATAATTAAATAGATAAGAAGAGGTGAATGTGTAGATAGATAAAAATAGATGGATAGATACATAAAAAATCGATGACTAGGTAGATAGATAAGAGATAAGCATGTTTATCAGCTCTAAAATAATATGTCCAGCACTGCACTGAATGCAAATTCAAGAAGACAAAATAGTGCCTACACATAAGTGAAAAACAGAAAGGGAAATGAAACAATCCCAATGAAATAATTGTTAAAACAAGAAACTGGATTATAGCTGAATTAATGACTAACTGATTATGACATGGAGTGAAAACCCTGACATATTTTCAGAAAAAGGGCAATGCTAAAGATAGATGCATTTATAGGACACCTTGCTTGTAAAGTGAATAAATATATTGTTTCATTAAAATAGATTTGGTCAAAAATTTCAGGAAGGAAGGAAATTAGCATTTTAAAGTTATCTACTCTGTGCCAGGCACTGTGCTAAAAACTTTACAAATATCTTATTTGATCCTCATAATAAACCTCAGAGGTAGGTGCTACTGTTAGTCCCCCTTTCACAGCTGAGACAGCTGAGGCAGACAGAGGTTAAGTGACTTGCTCAGGATCACACAACTAGTGAGTGTTTGCAGCTGTATTTGAATATCTTCCTAATTCTAAACCCACTTCTCTATTCTCTGCACAATGTAAGTAATCTCTTGGTGACATGACATCACAATTAAAAGTCTTCAGTGTTTCAGAGCATAAGTCCTTCAAAACAACCTCTGAAGGCAGTATTTTATTTACTCTTGTAATGCAGACATAGCCACAAACCAGGTGGAAAAATTAAAAAGCAATTAGTGGATTTTCTCTGCCAGTTTATTCCACCTGTGTGGGAAAGACTATTTCCTGAAATGAACAGCTATGGTTTGGTTTGTTGTTGTTATTGTTTTATGCTATCTTTTAAGTACAACAGATAGTAATAAAATGATGATGAGCATGACAGCAAAAGAAAAGATAAAAAATGATAAACTTGAATAAAGCATCTTTATTTGAAATAAAAGAATGTAAAAAGAAACCCCATCTTTCAAAGTAAATTTTTACAATATTTTTTTAGGATTATTTTTCTTTGCATATATTTTCCTTTGAAAAAGATGTCATTTTAGAGATCATATTTTGATGAATACAGTATTGTATATATGTGAATATTTTTGGCGTATTGATGTTTATGACATAACACTATTTTTAAAGTATCAACCAATTAATAATTAATGCATGTATGCTTGACAGTGTATACTTTACAGTTATTAGGTATTATATCAAATGACATGAATTAAATTAATGTAAATATTTCATTAAAATTGATTTGTTTGACATTGGTCATGCTTGTCCTTTTAAACACTTGACCACACCAATTATTTTTATTACAGAGGAAGACTACTTGTCTGTTATCCATGGAACTTTCGACTGAATAAATATGTGCTTAATGGCTAAGGGTATAGTAATTTATTTGCTATTTTTAAAATTTTAACTTTTTTTTTACAATGTTTCAGTTCCAGTTCCTGTACAAAGTGACAAAGATTTCCCAGAATATTTACTTTAATTTAAATAGGATCTTATGATATGTATGCATGTATATGTGTGTATATGTATGTATGTATATATACATCACTTTTATTCTTTTGGGTAAAGCTACAAAGAATAAAGTTAGGACAAGCTCTATACTCTGTTATAGTGATAATTATAAAATAAATTTATAGCTTTTGAAGCCTCTTTCCTGTTAATTTTCTTTTATTCCATCTTCACTGTATGTAATTCTCTTTTTATAAAGCTATTTTATTGTCCTCATAACCAAACAAAGGCACAGCCAAAAACACAACACAAAATGCCATCAGTGACGTGATTAATATGTGTACAAGATAAATAGAATGGAATTAGAGAACTCTAAATCTATAATTAATATTCTAGAGACAGAAATGTTGAATATTAAAAACCTATTTCATCTTTCTTAAATTCTTGACAAGTAAAAAGAATAAATGTTTGTCTATTGTATAATTTGAATATCCAGTTCACTTTTATATTTTTCACTCATTTGATAAAGATTTATTAATCTCACTTCTATAATACAAAATGTACCAAATATTTCACAACCTAATGAATCTTTGAATCCAAAAGATAGAATAATCTCTTTGAGAATGCATTATGTTATGTTTTTCAAATGAATAAAATGTGTAAATATATGTGCATGTGCACATGTGTAGGTATGTGTGTCTATGTGTGTGTACATAGTTGTTTTACCCATGTGGGATATATGTGTCCACATAGGTCTCTCAAGATGTAGCTCACAGGGAAACAATAACATCTCTTTAGAGGCTTCTTCCCCACCACCCCTTTTTTCTAAAGGAGACTTTGACTCCTTTAGAGAGGAAACAATATTCAGCCAGAGCCACCCAACTGTCCTCAGCTGGAATTATATCTATCTACTTCCTTAAATATTGTTAATCTAGAGGAATAATTATTAGGCTCAAGTTGTACTCCTGTTCACTATTCCCTAATGGAGGAGAGTCCCAAACTATATATCCAAGATTTGATTCTTTTCCCATCAGATGTCAGCTCCACAATGAATACATATAGCATATAAACCCATTTATTGAAACCAATAGCAAATAGAAATGAAAGAAAGTAGACCTGAAAATATATACCAAATGATACACAGAGTGAATGAACTATATGTGATATAATTATATGTATGAGATAACTCAATTCAAATGAGAGAGGGGGAGAAAGAGAAAGGGGGAAAAGAAGGGAGAGAGAGAGAGAGAATGATGGATAGACAGACAGAAGGAAACAGAAAGACACAGAGAGACCTAAGTCCCAGATCTCATCCATGGGAAAATTCCTGGTCTGTAGTATGTAAGCTGAGAATAGTGACTTGCTTGAAATGCTAGATCCTCCACATATCACCTTCTTTCTAGCTCTAAAGAGAGCTTGGAATGGTGCATCTTCTCTCTTGGAGTGGAAAGCCACAAGACCAGGTGTCTCTTCTCTCTAGGACTCACCAACTCTGCCCTTTATGAAAATGTGGGACATTGAATGCTTTATTTTCACCAATGAGGTAAGATTTGAGACTTGAGTTACAACATGTATCTGAGAAACTTTTAATTAAAGTGTTAGCAGGCAAGTTTTCTTGGGATGATAATCTTTAAGAGACTCTGTGGCTATTCATTAGGTAATTAGGTGGCAATGAATAGAGCACTGGACTTGGAATCGGCAAGAACTGCATTCAAATCCTACCTTAGACACTCACTCTGTGTATGACTCTGGGCAAATCATTTAACTTCTGTCTGTCTCATTTCCTCATCTTAAAATGGAGATGATAACACCTATTTTATAAAGTTTTTCCAGGGATAAAGCAAGATAATATTTATAAAGTACTTTTCAATCTTTAAAACACTTTATAAATACTAACAATTATTATTATAGCAGATGTACTAAAAGCCACATTTACTTGTTCAAACTGTTATTTGGATATCGTTTACTGAATTTTTATTGTTGGGCACTTGAGTGTAGGACTCTCAAGAGGTTAGACCAAAAAAAAAAAAAAAAAAGCACGGGCTTAGGTCCTAGAGACAGACCAAAATAATGGGGTTCATGTACTGAAAGAAGTCTCAATTTATTGCAAGATATAGGATAATCAGAAATGAAAAAGACATCTCAACTAAAACCTACAAATAATAATAAATCCATTTATATAGATTTTTAAGATTTATAAAATGGTTTGCATATATTATCTTACTGGAATCTCATAATAAGGCTTTGTGATAAATAATAGAAGTATAATCCCATTTACTTGAGGCTCACAGATGTGAACTAATTCATCTTAGATTACAGAGTTATTCATTAAAGAGAATGGAGGTCAATTGACTCACAGCTCTAAACTTTTCTCATTTTACCATAATAGAGAGTAGGGAATTTCAAACATCAAGAAAACTCTGGAAGGCGAACAGAGACATAAATAATCCTAAATTATTTGGGAATTTATTTGCCTTTGGGAATATGTAGGAAATATATATATGTATATATACGTGTATATAATATGTGTGTGCATGTTATATATACTTATCATTTAAATATAATTCTCATCTGGGAAGTCATTTTTTTAAAATAAAGTTCTCACTCAAGAGGATCTAGGAAACTTTATACTTTTTCCAATCTTCATCCGTTTTCCTACACTGACAACCAGAATTCTCTCTCAGATTTTTGAAAATTTGTATCAGACAATACATTTCAAGGTTTGGCTTAGGTTCAAAGAGACTAACAAGTTTCTTGTTTAACCAAGAACATGGTTAGGAGCAAGACTCAATCTTTGTAGAAATCTGAACCCACTCTGGAAATAATCAGGTCACTGAAACCCCTAAGCCCTTCTGAAATGTTACAATAGATAATCTCCATTTTTTTTTCTCACCCAAAGCTAATCCACCCTAGGCATAAATCAGTGGGGTCCAATAGAATTGACCAGGGATCATAAGCACTAGGTTAAAGATAACAAATCAATAAACCGAGTCCTATCTGGAGATCTCTTACCCTGTCTGGCAGCTACTCAAATCCATGGTTTCATTTCTCTCTTCTCTAAAGTTTGCCAGGATTTCCAGTAGGGAGGTCAGCAGTTAAAATCAATTCTCCTTATTCACCCTTACATAGCAACTTAATATCAGTATTTTCTCTGGATATTCCCAATCCTCAACTTCTTTGGGGACCTCTTTACTACTCTGCTCCCAATTCTAGTGGTCCCAAAGATTTAGGAAAATGAAAAATAGCTTCTCTTATTATTATTGCAAGATATAGGACAATCAGAAATGAAAAAAACACCTCAACTAAAACCTACAAGTAATAGTAAGTCCCCTTTATATAGACTTTTACGATTTATAAAATTGTTTGCATATATTATCTTACTAGAATCTCATAATAAGGGTTTGTGATAAATAATAAAAGTATAGTCCTGTTTACTTTAAGAAGAGAGGCTATTTTTCAAAATTCTCCTTCCCTCTCCTTCCCCCCCCCCCCCCACATACATACATACATGTTAAGATCTAGGTGGCAAAGCAGATAGAATTCTGAACTTGGAATCACAAAGATCTAAGTTTCAATCGTGCTACATTAGTTGTATGACTGGGCAAATTGCTTAACCTCCATGACCCTCCTTTTGTCATCTATAAAATATGGTGGCGGGGCTTATTGGTATTTAAGATCCCTTTCAGCTCTAAATCCTTGATCCTATGGATTGACTTTTGCCTTAAGGTTATGATTTATATCAATCAGTATTTTCTCATACTTTGGCTCAAAGTTGATTTTACTGCCCCAATTATACCTATGGGCAGGAAGTACATTTAATATGTTATTTCCCTGAGTTTTGACAGGTGTGACACTTTTAAAAATTTGAGAGACAATTTCTGGGCAATTTAATCATTTTAGTAATAAGCCAACATTTTAAATAAAAGGGCCAGTGGTACTCTTGAATGCCAAAAGCAAGCATGGCATAATGGTCTCACAGTTTCCTGAAGGTGGTAATCAATTCAACTCTGATTGATTAATAATTAATGAGAGACCTAATATTATAATGAGGGGTTGAACTTGTTCAATTGAACTTTGATTATTATTTCTAAGTTACATCTAACTTTAGACAATTTATTTAAAAATTTTATCCTTACTCAAATCTGAGAAGAGTGCAATGGCTTCTCTAACTGGCTGTGTCTTAACAATAGTCTTAGGAAAGTTAACCCAACCTCATTATTGTTGTTTGTATTTCTTTTCTGAAGGGTACCATGACATCAGGGAGGTGAGCCCATGACATGCAAGTGAATTTGATTTAATTGAAGTAGGGCTGTGCAAGATCAAGTGCCTCATTTTACTCTCCAAAATGTTAGAAACAAGCTGATTCTGAAAGTCAGATAGCAAAGAAACTTTATTGAGAGAGAAAGTCCAGAGAAATTGGACATTTCTGGTCAGAAGCAGGATCTGGCCCTCTAATGGGAAGAGGGAGCACTAGGTACAGAAGCAAAAAAACTTTATGTTCTTAATTTGTCACAGTTCTTTCTCCCCAAAAGAATCACTTGATTAGTTTCCCTTAGGGTTACATCATTTCTTACATGCTACTCCTAAACCTGTTCCCCATCTGTCATCATACATCCCATGTTGTGTTAATGAGGTTCTAATTCTATGTAGTATGTGTCTGCATGAAGTTTATTAAGCAAGTGCCATAAATAAAAGCCTTTTACAGGTCCTTGAACTTGGTCAGTTTAAGCCAGTTTCTAGACTAGACATCTTTCTTATGTTGCCTTGAAACTTACAAAAGTCTATGGAAACTTAGCTTTTCAATATGTTTCATATCTGCTCAAGGTTTCTGAGGAATTGAATTTTAACTCTTCTGTGGAAACTTAACCCTAATTTGTTTCTCACAATTGCCATCTGGATCCAGTGGGCAAATATAGATCAGAACAACTAGGCATAGCCTTGGATGCAATAGTAGAACTAGGTCTTTTTAAGCCAGTGTTTCCCAAAGTATGGTACACGTACCCCCAGGGGTACGGGAAGAGTTTTGTGGAAGTACGTGTTGCACCAGAATTTGGTGGGGATATGCACTGTACCGTGCTTAGCTGTGCCTAATTCTACGTTCTCATGAGTTAAGTCAAGACAATCTTGTGAGGCATGAGATGGTCCAGTGTGACACAGCGTGAATATACCACCCTTCCTTACAGAGACAACTTACTCCAGTGAGTGGCTTCTCCAGGCGCCTGTGTATTTTTAGCTTTTGTGCGATTTTTCTTATAAGAAAGGTTTGTTATGTGTTTTAGTAAGTCCCACTGATTTTGATTATTTTCAAATAGAAGGATGAAATTGTGCTGAGATAACACATCGTCATAATTTGGTTCCCTGGTTGTTCATTTTAATCTGGCATGCGGCTCCACATCCAATAGTCTGTTCCTTTTTTTCAACTTAATGTCTACAAATGCTGAAAAAGCATGTTCACATAAATATGAAGTTGGAAAAGGCAAGATGTATTTCAGAATTTTTTCTGTTAAAACAGGATACACATGTTGCATTTGTAACCAGAATGATGTTAAAGTACACTCCTTATGTTTATTTTTCAAGAATCCTTCTGAAGCCAATTCCAATAATTGCTCTTTTTCCACATGCAACAAACCTTCTGGCATGGATTTATGTTTTATTATGAATAATTTTATTTTTCATTTATTATTATTTTGTGTATGTACCAAAAAAAGAAAAAATAAATATATTTTTATTGTTATTAAAATACATCCTTTTTTTTGACAAGGAGTACTCAGCGTTACAAAAATTATAGAAGGTGTACACAAATGTCAAAAGTTGGGAAACACTGTTTTAAGCCAAAGTCTTCTACAGATCTCAGTTTGAGGCCACACCCATTCAGTGATTAAGGCTAGGTAGCAATTAAGGCAAAGAATCTCCTCTTTCACATAGTCAAAAAAAAAAAAATTCTAAATAAATAAATAAGTCTATGAGGGGAAGAATCTCAGGGTTTCTGGCCAAAGTAGAAATGATTGATACTTATATTCAATCTGAGTCAGGGAAGAAGGAAGGAAGGAGGGAAGTAGAGAGGAAAAAAGGAAGGAAAGAAGGGAGGGAGGGAGAAAGAAAGGAAAGGAAAGAGGGAAGGGAGAAGGAAGCAAGGAAGGGAGGGAGGGAAGAAGGGAAAGAAGAAGGAAGGGAGGGAGTGTTGTGCCACAGTTCCTTTTTATTGTCCTGACTCAGTTTCCCTAAATTGTCTTGCCTCAGTTTCCCTAATTGTCCTGCCTCAGTTTCCCTAATTGTTCTTTCCATTTCCCTAAATTGATCTGCTTCAGTTTCCTTTAATTGTTCTGTCTCAATCCTCTTAGTTGCAGACCCCTGCTCTGGTTCATGACAACTGATATAACACAGGGCTAATTACTCTAATTATAAATGTGTAAACTCGAGATATGGGGGAGTTTAGACTTCCTGGCTCCTAACTCCTCCTAAGTCATCAAGAATTTATGGTCCTAATCCCCATCTTATCATTGTTTTTCCTGATCCCAATTTATCAGAATGTCTGGGGCCTTCCCCAACCCTGTCAGAACCAGATTGATAATCCGTTGCCCCCTCTCAGTGCTCTGACTCCACCTCTGCCTCGGTCTACGCCTTGGTAGCTTAGAGTCATGTGTGTATATATATTTTATGGGAAGCACAAATTATCTGCTGGATGCTTTGGACATCAACCCTGAGGGCAACATGCCCCCAGCGCAATCTCTCTCTTACAAATAAAATATTAAAACTCTCTAATTTCTATCTTGCCTCAGTGTCTCCAGCATTACAGAAGGAAGGAGGTAAAGAAGAAGGGAGAAAACAGGGAAGGAAGAAAAAAGGAAGGGAAAGAGGGAGGGGGGAAGGAAGGAAGGAATGAAGGAAAGGAGGGAGGAAAGAAGGAAGGCAAAATTTTCCCATTGCATCTAGTGTCATCTCCAATCATCCTGACCTATATCTGGCCGCTGGACTCAGATGGTTCCAGAGGGAAAGTGAGACAAGTGATCTTGCACAATCCTTCCTTAACTTAATTCACTTGTATGTCATGGCATCACCTCCTTGATGCCATCTCTTCCAGAACAAAGAATGAACAGCAAACTCTGTGAGAGGGCTGGACCACAAACTGGAACTGGTCAGTTGGAAATTTCCCTCTTTCTTTACCAGTACCGTCCTTCAAGCAACTGTACTTTTGAAATCAGGACTTTAGAAAAAATGGGTAATTCTGGATCTCTCCAAATTATTGGCTATTAATAATTGTTTCTTTCACAGGTGAGCATCCAAGCACAACATAATTTGGATGATAACAACCATAACAATTATTTGATATTTCCATGATATTTTCAGATTGTCAAAACATTCTGTGTACATTGTCTCATTCAATGCTTACAATATCCCTGCAAGGTAGATTCTATAGGTAATATTATGCCCATCTTAAAGATAAGCAAACATAAGTTCAGAGATGCCAAGTGATTTGTTCATGGTCTCACAGCTGGTAAGTCTCTGAGGTATGTCATTTGGAAGATGATTTTCTTTTCATAAAGACTCTCTCAAGAGTCTGAGTCAAGACCATTCCATCTCTCCAACTGTGAAGGCATCTGGGATCTAAAATCCTGAAATGTATTATTTTCCATTTTGCAGCCCTTGATGGGGCATCTAAGGAGAGAACATTTTATTTCTCAGCTTTGTAGGGAATTGCACACATGCTTCTCTCTCTCATTTTTCTTTTAAAATTTGCAGTGATTTTGTTAGAGACGATAGCTCCTTTATGAGGAAATACATCTGAGGAACTAAATGAGGCCTCCCAGCAGATTCAGTCATTTGCAAAGCCATTGGAGAATCCGTAGGCAGAAGCTTTGAAAACTGAGGGAGGGAGGCAATGCATCAACCGCTCATACTTATTCTCCTAACTGCCAGAGAAATTAAATTTGGTTTTCACCTTCTGAAAACTCAACACATTTTTATTGCACAAATCTCTCCCATGTTTAATGCTACCCTGCAATCAATTTTCCTATTAAAATGAATGTCTGGTCTTAATTTTGCATTTCCTCATTAAAACAGGGCTTAGCATATTCAGTGACTGCCCAGTTTATGGGTCTTGTTCCTAATTTTTTATAACCTTTAGATTCTCATTCAGTTCAACCAGGCTGGTTGTTTTTCGTACCTTAATATCTGTTCAAAGAATAATAATAAGTGACATTTACATAGTTCTTTAAAGTTTGCAAAGCCTTTTAAATACATTATTTTTGCGGATCCTTAAAACAATCCTATCGTGCAAATGATACTTTTATCACCATTTAATGCTTGGGGAATCTGAGGTTGAGAAAGATTAAGTGACTTGTTCATGATCACAGAGCTAGAAAGTGTTAAAGGCCAGTTTTGAACCTTAGTCATCTTTATTGCAAGTCTAGTACTTCTAGCACTACTTCTCAGATCATAAGATCATTGATTCAGAGCTGAAAGAGACTTTAAAGGTCATCTAACACCAATATCTAACACTAACAAGATAAGGAAACTCAAGCTCAATGAGGTTAACTGACTTGCCTCAAATCAATAACTATGTATCTATTTAAAATATATTTGTTTACATTCCTATATTATTTGAACAAAGTTTTATTAAACACTTTTCATACAATAGCCTGTAAGGTAGTTAAGAGAAACATTATTATCCCCATATTATAAACGAATTAACTAAAGTAGAAAGAGCTAAAGTAACTCTCTTGGAGTCATAAAGCTAGTAAATATCTGAAGTAAAATTTGAATTCAGGGCTTACTGACTCCAGGTTCAATGCTTTACTTACTGTATCATCTTGTTGGCTCAGGATATAAAATTAAATGTTTAATCAATCAGTGGATGTATTGTGTTTTCCTATAAATAGCCTATATAATAAAGGTGTCAATAAGTAATGCAGAAAACAGATTAGTAATGAATTTACAGTGTTTGCAACAGAATGTCAAGAGCTATTTAAAGCCATAAAAGAAAAAAACTTCCCAATTATGGGACAAAATCAGTTTATTTCAAGTTTTGTTGGTCCAATTAGAAGCCTATGGATTTAGCTAAATCATAGAGAATATATGCATGTATATATGCAGACATACACATATGTATGTATACATATAGATTTTATATCTATATGTATATTTATAAATATGTCCAACATTTACATAGTGCTCTAAGGTTTGCAAAGCACAAAGATCCAGTGTGTCCTAAAAGACTTAGTGTAATTTTAATCTTTAATAGGCTCATTTAATCAACCCTGTGAGATAGATACTGTTATTATCCCTATTTTATTGATGATAAAATTATGTCAGAGAGATTAAATGTATTGTCCTGAGCCATATAGCTAATAAATGAGGCAAGACTTGAAGAGTAAGGGCTTCCTGAATCTGTCTAACTCTCTTTCACCATGATATCTAGCTGTTTATTCTCTTTAGATAAAGATATCTAGTTATAGTATGGGAAAAATTGCAAAAAGACCTTAAGCAATTTCAACTTCATTTTTGAAATTTGCTGATTAATCAAAGAAGAGGCAAAGTAATCAAATTGGTGGAAATCTGCAATGGATCTGCCAGAGTGGGCAAAGTCGAAGAAATACATGTTTTCTTATGTATTTCTATCACTTAGAATCAATATTCTTGTGATCTGCTGAGATTCAACCTAAAAATAACATGTGTACATCACTTGATAAAATCCACTACAATAATGTTCCAATTTAGGAATAACCCACATAATACTGACCAATACAATGGCAGGATGTCTTCTCTTCCATATCCTCCACCTTGGTCTTGCCTTCCTGCTCACTGCCAGAAGTGATTGTTTCTTTCTTCCTCCAAGTGGAGACACCACCTGAAGCCCTCTGGCATGCACCAAAACTGCATTTCATAGATAGGCTATGAGCACTACTGCTTTCCCAATAGAAAAGTTATATTAGACGTGTTCTTTGTTATAGTTTTATGTCTTTTAAGTTTCTACTTCATCTTCTTTTTTACTTAAGCAAGTTAGCTATCTATACCAGATTACAGAGTAGAGTAGTTATGATTCTGTAAGAATTGGAAGAATTTACTATAGAAAGTAACAAGGAATATATATATGTTTAGGGTTTGTTTTGTTTTTTTGTTTTTTTCTGTGCCTTGTTTTCCAATATCTTGATTTGTTCTTGGGATAGTTTGATGTCTAAAAAATCAGTTCATTCAGTACAAGGGAGTTAGACTTGAAGTCACAAGACTCCATTACAAATCCTGGATCTAATATTTGGTTGTAATATCATGGCTTTGTAGCCACAAACAATTCACTTAACTTCTCATAGAGCTATAGATAATGAAACTATTCCAGAGGTATGGTTATATTTTCCCCTGATACTGCAGTTCATAAATCTTCCTTATTTCATTAATGTAAAAATATAAATCTCATGTAAAAATGAGATTGTTTAGGCTCTAACTGAAGTACTTTTTAAAAGTCTGTTTATTTGACTGCATAGACTATTCAACACTAACGCAAAATCATCTGCTTTTATTCTTTAATCTTGGAGTAATATCTTTCCTTTTCCTTTCTTGAGTTTAAGTAGTTCCTATAGCCTATAAAAATAGTATATGTATGTTCACTACTAATCTATCCTTTGCACTATTTATCCACATCCTTGATAATTTGGGGTAGCTAAGTGGCATAGTGGATAGAGTACCAGTCCTGAAGTCAGGAGAACCTGAATTCAAATCTAGCCTTAGACACTTAATACTTCCTAGTTGTGTGACCCTAGGCAAATCACTTTACCTCAATTGCCTCAGCAAAAATAAAATAAAATAAAATCCTTACTAATTTATTAAACATATTTATTTTATTTATTAATTTATTAAAAAACAAATTCAATCAATTTATTTCAATTCATTAGACATTCTCTAAACATTTATTATGTCTAAGCCACTATGCTGAGTACTATGAATACAAAAAGTGAGATAGTTCCTTTCCTCAAAGAGTTTATAATCTATAAATACCTGCAATACAATCTCTGATTATGATAAAGTACTATATAAATATTAGAGATTGCTATTATCAAGTTATCCAAACGAAATGTTTAACAGGCAGACTTGTGCCATTTAGATGAAGGCTAACCCTTTCGAGGTCAAGAATTGGCAGAGAAATTCTGCCATTAAATTTGAGGACGGTTCTTTTTCAAATGTCCACCCCTGCTCCTAGATAGCTATGTGACATGATTTCAACCTGGAATCATTTTTATATCTCTGACTTCATTTAGGTCCTCCATAAGTAGCAAGTCAAAAGAGTGTTAGGAACTGCAGTACTAGGAATACTAACAATACTATCTCTATTACAAATTGAAGTGGGATTTTGAGAGTTAATTTAGCAACCTTATTTTACTTCCCTTAAACAGGAAATTCCCTTATTTGTTTGCAGATAATCAGCCTCTTAACAGAACAACAATGTGTTTGTTGACCAGAAAACAAAATTAAAACATTAAAATGTTTTGAAAGCAGATAAATAAGAAACAAACACTTAATATTTCATAATGTCTTTAAACAAATATCATGATTTAGTGAAAAGAGGCCTTAACTGGAATTTAGGAGAGCTGAGTCTTTATGGTATATAATGTAATAACATTATCATCCTGTAAAAAATAGTAAATATAGGGGTAGCTAGTTAATGCAGTAGATAGAGTACTAGCCCTATAAAATCAGAAGGACCTGAGTTCAAATGTGGCCTCATTCACTTAACACTTCACACTTCCTACCTTTGTGACCCTGGGCAAGCCACTTAATTCCAATTGCCTCAGAAGAAAAAAAAAAAAAAAGCAGATATAACATATTCAAAGAAATCTAGAAAGACATCTATGATTATGCAGAGAAATGCACAGATCCAAAACAACTTGCAATACGCACCAAAATGCAAGGTAAAATAACTTTTAAAGATTTTAGAATTTTTATCAATTCAGTAACAAAATATGCCTTCAGAAAACAGATGAAAGTTTGTTTCTTACCTCTTCACAGAGAGGTAATAACCTAAGATGCAGAATGAAACTTACATTTTCAGACAGTACCAATGTGTTGATTTATTTTGCTTAAATACACATTTATTATAAGGAGGGGTTCTCTATTGGTGAGTTTAGGGTAACAAAAGTAAGACATTAAAAAAGGAAGAAGAAAAAAGAAATGTGTCAATAGACATTAAAAATATCCAGAATAATACAAAAAGTTCAGAAAAGGAGATAAGCAAACAAAAATGGTTTGCTAACACAAGGTTAAATTGAATAAATTCTTTACATAAAGAGAAATTTTGGCAAATGTGAGTCCTCTCTTCTAAGCTTGCAGTGTTTTGCCTGCTGCAATTCCCCATATGGAGATAGAATAATGGAGGTTTAAGTCTGCTTCTGAAAATTCATAATCTAGCCAACTCTCTGAAGTAGGGTGCTTCGTATTCAGGCATTCTCTTTCTAGTTTACTTATTAAATGATGAAGAAAAGATTTTGTTGATAGGCTGTTGTTGGAACTGTAAGTGTTTATAAAAGGTACTAACTGGATGATTCAATCTGTTTCTTGATCTCATTTGAGTGAAAAGAAATGTAAGCCTTTAGTTAAAAAGAGTGATTTTGTTTATTCTGAGTTGCTGTGATCACAAACGTGATGCTCTTCTCTTTGTCTCTTGATATATGTTTATTCTTTTCTTTTCTTAGATAAAGTAGTATTGGAGATGGAGTAGAATAGTTGTTGACCTTATAAGATTCAAAAGATAGGAAGACCAGAGGTTCTGTGAAAATGCTTATTGAGACCCTGAAAACCAAGCTGAAATATAACCAAGCAGTGGATGCAGGCAAGATGCTGGCTCCTATAAGCATGGATTTGGCTCTGTTGGCCATGCTATGTTCAAAATTGAACTTGTTGGGGAGAATGCAATATAGCAACTGCTTTAAATTTGAGTTCCTTCTCCTTAGAGTCTAAGGTGGCAATTGTGCCTCTGCCTGTTAGGAGAAAGTGATTGTACTTTTGTTCTTGATATATATCACCTAAGAAATTATCAACTTATAAAAGCTAACTAATTAAAAGATATTGGGTACTAATCACTAAAATATAGCAATGATATAAAGGAAATACTAACTGTAACTAACAACATTAGAAAGAACAGGCATGAACTGGAGCTTGAACTTTGAATTTGAATGAATTTGAAATTCATCATTTCATATACAATACTCTTCATTATTCTTTGTGTAGTACTCCCCTCTGGGGATGGTATTCTTGATTCACACTCTCAGTGGTGGGCAAGATATCTAGGCATTCTGGTACTATTATTTATAAACCCAAATGAATGTATTTCCTATTGTTTATCAGCCAGTCATCTCGAGGTTATTAGTGAGAAGGTATAACAAGAATATTAGTGAAGTTATCATCATCCAAAACTAGAAGTACATTGTGTCCCCGACACAAAGTTCTTGCAAAGAATGGGCTTAAATTTAGTGACAGTGGGCCCATGTGCATAATACATGGATGCCAAAGGAGTAATTCATAGCCTCTGATTATTGGAAATCCCTTTGTGGAATACACATGAAGTTCCCTTGAGGTGTAATACTTCTGAATTCCAAAGTTCAAAGTTTTTGTGAAGTGGGGAAATTAAAGATGTTGATCTTGTCTCTAGTAGACATTGCTAGTGATGCTGATGGTATCTCCTAGTCTCCACCTTTTGAAGTTCACATAATCTATCATAATTGGTCATAATCTGGTCAATTGCATTTCTGAATACTTTTAAAAATCTTTTTGGGAGAAGACTTTCTAATTGTCCTTAGAATGCTTCCCTCCACACTCAGTTTGATTCATTTTCTCCAACTAGCTCAATCTCTCTGATAACATGGTCAATGGAAAAGGGAGAGGAGAGAAAAAGAGGGAAGAACTTTATACTTTCTTCAAGAGCAATTTCCTCACTGATCTAATTATTCTAGAGAGCAATTTGACCAAAGGGCTATAAAACTATTCATGTTCTTTGATCCAGCAATATCATAGCTAGGTCTATTTCCCAAAGAGATTAAAAAGGTGTGGGAAGGACTTCTTAGGATGAAAATATTTATAGCAGCTTTTTTTTGTGGCAATTAAAAAATAAAAATCAAAGGGCTGTCCATCAATTAGTAAGTGGCTGAACAAGTTGTGGTATATGATTGTAATGGAATACTATTGTTCTATAAGAAATGATTAGCAAGATGATTGCAGAAAAAAACAGGAAAGACTTACCGTGAACTAATACGAAGTGAAATGAGCAGAACCAGAAGAACAATGAAGAATTGTGAAAGACTTAACTATTCTCAATAATACAATGATCCAAGACAATCCCAAAGGCCTTATGATGAAAAGTACTGTCCATCTCTATATTTGTTTTTAAAACTTTAAGATCCAAATTCTCTCCCTTCCTCCCCATTACGAAGGAACATGTGAATTTATGCAAAACATTTTCATTAGTCATATATTATCCAATCCTAGAGAAAAAACTTATGCTGTTTTATACAGACTGAACCATACTATTTTCCTTCCTTCTTTCCTCTCTCCTTCCCTCCTTCTTTCTTTCCTTTCCTCTCTTCCTCCCTTCCCCTCTCCCTCCCTCTCTTCCTCCCTTCCTTTCTTTTATTTCTTAAAACCCCAAAGCTCTTATTATTTTTTCAAATTTATTAAACTTATTCACATACAATTTATTTTTTATTGATTTAGGATGTCTGGGCCATTTGTGGTTAGTAAGGGATGAGGGTGAACCTCCACCTCCTTTTACATTTGCATATAGAAATATTTGTGTTTGCTAATATTCATTAAGTTTATAGTTTTTTTAAATGAAATTAAAAAGAAAAAATTGGGGGTTTGTCCCTGCATTGCTCATTGAATCCTTGAGTGATCTTAAGAAGGTGTTTATCCTCAAAGGGCCTCAATTTTGTCATCTTTCAAATGAAGGACTTTGATGAGATGACCTCTAAGATCCTTTCAGTGCTAACACTTTATGTTTTTTTTTTTTGTAAAGTAAGGTTTGCCCTACATTCACTGCTGAAAGGTACATCCATATATTTTTAGTTATAGAATTGTAAAACAATGTTTTATATTCAAGAAATAAAATATTTACCAATATTTTTATAATTCATGTCACAGATTATTTCTTCATGCTATTTTTATTTATTCACTTGCTATTTTTATCCATTTGCACGACACTTATAAAAGGGAGTACAATGTCAATCATGTGATTCCCAGACAGTTGTTTAATATTTATTAAGCATTATTAGGCAATGGCCCCAAAGCCAAAGGGAAATGGTGTTTTGAGGTAACTAGTAATTTAAGAACAAGTAGATTTTTTTCACCCAAAATGAATGGATAATTGTATCAAATTTAAGCCTCTCTTCTAGGGAAATATAAACCAAAAGCATTTGATGTGGAATCAAATTTACATGCTCCTATCCCTTAGAAGTTTCCATTCTAAAGCAACAAATCATACGGAAATCAGTCCACATTCATATTTGTGTGGTGTATAAATAAAAGCATTTTCACCTTCTGTAATTATATATATGATGTTTTCCATTTTAAAAGCCATAATAGATAAATATTTAGCCTATTTATTCAGCTTTATTGTCTTTGTGAGCCAAAACTTATCTTTTAATTGTGTTATTATGTATAGACACAAGGCATGATGGTATAGTGGGAAGAAAGGAGAGAATAAGCATTTATATAGAGCCTACTATATGCCGGACTCTGTGCTAAATGCTTTTTTCAACTATCTCAATTGATCTTTACAGAAATGCTAAAAGGTAGGTATTTTTATTATTCCCATTTTATAGTTGAAGAAATTGAGGCAAACAAAAGTTCCTTGTGGTCATCAGCTAGTTAAGTATGAAAGGTTAGGTTTTAATTCAGGTCTCTTCTGATTCCAAGCCCAGAGTACTAGCCAGAACATCAACTGCCATAAATAGGTACTCCCAGCTTAAACTCTTGAAATCTGGACTATCTCTCCAAGTGGCAGAGATAGAATTTAGTTATGAGCTTCAGGTATGAAGTTCAAGAACAAATACGTAGGACATGTAATCACTGCTCAGATTTCCTTTGATGCACCAGAGCTGCTCAGGTTCCAATCATGAACTAACTGTAGGTCCATCACATTCAATTCCATTTAAGCAGCATTTATCAAGTGCCAGTATGAGGAAGAGACTAAACTAGATGGTGAAGACAACAAGTCAAAAAAGAATGCAATCCCAATTCTTCAAGGAGCTCACTTTCTCTTGAGCATGGGAATAGCATACATATGCAAAGAAAACTCAAAATACATGCAAAATTAATGCAAAATAATTTCATGGGCACTAATAGCAGAATCTGGAACAATTTCCTGGGAAAGGTAGAATTTGAGCTTGATCTAGAATAGAAAATGTAATTTTAAGAGACAGAAAGCAAAGGTGTCACGGGAGAGAGCATGTTTTGGGGAACAATCTAGGCTGATGTATAGACACAGAAGATGGAATGTCACAAATAGGAAAATGACAACTTGACTGGAGTATAGAGCTCATAAAGTGAAATAATGAGAAATTACTCTAGTATATAGGCTGGAGTCAGTTTGTAAAAGGCTTTAAATGCCCAAAAAAGAAATCCATTTTTTAGCCAAGAGGCAGTAGGGAACAACCAAAACTTTCTAAACAAGGGAGTTACCTGTCCTTTTGCAATAACAATTTGAATTAGAGAAAGAGGCTACAGGCAGGGAGACAAATTAGGTAGGTGTTGCAACACTCCAGGGAAGAGGTGAGGAGGTCCTGAATTAAGGTGATTTTGATGTGAATAAAGAGAAAAGGATGGATATGAGTCAGGTTGTTAGCACTTACCATGTGTCGAGAACCTTGCTAAGCAGTGGGAATACAAAGACAAAAAAAGATAGATCCTGCTCCCAGTAAGTTCCCAAACATCTATGGATAAATAAGATTATCAGTAGAGATAAAGCACTAACTTTAAGGGAATTTGGAAAGGTATGGAAGGCAAAATTTAAACTGGAATATGGAATCCGGAAGCCAACAGATTAAGATGAAGAGACTAAAATTCCAGACAAGGAGGACAGTCAATGCAAAGGTACAGAGATGTGATATGGAGGGTCTTGTGAGAGGAACAGGAAAAAGGCCCATGTCACTGGATTGTAGAGTACATGAGGATGAGCAAGGTGTTAGAAGTTTGGAAAAGTAGGAAGAGGTTAGGTTATGAAAGACTTTGAATGCCAAATAAAGAGGGCTATATTGGATACTGGTGGTGATAGGGAGCCATTGGAGTTTATCAAATAGGAGGAGGCAGAATGGAGGGGTAGACTAGAGTGAGGAAAGACTTGAGACAGGTCAACTGACCAAAAAGCTATTGTAGTTGTCCAGATGAGCAGTGATGAGGGCCTATATCAAGGTGGTAGCAGCGTAAGAGAGAAGTGAACATATATGAAAAATGTTGCAAACATAAAAGATATAACTGACAGGATTAAGCAGCAGAGGATATAAATGAACGAAGAGGTAGGGAGACACAAGAGTGAGAAGCTGAATGTAAAACCTAAGTTGTAAGTCTCAGTACCTGGGAGGATGGGGTGTCTTCAACAGTAAGAAGGAAGTTAGAAAGAGGGAAGGATTTTTGGAGAAAAGATAATGATTTCAATTTTGGATGTGCTGAGGTTAAGATATGTGTAGGACATCCACATTGAGTTTTCCAGTTGCCACTATTCCATTCATCACAAATGGCTTTTCAAAACCTTTTCAAACCTCCTCAAACCTACCGTTATTCTTTGTCTACCCACCCTTCTCCCTGAAAACATCACCTCATACTTTGCTGAAAAATGAAGTCATCTGCCAAGAGCTCCTTCTCCTCCCCCCCCTACCCCTGTACTTCTCACATCAGGCAGTACCTTCTCCCATTATGTCTTCCTTCATCCCTCTCTTTAAGAGGTGAATTCCCTCCTTGCAAAAGCTAATTCCTTTACATACCCAAGTGATTCAGTTTTATCCTGTTTTCTCCAACAGATTGTCTCTTCTATAATCCCCATTCTCTCACTTATCTTCAATCTCCCCCCAATTGGCTGCTTTCCTACTGCCTACAAGCATCCCATATCTCTCCTATCTACAAAATAACACTTACTTGAACCATCCATATCCTTTTACACTAATCCCACATTTCTCCTATCTATTTTTTGGCTAAATTCACTGAGAAGGCCATCTACAAAAGGTGTCTCCAGTTCCTTTCCTCCCACTCTGTTCTTAACTCTCTAGTTTGGCTTCTGGCCTCAGCAAGAAACAGCTCTTTCTAAAGTTACTAACATTTTTTAAAATTGCTAAATCTAATGATTTTGGTTAAGTTCTCATTCTCTCTGTAGCCCATGATACTGTCAATCACTCTCTTACCTCTGACACTCTTCTTCTCTCCAAGTTTCCATGACATTACTCTCTCCTGGTTTTCTTCCTACTATTCCTTCTCAGTATCCTTTACTAAACCTTCATCCAGATTTCAGAAAGGTCTGGAGAGACTTACATGTACTGATGCTAAATGAAATGAGTAGAACCAGGAGAACATTGTGTACAGCAATAGCAAGATTATATGATGATCAATTCTGGCAGAAGTGGTTCTTTTCACCTGCTAGGTGATTCAGGTCAGTTCCAATGGTCTTGTGATGAAGAAAGTCATCTGCACCCAGAGAGAGAATTTTGGGGTCTAAGAGTGGCTCACAACATAGTATTTTCACTTTTTTGTTTGTTTGTTTGTATATTTTGTTTTCTTTTTCATTTTTTCCTTTTTGATGTGATTTTTCTTGTGCAACATGATAATTGTGGAAATATGTACAGAAGTATTGCACATGTTTAACATATATTGGATTAATTGCCATCTTGGGTAGGAAGTGAGGGGAAGGGAGGGGAAAAATTGGAACACAAGGTTTTGCAAGGGTGAATACTGAAAATTATCTATGTATATGTTTTATAAATAAAAAGCTTAAAAAAAAACAAAATTCAAGGGAAAAAATGAACTAAATCTTCACTTGCTAGCCATGGTTGTTCCACAGGGCTTTGTCTTAGACCCTCTTTTCCTCACACAGTCCCAAGCACTGAACTATGAATCATAACAAGTAGGCCAACCCATCAGTAATGACCAAGTGATAATAACAGGGAGAATCTGCCTTAAATAGCATCTCTTGGTTTGTTTACCCAATGAAAGTGGGACCTCAAAAGTTTATTCTTGATATTCATCCAAGCCAAGTATTTCAAACTTGATTTGGAATAGATTTCACATTAAATTCTTTAATTAATCAATTTATTTAATATTTTCCTCCCAGTTACATTCAATTTTTTAAAATATTTGTTTTTAAGATTTTGAGTTCAAGGTTCTCTCATTTATCTTCACCCACAATTAAGAAACCACATGTAAAGTTATGCAAAACATTTTCATAAAAGTCAAGCTGAAAGAAAACATAGATTTTCCACTCTAATGAAAATAAAAACCCTAAAGAAATAGTAAGTTAAAAATAAAGAGAAAAATAGAGAGAGTAATAGAGACAGCTTTGATCTATCAGACTTGATCAGTTCCTTCTCTGGATATAGATAGAATTTTTCATCATAAGTCCTTCAGAGTAGGTATGGATGATTGCACTACTGAGAATAACAAAGTCATTTACAACTTGTCATCCCAGAACATTGCTATTACTTTGTATATAATAAATTTCACTTTGTTCATGGAGAGCTTTCCGGGTTTTTTTTTTTAATACTTTAAAATTTTTTTTTTATTTTATTAAAGCTTTTAATTTTCAAAACATATACATGAATAATGCAAAAAATATACATGAATAAAATTTGTGTTCCAAATTTTCCTCCAACCCTCTCCCCTAGATGGCAAGTAATCCAATATATGTTAAACATGTTAAAAATATATGTTAAATCTAATATATGTATACATATATATACAATTATCTTGCTGCACAAGAAAAATCAGATCAAAAGGGAAAAAAATTAGAAAACAAAATGCAGGCAAACAACAACAAAAAGAGTGAAAATTCTGTATAGTGAACCACACTTAGTTTCCACAATCCTCTCTCTGGGTGTAGATGGCTTTCTTCATTACAAGATCATTGGAACTTGTTGTGATACAGGATCCACTTGCCAGTGGCTGCTGGAGTTCTAACTCAGATGGATCTCTTCATGTGAGAGGATAATGATGATGATACAATGAGATTGAGAAGCTGTTGCTGTTCTCTGACCTCTTTCCTCTTCCCTCTTGCCTCCAATTTATTTCCTTCCCAAAACAAGGGAATATCTAAGTTAGTAAAGGCTGCTTTGCCCCTTCTTCAGAGTGATTAGATCCTTTAGGAGGTGATTAGTGGAGTCTGTCATTCCATAGCTGTGGAGGCTCTCAGAGAATTGACCTGCTCCTTCACTTAGGCATGGTTCTTAACAGGAACTGGTCTGAATCATCTAAGAGCTATGCCCATCAGAATTGATCATTGTATAATTATGCTGTTGCTATATACAATGATTTCCTGGTTCTACTCATTTCACTTAGCATCAGTTCATGTAAGTTTCTCCATGCCCCTCTGAAATTATCCTGCTGATCATTTCTTATAGAACAATAATATTCCATTCCAGATTCTTTTTTTTTCCCTGAAGCGCATCCTGCTCATAATTTTCCAGAGAGCAATAATAGTCCATCAGAAAAACTTTCTTCAAAAAAGCTTTTTTTTATTTATTGTATTTTATCCCATTTATTTTCTCTCTCCTTTCACCCTATTCCTCCTCAAAAGTGTTTTTCAATTGACTACTACCTTCCCCAATATGGCTTCTCTTTCATCATCCCCCCCCCCCTTCTTTTTCTGCATCCTATTCCCTTCCTATTTTCCTGCAAGGTAAGATAGATTTCTATGTTCCCATTGAATATGTATGTTATTTACTATTTAAGCCAATGCTGATGAGAATAAGGTTCACTCACCCTTTCTTTCCCCTCTTCTACTCCACTGTAAAAGCTTTTTCTTGCCTCTTTTTTTTTTAATGGCAGATAATTTGCACCATCCCATTTCTCCTTTTCCTTTTCTCCCAGTAGATTTCTCTCTCACACATTAATTTCATCATTTTTAAAAAGAGATATTATCCCTTCATATTCAACTCACACCCATGCCCTCTCTCTATATATTCCTTCTTTCTAACTGACATAATAATGAGAACGTTCTAATGAGTTACAAATGTCATTCTTCCGTGTAGGAATATAAACAAATAAACTTTAAGTCCCTTATGATATCATTTTCATATCATTATCTTCTTATGCTTCAGAGTCTTATATTTACAAATCAAATTTTCTATTCATCTTGTCTTTTCATTACAAAAGCTTGAAAATCCTCTCTTTTGTTGAATGACCACCCACCTTTGAAGGATTATACTCAGTTTTGCTGATTAGGTGATTGCTTGGTTGCAATCCTAGCTCCTTTGCTCTCCAGAATATCATATTCCAAGCCCTTCAGTCTTTAATGTAGAAGCTGCTAAATCTTGTGCTATTCTGATTGTGCTCCACTACAATGGTCTCTTTCTGGCTGCTTGCATTTTTTCTCCTTGACTTGGAGTTCTGGAATTTGGCTATAAAATTCCTGAAAGTTTTTATTTCGGGATCTCTTTCAGGAGGAGATTAGTGAAATCTGTTAATTTCTATTTAACCATCTGGTTCTAGAATATCAGGACATTTTTCCTTGATAATTTATTGAAAGATGATGTTCAGATTCTTTTTTTGATCATGACTTTCAAATAGACCAATGATTTTTAAATTCTCTCTCCTGAATGTATTTTCCAGGTCAGTTGTTCTTCCAATGAGATATTATTCTATCTTGATTTCTCATAAAGTCATTAGCTTCCATTTGCTCAATTCTATTTTTTTTAAGAATTCTTTTCCACAGTGAGCTCTTGTACCTTCTTTCCCAGTTGGACAATTTTGCTTTTTAAGGCATTCTTCGCCTCATTAGTTTTTTTTTTTTTTAATTTCCTTTTGCATCTCTCTCAATCCTTTCCCTAATTTTTCCTCTATCTTTCTTACTTGATTTTCAAAGTCCTTTTTCAGCCCTTCCATGGCCTGAATCCAATTCTTATTTTACTTGAATGCTTTGGATGAAGGAACTTTGACTTTGTTATCATTTTCTAAATGTGTATGTTTTGATTCTCCTTGTCACCATAATAACTTTGAAACTTTTTTTGTTTTTTACTTATTTTCTTGCTTATTACTCAGCTTTTAACTGTTAGTTAAAGTGGGGCTCTGTTTCCAGGGTGGAGGGTACACTGTCCCAGGCTTTTGTTTTCAGAAATCCTTCTAGGAATCTGACCACAAGTACTCTTTTCTGCCCTGGAGCAGTTAGGTATGTCCCTGCCCCACTGTAGCTGTAAGATTTAGTGTGCTGGCTGGGCAGGGGCTCTGCTAATTGGGGTTGTGGTGGGACTGCAGATCACATTTCCATCCCATCACCACAGTTTCCTTCCACTGATCTTCTGAGTTCTTTCTGATGTCTCTGGGCTGAGAGTTCCAGAAGCCCCAGCATAGTGTCAGAGGTCCCACTTCACTGATTCTGAAGTCTGGGTCAGAAGTGGGGGCCAGAACTGGACCTGCACTTGGAATGTGTAGAGTCCCACTCTGGTTCCACAGACCTTTTCTGCTAACCTTTCAGGCTTCCTTGGAGTCTCTGGGCTGAGAGGTCTGGAAAGCTCCAGCAATGCCAATGATTCAGAGGTTGGGCTGGGGTCAGACAGGGGTGGGATTCGGTCCACACTGGGACTGCATGCTGGACTCCTGCCCTGGTGCCTTTTCTGCTGAGCTTCTAAGTTGCCTTTGGCTGGAAAATGTTCTATTCTGGTTTTTTGGGTGTCCTGATCCTCTAAAATGTGTTCAGAGTCATTATTTAAAGAATTTGTAGAAGTTTGGGGAGAGGCTGGGCAAATTCTTGCACTTACTCAGCCATCTTGGCTCCACCTCCCTCATACTAAATTCTAACTATGCTTCTGCTATTGACTTCTTGTGTAACATTAAACAAAACACATAACCTCTTTGAACCTCAGTGTGTTAATCTCAACAATGAGAGACTTGGGATAAATGATCTCCAAATCATCTTTCAGGCCATTTCTTTAACTATAAGAATGGGAGCAAGGGTTGAATTTTTGTGAACCATAACATTAGCTGACTCTAAATTGAGATTTCTTAAGGTCTTTCTGTAATTTCTCCCCTTTTTAAACTCATTCTCTTTAATTCATTTGATTCCATAGATATGCTGTTTCCTCATTTGTATTGCTGGAAATGATTTACGTTAGCAATTGCTGAATCATGTACCTAAGATTACAGACAATGCTATTTATACTAAAGAAATTGAGTGCACATCTATTTTAGCTTCCTGCCCTATTTTCATACTTCCATCCATTTGAATTCCTGTCCCATATGTTGCCCTCAGCATTCACTGTTTTAAACTGCTGTCTAGTTATAACTCAAATAACTTCTATATCAATAGAGACTCTATTTCAGTAAGAAGGTTACTTCTTTTTTTTTTTTTTCTACCTATTACTTAACCAATAAAGCTTTAATTGGTCAATTAAAAAAAATGTTGTAAGTTCTTTGACATGCAGGCAAGATGAATTACATAGATTTGAGGTCATCAAAAAAGAAATTCTGTTTTGTCAACATTGTAAAAAAATTTCCTCTTAAAAGTTGTAATTAACTCTTTGTATGAAGACTAGAGTTTGAACGTTCCAGTATAAAAATTGGAAATGTTTGAAGGAGAACAAACATTCTATAAAGGTGATGAATAATAGCAAGTGAAACTTAGGGAAATAAAAGATTTGATTAGCTTCTACTCAATTTAAAAGATTTTTCCTCATTGGAAGTTTTCAAGTAATCATCTTACTTATCAAAGATTTCTGTTTCATTGAAATATGGCATCACAGGTTTGAAAAGTATTTTAGAGGCCATTGAGCCCATCCAAAACTCAAACAACAATCAACTCTATAAGATAGGCAACAAATAGCCATTCAACTTTTTCCTGAAGACTTTCCTTGAGGAGCAAACCTATTGCTTCCTCTCACTTTTGGATTGCTTTAATTGTTGGAAATTTTTTCCTTACATCAAAATTACATTTGTCCCCTTTTCAATTTCCATCCATTTCTTCTAGTTTCATGCAAAACAAGAAAATTAATGTCTTGTTCATACGACTTTAAACACTTGAATGCAGTTAACAAGTTTTATTTTAGTATTCTTTGTTGTTTAGTCATTTATTAGTCAAGTTCAACTCTTTGTGACCCCATTTGAGGTTTTCTTGGCAAAGATACGGGAGTGGTTTGTCATTTCCTTCTCTACTTCATTTTACAGATGAGAAAACTGAGATTAAAAAGGATTAAGTGTTTACCCAGGGTCAAACAACTAGTAAATGTCTGAGGTCAAATTTGAATTCAGGAAGAACAGTCTTCTTGATTCTAGGACTGGCACACTATCCACTGTTAGCATCTAGCTGCAACATATAATCCTGTATAATTTACATATGACTATGTATAAACCTAAAATTCTTTTTTTTTTTTGGCTATTGTTCTCACTATTGTAACATTGCAGTTATGCATGTTGTTTCTTGATTCTTAACTTTGCACATTCTCTGAATTCTTAATTCAAACAAATACCATAATTTTTAAAGCCATCTACTCTATTTCTAGTTCTTTCTTTCAAAAATGTTTTCATGATTTTTTTTTTATATGGACCCTTTAGTTTATATTTTTTTGTCATTGGTCCCACTTGGGTAGATGCCTATTAGTGGGATCTCTTGGACAAAGAAGTGAAATTTTTGTGATTTTTAAAAACAAAGTTCCAAATTGTTTGTCTCATCTTTCAAAGATGATAGACCCATTGCCATCCATTGGCAGATGGCAGATCTCTCCTCTCTCTTGGGAAGATCTCACTACTCCTTCTTCTTCAGTTCCCCCAGTCACAGTATATGTACAGTATTCCTTTCCAAAGAAAAAATGCTTCAGGCCACCTATACTTTGGTAGGATGGAGTTACCAAGGCCAGAGAATGTGTGCTGTTCACCTGCTCTTGTGCTTTCCTCCTTTATGTATTAGAAGTAGCTCTTAAGTCAGAGAGTAGAGAAGATACCATTTACTATTACCATTAGCAGTGGTGGACAGGAACCTAAAAAGTAAATTTTGAGGTCAAGCTAGCTCCTCATAACCAAGACCCATAGAACAAGAAGTATATGGGCCTTTTACCTAGCTATAGGCCACAGGACTATCAGGACATAGCTGGAGTATTACAGAAAGGATTCAACACTTCCTGTAAGTTTCTAGGAAGGTGTACTATTACAGAGATTGTAGGTAGATTGCTGAGCCTCAAAGTTTCCCCAAGAGTGTGGTAGTGTTTAATTTGTATTTGTATACACTTATAGCTGCTCTTCAAATATGATTGGGTAGCTTCTAGTTCTCTCCTTGCTGAGTGTAGGAACTCTTGAATATGGGGTAAAGAAGGAAAATGGTGGGAGAAAGCATAGTTCATGTAAAAAGATATATTATAATAAGAGCTAGCATTTACATAGCATTTTTAGGGTTTGGAAAGCAAAACATTGCCACATTTTATTTCCACAATTAAAGACGCAGTGGTAAGACTTTATATTTGAAAACTGAGATTCATAGGCTAATTGACTTGCCTTAGGTCACTCAGCTATTAAGTTTCTGAGGTAATATTTTAATTCAGGACCTTCTAACTCAAGGTCCAGCAAAACTCTACCTGCTGTGCCACTTAATGGATGAACTAGCTATGCCAAATGTAGCAGCAGAAAATTCTAGTAAACCCAATGGTAAGAGGTATGGCACTGAAAAAATTTACAATTAAGTTTTGGTTGGAACATTCTGTCTTCATCAAATTAGAAAAGATAAACCATGGAGAGATGTATTTTTTTATTATAGCTTTTTATTTACAAGTTATATGCATGGGTATTTTACAGTATTGACAATTGCCAAACCTTTTGTTCCAATTTTTCCCCTCCTTCCCCCTTCCCCCTCCCTCAGATGGCAGGTTGACTAATACATGTTAAATATGTTAGAGTGTAAATTAAATACAATATAAGTATACATGTCCAAACAGTTATTTTGCTGTACAAAAAGAATTGGACTTTGAAATAGTGTATTATTAGCCTGTGAAGGAAGTCAAAAATGCAGGCGGACAAAAATATAGGGATTGGGGAGGTGATTGTTTTTAACATGTAAATTGAAAGGTTGTGAATAAATGAGTAATTCACAAATTTGAGGTAAACTAGGAAATTTGATCAAGAGTTTTTGTCAGATAAAGTTATAAAATCTTTTTTTTTTCTTCCAGTACAAGTAGCCCCAGCAGCAGAGGGAGGGAGATCAAACCTTTGAGAAGAAGTGAATCATTTTGATCAAGATATCTGCCACTATTATGATATTATGTCCTTGAGCTGTGAGCAAATCAGTAACAGAATCTAATATTATTGTTTCCTAGGATCCAGGTTGAAATAATATTGCCCAAAGTCATAGCAAGCCTGCTAACTGGATCCCTTATTCCAGATAAAATTAGATAATATTTTAAAGTACATAGTACATAGTACATGGTACATAGTAGGTGTACATAAATTCTTGTTGTATTTACTCTTGGCCTTCCCAAACATAATTATCATACCACTGGATATACTCCCTGATGTTATCTCATAAGTTAGCCACCAAAATTCACTGATATTTGTGTAAGTGTAAAGTCTTGAACAAACACCCATAGCTCTGGCAGAATTTCATGGCTATGGAATTTATGATTGATATAAAGTACTAATTGGAATGATTTTTTTTTAAACAGATCTTTTTACCAGTTTTTTTTTTTAAACTAGGTTTAACCAGATGTGATTTAATAGGCAATTTCTTATGAAAAAACTACCTCTACCAATACAGATAACAGTGTATACTCTTAGAAAAGGGTCCAGGTCCTGGAAGATTCTGGGATTTCCCCAGAATCCCTAGGATGGTGCAGCAAAGAGACTGGGAGCCAGATATTCCTGACACTGAGGTCAGTTTTCAATTTGCTGTCAAGTTCCCCTTTTTACAGGAACACAAGTAATGATAAAGTTGAAAAATAAGGCACGGTAGATAGAATTGGCCCTAATGGACTTGTTAGGTTGTCTGAAGGTCTTCCAAGATTCCTAGATCTGTACAATGATGAGATGCCCCTTCTCCTGGAAATGTTGCCTCCATTCTTAAAATTAAACAGATGATGAACATTTTTTCCTCAGAAATGGCATCTTTTTTCCTAATAGGATCTAAATTTAGATTGGGAGGGACCATAGAATCATTTATTCCGAATTCCTCACTTTAAACAACAAGATATGAAGAAACTGATGTTCCTTAAGTTGTAAAGCTAGCCAATGGCAAAACCAGGATTTGATTTTGAAGTTGGGTCTTCCAGCTTCAAATAAAATGTGATTTTCTTCACCAGGCATACTACCTCCTATTTCTACATACTCACACAGACTATTAGCCTTCTCTGCTACTCCCCCCCAATTTCCAGAATACCATAACTTTTTATTTCTGCCTTTCAGAATCTTCTTCCTTTAAAATTCATTTTAGGAATAACCTATTTCATGAAAATACATGTCTCAGTCACATGAATCTTTATTTCTTTATAATTTTATGCTCCTTTCCCTTCTCACCCCATCCCATACCCAGTTCCAAAATGGAAGTTCCAGGAGGTCATTTAAAAAGAGTCTGGATCCTCAGCACCAACAATTATCCCTTAACACAGGGAATCAATCAATCAACTTTTAAGCATTTATTAAGTACCTACTAAGGACCAAGCATTGAGGACTCAAAGACAGAAAAGTAATAGTATATTGGAAAAATATTTCTTGGTTAAATAACTTTATGGAAACCAGTTACCATTCTTGTGTCATAACCCTTTGTATCCATTACAAGAATACACATTATATTATCATGAGCTAAACTATTTATCCTGAACTATGATGTTTTAAAATTTTTCCTATAGAGAAGGTAAGGAGAACCAATTTCTCATATTCATCAGTTAAAAAGTAATTTTCATTGAACTTGGAAAGATACCTTAACATTTCCTCCCAGCCAGACAAGCCTTGTTTCTTTATTAAGTTTCTAGTTTAAAATATTTTTAAAATCAACTATATATATTTTATCTAATTTAATCCCACTCCCTTACTTGTGTGGCCCAGAAACAGGTGGGCATTTGTGAGAGTGCATCTCAGGCTGTTTCAGAAAAGAATTAGTTTTCAGTGTTCATGTGCTGTGCTCCATATGCCTCATTAAACATTCTGGCATCATGCTTGATTTTAAACATTATCTCATCTATTGTCCTGTGAAACCCAGGCAATAAATTCACTTCATCAAGAGCACCCCATTTCATCAGTTCTTCTTTCAGGGAGTAGCTGTAGTCTACTTTACAGTATTGTGAAGACAGTTGATATTTTTTAAAAATTTAAATAAAATTTAAAAAAAAAAGTTAGAGAACTTAAAAGAGCAGACTCTCTAGAAACACCAGGGAGACATTTATTGGGATTTGAACACAGGCCTATCATAATCACATCTTTGAAATTTTAAGACATGTATTTTGGAACCTGTGGAGGGTGGATTGGTTGGGTGGGGGAAAAGATTGATGACTAGGAGGTCAGATAGGCTATTACAGTAGTCCAGGTGAAAGGGTATTAAGGGCTTTAACTGGGGGGATAGCTCTGTGAGAAGCAGGGGCTGTGGAGTAGTTAAAGCTTGATCAGACATTGAAGATGCATCTCTTGGCACCACCTGTCACCTTGACTTTTGTTCTGCCACTGGACTTGGATGACTCTGGAAAAGAGAGTAAGATTGGTGACTTTGAGTAACTCTGAAATTTAAATCTAATTCATGTGCAAGTCAAGGCATCACTCATGATGTCATTGATCTGCTTCAAAAATGATAAATGAACAATACCTTTTTTTTCCATTTAAGTTAACTTGATAGTTAGCATTTATATCTCTATCCATGTCTTGAGATAGATGGCTCAGTAGATAGAATACTGGACCTGACATACATACATACACACACACACATATACATACATATATAAATATATAGACATATATATGTACATATAAATATATGGGGAGAGAGAGAGTAGGTGCTATATATGGGTATATATGTGGGTTTATAATACCTATATTCTAGATGAGAAAACTGAAATTGAGAAGTTAAGGTTAAAATCATGTAGCTAGTGTTAGAATTTGAACCCAGGTTTTCCTGACTCTAAATCCAACACTCTATCCACTATATACTATACACTATACACTATAGTGTAGTGGATGTCTTACATGGGTCAGTTTTAATGTCTATCTGTCATTTATGATCAAGATGAAGCTCTCCAAAAACTGACATAACAAAACAAGAACATTCCATTTATCATCCTTGATCAAGATCCAAAAGGAGCTGGAACACTCAATTACAGTCTCTTACTCCCTTTGAAGCTAATATATTTATTTGTTATATTTCCCTTAGTACCAAGAACTCCTCACCCTGAAACATTTTCTTTTATAAATTTTTTTTTCATTTGTATTAATCATCCAAGATCCACCTTATCACCCTCTTAACCAAAATTTCCCCCCAACGACACACACACACACACACACACACACACACACACACACACACACACACACAAATCATTACAAATGTAGAGTTGATCAAAACAAATTTCTACATTGTCCATATTAAAATAAAAAAAAATTTAAAAAAATTAAAAAGAAAGAAAGAAAAAAACCCAGCTCATTCTGCATTCTGAGTCCTTCACTTCCCTATCAGGAGATAGGCAACATGTTTTGTCAATCCTGGCTGGTCCTTACACTAATAAGAATACAGTAAAATGTTATTTCATCACATTTATATAGCGTAACCTGTATTCCTCAAATAGAGCACCGTCTGAGACTTCCATTCTTTGATACCTCAAAAAGAGCCATAAATATTGTTGTAAATCCTTAGATTTGGTTTTGCTTAGGACTAATCCCTCACTTAATCTACTCTTTCACTAATCCTTCCCCTTCTCCCCTTTCCCTCCTATTTCCCCTTTGAATGAAATATATTACTGTATCCAACTCAGTATGTGTGTGTGCACACAAGTACAAGTGTACTCTTCCATCTTTTGCACAGTTCAGAATACAGTGAGATTCAAGTCAGCACTTCCCTACCCCCTTCTATTTGTTTTTATAATTATCTACTTGTGTACTATAATTATATGACATAATTTTCCCCTAACCTTCCTTTTCTCCTCACCCCTTCCTCCCAGTATATTTTTCTTTCCATTGTTTTCTTAATATTGTCAAGATAAAACAGAACCATTGCCAGATCTCATTTAATCGGACTCTCTCGATAAGCCTTGATGATGATGGGGTTCAGAGGAGAGACAAATATCAATTTTAATATTTGAATGTAAACAGCTTATCTTTGTTTAGTCCTTTATTATTCATTTATGTTTGCCTTTTCAGGTTTCTCTTCATCCCTGTGTTTGAACTTCAAAGTTTCTCCACAGCTTTGCTCTTTTCATCAGGAATGCTTGAAAATATTCTCATTAAAAAAGAGGAAAAAATAATTTCCCCTCTATAGCAGTTTTGCTGAGTAAGTTATTTTCAGCTTAAACCCATACTCTTTTTCTTCTGGAATATCATACTGTAAGCAATCTGATCTATAGACTGCTAAATTGTGTGTGGTCCTGACTGTCTCCTTGCAGAAATTCTTTTTTTTTTTTTTTTTTTCCTTTTCTAGCTGCTTGCAGTAAGTAATTTTTTTTTTGTTTGTTTGACCTGGTAATTCTGGATTTGGGTTATAATGTTCCTGAGAGTTTTTATTTTGGAATTTCATTCAGGAAGTGATTGGAAGATTCTATTTCTACTTTGCTCTCTGGTTCTAAGAGCTCTATGCAGTTTTCTGTAGAGGGCTGAAACACTTGAGTTGATGTACTGAGATCGGTTTGAGCACTTGAGGCTAACTACCCGAGTGGACAATATTCTATGGGCATGTGCTTGCGGAATGGCCCTTCCCACTCTCCTGTGCTGGCTTGATAATTGGTGTATGCAAAGAATTGTAGGAGGGACTACAGGGTGGAGTAAGACTAGCCAGGGTCACTTTGGTGGTAGACGAAGAAGAAGATTATGGAAATTCTGCTTCCATATAATTCACTCCTACCCCTAAAGACCAAGAATAAAGACTAAGGACTTTTGCTTATCCTGACTCTGGATGATTCTAAGGTATCCAAAGTACTACCGCGGCATCACAGTTTTCCTTTTAGTGTCTATTGAAATATGATGTTCTTGGCATTCAGAGAGTCCAGTGATTGTAAAACATTTCTTCTTGGTCTGTTTACCATATCAATTGTTTTACTTATATTTGTAGGTTCATAAAGTCATTAGCTTCTACTTAGTCCTTGTTGAAATTCGCACAAATTTGCACACAATAATATTTCATTATGTTCTATACCATAATTTGTTCAACCATTCACCAGTGGATAGACTCTTGGGGCACATTTCAATATGCCAATAAAAATGTCTCAAATTGTCTCCAGTGTGGATCTGCCTCAGATGTGAGAACTTAAATTTATATAATGCCCTTAGTTTTACTCTAATTTTTTTTTTACCCTAGATTTATTCTATTAGCATAATTTTCATTTTCAACTTTTCTGGTCTATGAAATTCACAAGCACTAGCAGTTTATTAGCATGTGAGCTTAGAGGTCTTGAATAACAATTATAGATCTGGTAACTTATTTTTGTATAATACTTTAAGTTTTATAAAGTGCTTTACATACAGTATACATTCTTTAATTTGATTTTTCCAATAATCCTATGAAGTAGGGCTCAGAGTCAAATGAATTTCCCAAATCACACTAGTAAGTGCCTGAAGTAGGATTTGAAATTAAGTCTTTCTGACTAAATTTAGAGCTCCATCCAGTATGCTAAATAATAGAGATCAAATCAATAAGTATTAATTAGGTGCCTACTATTTAATGGGAATATAAAGAAGAGCAAATTCAAACCTTACCCTTAAGGAGCTTACAGTCATTAGACTGTAGGCGGGAGATAACTTATATATACACCATAAATTGGGTATAATCTCAGAGGAAAAGCATTAGCATTAAAAGAGATCGAGGAAGAGCTCTAGTAGAAAATGGGATTTTAAATGAGGCTTGAAGGAAGTTTGGTAAAATAAGAGAGCCAACAAGAGTCAAGGAAGAAGAGCATTTCAAATATGGTAGACAGCCAGTTAAAATGTTTGGAAGGAGATGGAGGATCTTGTACAAGAAACAGCAAGATGACCAGTAGATTACATGCAAGAGACTGAGGTATAGGTAGTTTGGAAATGTAGGAGATGGCCAGAATCTGAAAGGCTCTAAAAGCCAAAGTATTATTTAATTTTAGAGATAATAAGAAGCCAGAGATTTATTGAATGAGAGTGGGGTGATCAATATGGTCATATGTGGTGTTTTCTTCTTATTAAAATATGATAGTTCTCTCTGGGAGCAGGTTTCTTGGGGAGGTTTTCTGGAGGCAACCTTAGTTTCAATTCAGAGTAATAATCACTTCAAATGCAGCCAGCTGATAAAATCCAAATGTTTATTTTCTCCTTCCAAGTCTTATCTCTTTCCTTGGGCCCTGTTTGCTTTCTTAGAGGCCTATCTCTCTGCTTGATTCCAAAAGTTCTTGCAGCTTGTCCTTTGTCGCCTCCAGTTCAATTCTGACTCGTGGCTTCTTCTGAACTGACACTCCCTTCTCAATCTTTTCAAGTGAACTCTGCTGACTGAGCTGAGCTGTTTTTATGTTCTCTCAAAGGTTGACTCCTCCTCTGAGAGTGGGATTGTGGGAGGTGAGAATTCACAAAGTTACAAAGCTAACTTTGTGTATCTCCCATACTTGTGAACACTTGTGAATCTCATACTGAATACTGACTTGTGAATCTCCCAAAAGTGTGAACTCCAATGAGTACTTAAATACATTAATGCACTAGAGGATTTGCTAAGTACCATGCTAAATTAGGCAACTGACATCACTTTGTAAGGTTCTAACAGTTAAACTTATCCTACTAAATGGATGAATTAGAATCAAAAAAAAAAAAAAAAAAAATGAAACAGGAAGGCCAAACAGCAAGCTATTGTTCTAATCCAAGGGGATAAGGACCTGTAGCAGAGTAGTGTCAATATGAGTGGAGAGAAGGCAATAAATATGAGAGGTGATAATGATAAGATGGGATAGCAATTCCTACTTTGAAATATTAAATATAAAGCACAAGGTGCAAGGCATTTGTGAAGAACTCACAATGGCATCCACTTTGCCAAAAGGTACCTTTATTTATAAGAAAAGGTTATGAACAAAATGAAGAAGTAAAATAGACATCAGGAGAGGTAAATAAAAAATAGATTCAAGAAAGTAATAGAAAGATTGTAGTTAGCAAGAAAAAGGGTTTTAACAGTTAACAAAAGAAAAGGCAGTTTCCTTAAGGGAAACTCACAATTAACCAGGAGAAAGGTAACATGCCATGAGGTGGGAATATGCCATTAACTGGCAGGTTAAATCTATAGAAGAGTTTAGCAGACTAATCCCAAAAAGGAGTTTGCAATGGAAAGAGATTACACCATTGATTGGTTGGCTAACTCTAAAAAGGATTTAGCACCCTAAAACAGTTAGCTATAACTAAAAAAGGAGAAAGATACCATGAGGCATTGGGGAGAAAGTGAAGAGAAAGATACCATGAAGCTGAATATGGAAGACTAAAAAGGGATTTTAACAAAGATGGCACAGATTTATAGAGGAAATTTAGCTTCAGGGGTTTGAATTCATAACTTGACTTTCTGATTGGATACACTAAGGTATCTTTGTGGAAATCTTTCCCAAGACCTCCACAGAGATGGGACAGTAAGGCTGAGCTAATCGCATCAGTGCCCTTCCCTGATTGCCTCAGGGAGTATTATAATCTTATCAGTACTTTCGGCTTTCTCTGCTAACCCCACCTAGTTAACCAGGACTTTATTAGTAAGAAGGTAGTAATTATAAGATTTGGCTTCTAGATGGATTTGGCAGGAAAGGAATAAAAGAGAATATGGAATCCACTATAGGTTTCAAGCCTATATATATATATATATATATAGTGAAGTGTCCTTCTTCCCTTTCTCCTTCTTTCCTTCTCTTCCTGACTCAGGAAGTTATCATATGATAAGATTCATATGTCTTATCATAGACCTTAGAGATATATAAATCCAAGATGACACTTTGAATTTATTGCCAAAAATTCATGGCAAAATGATCTTCTCAAGTTAAGGAAGAAAAGTTTATTCTTAGGATATTGCAGTGTGAAATCATAACTTCAGAGTAATGAGGATCTGGATTGGATACAATCATTCTTCGGTCTGAATGCAAAAGTTAAACCAGATGCTCTCTCAAGGTCATCTCCAGATGAAAATCTTTATGGAGGACCACATAGCAACTTTGAAAAGCTCAAGCATTTCTGTGTTGCTATAGTTTTACAATTGTGCCCTTATTGATTTGAGGTCAGGCTAAAAGAGAGAAATAGAAGTGCCTGCATCCAGAATTGAATATATGATTTGATTGGCCACTGAGCTTGGGCACTTCTTTATGTACTGATAGTGCAATTAAAAATGGGATGCGAGGCTGACTGTTGTAGTATACAAGGCTGAAAATAATAAGAGACTGCCCATTTAGTGCCTCTATAGGGAAAGTGCTTTATGCTTGAATTCACACTGTTTATAGCTGCTGTTAGTTTATATGGAAAATGTGACAGCCAAAGTTTGAACGATTTATACTTTGCAATATAATTTATATGGAGTCACTTTGGAGGTCAGCTGAATGATGATGGTGTCAATTAATTTGGAAAATTTGACCTATAATTTAGGTTTTATCACCATGGCACGTTTTAGACTACCTCTTCCAATTATGCAAATTAGCATAGCCCCACAATTCCCAGGATTATAAAGTAGAATGAACCTAGAGAAATAGTGCTGCAAGCAAGAAAGAATTTTAAGAAAAATAAAAAATACAGCACATTTCCTTTACTTCTATACAAGAATTCTTGTTTGGTGTAGTAGAAAGGATATTGGTTTTGAAATCAGGAGAACTGGATTCAAATCCTGACTTTGCCACCTGATACCTATGTGACCTGGGACACAAGAAATTTGATTTCATTATCTATAAAATGAAGGTATTGAACTAAATTGCTCCTATGGTACTTTCTAGTTCTGATTCTATTATCCTAACTCAAGCCCTAATTATTCAGAATGTCCTCATTTCCTATCTAATTGCACCTCTCCTCCCTCTATCTTTTAATTTCTTTTTCAGTGTTACCTTCCTCTATTAGATAGTTACTTGAGAGCAAGGTATGGATTATCTTTTGCCTTTCTTTATACTGCATAGAATTAATGCTTAATAAATGTTTATTAACTGACTGAGATGTAAAGTGACTTTTTTTTATCTTGTGACTTCTCTGCCTTTCCTTTCAGTTTTAAATTTATGATCCTATGATCAGCAAAAATCTCACAATTGCCATCTGGTTTTCCACAGATAATGCTGTCTAACACTTTTTCTTAGGCAGCTACAATGTATTTGAATTACTGAAAGATACAGTGAATAGGATGATGGGCTTTGATTTCAAATCTGACCTCAGACACTCACTAACTGTATGACCCTGGACAAGTCATTTAACCCTGTTTACCTAGTTTCCTCATCTATAAATTGAGATGGACATGGCAAACCACTCCAGTATCTTTGCTGAGAAAACAGTAATTGAAGTCACAAAGAGTCATACATGATTGAAACAACTGAATGACAACTAAGAAATTTTTACATCTCTCTGTAAGGCTGAGTACTTATTCATCGGTATTATATATATATTTTTTAACTTTCTTACTACTTGTTTCTGATAAATATATACCCCTACTCCAAAATATGTTAATCTTAAAATTGTAAGAGCTTTAATGATTAAAAACTTATAGAAATACAGTCTCTCATATGTCCATTACATTATGTTCCTAATCTCCCATTGCCCTAAGTTCCTTAATTAAAGCCAGAGAAATTTTAATCATTATAATGATGTTTCAGGGAATCTATATTTTAATTACATTTAAGTGATGAATATTTGATGTCATATATTTGTCGGGCAAACAAGAATAAGCACTATAATCTCCCAAAAGACATTTTCTAGTAAAGACTTGATTAAAAGGATCTGGAAATTAGACATAAAATGTAAATGCATCCAAGGGATAAATTCAAGGACTTAATTCCACATTTTATGAAGAAGAAAAATAAAAACAAAATCTGCTATTGAGAAAAATTAAAAATGGAGCTATCTGAGGATTTTCAACAGACATTCTCTAATTTGAGGATTGCCATTATTTTGAAGTTACGTTGAGATCTCTTAGAAAAAGCTTGGTTTGGCAGTCCTTGTACAAAGAAGTCCTCTGAATAAAAGGCTCCCTGGAACCTCTTTACCTGTAGTTGGATTCCAGCATAATAGTAGTGCATTCAAAGCCCATTACATGGATTCTTTAGCAGGAAACAAAAAGCTACTGTGTAGGAAATCTGCAACCAAGTTGGCCTGGAGAGGGGTAACCCTGTCAGGGTTACCACTATAATTTTAATGCTATTCTTGTAAAGTACATACAGTGCCACTGGAGGGGGTGAGTGGGGCATCTCTAATTGAAATTTTTCTCCATGAACCAACTTTTGTTCTGCTTTAACTTATAAACTACCTAAAGGAGGGGAAAACCCTTAGGGAAGCTAAATAGCTTGTTTAAAGTAGAGGAGGAGGAGGAAGAAGAGGAAGAAGAGGAGAAAGAAGAGGAAGAGGAGGAGAAGAAGAAGGAAGAAACAAGAAGGAAGAAGAAGGAAGAGGAGGAGGAGGAGGAGGAGGAGAAGAGGAGGAGAAGGAAAAAAAGGAGGAGAAGAAGTAAGAGGAAGAAGAGGAGGAGGAGGAGAAGGAGGAGGAGGAGGAGGAGGAGGAGGAGGAGGAGGAGGAGGAGGAGGAGGAGGAGGAGGAGAAGGAGAAGGAGAAGGAGAAGGAGAAGGAGAAGGAGAAGGAGAAGGAGAAGGAGAAGGAGAAGGAGAAGGAGAAGGAGAAGGAGAAGGAGAAGGAGAAGGAGAGAAGGAGAAGGAGAAGGAGAGGAGAAGGAGAAGGAGAAGGAGAAGGAGAAGGAGAAGGAGAAGGAGAAGGAGAAGGAGAAGGAGAAGGAGAAGGAGAAGGAGAAGGAGAAGGAGAAGGAGAAGGAGAAGGAGAAGGAGAAGGAGAAGGAGAAGAAAACTACCTCTAGAGTAGGAAGGATCCAGGTTAATTTGGGTGTACCATTCTTCTTCTCTTGGGTTGAGTTCACCTAGAAACTTGGAAAATCATCCACAGATGAATAACTTGGAGGCCATGCTTCTCCACTTACACAATGGAGATGACTTAGATAATGTAGTAGTAGTAGAGTGCCTGCTCCTGGAGTTAGGAAGACTCATCTTTCTGAGTATAAATCTGGCCTCAGACACTTACTAGTTTGTGACCCTAGGGAAGCCACTTAACTCTGCCTCATTTTCCTCATTTACAAAATAAGCTAGAAAAGGAAATAGCAACCCATTCCAATAGCTCTGCTAAGAAAACTCCAAAATGGAGTCACACAATTGAAAAAAAAAACCCACAAAAAAGTATAACTCTTTAAATACTGCCTTGCAACATAACAGAAAAGAAATTTTTAATAGAAAACAGATAATGCATTAAGTTATTTGTGATGGGGCAAATCTATTTCTCCTATTCTCTCCCTGAGATGCCCTAAAGTCATAGGATCTCTCTCCAATTGCCCTTTTCTCTGCAAACATTATCCTTCAGTCCTTACTTGCTGTTTAACCATCTTCTGGGATAAGTGACTCTCAGGAAGCCTTACCTCCTAATGTTACAAATAGTTCCTACAGAGTCTGAATGCCAGACTTTGCTTGCATAGCCAGGGTCTTGCTAAATAAGGGGTCTTGTCCCACTGCTTGGTGATTCATGATCCCAACTATAAGAGAACATAGAAGAACCAATTACATTCAAGACATAACAATCAAAAGAAATAAAATCTTGGTGTCTCCTCAAAAAATGAAATATTGTTCTTCTCCAATGCTTACTTTTTTCTTGATGACACACATTCCTGAAACTGACATACTACTTTAAATGTTCCCCAATTTACCAGTTACATTGGAATACCTAACACAACTCAAACACAATATTTTCCCCAACCTCTTAAAAAAAACCCAAACAAACAAACAAAACCAAAGGAAGTAGAAGAACCCACCAAGACTTAGAAATATATTCTATTTGCAGCTTTGTTCATTTTCTTTATAGTAAGAATGCATTGCAATACAATGTCTTCTTAGTATTTCAACTCATAGGGCTATTGGGAGAATATTTATTTTTAAGACTAGAAAACCAACAATAGATAAAATCCTTCCATTTTTATCTTCTTCATTTTCCCCTTACTTATTGGAACATAGTTTCAGTGCTTACTCAAGAATTTTGCAAGCCCTTCCAGGTGAGTTCAAAGAAAAAAAAATGCTGGAACCAGAATAAACAGCGGCAGATAAAAATAAAGCCATATAAGATAATTAATTCTGTTTGCATAGCTCAGTGCTTCTCATGCTGGGCATCAGAACACCCATGAGGGTCAGGGTCACTGGAATGTCTGGAAGGAACTGGAGATTCTATAGTGGCAGATCTGCTAACAGCTGTTGGGCAAAGACAAAAGTGTATATAGTATGTTATTTGAATGAAGCAGGCTGATCTCCCAACTCCTGGCTTCTGTCACTATTCCTAACCCACTCTAAGACTGGCAATGATACCAGAGGGAAATTTGAGGTGAAAAGCTCTGATGGGCTATTTGGTGCAAAGCTATTTTCAAGAATATTTGAACACTATGACTTTTCTGCCACAAAACTGTACACTAGGCTTTATTTGTGGTGAATGATAAAAATTCACTACATAATCTACAATTGTAGTACAAAGGTTTAGTGTAATTAATCTAAGCATCAAAAATATGTTAAATCTTTTTTGGAAAGAAATTCTCCCCTTTAGAGACAGTAATGAAGACACTGAGGTTGAGTTTTTAATTTTTTCTTTCTTTTTTTTTTTTTTTTTTTTCATATTATCAGACCAGATGGCCTGATCCAATATTTCTCCACCAGGGACTTTCATAGATGGTGAACTAATTTGAGGTTGAAAGAGCCCTAGAGTCTTAATAATTCTTAACTTTAATTGGCTTGTTTATTGCATTATATTGTTGTATTGGAATTCCGGGAAGGGGGGTGAGGGGTAGGAGGTAACTTTCAAGAATTATCCCACCATAATAGGAAACCTTAGATATAAACATGTGCAAATAAAATAATGGCAAAACCTTCTCATCCAATGTGTTTAATAACTATATCTCTAAAGTTAATAAACTGTACATAAAATTTGACCTAATAATACTGCCACTAAATATATACCTAAAGCAATGAATGGAAGGAAGGATCCAAAAATTGATTATATTAACATTTTTTTTCTGGTTGCAAAAATTACTGGGAAACTAAAGGAGTGCCCATCAATTGAATAAATATGCTATATTAAAGTAATACAAGGGAATGAATTCAAAGAAATCTGAGATGTTTATGATTTAAAGAAGAACCAGAGAAACTTATCCAATGACTATATTATAAATAAAAGTAACATTGAAAGACATGAAAACTCTGATCAAAGCAACAACTAACGATGACTGATGATGAAATATGCTTCTCACCTAGTGGCAGAGAGGTGATAGATGGACTAGATAGGTAAAGTTAAATGCATTTTCAGATATGGCAGATATGTAGATTTGTTTTGTTCAATTATGATTACTTCTTAAAAGAAAGGTTTCATTAATGGGGGGGGGATTAGAAGGGAGAGAAAATCTAGAGACAAAGATTCTGAAGAAGAGAGAAGAAACAAAAGAATGTATAGAAGAAAACAAGAGATTCAAAAGAGACATGCAAAAATATAAAATGGCTTTGAAGCTACTTTTGAAATTTCTGTATATTTTAAAAAGCTGTATGTAGTATCAATTCTCTTATTACTAACACTCACAATCTTTCTTTCCTGTTCTTTTTCTGTGGAAATGTTCATTTTTGTTGGACTTTGTCAAGTTCAGAATAACATTTCACATATACACATATATGTATATTTTGTGTGTACAGATATATGTATATACGTATACATATTTGTATATAAATTTTATAAAGTTAAAGATGAGATCTAGACTAAAAATAGTTACCTGGTCTAAAAATAGATAAGTGTGCTAGAAAGAGCTAGAGCTTAAAGTTGATTGTTGAATTTTCAGTGTGAACATTTATACATTGGAATATGGCAAATCCTATAAATCAGATTTTAATTTATGTTTTTTGTTGTCTAGATTTTTTAAAAAAAGAGATGGGAAAATGTTAATAAAGCAGATTAAACTTATAAGTATGTCATGAACATTTTTTTAAATTAAAGAAGTGATTATTATTATATTTATCAGCACAATGCTACCTATTTGGATAAATCCTACAATAGTTGCTTTAATAAAAGTGGTCTCAAATTCCTAACACGATCCTCTCTTGGAGAACATGTCATATGTAGAAATAATAATGTCCAATATAATTTTCTATAGAAATAATGTTATACTAGGAATTTATGTTTCTGACTAAGGGTTTTGTGCTTGACTTTTTATAGAAATTATTACAACTTCATATGCACTTAACTACAAATTATACAGCTACATAATGTGTAGTGTAAAGCTTTCAATCAGGCAAGGCAATGTAGTAAATAATTATATATATTATATGTATATATATATATATGTATATAATTTATTTATGAATGAAAAGGAATAGTAAATGCTTTGACTTGTTCAGCTTTAATATCAGAATGACAACATTGCTAGTCCTAAATCTGGAAAATCTTGTGCCTCAAAAAAAAAAAGAACCAAGAGTATATTTATATGTATACCTTGAAGAATAATAAGTTTCAAGTCTTCCTTAATAATTCCATAAATAAATGTTGGAAAAAAATCTTTTCCCCAAATAACATTTTGCCTAGTAACTTATTATTTTATACAAGAGTGTTCTCTGAAGTCTTCACTATACTTACAGTCTTTCCAAAATTCATTAGCTCTACATATATTTATCAGTGCTATCTTTCCCACCTTCCTAGTTTTCAACACTGATCAAATAAAAATCAAATCATTTTTTGATTTGTTCTCCCCTTCTAATAATTTCATAAGATGCCCCCAGTAAATGTTTTAAAATAAATATAAAAACAATAATAAAATTTATTTGTCATAAAATATTGCTTTACATACGTGTGTGTCTAAAAAATCTCTTATGTTATTCCAAGATAAGATATATGTGCCTCTTTTTCTATATAAGGAATAACTTACTTAAACTCATGATCCTATGATCCCTAATAAAAAATTCTATATAAGTGAAATAAAAGGAGAATTTGTACCAGAGAAACTGGGATTATAATAAATGCATTATTTGTAGTTCTCTCACCAGCAAAATATTCCTTAGTAGAAAAAAGTTGTTTTCTTCAGTTTTAATGAGTTGTTAAGAATTATTCATAATTAGTTCATCAGTTTTTTTATTCTTTCAATTTTCCATGGTACAAATATACTGAATGGTATTTGATAAATGTTTGTTTAATTAAATGTATAAAATATAAATGGATACTTCAAAATAATTGGAAATAACATTTTCTTAAGCAACTTTAAAACCATTCAATCTTCATTAGGCTATCAACTTTCCTTGCTTTAGACAGGGAACAAAGTAAACAGTCCAGCACTTTGCCAAAATTATCATACTTTCTAAATAAGTGAAGCTTAAATTACTGACATTTTGCTACATTAGGCTTCTTTAGGCTTCTTACTAAACTAGCTCAGTTATCTCATTTCAGGTAGGTTTCACAATTACTATACATGGACCTTCTGAATTATGATGATTTTCATAAATATTGTGGACTCCTGATTAAATTGTAAATGCTATGTAAGAAGAAGGAAAGGCTCGATAATGTATTATCACATGTAATTATAGTTGAAATAGTTAGAAATTTGGAACATTTAATAGAGTGACTGAGAAATAACCACTTTTCCATTGCGTAACACCAAAATTCCTTACCTAGGGAAAGAAAGATTGAATTTCAGAAGTATGAAGAAGACACAGTGGTAAGAAGCCTAGACTGGGAAAGAAGTACACAGTCTACAAAACCAAAACAACATAACGGAGGAAAGAGAGAGGAGTAGCCCAAGTAGATGACAGTGTTGAAGGGTAAGAAGCAGGACCAAGTGTTTCCAATAAATATATTTTTCAATATGAACTAAATGGCTAATTCTTTGTAAGACTTTTATCAAATAAATCCAAATCTATGCTATTTGCATAATTATGGGAAAATAAAGCCTTGGAGTGTTCTTTTCTCCTTTATTAATGAAGTATGATAATCAAATAGAGGGGTTAATGATATCTTTATTTATTTTTAAATGACATTTCCTTTTGAAAATCCTCAAGCTGTCAGTCACTTTCCTTCCATGCAGCAGGCATTTTTGTTGATATAGTCTCCTCTAACAGCATCTTGATAAAGGGTATGTAATCCATTATATGAAAGACCACTAAGATCAGGGCTTGGAAAATAAAAGCCCAATATATCAATCAAGAAGTTCCTAACATGAAACTTGAGGTTTTTTCTTATGAGTTTTCTCCTTTTTACTAAATTATAAAACCATTCTAAAGTCATGGGCATGCTGTGCTTGTCATGATGGTTCATTGGTCAAGTAAAACCTATTATTAATCATTTTGTTTGACTTTGGAGCTCTATTAATTTCCCAAGTACTGCTTCATTCAATGAAACTAAAGATCTTGTGATCTTTAGGTAAATTTATTTTTGTTCCTCTTGTAGGTTTTAGATGTTACTTACATAAAAAGCTTTAAGTAAATGCTACATCATTTCACCAAATCAATACACATTTATTAATGACCCAATATGTATAAGGAACTGTAATAGATATTGGGCATTCAGAAACAAAAATTAACACTCATGCTCTCTAGGAGCTGAGATTATATTTAGGTACAACATATACACATGAAATTTTTGTTTTTATTTTGTGATCTGAACATGTGTTTTCTTTGGTGTTTGGTGTTCTTTTGGTTTCCTAGGTGGAAACTCCATTCCCCAAGAAGAATAATTGATGGAAAATGAGATAGGAGAGGGCACTAATAATTCAGGGGATCAAGGACGATTTCGCATAAAATGTGAAACCTAAACTGACTTTTGAAGGAAGATAAGGATTCCGAGCACTGAAGAGAAGGAAGCATTGCATTCTAAATGTGGTGGATTGCTTGTACAAATGCATCAGGGTGGGATAAGTTTGATTAAATCACAGAGTTTGTGAAGGAGCATGAAATAAGACTGGAAGGAAGTGAGAGCCATATCATGGAGAAGCTTAATGCTAGACTAAAGAGCTTGTATTTTATCTTATAGGCAGGAGGGATCCACTGTACATTTTTGATCAAGGGAATGGCACATTTAGGCCTTAGAGAAATTATTTAGCAATTGTGTGGATGAAGCATTGTGGAACAAAAAGAGTTCAAGACCAAGGAAAAATTAGCATTCTATTATAGTGGTCCAGGAAAGAGATTATGAGAGCTAGAACTGAATCAAGGTGGTAGCTTTATGAATAAAAAGAAGGTAATATATGCAAGTGGTATGGTGGAGGAAGAATTGATACAAATTTTCCAACTATTTGAACATAAGGGATAAGGATTAGGGAGAGGGAGAAATCAAGAATGATTAGGAGATTATAAACCCATGTTAGTTGAAAAAATGATAGTACCACCAATAGTAAAGGGGAAATTTGAAAGAATGGAAAATATTTACAAATCTACTAGGGTCATGATGATTTTGAGATGTAGGCAGGAGCAACCAGGAAGTGATCTTTAGTAAGCCTTAATTATTTAAGAAAAAAGATCAAGGTTGGAAATGTAAATTTGGGAGTCATCACTGTAGAGATAACATTAAATCTATGACACCAAATGAGATCACTGAGAAAAGATTATAGAGAAATAGAAAATAAGAGAACACAGCTCAGAACAGAGATCAAGTAAGCAGTCAGGAGAGAGATAAAGATTATTAAGCAAAGCAGAGTGAGAAGCAGTAGTGGGACAAGTAGAAGGAGATTTCAGGGAAAAAAAAAAAAACCAGCATCATAGAATACAAGGAGTAAGAATGAATCAAGAAGGAAGAAGTCTTAGAAACTACAGAAAGGTTAAGGATGATAAGATAGTAACTTTTAGTAGTCAAGTCATTTCAATTAACTGAGTAAAGAAATTGGAAGTTAAATTTCAAGAGGATGAAAAGTCAATGGGCTGTTGATTCTACCTAGGAGTTTGCCTATGAAAGAGGGGAGATATAGAGTAATATATTAAAAGGATGTCAAGAAAAAATGAAGATGTTTTTATGGATATCATACATCTAAATATATTTGTAATCATTAAGGAATCAGTCAATTGAAAGAGAGGAAAAAGGGAGAGAAAGAGAGGAGAGGTGAGGGAATAATTCATGGGGCAAAATGAAAGGAAATGTAACTGAGGTTATGAGCAGAACATTTGACTTTGGCAAGGACAAAGAGGAAATTGTATCTAGCTTGCATTTATTCCTGGGACAAGGATAATTCAGCAAAGATCGATAGTCCCCAATCTTATTTGTAAGACAGCTTTTTGTTTTCTTCCTCTTTAGTTTTGAGATCACCAAGGTAGGGAAGGAGGGAATAGTAATGCTGCTTGGAGGTAGAAACTAAATACACAATTCTGAGATTCCCAGAAAACTATTGAGAATAATCAGGCAAAGAAGTATGATCTACTAATAGTAGCACTAATTCAATCAGAAAACTTGCAAAACAAGAGGTTCATCTTCTGGGGTCAAATGGGCCAAAGAAGATAGAGCACAGGACTTGGAATAAGAAAGATCTGAATTCATCTGTTCCTACCTAGTGGTATGACTCTAAGAAAGTCTTTTAACCTCTGAATACTTCAGGTCCATTATTTATAAAATTGGGATTAAAATAGCACCTACCTCTCAAATCAAATATATGAGTTAACATACGTAAAGTGCTATACAAACCTAAGGTGCTCTAGAAAGGCTAGCTATAATTTCAGTTTTCCCTTTTATTAAACTTTGTTTTTAATATAATTTCTCTATTAAAATGTCACTATATTCTCTGGTCATCAAGTTGATACTCTTACTAAAAAGATACAAGTATTTTTCTTTTCTTTAATTAAAATTTGAAGAAACTGTTAAGATAAATGTGTATTGTTTATTTTCTTTTTCAGTACAAATTTTAGCTAATAAAGAGAATTAAATCAGAGCTAAGAAAACAAAGTTTCCATCTAGGCTTTCTGTTTTAGGGTAAATAAAATATGCTTGAAGCATATAAAATTAATTTTTGTAAAGGAAAATGTAGTTCCTTTTTCACTATTATTTCTACAAAAAAAGTAAAACCCTGAACCTTGTAGCTTTGGTAACAATGCAAGTATATATTGTTTTGTAGAGGTGAACAATTAAGAAGGAAAAAATGTATCTAATTATACACCTGATTTCAGCCCTAGCTTTTCTTCTTCTCCTAGTTTACTGTTATGTTTAATGCTATGTTCCATTTTTAGCTTGTGGGTAAGGGGAGAAGTGTAAAATATACTTGAAGCATCTGTAGGAATGGACAAAAGAATGAATAATAATAGGAAGTGTCTAGATACCATCTGGTATAAACACAGATGTTTGTTTCTTCTAAAAGTAAAAACCTAGCCTCTAAAAAAAGGAAGATTTACAATCACAGGACAACCTCAAGAGTATACTCTATGGAAACTTTTCTTTGTCCAACAGTAATTCTTCCTCCATCTCTTTTCATTCCTAATTTCTTTAAGAATGTTCTGAAGTCAATTGATATGGATTACTTATTTTGTCTATGAATTACAAACATACACATCAGAATTATCTGTAGTTTCAGCTGCCATATTTTAGTTGTTGAGTGTCAGATATTTCATATTCCATTATCCAATAAATGGATCAGCTAGGTAACAAGCACTTATTAAGCACATACTAAGTGTCAGGAGTTGTTCTGATAACAAAGACAAAAGAGAAACAATTCTTGCTCTCAAGGAATTTATATTCTAATATAAGCAAAAGAATGTAGAGGGGAGGATTCTGGGAAGATGGTGGAATAGATTGATGAATTTCAAGCTCTCCAGATTTCTCCCACAAATAGAACAAATTTGTGCTTCAGGATGAACATAGACTGGTGAAAATCCAACAAGATCTGAAGAAAGACCCCAGACTGGTATTAATCTGTGTGAAGTGCAAACACCTACATGCTAATTCCACAGAAACACCAAGTGGGAAGTCCTGGGGCTAATTGGATGTGACTGGAGCCTCAGCAGGAACTATAGAGACTTTTTGCCTCCAGACTTTTTGTGGAGTTGAGGTCTGAGTACAGTAAGACTGAGGGAGCCTTGACTGATTAGGAACTCCAGGCCCAGCAATGTCAGAGTGCTCCTGGGAGAGAAGGAACCAGTATCCAGTGTGCAGAAGTAGTGGGGCAGGAACTATGGTGGCTATGGGCACTTGCAGGAGGGTGGAGCTCTTGGTTTGGGGTTCCTGGTCTGAGGAGAGAGCTGGAGGAAAGCTTGAGGCACTTACCCCCATCCCATCATCAGAAGTGCTTTCATTAATACCTCTTATTAAAATAAAATGAACTGGAAAGAGAGAAAGAGAGAGGGAGAGAGAGAAGAGAGAGAGAGAGAGAGAGAGAGAGAGAGAGAGAGAGAGAGAGAGAGAGAGAGAGAGAGAGAGAGAGAGAGAGAGAACGAGAACCCAACTATAGAAACCTACTATGGGAACAGGGGAGATGGGAGTTCATCTTCAGAGAAAAACAGTGAAGTAAAAAAATGTTTCTATCCCAAAGTTTACCATGAAATGTCTCCCTCCCCAAAGAGAATTTGTAGAAGAACTCAAAAAAGAACTTAAAAATCAAATGAAAAACATTGAGAAAAACTAAAAACAATTTTAAAAAATAGAAGTCATCCAAGAAAAACAAGAAGATTATGGAAAAAAAGTTGGCTGCTGTTCTTAGGAATACCATTTCATCTCTTATCTCTGTGTCTTTGTACAGTCTGTTCTTCATGCCTGGAATGTACTCCCTTCTCACCTCCACCTGTCAGAATCTAATTATGTTTGTTATTTCTTGCTCTCTCATAATTTCACTGGCTTCCTCTTGCCCAATTCTAATTTTCAAACAGTTGTTTTCATCTTTGAGACTCTGTATCTAGAAAACTAGTTGGTTAACTTCTTTTGGAGCTTTGTGGTCTCTTTTGGTCATATGTCTCAGGGATAAAGAGTTTGCAAACTGAGATGACAAAAAGTCCCCTAATTGCTTATATAAAGTATATCAATGTTCCTTCCCTCTTTCTATTGTATTCCTAAATCTGGAAAGAACCAATCTTAATGGTACTTCCTCTTTATTTAAACCTGTCAAGGCTTATTTAGCTCTGATATCATCTTCTCCATAAAATCTTCCTTAGTTGTCCCCATATTTCTCTCTCCTTAAATTATTTTATATTTACTCATCTTCATGCATGTTGTAAAAGATGTGCTTCTTGAGGGTGGGGAATATTTCACTTTTGTATTTATATTGCCAGAACATTGCACAGTCTCATGGACCCAATAAATATTGAATAAATATTTGCAAAATGTTTTTGAATGGCCATAGAGCTTTCCCTATAGTTCTTTTCTCTAGTTTTTACTTTATCTTGATGTTTGATGAATCTACTTCCTACTTGTGCATTAGTGACTGCTAGGACCATTGCTCTAGAGACAACCTCAAAGAGCTCAAAATAACAGTATAAAAAAGTAAGGTGGGGAATGAAAAGATATTAGATCACACAAAGCACTGGAGTTTCCAGATTTTATAAATGAGGCAAATAAGGTGTTAAATTGTAAGCCATTTGAAGGCAGGAACTGCCTTTGTTTTTATTTGTATTTGTATCCCTAGAATTCAACAAAGCACCTAACACATGGGACATAAAATGTTTATTAACTCATGGATGGATGCTCTCAATAGATTTTCTATTCAAATGCATGTTTCAGTCAACAACAGATACTCTCAATTCACTTGAGCTTTTCTTTGTAGCCTGTCAAATTAGATTCTTTGGAGAGGTTATGAATTGCTTTCTAATCTCTGCAGTGGTCTGGGCCTTAAAGTAATGAACACAATGTCATGTACAAACAGAAGCATTTAAAAGAACTCTATAGTAAATAATAATAATAATAATGACAGTGAGTTTCTTACTATCCATAGGGAATTCCTCCTCAACTTCAATTTTGTGTTGGATTTCCTTTATTATAGAAAATTTGTTTGGTAATTTTGTCCATATCATAGCTTATCATGACCAAAGAATTCATTACCAATTGGCCAGCTATTGGTTTGAACTTCCCTAAATTTATTTAGATTAGTTTTAGGGAAACAGATCCGGTCTGTTTCCAGGATAATACTTAAAGGTTTTATAAATTTGTAGAATCTGGCAGAGCTTCTGTCCCCCTGCCAAAAACCAAGGATTATCTCCATGTTGCCATGAAGCAATGGGAGACCTAGAAAAACATGTTGTGAAAATTAAATGAACTAGCCAAAATTTAAGCATCATCATATAGAAAATCCACTTCTAGTATTTTTCTTTGTAACAGGAAATCATGATTACATGTAAAATTCATGGAAGGCTCTATACTTAGATGTGAATTCATAAAGCTCTCATGGAATTATTTGTAGAGTATTTAATGAAGCTTATGAAAACAATGTTGACAAAATTAGACATTTGTTTTCTTTAATCAAATAACACTATTGTTATGTAAGTATTTCCCAGGACTTCAGGTGGTTTTATCTTCTAATGGTTGGTTTGAATCTCATTATGCTTTGTTGGAAGACAAGAATTTACTATAGGTACATTCAAACACTTTGGGCTTGACTAGTAAAACTGACCTAATATTGGTTCTCAGATTGTTCTAATTTCATTAAGAAATGATAGTAATAAAAAATAAACTAGCCATATATGAGGTAGGTACAAATATTTCATTAGGCATTTTTTCTTTGCAGATTTTTTTCTCTGTTTTGAGAACAATGAGCTTCAGAATGAAAATGCAGACAATTTTAATTTTATTGGTCTAAATATTACTGTTGTGGTTCCAAAATACATCTACAAAAATATGCTTTGTAAGGAGAGAATAACGCAAGGCAGTTCTTACAGAAAAATTCTAGATTTACTTTTAGAGGAGAAAATAATTATATATATGCTATATTAACGCAAAATGTACAATTTCTACTTTGGGTCACTAGAATTCAGTCAAGGCATATAGTTTTTGGAAACAAATATGAGAGTAGTTCATATCTACAGCACTCACTATGCCACAAGTCATTTGGGTTTGATATATTTTAAAAATAAAGGACATCAAGACACCTATATATACATAGATATTTATATATGCAGAAATATATGTATATACATTATCTATGTTGAATGGTGAATAGTGCAGTAAGAGGAAAGAGACAGTTCAGAATTTGAAATGTAAGAAAAAAATATGTTTTTTTTAAAAGAAACCTAAGCTGTATGGTAAATTGAAAAAAAGCTCTTGCAAATAAGGAAATTGGAGGGGGGGGGGAGGGAGAGAAGCTTTCAGAAGAATAAAGAAATATAATTAAGAAACAAAGCAGAACCCAGTGTAGTAGGTGGTTACAATACGCAAAGTAGCTCTTTTTCAACAAGTATTTGTAGAAACCTAATGAGGTCAAGCCCTTAATACCAGTTTTTCAAATAGTAACTATAGTCTTAAATTTAAGAATAATTTTCTCAAAATTTATAGTGTAACATAGAGTGTTCTTCATATCTTGGTCTTATTATTCATCCACAAATCACTGTGATAGCTAATTTGCTACCATTGAAAAGAAGGGCATATTTAATTATTGTCATCAGTTAGAAAATAGAACAACAGAAGGAATATTAGTTCTAGAAACAGACTATTTGGATTCAAATCCTACCTAAAATGATTATTATCTTGTGGTATTGGCCATGTTATTCAACATCCCTGGGTCTCAGTTTACTTATCTTTAAAATGAAAGGGTTAGACCAAATGGAACCTTCCTTACATCTCTTTGATGACCATCTTACTTTTAGGAACTACATTGATCTCATCTAAGGTTGGATGTAGCAATCTCTCCTGTGCTTCTTTCTACAACATTAATTTGCATTAATTTATATCTAATGTTTTAAGTTCTTCCTATTTTTCATCTTGTGATTTACATAGATTTAGATAAACCTAAAACTATTTAACAAATGTCATTACCATGTAAACTTTATTATATCTTTCTTTAAGTCTGAAAAGCATTCACAACAGGTCTGTGATTAGAGTAGATCTTTACTGACTGTGAAGGCATGACATTACAGAATGAACAATTTAATTCAGTATATCAAAATTTGACCAATTGAAATAGTTTCATAACCTCTTGGGTATGATTCCAGTGTTTACACTATAAGTTTAATTAATCACTAGGTAATAAAATGCTACACACCACATAGTACTAAACAAATAAAAAGTCTGTCTCCAAGACAACCTACATTGTTTTCCCTAGCAAGACTATTCTTTTGGGTTTGTTAATTGTTTTATTTTTTCTGATTATACATTATATATAACCTTTTAAAACACACATTTCTTTATGAATCATGTTAGGAGACAAAAATCAGGACAAAAGGGGAAAACCATGGGAAAGAAAAAAACAGGAAAAAAAAGGTGAACATAGCATATGTTGATTTACCTTCGTCTCCCTCATTCTTTTTCTAGATGCAGATGGCATTTGCTCTCCAAAGTCTATTGAGATTACTTTGGATAAGTGAACCATTGAGAAGAACCAAGTCTTTCATATTTGAGCACTACACAATCTTGCTGTTACTATGTACAATGTATTCCTGGTTCTGCTTGTTTTGCTCATCATCAATTCATGTAAATCTTTCCTGGCCTTTCTAAAAACAGCTTGTTCATCATTTTTAATAAAACAATAATTTTCCTTTACTTTTATATACTACAACTTATTCAGCCATTCCCTAATTGATGGGCATCTACTAAAAGCGGCTACAAACATTTTTTCACATGTGGATCCTTTTCCCTCCTTTATGATTTCCTTGGGATACAGACCAGTAGCAGTACTGCTGTATTAAAAGGTATGCATAAAGATTGTACCCTTTGGGGGTTTGGGTGGGAGTAGATGAGGAAATTAAAGAAAATTCTGAAATCCCTTTTTTTATCTATATCTTGGCAATAAATTTCAGACACCCTTCCTATTTGTTTTATTTCCCTCCAAGCTTTTACTTAATCTCAGAAAGTGATATTTGATAGTTTTAAATTCCTTTGTATCTTAATATACATAAAGGCATGAATATTTTCATTGGAATTTTGTCTTATCTACTCTGCCCAGTTCAGATTCCTTCACTTGTCTTTCTATTCGCTCCCTCAACTTTTCATGACTCTCTCTGATCTCAAGTGGTTTCCCTCAAAGTCCTTCTAAAGAATGCAGCAAAATTAAGGTGAATTTATTTAATGAAACTTTTTTTAAAGCACAAATCAATGCCTAAAAATGAGATCTCGAGCCTGTTGCACAGACATATGGGAGAGATTTAAAAATACTCATTTACAAGAAATTGTGAAGCAGGAAGGGAACTAAGTAAACAAGCCAAAATACAGAAAAAATTACATATTAGAAGAGAGAAAAACAATAAGTGCCAAGTTAGAGAAAACATCTGAAATGGCAGTAAAATGTTGTTCAAAAAAACTGGCAACAAACAAAAGTAAATGACTAGACTAATTAAGACAGTAACTAGGCTATTGTTTTAGAGATAAGAAACCAGATGTTTTTATGCTTCCATCTTAGGAGAAAGCAGGTTTAGAGCTACCTTAACCAGACAATAATTTTCCTGGGACAACAGATGTGGACAGTTTTAAAATTAAAAAACACAAGTTACTTTCAATTAAATTAGATAATGCAGGAAATTGGAAAAAAACTATGTTTATGACTTTTCAAAGAAATTGATGAAATATTGAAATCACTATTTAAAAGAAGATATTAGGTTCACAAGATATTATGGAAGATTACAATATTAGAAAATTAGATTAACCCATTACTTTAATTAAAAGGTAAAAAAAAGAGAGATGAATTTATTTAGTATTAGAAATAGATCAATAATCTAGTGTTAGAAATTAGAGACTTTTATAAATGAGTTTTAGGATACTGGAAGTGTCCAACAAGGACTTGAGTAAAGGATAATTTTTTTTTAAATATATAATTCTTCCACTAGATCATTTACAGAACATAATTGTGATGACCGCATATTTAAAATCAGCCAGTCAGAAATTCAGGTTAGGGGAAAATCTTTGATCTTTATTCTTTGTGGAGATGAAGAAGGATCGGAGGGAAAGGGAGATCACGATAGCAATGTGAGCAGCTGCGACAAGAAGTCAGCCCCCACCTCTCTTCCTGCCCCTCTGCCGCCACCCATCAAAATCATCATTTCCTATACAACACATCAGGACTTGCACAAAGAGTGTGCAGGGGCCATTCTTTCTCCAAGCATATATATTAATAGAGTATGGTCCAATTACTATTTAGCCTCATGTGCTTGGGACTTCAGTGTATCAACTCGAGTTTCAACCCATTACACGTAATTATGATTATTACATTGGAATTTTACTAAAATCCTATGGCTCTCTCCCCTCAAAATTGCAGCCATTATTGGATATATTTCATCCAGAAATGCTTAGTTTCAAAAAGTCCAAATTATGAAATTAATTCATGAGTAAGGCAGTTCCATGACATAAATCCAAGGAATAAAATTACAGCAAGACCATATTCCAAACAAATAACAAAAATTCAGAGGCTTAAATTTGGGATTAATTTCTTATTTAACATAATTTATGGGACAATTACTGAACCCAGTATATGGTTTAATTCTCTGTTAGTTTAGACCTCAAATACTCAGATGGACACAAGATCTCATCCATTTTAGAATTCTTTATTCAATATAGATGACACTCCATCTATGCTTCCCTATCCTGTGTTTCTTATCTATATTGTCCCAAAAATTTGTTATGAAAGGACCACTCAATGTGCTTAGAGCACTTTCTTGCATTTTCAACATTTTATTCCCTCTAATTGAAAGTAAATTTTATTTTTTTAATTTTAAAGCTGTGTACATCTATTTTATTTTTTATCTTACTATAGAATTCACCAATCTTTTCTTTATATTATAAAAATTTTTGACCGTATAATTTATTTCTGTTATTTTTTAGAGCTCCTGGTTGGTTATATATTACTACATGTTTACACCCACTTAGGGTCCCCATATTCCAATGAACATTTCCATTTAGATCTTTGTGAAACCCGTTTTCATTTATTCAGAGACAGACTATTCCATATGATGATGATAATGACCATGATCATAATAAAGAAGGAGAAGCATTTACATAGTACTTTAAGGTCTGCCAAGTGCTTTATTTTTATTTTATTTTATTTTATTTTTTGGCTGAGGCAGTTGGGGTTAAGTAACTTGCCCACAGTCTCACAGTCAGGAAGTATTAAGTGTCTGAGACCAGATTTGAACTCAGGTTCTCCTGACTTCAGGGCTGGTGCTCTATCCACTGTGCCACCTAGCAACCCCTGCAAAGTTCTTTATATACACTATCTCATTTGATGCTCAAATAATACTGTGACCTAAATTCTGTTATTATTCCTTTTTCCAGAGGAGAAACTAAGGCTAAGAGAAGTTAATGGTCACATGATTATTAAGTATCTGGGGCAGAATTCAGATACACATATTCCTGATTCCAACTCCAACATTCTATGTACTATACTCCTTAGCTTCCTAATAGTAACACCGGTAGAATTTTTTAAAATTCCCTCCCAATTACATGTAAAAACAATTTTTTTGTTATATATGCACGCATTTTTTTTTTAAAAGATATTTCCTTATGAAGCATGTTGGGAGAGAAAAAAATCAGAAAAAAAGGGAAAAACATGAGAGGAAAAAAACAGAAAAAAAAAGAAATGAACATATCGTGTGTTAATTTACATTTAGTCTCCATAATTCTCTCTCTGGATGCAGGTAGTGTTTCCCATCCAAAGTTATTGGGTTTGCCTTGGATCACTGAACCATTAAGAAGAACCAAGTCTGTTACAGGTGATGATTACATAATCTTGCTGTTGCTATGTACAATGTTCTTCTGGTTCTGCTTGTTTGACTCGGCATAAGTTCATGAAAATCTTTCCAGGCCTTTCTAAAATCAGTCTGTTCATTTTTTATAGAACAATAATATGTCATTACTTTTATATACCATAACTTATTTAGCCATTCCCTAATTTATGGCTATCTACTCATTTCCCAATTTTTTGTCACCAGAAAACAAAAGCTGTTACAAACATTTTTGTGCATGTGGGTCCTTTTCCCTCTTTTATGAATTTTTTGGAATACAGACTCACTAGTGGCACTGCTGGATTAAAGGGCATGCACAGTTGTTGCACCCTTTGGTAATAGTTTCAAATTGCTCACCAGAATGGTTGGATTAGTTCACAATTCCACCACCAATGCATTAGTGTCCCAGTTTTCCCATATCCCCTCCAACATTTATCATTAACTTTTCCTGTTATCTTAGCCAATCTGAGAGGTGTGAGATGGTAACTGGTAAAATGTTAGTTTTTAAAAGGTAGGCCTTTGTTTTAATGAGACACAATTTTGCAATTTATTCAAAAAAATATAGCCTTCTTGCCTCTTTATCTACAACTCTCTGTTCAACTCACTGTCCAGCTATATTATTTAATCCTGTCCATTATTGGACAAGCTCTATAAATTGTGTATCCAAATGCATGCTGAAATCTAGGCAATACATATTTTTCTTTCACTTGGGCCTTCCTATGTGCATTGACAGGTCAAACTTCTTGGAGTGATTACAGATAATTTACAGGAGGCTATGCAATGTCCTGAGCCTTGATGCCATTAACACAATTTATCCTATAAATAGGATCTCATCCTACCTTGGGAATGTCCCTCAACCTGGACATTAAAATGTGTAAAGTCCGGGTTAGCACCTTGGATGTCTTAGAATCAACTAGAGTCAGGATAAGCAAAAGTCCTTGGTCTTTATTCTTGGTGTTTAGGGGGAGAAGTGAAAGGTGACACAAGCTCTCCACAACCTCTCTTCCCTTCATCCATTGCAAAAGTGACCCTGGCTTGTTTTACTCCACCCCCTAATCCCTCTTACAATTCTCTGTATTCACCAAAAGATCAAGCCAGCACAGAATAAAGGGGAAGGGCCATTTTCCAAGCATATGCTAATAGAGTATTGTCCAATAAGGAATTAGCCTTAAGTGCTCAGTTGTCTGATACCAGTACACCTACTCACAGTTTTAGCCCTTTACAAAAATGGATCTTTTCCCTCACAGAAGTAAATACTTTGGTGAGCATTTACATCCTTATTTAATGCCTCTCCTGATATTTATTAAAACATGGTCATTGAACAGGGTTATTTCAATCACATTTTCCAGGGAATTATGAATAAGGAAATCTTAACTTTTCTTTATGGAGCTTTGAGAGTTTGGTGAAGCCTCTAGAACTTTTCTTTGAATTAGATAGATGCAATAATAAAGTTATAAAAAAGGTATTTTTAAAAAAGGTATAAAAAAATGATGAAGAGAGTTCAGATCTAGCAGTCAGAATCAGAAGAATCTTCTGATGGAAATGATATTTGAACTCTATCTTGAAGGATGGGTAGAATTTCCAGTGGTGGAGATAGAGAATGACAGTCTGGATTAGGGATTATTCCCAACAAATCACAGTGTGGACCAAAGAAAATTTAATACATTTTATGCATAATAAGTCTAATTTCTCTTCCACATGGAAGAATACTTAGAAAATGTTCTCATGTCCATCCTAAGTCTTTTTTGTCTAGGCTAAACATCTCTAATTCCTTTAACTGATCTTCACATGGCTCAGTCTTAAAACCCTTAGCCAACTTGTTTGCTTTCCTTTAAACGATCTCCAGCTTATAATGGTCCTTTCTAATGTAATGAAGGTCAGGTCCTGGTGCAAATACCATCAGCTTTGCTAAAATGGATTCATCCATATGAAAAAGAATTGGTTCCAGGAGAATACAATGAGAAGTAGAATATTCATGGACATTCTGCATCGTCCTACCACATAGTTGAGAACAGCCTTATTCCATTAGTGATATAACCAGAACTCTAGACATTTTTTAAATGGCTTGACTTCGTATTTGAAGGGTATTTTTTTCCTATATTTTTGCCTTAAGACATAAGGCTTCTTCACTCACCCCATGCAGTATGTGGCTTGAGAGCTCTTCTTCACCTCTATTTCCCACTCCCAAACTATCTGGCCAATAGAAACAGCCCTGGGTCCTTTAGTTTTTGTTCATTTTTTTCTAGTATAGGTGCAGAGAATGGAGTGTCTGACCTGGCCTGGAACAGTGAGCCATGGGATTTCAGAAGTCCAGGAATCCAAGCCAGATATTTCAATCAGCTCAGAAGCAGCAGCATCCTCAAGCTCACAGTTCTAGGTCCTGGTCAAAAATGCCACTTCCAGGTTTTGAGTTGAGCTTGGTAGGAATATATTGTGAAGGAATATAATGAAGGCACTGAGCTGTGCTATAATCCTAATCCTTTTCCTTCCCCAAACAGGTAGAATAAAAAGAACTATGCTTCTAAGGTGTTGGGGTAAAATTTATATGTTCTTACTCTATTTTTGAAGTGAATACCCTTTTGTAAAATCTAATCTCCTGTGATTCTGGTCAGTTCCAATGGTCTTGTGGTGAAGAGAGTCATCTGCACCCAGAGAGAGGACTGTGGGGACTGAGTGTGGATCACAACATAGTATTTTCACTCTTTTTGTTGTTGTTTGTTTACATTTTGTTTTCTTTCTCATTTTTTTTTCTTTTTTGATCTGATTTTTCTTGTGTAGCATGATAATTGTGGAAATATGTATAGAAGAATTGCACATATTTAACAAATTTTGGATTACTTACTGTCTAGGGGAGGGAATAGGGAAAAGGGAGGGAAAACATTTGGAACACCCTTTTTTTTCCTGAGTCAATTGGGGTTAAGTGACTTGCCCAGGGTCACACAACTAGGACGTGGTAAGTGTCAAAGACCAGCTTTGAACTCGGGTTCTCCTGACTTCAGGGCTGGTGCTCTATCCACTGCACTACCCAGCTGTCCTTGGAACACCCTTTTCAAGGATGATTGTTGAAAATTATTTATGCATATGTTTTGAAAATAAAAAGATTTTAAAAATCTAATCTCATGTTAAAATGCTATTTACTATACCCTTAAAATGGGATGAACACTGTAGGTGGAACTTAAGCCAATGGCAGAGGGGGAAAGATACCTTAACTTTTACAGGTACCTGAAAATCACACTGTTGACTTGAAATATTTTTGCATTTCACTAAAGTCTCCAGATCTTTTTCAAATGAACTTCAGTTATAGCTACACATCCCCCAACTTGTTAGCAGAAGCAAGGCATAGTTAGATTGGCATAGTAAATCTCTATCCCCCAGTTTATATTTAGGAAGTTGGTTTTTTGACTTGGTTTTTCCCTATTACATTTCTTCCTAGTTTCAGTACACTGTTGGAACCTATTGAAAATATTCTTGGTTCCATTTTTTCATCCAACATGTTGTTTCTTTTGCTTCCTAGCTTGTGTCTGTCACTTGAATATATGGCATTGATAAAAAAATGTTACATTTCATAGCATTAGGGACAGATTTCTGGGATATTTCAAGAAAGTTCTTCCAAATTCACATTAATGACTATACTTTGGATCTGGACATTCAAACACTTCTGAATCTCCCTCACTGTATTATCATCTGACCAAGATCTTTTCATTCAGTTCACACAAATGATGTGAGAATTGCTAAAAATCTAGGTAAGCTGTAGCTATAAATATTCAGAAGACAGATGTGAGATGATAACATAATAATAATAATAATAATAATAATAATCCTTTAAAGAGGTTTAAAGTTTAAACAAAGCACTTTGAACATGTCATCTCCTTGTATTTATATCTCATTTTATTCTCACAAGAAGCCTAGAAAGTAGATGTTATTATTTATTATAATCATTTTACAAATGAAGAAACTGAGGTAGAAATTAAACAACTTGCCAAGGGTCACACATCTAGTGCCTGAGGCTGAATTTGAACTCAAATCTTTCTGATTCCAGGTTCAGCATTCTATCCACTTTACAAACTAGCTGAGTCTAGTTGATATGGAATAAAAATTTTAAATCACAGACTTGAAAGCTGATTGGACTTTGGAGGATTGAGGGAGAAGGAAGAGACAAGAGTAATAATTGTAATCTTTTATGACAGGACAACTCAGAAATACAATTTTAAGGAGATGGTAGTAACAGCATGAAATTGTGCAAAGAGGTTGGAATACTGAGAAATCATTTGATTAGATTTTTACTGGCTTACTGGTGATCTCAGAGAGAACAATGTCAGTTACATAGTGGATACAAAAGCCAGATTGAAAGAGGTTTAAAACGGGGCTAATAGCATGGGAATGGAATCAAAATGTTTGAAAGTGAAGAGAAATAGAGAATAGCAAAGTCAAAGGATGCTTTGCTTTAGGAGACCTCTCTCCTAAACCTGAGGGTGTTTATAGACAGAGAGGAAAGTCAGTGAAGAAGGAGAGAATAAATACATCTTGATAGAGACAGAATAACTGATGTTGTAAAGTCACTATAGACAGAAGAGGTCATTGAAGACAGAAAGATAAAGTCAAGAACATAGGGGGAAGAGAGACACACACATTGAGCTTAGCCCAATATTTAATTTTTACTAATACTAGTGTGGGAGGAAATTCATAGAAGCAACTAAACAATAAAAATCATGTCCAAGCTGGAAATATAGAGGCTATTCATGGACCCAACCACAAAGCTAATCAGCACAGAAGTTTCACCTGCTCCATTTTTGACCTGGACTAATTTGACTCTCCTAGGACATCCTAGGGGTGCTCCTTAGAGAATCACTATATTGTCTTTATGAGGATACCCAATCAGCTTTGTGTTCCTTTAGCTTAGAACTCCTAAACTCCTAAGTAATCAACCAGCTTCAGCCTTCTATTATCAGGGATGTTGAGCTGCAGAGGTCTAGTTTAGCTTTAGTTTGGAGAAGCAAATCATCAAACTATCAGGGGAAGAGAAGGATAGGAAAGAGAAGGGCAAAGGAAAGAGGAAAAATGGAAGAAGAAAGGGGGGAAGGAGAAGGGAAAAATCTCTATAACTATTGAGTTAGAGAGGGGTTATAATTTGCTTCTGTGGTTGAAATATTCACATCACTGAAATCAAGATCCATGAGGTTCTGAAGTTAACTATATGAAATAAACCAAAGTTTTGAGAGATTATTATTTCTACAGGATTGCAAATAATAATAATAATAATAATAATAATAATAATAATAATAATAATAATAATTAGAAACAAACCACAACAGTAAATTCAGTTCAAAGGAGCTAAGTATAAAAATGATTAATTTCAGAACAAGGAATTTAAAAAAGGAATGTGTGCTAACCAGGAGAATCACCTTGCAATCTAATCAGGAAAAGGATTTAAGGATAAAATCAGTGAATTTGTCTTTTCAGAAAGCTATCAAATAGGACAAATGAGGGACTAGATTAGGTTTCAACAGGATAGAATACGTAAGAAAAGAGGCACAGTTATTTCAGCAAGGCACTCATTGGCATCTATGAATAATACCATTACTGGCTTTGATCATCTCTGGATATAAATGACATACTTTGAAGAGGGTGTTTAATGTAGGGCAACACAGATGCACTTGGTTCTTGAGTATATATATGTGAGTATATGTATGTATGTGTGTGTTTGTGTTTTAATTAGGAAAGGTTATTGGAATCACATGTAGTTTCACTGAGAAGGAAAAGAAAAATTATGTAATTTCTGTTATTTATGACTAAAGTCATATGATAGTGTCCTTAAATAAGAAGGGAACTATTTATATACCTTCGTAAACAAAATATATAAAACAAAAGGTTTGTGAGAGTTTTCAAATTAAAACAAGGAAGATGAAAGGTAATTCAAACCCAAATTTTAAAAAATTATTTTTGAAGTCAAGCAGACAATTTATTTTCAAAGAGTACTTATGATTCACATTAAAAAAAAAGAAGAAGAAGAAGAAAGCCTCACCAAGGAGAAAGTCAAAGAATAGCAGAGATCCTAAAGTAAGCCAGAGACTTAACAATGAGTTTTATTTTTTTTGTTCCCAAAAGACAATATCTATCCACATTTGAAAAAGCAATATCTTTTAATGGAAACAAACAAACAAACAAAAACTTCTCCTTAATAATTAATCTTTAAAATCACAGAATGTTAGAAATGGAAGGGACATTAAAGATAACCTCATAAAACCCCTATTTGACAATGGCAGATCTTTAGAGCATGGCTTACTCCCATGTGTGAACAATGTTTTGCAACATCAATGTGTTATATAAACATGAATTTTTAAATTTATATGAACAAGATAATGGTTAAATCTAACATGAATATGCAAGTATTACAAAATAATTTCTCTACATAGATTATCCAATTTTCAGCAAACATCCCTAAAATATCTATTTCAAGGCTCTAAAAAATCAAGATATTCACTTTGAAATCTCTGAATCGTTAAACTATAAACTTAAACTCATTCCATATTGATTTTGTAGTAATAAATATCCTCATCAAATTTTGTCTCTCTGAATAAATCCTATTGGTTAGTATCAAAGCCTAAACATGTCCCACTAGAATTTTCCTAACATTCAAAAAAAGAGAGAGAGAATAAAGAAAAAGCTAAAAAAATTAGGGGACAGACATGTACCTCATAAAATATAAGAATATCCACAATATGAAGAAATATAATTTCTGTTTGGTTTTGTTTTCATGTAAAAAAATGAAAACGGTCACATATTTTTTCTTTGGGAGATATTGTCATGAGGTTCAATGGCTAAACAACTTTTGAATTTAAAGTCATGGTTATAAAAAGAAAACATAAGTAGAAATAGACATCCAAATTTTATAGGCTTTGTGGAGAATGATACTTATATGGCCTGATGTCATTGCTAAGCAAATAGGAACAAATCAAAACTGCGAATTCAGTTCACAGAATCTAAGTATAAAAGCGATTATTTTCAGAACAAGAAATTAAAGAAATATGTGCTAACCTTGCACTCTAATCACCTTGCAATCTAATCAGGAAAAATAATTTGAGGATATCTCAAAGAGAGTATCTCAGAATTCCAGAACATCAGAGTTAGAATGCCTTTAGAGGCTCTTTAGTCCAACCTACAGGAAATAAGAATCCCCCCTCTACAATATACCCAGCAAGTAATCATATAACTTTTGATTAATTCCAGTGGTTAGGAAGCCACTGTACCTTCAAGCAACCTATTCTATTTCTGGCTCATTTTAATTGTTAAAAGTATGGAGTGCCAGAATGTGTTGGAGGTCCCTTGGAAACCAAGAACTCCAGAGACATGTGGCTTAATGATGAAAGAGCCTGGAATTTTGAGATCAATTAATTAATAAACATTTATTGAGCCTACTGTGTACCAGACACTGTCCTATGTGCTAAGGGTACAAAAAGAGTCTCTGCCCACAAGGACCTTACAATCTAATAGGGGAGACAATTTGCAAATAAATATATGTAAAGCAAGTATATGCAGGATAAATAGGCAGCAATTAATAGAAGAAAGGTAACTGGAGAAGAATTCCAGTAAGATTTAATTTGAGATTTAAAGGAAGCTATTAGGTAGAGATAAGGAAAAAGAACCATCCAGGCATGGGGGACAGCTAGAGAAACTACCCAGAGTCAAGAGGTGGAGTGTTTTGTTCATGGAACAGCAAAGAAATCAGGGTGACTGGATGAAATAGTATGGTTTAAGGAATAATGTATAAAAAGAGTAGAAAAGTAGGAGGGAGCCAGGTTATGAAGGGCTTTGAATGTCAAATGATATTTTGCTTTTGGTCTGAAGGCAATAAGGAGGCACTGGAGTTTATTAGTACTGTGATGACATTATCTGACATGTACTTTAGGAAAATCACTTTATTGGAGAAGTAAAGATGGGATCCAGTAGGGAGAGATTTGAAAGAGGGAGAATCTCCAGTAAACTATTACAAATAATCTAGGTATGAAGTAATGAAAGCCTGCATCTTAATAGGGGCAGTAGCAGAGGAAAGAAGCATCATATGAGAAAGACTTTACAAAGGTTAAATTCATGGGCCTTGGCAAGAGATATTGGGGAAGTGAAAGATAGTAAGGAATCCAGGATGAGTTCTTGAGATTGAAGGTCAATGAAGATTTTGGGCAGGATAGGTAAATTTTAAGTCATCAGCATAGAGATGGTAATTAAATCCAAGGTGATGAAGCAACCCACCTTATTAGCCATTGAACAAGAAGAATTTGAGTTAGTAGACATCCCTCTTCCTTCTGTTCTCCAGATGGCATCATGTGACTCTGAAACTTCCCATGAGGGAAGACTCGTACTTTTTCGTTCTTTGCCTAATAAGTAAGGCATTAGCTCCCACATGGCAGCTAGACCAGAAGCTAGCTGGGCTTCTGGTGGCTGCTTCTGCTTTAGGCTTCTTTGGCTCATCATAGGTAACTGAAGTGAAGGTTTGGAAACATCCTTATGGGACTGAGAGGTTGGGACATCCTGAAAATCTTTAAGTGAACTATATAGATTATAGAGAGTTTCCATAATATTGAGCTAGAATAGATTTAGCTATTCAAATTCAATTTACTCTTTACTGTCTAGTTTATGCAATTTTAGTTAATTTAATATGAGTCAGTGTATCAAATAGCTGTCAAAAAAGCTAGTTCAATTTTATTTCATGTTAAAGGAAGTGTATTGTCCAGAACCAAAGAGGTGCCTTGTCTTTATCCACTGCCGTGGTCTTGGAAGAAAAGATAGCCAAAATCATCAATTGTGCTCAATCCCTAACCTATTTTTCCAGAAAATATAGATCAGGAGAAAACTGTTTAGGTAAAACAAAAAGTCACACTTAAGCCTACAATCAAATTCACTGTTCCCTTTGGCCTCCTACCTACTGATTCCAGCTTCTATAATCTCCTGGTCTACCATTTTTGATGAATTATACATTGTGCCTGCAGAGTCACCTACTCCATGCTATAATTTGGGTCTTCCTTAAGGTGAGGACTGAAATGATTCTTTTTTCCTAGCTTAATTTGTGGCTCACATCTACAGCCAGGTGGGATCATAAAGAACATGATGCATAATTCACAGGAAGCTTCAATCTGATCTAATCATACTGCCTGTAATACCTTTCTTTTTAGACCTTTTGTTTTGGCAGAGATTGTCTCTTAAATAAGTTGCTTTCAACAGGTGGGATGCAATGAGGTGCTGTTAAATACAATACTGACACAATCAGTGTATAATCACATGGACTTGTAATGCCAGCATTCACAGGACTTATCATTCCATCAATGATTCTATCCATATTAATTTGTATAACAACCACATTTAATAGGTAAAATTTAGTCTTGCTGAAGGAAGTCAATAATTAAATCAAAGGCTAGATATTTCCTTCAATATTCAGAGAAATATAGGAATAAAACTCACAATAAGTTTTTCATGTTAAAATTCATTATCCTCTACCTTGAGTGGAATGGGTTGAATTCAAGTAAAATATACATTTATTATAAATAATTTTGAATAACTATAATTTCTATATCTGACCTGAGTTTTTTGGTTAATAAATGGGAGGGAAGGGAGTTGCTAAGATGATTAATCTAGTTATTTGGAATTTATGTTTTGGTTGTTTTTTTTAATGGTATACTTAACAAAATTTAATTAGGCTTATTTCCCCAATCCATATACATGGTAGCAGGTTGTGTGCTCAGAGAATGAATGGTTACATCTAGTCCCTCAGAATCTTGGGGAAGTAGGCCTCTTCTAATGCTATTGGGTCAAGCTCCCATTTCAGTACATTTCCCCTTTTATCAATCTCCTGGGTGAGGGAAAATAAAAATTTTAAAGAAATCTTTGAAATTTAAAAAAATCAGTTTTTTCCTATAGTCTTGTAAACAAAACAATTGACCATTTCACATAAATATCTTGTCAGAATTTTTTCCTTATTATAATTTTCATAAGTAGGCAAGAAAATGGCATGAACATTCATTTCTTTAGTAGTAATCCAATAGAAATAATCACCTATCTTAAAAGAGTGAACATTTGATTATTTATAAATGCTCTCCCTTCTATTTACCTTTAATTTACTCTGTATGTACCTTGGATGTACCTATTTATATGTTCTATATGTAGATATGGTGGTTCTCCCATTTGAATGTAATGTCCTACAGAGTGGGATATTTTTAGCTTTTCCTCTATATCCTTAGCACTTAGCATAGTGCATGGAACATAGTGATCACTTAATAAATGCTTGTTGATTGATTGGTTGATTGATAGGCTGTTTCCCTGGCAAGGCAGATGGGGAAAAAAATTACAGTTTAATAAATTTGTGAAGAGCAAATAGCTACTACCTACTTCTCCTTTCTGGGGCCCATGTAATCAAGTTCCTATACATGATATCCTTTTAATCTTGTCAGAGTGAGCTATACATTTTTGGGGATATCTACACTAGCTAAGAATAACATCCCAGGAGCACAGCAGCAATAATTCCTCACATTTACAGTGCTTTAGGGTTTTGCAAGGCAATTTCTCCATAATAAGTCTTAATACTGTAACTATTAATCTTCATTTAATAATGAGGAAAGTGGGTTTCATTGAGATTGAGTAACTTGCCTAAGATTGAGTGGCTAGTAGGTGTTAAAGATAGGAATCAAATAAGTCTTCTTTCTCTAAATCCAATATTCTTTATCCTATACCATGCTGCCTCACCTTTGCCTTTATTCATGCAAAGAATAAAGTAGACTCTATCTTAGAATTAATTTTAGTGAGCTATATTGAGGCTATAAAACTTCAAATACACTTTCCTTTATCCAGTTCAGGAAAAAGGTCTGTGTGCACATAAAAGCTGCCCCACTGCCCTTCCATAGCATTCTTACCACTGGCTTCCAAGAGAAAATGCAATTTTTGCTAGTATAGAAAAATTCTATTCTGACTTACAGTGCATCAACTAAGTAAATTCTGTGAGATTATGCAATCTTTGCTTTTATTCATCACTTCAATAATATCTATTGTTCTGGAATGATGAGTGAAAATATAGAGAATCCTCCTGCAGAAATCAATTGATGTCATTTACGTCTAGGGTATATGAGATTATAGAGCATTTTCTGAATCATTGATGGATTTTAGAGAGCTACCTTCCTTGGAACCTGAATTCTATCTCCCAATACTACTTTTCTTTGCTTGTGAGGACTAGTGGCAGAAGAAAGGAGAGGTGGCATTATCATTCTAAACCTTCCCCTTTCAGGAGAAGTATCTTCCCTTAAAAGATTACATCTCCCCATCTTTTATTTAACAAGATCGCTGAGAAAATAGTGAAATTGTGGACTTCTCTATAATCCCTCTCTTCACTCTGAAGTCTTGTATTGCTCTTCTACCACCAAGGTGATAATTTCTCTGTGACTTGAACCTGACTTAAAATGCAACTATCTATCAAAAGTCCCTCTTCATCCTCCATTATGTAAAATGGAGCCTTTGTTCAATTGTTATAAGTAATTTAGGTAGCCAATGATGTTCTTTTTTTAGTTAGCAAACTATTTTATTTGCAAAACTGTCCCTATATTTTGTTTTAGGTTATATGTTTATGGAAGCCAAAAGTCCTTTTTTGCTCAATACTCAAATTTCAATTTTGTAAAAAATAATAAATAGACTATTTACCAAAAATACTTTATATTTGCATAATGATTTACAGTTTTTGAAGCCCTTTAAGGCATATAATTTTATTTGATCTTCACAACAAGCTTGTTAGGTACATAAATCAGTTAGCTGACATAGTGGATAGAGCACTGGGCCTGGAGTCAGACTTGAGTTAAAATGTAATCTACAATACTTATCAATGCTAGAACTTTACAAAGTCACTTAAACTTATTTGCTTCAGTTTTTTCAATTGTAAATAGTTGTTATAAAGATAAAATTAGATATTTGTAAAGGACTTAGCACAGCGTCTGGCACTTAGCAGGTACTTAATTAATACTAATTTCCTCCATTCCTTGCTAACCACAAAACACTTTAGACTTGATATCATCTTTCCTCAAATTTCATGTAACTCTTTCTTTTGTAATTCTCTAATGCAATAGATATTATAGATATAATAGATATTACTTAATATAGATGTTACTTAAATATTGTACCTTCTCTAGAGCCCATCACAGTGTTTTGCACACACCAGGCACTTATTAAATATTTGTTGTATCACTGTCATCGTTATATAGATGAAGAAACTGAAGTTCAAAAAGGTTAGCCAGCTACTATATGGCAGAGTCAAGATCAGAAACCAGGAATCAGCAAGAAGATGAAGAGTGCTAAGACTAGGTCATGGAATAGTTAACAAGATTTTGATTCCAAAGATCTGGTCATTAATGATTCAGTGTTACCTAGTAAGTCACTAGTGCAATGCACCAGAAAAGTGTCCTTGACACTATGCTATTTATTTAACATTTTTATCAACATTAAGTCTATCAATAAATTGAAGATATCCTCTAAAGTGAACTTATGGAAGAACATGAATAAAATTTGCTCAGGAGCGATGAGCATGGAAGGGTTTGTAATCATCATTAGAGAAGCCACTCAAATAAATGAAATCAGAGTCCCATTTGAATTATCATTCAAATAAATAAATGGGATAATTATCAGTTTTTCATACACCACAGAGGAAAAAGTGAAAACTAACATGTTAAATGACATATTTTATATTCAAAAAATTTCAACAGGCAATAGGACATTGATCCAAATCTAATATTAAATCTAGTGGGAATAAATATGAGCTATATCATAGTATCATTTCAGTTCTGGGGACTGAATTTAAGGAAGGACAATGGCAAACTGAAGAACAACCAAAACACCAACATATTGAAGGACCTTGAAATTATATAAGAATCCATTGAAAGAATGAAAACATCTAGCCTGAAGAAGAGAATTCTTAGTGTTGATAATTATCTTTAAGTATTAAGAAGTCTGTTATATGGAAAAAGAATTAGACTTCTGCTTGCCCCCAGAAGACAGAATTCTGAATTATGGGCATATGTTTCAGTGGCAGACTCTGGTTAGATAGAAAGAAAAACTTCCAAGCAATCAGAGTTATTCTAAAGTGGAATGCACTGCTTTGAGAGATAGTGGATCACCCCTCCCTAAAGTTCTTGAGCAAAGGCAGGAAACTCACTTGTTGAGAGTGTTGTAGAAGAGGGGATTCTCAGTAGAATAGATTGCCCGAGAGATTCCTATTTTCTAATTCCCAGTCTAAAGTTTTTTCCACTTTACCACAGGAGCACAAATGATTTATCATAGTGATTAAGCCACTTTTTCTGTCATCTTCTCTATTTCTGAAAGAAATGTACTTGCTGTTCTCTGGGTTGGCTACCCCTCCATTCCTGCCAAGGTGGTAGCTTTCTTTGCAATAATTCTAATATCTTATCCTAAGCTCCCTGGGTTGAATTTCATTTTCTTGTTACTTGGAAATTGCTTCACCTCCTCAGGAGCTGTAGGGCTGATTTAAAAAGAATTTTCCTGTGGGGTTATGGGAAGTAAGGTGATAAAATTCCCACACTAGTTATCAATAGGAAAACCCCAGACTTGAAGTAGTCCAAGTCACCCATATGAACAAGTTGTAGCTGAAATATTTAGGATTTGAATTTTTTCTTTCTTTCTTTTTTAAAATGATACTTCTAAGTACCAGGAAACACAACTGTCAATTCTTATGTAAAACCATGCTTAGTTAGGGGTGATTGAAAATGGACCAGGAGGAATAATGAATGTGTGTTGCACTTTGCAGGGGATTAAAAAAAATTACATAAGCTGCTACATTGTGCAGACTTTGGAGAACACACCACACGGTTGTTACATTAGTTTTCAAAGGTTAATCATTTGCTTCCAAGTGTAATCCAAAATTTTGATTTTTATCTTTAAATTCATTCCTCTACCTCCCACCCCCTTTATTTTTATTTTTTATTTGGACCTTAGATACTAAGAGAATTCAACATAACAATTAAGTTCAACTACAGAGGAACACCTATCAAATTTCAACTTCAAGGTTCTGGAAACCCAATATTTTCCTTATGGATTGATTTTTACTTCTGGAATTTCCTTCTTATCCTACTTTAGCAGAAGCCCATCTTGCTGACCTTCAGGGACTGGTGAAAGATTTGCTGTCTACCTAAGCTTTCTAAACCTTCTGGTTATTATTAAGATGGGGAGAGGGATACCAAGATTCAAATTTTACTTCAGAATTCTATCCTCTGGGGCCAAGAAGAAGCGTAATCCATCTCCCATAAGACAATCAATAAACGTCTTCTTTTTTTTCTTTTCTCCAGGATAGATTTCTTCAGTTCTTTCAATGGATTCTTGGGTGATATGATCTCAAGGTCCTTCCTTACTTGATGTGGTTGTTGTCTAGTTTGTCATTGTACTTTCTTAAATTCGGCCCCCAAAACCGAACTGATACTCCAGACATAGCTCATATTCATTCTTACTAGATTTAATTTGATTAGATTTGGATCAGTATTCTATTGCCTATTAAAATCTTTTGAATACAATAAAATAGGATACACACACACACACACATATATACACACACATATATATCTTTATATGTATACGCACATTATACATAATATATAAAACATTTATAAATATGTGTGTAAATATGTGTAAATATATACAAAGAGTTATGTAGAGCTGATATGGATTGTGGACATACAGGGGACAATCAGCACATTATTTCCCATGCCACAAGTCTCAAGTGTACTCAAGTGTCCAGTAATCCTAAAGTCCAGGACAGCTAATAAATCCAAACTGATGTTCTGAACTTCTTTTGGATTTTTTTTTCTTGAAACTTTCCCACTCCAGTCCACTCTGGAGAGAAATGTTGGCTGAAAAAATGGACTTCAGTTGGACTCCAAGATATTTATATAGGACAGGCTGTGCCAAGACATTACCAGCTGCTATGTTAATTATTAATGAGGCAGTTAATGTCAATCATCTGAGTGGAGAACCAAAAGGGCTGTTTTATTATAAATCACCTGGTTAGAGGCCCATGTCCTGGAGCACAGTGCTGTCATTTACAACACTTGGACTTCTCCCTAAAGCTGCAATGTCAGAGATCTGAGATATTACTCTAGTAAAGCTCCTCCTTTCCAATTCGCCACACCTTTGCAGTTTCTAAATTATTTAAAGAAAATTGTCATCACCAAGATAAGTTGCAGCAGGCTGCAAGGTCCAAAAACTTTTTTAAAAGACTAATAAATAAGCAGAGCCTGGGACAAATTAAGGATGTCCCTCTCTTTCTACATATACATCCCCAACAATGTTTCAGGATTAAAGTCTACCAGTGAAGCAATGCTGTGGGGGGCCTTTAGCATCGCAGACATTCTTAGGTATACCAAAGAGATGTCGATGATAGGCAGGGCAGTGATCTCTGAATTGAATAAAAAGGAGGAAAAAGAAATGCTGAATGGATTGGTTCCAAAAAGAGGCTTTTCACTTTTTACTTGAGTAATATTTAAAGCATCCACCCCATTGTTTGTTTTGGACAAACTCCACTTGGTGTTACCTTTGTGCGACTTAGCAAGCAGATTTTCAGTGACTTGAGCACAAGGAAAATCTATCCAAAGTGTCGTCTTCTACAGAATGAGTTTCCTCTCCCTCTCTCCGGCTTTGGAAGAAGGCACTCCCTCTGTCGATGCAGGGTTCTGCAGTGTGTCAAAGAGCCCCTGAAATGTTTCCTCAGCGAGTGTGTTTGTGTGTGTGTGTGTGTGTGTGTTTCTTTGCATTTGGAGAACCCCTTGTGTGCAAATTGTTAACTAGCTCTCTTATGGGATTTACGCATGCAAATACATATCTGAAGAGTCCCCTCTTGCCCTTCTTTTCATTCCTCTTATCCAGATCCCCCTTTTGGGGGGGCTACTTCCAAGCGTGACGATTTGGGGGATATTACACTGGAACACTTTGAACCCCAGCCCCAGAGCCAGGCTCACGAACAGAGGGAACCCCGTGAGTGGGAGTGCTTGCACACACACACACACACGTTACGCAGGACAGGGCGGCACACACCCCTCACCTGGGGTTTGGGGAAAGTGGGATGTGGGGGCGGAGTGGCTTGGGGCAGGGCGGCGCGCAGGCGCTCAGCTGGCAGGACGGTTGCTGGACGCTTCAGTCCTGCACTAGGGAGAAGAGTTGAATAGTTCCCGGGGATCAGTTCGTAGAAGCGGCTGTCTAGTCTTCAGCTACTTCTCCCCGACCGCGGCTGCAGTGGCGGCGGCAGCGGCGGGAGCAGGAGCATCAGCAGCTATCGTTCTCTGTTAAAGAGCGTCTGCGCGTTGACACCAGCCTTAAGCCTTGCTGGTCTCCCCAGCAGCAGCAGCAGCAGGAGCAACAGCTTCTCCCCCGCCCCGCGCACAAGCTGGAGGAGCCCGCGCCCGACGTTTCTGCTGTAGGTGCTGCAAGGTAAGGGAGGTAGTTCCCATCCCTGCATGCGTCTCTGCCCGTGTCCCTCAGAGATGGGAATGTTCCTGCAAATCCTGCAAGTCCTCTCCTTCCTCTTCCCCCCTCCCACCATGTGTCCTCCTGGGACTAAAAAGGACGACTGAAAGGATCTCTCGTCCTCAAAGAGTTTGCACTCCCCCTACCCCTAAACCCTAAGCCCTTACCCCTAACCCTACCCCCCTCGTGACTCTAGTGGGAATCTGTTTCCCACTTGTAGATAGATGATCCTAGATAGAAGCTGCTGGTCGGAGCTGCAGAGGCTTCGCTGGGAGCTCAATGTCACGGAGCAGGAAAGTACATAGAAGAGAGAAGAGGGCCGGCAGATCGCCAAGAGTAGGGGGGGTTTCCCAGTTTTGCAACGAAGCGAGAGGAGGCTGCGTTAGAAGTGGAAGAGTGAGGGACGGGGGAGAGGGCAAGTAAGAGCGACCCATCTGTTACCCGCCTCCTCCCTCCCTCAGCTGAGGAAAACGCCAGTTGAAGTTATCGGTCTGAATTTATATGGTGTCCAAAACGGGATAGCAGTGGGGAGTTTTTCATAGAAGGGATGCTGTTAGGGATGAGAGAGAAAGTCCGAGCCTTTCGTTTCAAATCTCCAGCGAGCTTGGATCCCAGCTCAAACTGGAGGTGGTGGGTGGGGATAAAAGGAAGACTCAGTGACGTGAGGTGGCATGAGGCAGAGGGGAGAAGGTCCCCAAAGTTTATCCTTGTTTCCAGTGCTGAAATGTACTAAACCCACTGTAGAGATAGCAGGGTGAAGGTGGCAGAGCAGGGTGGGAGGATGCTGTGGGATTGCGGAAGGGTTGTTGGGGGGGAGAAAGAAGGAGGGGGGAGTGCCATCTGTTTCACCACTGTCAGATGCGGGGGCCATCGGAGGGGGAAATAGAACTGGCAAGACATTTCTTTCCCAAAGTGCATCTCCCTAGCATCCCCCAGCTCTTGAAGTAACACATTTTTAATACTTATCTGGATGGGATGTTCCTGGAGTGGAGGCGTCAGGGGATGTGGTGGGCACAGCCTGAAAAAATTCAAATTGCAGGGTAATGACTAACAAGGATGCGCACCTCTACAATTGTAAAATAAAATCACTTTGTTAGCTCTCAAAAGTTGCTAGGGAGGAGAAGAGAGGAAGGGCTTCCTTTTCTTGGATATATTTTGTGGTTTGGTTTTCTATTGTTTTGTCCTTGACCACTTATTGGTCATGTATTACACCAATACACCTACAAATTTCGTGGAAGTATAGAAAAAATATGGGATAAATGAGGAAATCCAAAACATCGCCATTTATTTGCTAATGGCCTCTAGTCTAAAATATTGGCAACTGCATATTCCATGGCCGTATAACAAATATGCTTATTGAATTTAAGCATTCTTTTTGCAATGTCAGTATGCTTTATTTTTCTATGTCCTTAAGAGTTCTGAATTTTAAATTATCTTTTTCCTTCAATGCTTTCAAATCATGTTTGCCATTCAAAATGTCCTCACTTTTCCTCTTTTTTTTATGTGTACCATATATAATAACAGTACATTTATGTGTCATACAAACCTATTTTTTTAAAAACAAAAATAACAGGTTTATTCCAAATAGCTCATTTCTTTCAAAATCCATAAAATTTGCATGGCACATTTTTGTCCTCTGAGCTTTTTAAGGTATGAGATGTTATTTGCTTAGAGTAGCTAGCTATTCTGCTTTTCTACTAGTAGGCCTCTTCATTCCTTTATGGCTAAAAAAGCCTTTGGAAAGATGAAATATATCTTTCCTAACAAAAACCCCTATCTATCTTAAGAATCCATCTTGATGATCTAATTATATCACAAAGCCATAAATAGTTTTCAGTGTAACCCTTCTTTCATGCTATATTTAATTTGTGAGGCATTTCATTTCCAATGCATAATAAAGGTAAGGTTCAACCCTGAGAACCTTCATGGATTTCATGTAAGTTTAATATACATGCTATTTAGTGGACTTAAGGAAAGTAATACGTAGAAATGATAGAATTAAAAATATATAGAGACAGTGAAGAATCCGTGACTTGAATCTATCCTAATTAAAAAGAATTGGGGGAGAAAAATAAGTCTTATCTCTCCAACCAGAAAAGAAAATGTCAAGAGTGCATCCTGCTAAAACATGACTGTCTACTGGGACATAACTGCTGATGGAGCATAACTTTTCTTGAAGATGTAACTAGTAAAGGAAGATCCAAGTGTTTCAGAACACCTCATCACTATCAATCACCAGTTATTGACATTACTAAGAGGAATTGCACATACATTATTTGCCATTATTTAGAGCAGGATTAGAGAACACTTAGGAAGAAAATGGCAAGAAAAATCAACAACAATAACTTATAATAGTCAAAGCTAAGGGGTGAGGAACATGGATTGGAATATAGTCATTGAAACAGGTCCAAATGAATTCCTAAAAGAACCCAGTTGAGAGCAATGTTAGTAACCCAGTTGTCATCAGGGGACTGTACTTTATTTTTTAAGAGTGATTAATTTCCAACAGGATTAAGTGTAATTTTTATAAAAACAAACAAACAAAACAAAACAAAAAAAAATCTTTATTGATTTAAGGAAGCAAATGATATTTTGCAGTTTCTCTTGTAATTCATTTGATGCTTTGTCTTTTTAATCTTTAGATAAAGGCATGGTGGATAGCAATGTTGGGTTTTTCTCTTATTTCCCCCTTTTTTTCCTCCTTCACTTGTTTCTTATAATCTTCTTTCTCTATTTTATTGTTTTGCCACTTTCAGGGTGGCATGATGTTCCTTATCATTTTCTCTGTTTAGTCTCTTTTCCTTTCCAATTTTGTTTCCTTTTGGATTTTTAGTTTCCCTTTGCTCCTATGTTTGCTGCCTTCTGTACTGCTGTACCTCTTTCGTACTCTCTTTTTTTATTCCTTATAAGTCCATCAGCACATATTTGCTGTTCTGCCTTTCAGGTAGAATCATGGAGGGGTTAAACAAGGGGAAGCCAGTAGGAATGGCAAAGTTACAGGGACAGTAGATAACTCTCAGGTTTGAGGGTTTCTCACAGCTGAATCTTCCTTGCCTGGCATTTACTTTATAGTTGATGTTTGCAGTAAAGCTGTTTTTTTTTTTTAATTTAAATTTTGAAAGGTAGAACAAGGAGAAGGTTTTGGTTGATTTTTTGCCTTTATTTTTGTCTCCTTTTATCTGTCATCTTTTTTGCTTTGTACTTTCTACTAAAACATTTTTCTCTTGTAAATTATATTATCTTGTTATTTTTCCTACTTCCATTTTCTGTTCTCTTTATTTCCCTTTTTACCTTAAAATAATTGAACCTTTCTTATCTTGATTTTCTCTGCTTTTTACTCACATAATTCCTTTTTATTGGTCCATTTCTATATCATCACCACCAACAACCCCCCAAAAAGAAAAAAATGACATTCATTGTGCTCTTCCTTACTATTTACATTTTTAAAAAATATTTTTTCCACTTCCAAATTCAAGAAGAGTCATATTAACTCATCAAATCTAAATAGGACTAGTGCTTTAATGAATTCTTATTAAGTATCTGGCAGATAGATTTAGTAGCTGAATAAAGGAAGGTAATAGTTGAGTAGCAGATATGAGTATTATGTTTAAAAGAAATGAGTATTTTTGGATATTTGTATTTTTCTGAAGTTATGATCCCTTTTTAAACAGAATTTATTTTGCTTGTATTAAAGTGGCAAGATATTTTAGAGGGAAGACTATAGATTGGAAATTTTGAAATTGACTATAGCTCAGTATTCTTGGGAATTCCACTTAACCCTTTGTGTCTCAATTTGCTGGAGTGTAAATAATGGGGTTTGGGTAGTCGCTAATGTTTCTTTTCTGATGGTAAGTGTATATGGATAATGACTTTGTTGATACATTGTTAGTACAACAGGGATGGGGCAGGGTAGGGAAGGAAGCAATAATGACTTTAATTGTTTGGATTTTCTTGACAATATGCTATCTTCTATTATGAATGCTTCATGTTAAGACTCTAATGTTGATTGTATTTCTCTATTTTAAAATTTATTTTGATGACAAACTCTTCATGATGGGGCAGTACTTAAAACCTCTGAAAGGCTCTCATCTAACTCATTTCAAATTAAATCAGTTATACCAGGCTTTAAGTAGAGATACACTACCACGAAAACCTTTGACTAGCTTCAAGAAGTCCAGCTATTTATAATTGTTTTGAAAAGAGATTTATGTATTTTTTTAAGAAGTCAGCAAAAGCCAAAAATGTAGATGATTGCTTACATATGTATAGAAACTAATCACGTTTTGTTTTTGATCCAATTGATACCATCCAAACACTATGTCCCCCAAACCAGCACAAATAGATTAAAGTATATATGATCTGATAGCTTTTTAAAATAATCTAACTTTTATACTTCTTTAGTGGGAATACATTTTAGCTCATTAATGTAAATAATCTTATCATCAAGAAATAAAAATAATTGACATTCATGAGTTTTAGGAGAACAATTTTGTTTAGTGAATGAATATGAAATGAAATTTCAAAGCATTTACATTTTTGAGTTTGTGAGAAAAAATAATACCTTTGTTATTTTTTAATAGGGAGTTGTAATAATCTTATTCTGCCTAAAACAATCTACATTTTGGAACTGAAACACAGAAAAGGTTGAATGGATGGTAAGAGTAACTTGTTATCTGAAAGAATATATCTTACGTAATAACTCCCAAAATATACCAGGCCTAAGTTTGTGGGGGTCCTATCAATTTCAGGCATAGATGCACAATTATTAATATTTAAAAAGTAATTTGATAAAGGACTTTTTATCGCTGCCTGATAATTTGAAAATAGATTCTGTTTTTATATCATTTTTCTCCTTCAAAATAGAAATGGATCCACAACATAACCATGAACTGAGTATTTCTGTAAGCTTGACTGTTTAAACAAAACATCATTTCCATTAAGTTTTCTCAAATACTCTAACACATTTTCTTTAAATTTATTTTTCTAGCCTATTGATGTAGCATATATGATTAACATTACAACTGAAGAGTGTCAGTGAAATGGGAGAAAAAAAATTTTTTGATGTGACCAATTGAACAAATAATTAAGTTCATACTTACTTTAGCCCAAATATATTATTTAGCATTAAAAACATGCAAAATTTTACAGAAAGCTGTGATTTCTTTATATATTAATTGAAGTTGGCACTGTCTTTTGCAGTTTGGATATTTCAAATATTTTTTAAAACATGTTAATTGCTACTGTAGAGGAAAATGGCTTTGGCAAAATCATATTTGTACACCCATCTATTATAAGATGGGCTTTTACTTTGTATCATAAAAGTTCTTTTGACTTCTTCTTCTTGTTCATCTTTTATTCTCTTTTTTAAAAAATCTACTTAATAATATCTTATTTTTTCCAATTTCATGTAAAGATAATTTTCAACATTCATTTTTGTAAGATTTTTGAACTCAAGTTCTTCTCCCTTCAATTCTTTCCTCCCCTTCCCCAAGACAGCAAACAATCTAATATAGGTTTATAAATGTATAATCATGTTAAAAGAATTTTCCACATTAGCCATATTGTGAATGAAGACTCAATATAAAAGGATTCTTTCTTGATATGTGGTGAGCATTTTCCATCATCACAAGTTCCTTGGAATTATTTTTGATTATTTCATTGCTGAGAAGATTTAAGTCTACTATGGTTAATCATCATATAGTTTTGTTGCTATTTATAGTGTTCTCCTAATTCTGCTCACTTCATCCAGCATCAGTTTATATAAGTCTTTCCAAGTTTTTCTGAAATCAGTCTGTTCATCTATTCTTATAACATAATAGGATTCTCTTGCATTCATATACGACAACTTGTTCAGCCATTCCCTAATTTATGAGCATCCCTTTAATTTCCAATTCTTTGCCATCACAAAAAGAGCTGCTATAAATATATTTGTATGTGTGAGTCCTTTTTTAATGATCTCTTTGGGAGAGAGACTTAATAATAGTATTGCTGGATCAAAGGGTATGCATAGTTCTATATAGCCTTTTAAGTATAGTTTCAAATTGCACTCCAGAATAGTTGGATCATTTTGCAACTCCACCAACAATGCATTCTCCAACATTTATCATTTTCCTTTTCTGTCATATTAGCCAATCTGATAGGTATGTGGTGGTACTTCAGAATTGTTTTACTTTGTCTTTCTCTAATCAATGATAATCAATGATTTAGAGTCTTTTTCATATGACTTTAGTTGACTTTGAGATAGCTTTGATTTATTTATCTGAAATCTTCCTGGAAAGTAACTTGTATTCTTATAAATTTGATTCAGTTCTCTATATATTTTAGAAATGAGATCTTTATCAGAAACACTGGCCATAAAAATTGTTTTTCAGCTTTCTACTTTTCTTTAATTTTGATTGCATTGCTTTTTTATGTTCAAAACCTTTCAATTTAATGTAATCTAAATTATCTATTTTGCATTTCATAAAGTTCTTTATTCTTTATTTGGTCATAAATTCTTTCCTTCTCCATAGATCTGACAAATAAACTATTCTTTGCAACCTTAATTTGCTTATGGTATCATTATTTATGTCTAAATCATTTACCCATTTTGACCTTATCTTAAGAGAGGGTGTGAGGTGTTGATCTATTGATCTATACCTAGTTTATGCCATGCTATTTTCCAGTTTTCTTAATATGTGTTTTGGGTCAAATATTGAGTTTTTATCCCAGAAGCTGGAATCTTTGGATTTATCAAATCATAGTTCACTATAAATCATTTACTGCTATATCTTGTGTACCTGACCTATTCCACTAATCCACCACTCTTTTTTTTTAGCCAATACTAAATAGTTTTGATAATTACCACTTTTATAACATAGTTTTAGATCTGATACAGCTAGGCCATCTACCTTTGCTTTTTCTTTTCATTAATTCTTTTGATATTCTTAACCTTTTGCCTTTCATTCCGAAAAGGAACAATGACATCATGTTGTTATATGAAAGAATAGAGAAGTATGATTGGTAGACTGTCAAGTTGAATCACAGGGATTTTTAGATCTGGAAGAACTCCAACTTTATCTAGTCTAATCTCTTCAACATGACAATTGGGAAAACAGAGTTAGAAAAATTACATTAAAATGTTTGAGATTTGGTTTAGGAATTAAAATTAATTTCATTTTCAGGAATAAAGATTGCTATTTGTATCAGAATTTAACTCTTAGAGATGCGTGAAATGTCAGAAGATCTTGAGTTTTAGTATCTTTTTCAGGTTGGAAAATTTTTCTTAAGTATAAAAAGTGTACCTAATGTCTTTCTCATTTAAAAAAGTTGCTGTTTCTTAAATAAGTTTTATTAATGCCTTTATTTTTGCAACAATTGTTTGTGAATATACTTAAGCTAACATACCACCACCATCAAATGAACACTGTTGAAACAAAGAAAATCAATTAATCAAAACTCACCTGACACAGTAACTTCATCTAATATTCTATAACATTTTATGCCTTTTGTCCCCTATCTATCTACCACAAAGTAGAAGGTGCCTCTTCTTTAAGGTCAGAGTTGATCTTTAATAACTATTTTTAAGGCTATAGATAAAGTGACCACACTTGGTCAGTGGCAGTCAAGACTCTTGTTATTGTGATATCCAGTGCAAGGCACATCTTTCCCCACTTGAGTACAGTATTTTGTTTTTTTCTTCCAAAACTACTAATTAAAAATGTTTTTAATTTTATTGAAGCTGGAAATCATGCTAATTCTTCAATGTATGTTTCAAGCACCAACTAGTAATGCCATTCCTTCAGAAAGCAATCAGAATTTGATGATATCCACTTATGATAATTTACTTAAAAAACTATTTTTTATTTAAAAAAGCATTTATATTGTGCCTACTATGTGTCATAAACTGTGCAAAGTGTTTTTTATTTGTTTTTTGTTTGTTACAAAGATTATTTCCTTTGATCCTCACAACAATCTTGCAAGGTGGTGCTAGTAATCCCATTTTATAATTGAGAAAAATTTAGAAAAACAGTAATTTGTTGAAGGTCATATAGCTAGTGTCTGAGGCTGGATTTGCACTTAGATCACAGGATTTGGAGTTATAAGACTTGAATTCAAATTCTGGATTTTATATGTATGACTGGGCAAATTTGGATCAAATGGATTCCGAAGTCTCTTTCAGCTCTAAATATATGAATCTATGATTAATGTTTTGAAATATCAGTGTGAATATCTACAAATATTTATATATATATGTGCATATGTTTGTGTATGCATAGATATAATGATGATCATGAATACATCTGCTTTGATTATATAACTGAAATTTATTTTCCAAAATGAATTAGTGATGACATATTTTAATATACAAAAGTGTTCAATGCTGATGATTAAACTTTTCTTTATATTCACTGATAAGGACTATATTATTATATGTATTATCTGGTTTAATTATTAATGTCAGAGACTGTAAAGGTAATTATCATTTTCTTGTCAAGGAAAATTTGACAACCATTAGTTTTTGAGTGTTTAGTTTGGAACTTACTCTGCATCTTTAAATCCCTTCACTGGTATTTTCTCATTGATCTCTCTTTATTTTCTGTAAGTGATCAGTCACATGAAAGGGAGAAGCATCATCATGTGTTTGCAAGGACATCACAGTGACTCTTGAAAACAAATTAAGTCTAATCTTAGTAAAGTATAACCCTTTGCTGAGTTTTGACTTTGTTTCAGTATTTTCAGAAGGGGCTGAGTAAGTTAACAAATAGCTTCTAAATGCACATGCTCTTAGAATTCTATATGCCTTTAAGGAATTTAACAGGACCTCCGTTTTTTTTTTTCTTCCTGTATCTATGATTTTATTGATCCAGAGAATTTCTTATTGTGGAAATTTCCTCTCGTGTAAATTTTTAATAATTATAATAAGACTAGCATGGTACTTCAGGATTTACAAAGTATTTTATAAATATGATCTTATTTTATATTCACAACTCTGGGAGACAAATTCTATTATTATTTCCATTTTGTGGGAGGGGGGAACTAAAGCAGAGGTTAATTGATTTGTTCAATATAATATAGCTAGGAAGTATATGAGATAGAATTTGAACACAAGTCTTCCTGATTCCAACCCCAGCCCTCAATATTCATTGTGCAATCTACCAACCTCTAGAGAGTTACCTGCACAAATGGGGTTGTGATATGAATCATAGTCAGAACTGAATCGAAGGAATTGTATTCCAAGGTAAATTCATAATACTGTACACATTTAACCAAAACAGTGAATACAAGTTCTCCTGTATATATTATAACATATGAGAGACAGTTAGGCATAGATAGATTCAGTGCCAGGAACACTGAGGTTCAAGTCCTGCCTCTGACACACTGGCATTGCATCTTCAGATAAGTAATCTAACCTTTCAATGAGCTGAACTCTCTTATACTATAAGTTGATAAGAAGATTTGATAGGAGTAGCCTCACAGGGGAGTTCCCTACACCACTGAACTCCCTTGCATGGGCTGAGATAGCAGTACACTTTTTGAATGAAACTATTGAGAACTATTTCTATGCTTTAAAAGATTTCTTCTGTCAAACTGTAAAAGTCAATAAAGAGCAATATAGGCAAGCTTCTGTAGGGTTTTCCCTTTCTCAAACTGTAGATGGCATGAAAGAAAAAAGAATCTTTTTCACAACCAGATCCTCAAACAGAAGAAAATGTTTTCTCCAATCAACTCTCAGCATCAGAGATTTCCTCCAATCAGATCTGTTCCCCCATCCCATTAGCTACTGAAGCTATTTCTAGTCAGTTGGTCTCAGCTGTGTTCAGCTTCTCCTGCCTTCTGGGCAGGCTCCATTGGTTTCTGGGCTCTGTGTTCTCTCTTCTGATATCTTGGCTTATGAAAACAGTTTCTCTTTGACTTTGGTCTCTCACAATATCTTCCTTAATTAAATTAGGGTATATATATATATATATATATATATAGACCCATTTAGATTGAAAAACTCAAAACCCACATTTTTGTCAGATATGATATCAATAGATAATATACAGTTGTATCATAGTTTACCAAACATTCTATTTTTAGTTTCCCAGCTATAACACTAAAAAGAGTAATTTATAAATTAGTTGTTGGGAGACAGTATATTACCACCATTTTTATCACTAATAAAAGCTGCTTTCCCCCAAGTACTCAAGAACTGTTCATGTTTCTTCTTAAATTTTTTTCCTCAGTTTTTTTCTCCTTTTTCTGCCCCTTTGAGTAAATAAAGTGTCCACAAAATAAAGAGGCTGAAAAATTTTTAATCAAGGCCTTATAAATATAATATAAATATAAAATTTGGAAAGGAGATAAGTCTATCTAGTGTTTTAAATTGTGCTGTATTTTTCTGTGGCTCAACCAGTAATTTAGTAATGTTAACTCATTTCTATAATGCTTTAAGGTTCATGGAGTGCTTTTCTTCCAATAGCCTTGAGAAATAGGTAATGCAAATATTCTTATTTCTGCTTTACAGATGAAGAAACTCAAGTTCAGAGAGAAGAAAGCTACTCAAAGACCAAAGCAATTTAGACATTAAAATTCTGCATGTTTTACACTTTTATAATTACTTTAGAATTTTATCCTAGACATATAGAGTTTTATTATGTTGAAAAAGGTTTCCTCTTAACTCTTTTTCCTCCTCTCCATCTCTGGCCAAAATTTACACTTGTCCTAAATGATCAGGACCATAACTGATATTGATGGAATAGATATGTTGCCAGAGAGTATGGATTATGGAGTAGTTACTGAATGCAGGCAGAGAGCATAAATAGAACACTAGTGTGAGAACAACAAGGAGAGAAAATGATTAAAGTGATATGAGACTTAGAGAGTGTGTTAGTGCATATATATTCTTGGACATTGATTGGATATCCATTCTCAAACATTTGTAGATATTTTTAGATATGAATCTCCCCAGTGGGTCCAGGTCAGCCATAGGACAAATCTTGATTTAGGGACTATGGGTAGGCCATATTGAATCTTTGCAATCTGTCTCTAGCTTACATTTTTCAGTCATTACTCCTGCTCAGATATTTTGCATTCTGATAAAACTGTCCTATTTGATCCCTGTAAATAACATACCTTCTATCTCTCTTTTTGTAAAAACTATCTCCTATACCTGGAATAATCTTTCTCTGACTTTTTGGAATTCCTACTATTCAGATACTGCTTTTTTTTTTTTTTTTTAAACACGAGGCTTTTTCTATTCTCTAGCTCTCTTGAAATGAATTTTAATTATTTTTGTATTTTTTTACATATCATATTCTATGTACCCTTTCTACCCTACCAAAACACACTCCCCTTGAAGTAGAATGTAAGATTTTTGAGAATAGGGGCTATTTCATTTTTTTATCTTTGTATCTCCAGTGACCAGGAGAGTGCCTAGTGTCTAGAAGGCATTTGAATGTTGTTTTAAATTAAGAGCTAGAGTTGAAAATAGAGTCTTTTCCAGGCATATAGAACAGTCTATATAAAATTATGGTGTTAGAAAATGGAACACTAAGTTTGGGAAGCAGGAAATGGCCTAGTCTGACTAATGGGAAAAGTCTGTAAAGGTAGACTGCAGCAGCATTGTCAAAGACTTGTAAGTCTAAGTTGTCTGTATTTTGTCCAAGAGGCCAAATCTCTCAAGATACTTCCTCTGACAAGTGACACAGGCAGACCTGTACTTTTTTTAGTAGTAGCTATGTGAATGATACTTTGATTAAGGGAGATTCTGGAAATAGCTAAGCTAATTAGGAAACTACTTCAATGGTCCAGGCAAGATGTACTAAGAGAAATATTAGAGAGGTGGCAGTGTGAATGTAGAGAAAGGAATGTACGTAAGATGTTGTGAAGGAATGAGAGAAAGAATATATATGTGTATATGTTTATGTGTATGTATAATGTAGAAGTAATAAGATAGATATGGGTGAAATCAATTGAGAAAAGTTTTTAAAAAAAACAAAGATGACTGAAATTTTGAATCCGGATTGTTAGAAATATAGTGGCATGGAATCAGAAATAAAGAGGTTTAAAGAAGTGGAAGATGAATAACATTTTCAATATGTTGAGTTTGTGATACCTGAAGAACATCTGGCTTGAGATATGGAATGGGAACTTGAGAGAGATTAAGAAATCATAAGCATAGAGATGATAATTGAATCCATAGAGGTTTATGAGATCACCAAATTAGAAAGTATATAGAAAAATGGAGGAATAGGACAAAGTCTTATAAGGTGGATATTGGAGTAATGGTAAAGGGAATACTTATGATTAAGGGATATGATATGAGTGATTATCCAATAGAAAATCATGAGAAAAAGAAAAGTTCTCAGAAAGACAGAATATCCAAGAGGGATCAATGCTGTGAAACTTCAAGAATCAAGTGCCCCTGTACAACAACTTACATCTGGGGTCAAGTGAAACATGGCTAATCCCTCTTCCACTAGAAAAACCTTCCAATATTTGGAAATTGTTCTCTATTCCTCCCTCAGGCTGTTTATTTTTCAAGTTAAGCACTCAAAGTTCCGTTAATAGCAAACACTTTCTCTACTCCTCTTACCATTCTTATCAGAATGCCTTCTTCTGGTATGTTCTGACTTATTTGTCATTTTCCTAAAAATGTACCCAGAACAAAACACAATATTCTACATGTGTTCTGAAAAATCAAATATTAATTGATTATTTAGGCTATGATATAATGGAACTATCATTTCCTTTATTCTGGACACTATGTTCCTTTTAATAAAGCCAAAGTCAGTATTAACTTTAAAGGGGTGTTATTATTTTGTACTTTGATTTTTATTGATTCTGTAGTCCATTAAGCTATCCAAGTCTTTTCAAAGAAACTTGCCTTCCCATCCTATACTTTTGAAATTAATTTTTTTAACTTAAGCGTAAATCTTCACATTTTCCCAAATAACATTTTATTTAGTTTCTCTGCCAAGATCCCTCCTGGCTTTGATCCATTTGAAAATTTGATAAGTATTCAGTGTCTTAATGTAGAATAATTTATTAAGATATTGATCAGAATCAGGATTAAGGATTGATCCAGGATTGTGCCATCAGAAACCTTCCAAGTTGACAATGAACCATTAATGACTGCTCTTTTAGTATAGTTATTCAGCCATTTAATTAATTGTATTGTCATATAGACCATATTTCTTTGTTTAATCTGTGAGCATAACATTGAAAATTCTGTCAAATGTTTTGCTGAATATGTATATAGACATTACCTAACCTATTGCAGTGGCCTCTTATTTTTTTTTTCCTGTATTAAGCCTCTCCCCACTCCACTCCTCCTCACAAATGCCAACATGATTTTTCCTTAAAAGTAGATAAGGCGTTGTCACTTCCATCTTGGTCAGTTCTAATGGGTCATATTAACTTTTAAAAAATCATCTATTTGATTAAAATCAGAGCAGATAAATGAATTCCTTTTAGCTGTATCAGTCTTGTGAGTCCTTTTTATGATGGTCATTTCTGCTTTTGTTATCACAATTTTATTCCTGAGAAAGTCCTAACCCTCTTGGATGAGCTTTCTTTGGAAAAAAATACTAATTTATTAAAAACCACCTATTCTTTTAATATTGTGAAATCTGTTCTCTCAAAATTTATAGTGCGTATCAAACTTTTTCTTTTATTATAACTTCTATAACAGAATAGTCACCTTAGCCAGATGTTTACTTTACAAATAAGCCCTTCTTTTTAAAATCTCTAATCTTTAATGAACAGTAATAAAAATACTGTGCCCCTAAAAGCATTGTTTTTTGCCTAGGAATCAATTCCTTAGCTATTGTTTAATTAGGTAAGTCACTTAATCACCCTAGGACTTGATTTCATAAAAACAAAGGTTTGTAGGGAGTATTTGAAATCTAACATGCCTTTTCTTCTATCTCGAAAGATTCTTTCCCCTTTCCAAGCTTTGCTGAAATTGAATTTCTTCTGCTTAGTTTTTTTTCCTGGTTTAAAGCTATTCAATAAAGAGGGAAAGTAAGACTTAGAAAGGAGTCTGACTTTGAAGCCTCCTTTCACTGATGTGTCATTCTTCCCAAACTTCCAATATGCATACACAGGTGTTTGGCTTCTGAAAACTGTTATATATGTGGTTTTCTTGGCAGAAGTTTTCATCCACCGTTGAGAATCATCTCTGATCCATCCAGAATTTATGGAGGGCAATCAAGGTCCCTTCCTACTTAAACATATTGCTTCTGCACATGAGAGTTGAAAGAGTGACCTATTTAACTGTGGTCAGAAACTCCTCCCCTCTTTTTTGCAGAGGATATCCAGATATTTTTCGAAAAGAGAAGAGGTAGAAATGAGGTTGATAACATATCTGTGTGTGTGTGTGTGTGTGTGTGTGTGTGTGTGTGTAGATATATAGATATATACATATGTGTCAATATCTTCTTTTTCATATCCTTGGCTGAGCCACAGTGACACAGCTGCTTTGAACTCAAACAATGAGCTTGCAGCTTATAAAAATTTATGAACACTTGGTAGTAAAGAACAAACTGCTCATACCAAATCATAGCTTTTATCATCAAAATAACTTCATTATTTAAACTGGTTGCTGATTTCCAATAGTGAAAGATTAAAATGTTGCTAGACATTTTAACAGCTAGCAAACTTTCCTAAGAATATTTGGGATGCAATGATAGTTACACAATGATAGAATTTTCTCATTTTATAAAATTAGATTGTTTGAGAAACAAGTCTGAATGCAAAATTTTAGTCCCAAGAAAATCTGTGTCTCTGACAGGATAAGATTTTTTTTTATTAAATTAGCACAAATAAAGCACAATAAATCAATTTTGGGCTATTTTCCTATAACAAGAACAAGGAAATATAATGTTGAAGATGGAGTTCTTGACTCGAAGCCAGAAATTCTAAGTTCAGATCCCAATCCTGATGCTGCCTATGTGAAATAAAACAATTCATTTAGTCTTTCTGGGTCTTAATGTCTTCATTTTTACAATGAAGGATTTGAAATATTCCTGGCATTACTTTTTATGGTAACATGAGAACTGGAAACAAAGTAGATGATCATTGATTGGCAGAACATAGTATGGTATAAGAATGAAATGGGATCTTTTTGTGTCATATGATGAATATGAATGAGGAGTTCAGAGGAACATGGAAACACTTGTGTGAACTGATGTGGAACAAACCAGGAGAACACAGTGACTTCAAGAAGTACAATCTGTACTACAGTGCATATGAAGTCAGAGAACCTGATTCTGATGGTTAGCTTTTTCTATTACTTTCTGTATGATCTTTGGAAAGTCAATTTAACTTTCTGAATCCTATTCTTAAAAAGAGAGGAGTGGGTTAGCTGCCCTTCAAGATGCTTCCTAGATCTAAATATGTGATTTGTAATAATTTGTACAAAAACAATATCAAAAAGCCAAACTACAAGCATTTATTAAGTACCTACTAAATGCCTGACACTATTAGACACTGAGGAAAGAAGAACAAATATGAAATAGTCCTTACTCTCAATGAACATTTGTTTATTATAAAAGTCAACATATACACATATAATGCAGGTTAAATGCAAGCCTAATCTTAGTAAGAAAGAACAGAAAATGAAACATATTTCCCACCTCTTAGTAAAGAGTTATGAATATGTCAAATGCTTAAGATGCCCCACATGCTAAATTAAATTTTAAAAAGCCAAGTGAAGAGATCAGATGATATGATCTGCTCTGTTTGAATCTGCACATTGGAAGGCAGGTATCATGTTTCATCTCAGCCCTGTATCCACCAGTATCAAGCACAGTGGTCTACATATAATAGACACCTAAATATATAATACAATGCCACATTAATATTTTTCTTCTGTACATTTTCCACCTGTTGTCCTCATCAATCACCAAGAGTACTTAACCCCTCAATACAGAGCATGTCATCCATTTTTTAAATTAAAATTTCTCCTTTATGTAGCATGACATGGTGAATGGAAAACCAACCTTAGAGTCATGAAGCCCTGGATTTAAGATATGACCCACCTGGGCAAATTGTGTAGTTGTGTAGTTTCATTAGAATTTTCCCTATGAATGAAATAATGCCAACTTCCTATCCCTATCCTTCTAAACTTTTCCTTTCCATATGCCTCCAGGATTTTCACCCATCAAACATGGTGCCATTTCCTTTTCATTTTTGGAACGCTTACTTGAAAGGGACTAATGGTTGACTTTTGCTTTCATTTGTCCAGCTTTATGATCCTAAAGGTCTAGAGTATTCTGGATATATGGCAAACAACTTTTTCATTAAATGTGTTTTCTAATTCCTTAGGATGAGACTAGTCAGGGAAAAGAGAAAGGGGAGCAGTAAAATGGTCAGTAGACTGTAAGGTCCTTGAAGGTAGGCAATTTCACCTTTGTCTTTCTATCGCTAATACCTAAAAAAGTCCCCTGGCACATAGGCACTTTATTAAATGATTATTACTTGCTTATGAGAGGTGTAACTTTTTTTTTTTTTTTTTTTTTTTTTTTTTTTAATAATAAATTTTATTTTATTTAATAATAACTTCGCATTGACAGAATCCATGCCAGGATAATTTCTACACGACATTATCCCTTGCAATCACTTATGTTTCGTTTTTTCCCCCTCCCTCCCTCCTCCCCCCCCCCCCAGGATGGCAAGCAGTCCTATATATGCTAAACATGTTGCAGTATATCCTAGATACAATACATATTTGCAGAACCAAACAGTTCTCTTGTTGCACAGGGAGAATTGGATTCAGAAGGTAAAAATAACTCGGGAAGAAAATCAAAAATGCAAATAGTTCACATTCATTTCCCATTATTCCTTCTTTGGGTGTAGCTGTTTCTGTCCATCATTTCTCCAATGAAACTCAGTTAAGTCTCTTTGTCAGAGAAATCCACTTCCATCAGAATACATCCTCATACAATATCGTTGTCGAAGTGTATAATGATCTCCTGGTTCTGCTCATCTCACTTAGCATCAGTCCATGTAGGTCTCTCCAAGCCTCTCTGTATTCATCCTGCTGGTCATTCCTTACAGAGCAATAATATTCCATAACATTCATATACCACAATTTACCCAGCCATTCTCCAATTGATGGGCATCCATTCATTTTCCAGTTTCTAGCCACTACAAACAGGGCTGCTACAAACATTTTGGCACATACAGGTCCCCTTCCCTTTTTTAGTATCTCTTTGGGGTATAAGCCCAATAGAAACACTGTTGGATCAAAGGGTATGCACAGTTTGATAACTTTTTGGGCATAATTCCAGATCGCTCTCCAGAATGGCTGGATTCGTTCACAACTCCACCAACAATGCATCAATGTCCCCGTTTTCCCGCATCCCCTCCAACATTCATCATTGTTTTTTCCTGTCATCTTAGCCAATCTGACAGGAGTGTAGTGATATCTCAGAGTTGTCTTAATTTGCATTTCTCTGATCAATAGTGATTTGGAACACTCTTTCATGTGAGTGGTAATAGTTTCAATTTCTTCATCTGAAAATTGTCTGTTCATATCCTTTGACCATTTATCAATTGGAGAATGGCTTGATTTTTTATAAATTTGAGTCAGTTCTCTATATATTTTGGAAATGAGGCCTTTATCAGAACCTTTAATTGTAAAGATGTTTTCCCAGTTAGTTACTTCCCTACTAATCTTGTTTGCATTCGTTCTGTTTGTACAAAGGCTTTTTAATTTGATATAATCAAAATTTTCTATTTTGTGATTGGTAATGGTCTCTAGTTCATCTTTGGTCACAAATTTCTTTCTCCTCCACAAGTCTGAGAGATAAACTATCCTATGTTCCTCTAATTTATTTATAATCTCGTTCTTTATGCCTAGGTCATGGACCCATTTTGATCTTATCTTGGTATGTGGTGTTAAGTGTGGGTCCTTGCCTAATTTCTGCCATACTAATTTCCAGTTATCCCAGCAGTTTTTATCAAATAATGAAATCTTATCCCAAAATTTAGAATCTTTGGGTTTGTCAAACACTAGATTGCTATAGTTGACTATTCTGTCTTGTGAACCTAACCTTTTCCACTGATCAACTAATCTATTTCTAAGCCAATACCAGATGGTTTTGGTGACTGCTGCTTTATAATATAATTTTAGATCAGGTACAGCTAGACCACCTTCATTTGATTTTTTTTTCATTAATTCCCTTGAGATTCTCGACTTTTTATTGTTCCATATGAATTTTGTTGTTATTTTTTCTAAATCATTAAAATATTTTCTTGGAAGTCTGATTGGTATAGCACTAAATAAATAGATTAGTTTAGGGAGTATTGTCATCTTTATTATATTTGCTCGGCCTATCCAAGAGCACTTAATATTTTTCCAATTATTTAAGTCTGACTTTATTTGTGTGAAAACTTTTTTGTAATTTTGCTCATATAATTCCTGACTTTCCTTTGGTAGGTAGATTCCCAAATATTTTATGCTATCAACAGTTATTTTGAATGGAATTTCTCTTTGTATCTCTTGCTCTTGGATTTTGTTGGTGGTGTATAAGAATGCTGAGGATTTATGGGGATTTATTTTGTATCCTGCTACTTTGCTAAAATTATGAATTATTTCTAATAGCTTTTTAGTAGAATCTCTGGGGTTTTCTAGGTATACCATCATATCATCTGCAAAGAGTGATAGTTTGGTTTCCTCATTGCCTACTCTAATTCCTTTAATCTCTTTCTCGACTCTTATTGCAGAGGCCAGTGTTTCTAATACAATATTGAATAATAATGGTGATAGTGGGCAACCTTGCTTCACTCCAGATCTTACCGGGAAAGGTTCCAGTTTTTCCCCATTGCATATGATGCTTACTGAAGGTTTAAAATATATGCTCCTAACTATTTTAAGGAAAAGTCCTTTTATTCCTATGTTCTCAAGTGTTTTTATTAGGAATGGCTGTTGGATTTTATCAAATGCTTTTTCTGCATCTATTGAAATGATCATATGGTTTTTGTTTGGTTGGTTGTTGATATAGTCAATTATGTTAATAGTTTTCCTAATATTGAACCAGCCCTGCATTCCTGGTATAAATCCTACTTGGTCATAGTGTATTATCCTGGGGATGATTTTCTGTAATCTTTTTGCTAATATTTTATTTAAGATTTTAGCATCAATATTCATTAGGGAGATTGGTCTATAATTTTCTTTCTCTGTTTTCAGCCTACCTGGTTTAGGTATCAGTACCATATCTGTGTCATAAAAGGAGTTTGGTAGGACTCCTTCAATCCCTACTTCTTCAAATAGTTTATTTAGCATTGGAGTTAATTGATCTTTAAATGTTTGATAGAATTCAGATGTAAATCCATCTGGTCCTGGGGTTTTTTTCTTAGGGAGTTGATTGATAGTTTGTTCTATTTCTTTTTCTGAGATAGGAGTGTTTAGGATATTTACTTCTTCCTCTGTTAGTTTAGGTAAGCTATATTTTTGGAGGTATTCTTCTATTTCATTTAAGTTGTCGAATTTATTGGCGTAAAGTTGGGCAAAGTAACTCCTAATTATTGCTCTAATTTCCTCTTCGTTAGTGGTGAGTTCTCCCTTTTCATTTTTAAGACTAACAATTTGATTTTCCTCTTTCCTTTTTTTAATCAGATTTACTAAGGGTTTGTCTATTTTGTTGGTTTTTTCATAGAACCAACTCTTAGTTTTATTAATCAATTCAATAGTTTTTTTACTTTCAATTTTATTGATCTCTCCTTTTATTTTTTGAATTTCAAGTTTAGTGTTTGATTGGGGGTTTTTAATTTGTTCCTTTTCTAGCATTTTTAGTTGCAAGCCCAATTCATTGACCTTCTCTTTCTCTATTTTATACAAATAGGCCTCTAGAGATATGAGATTTCCCCTTATTACCGCTTTGGCTGCATCCCATACATTTTGGTATGATGTCTCATTATTATCATTTTCTTGGATGAAGTTATTAATTATGTCTATAATTTGCTGTTTCACCCAATCATTCTTTAGTATGAGATTATTTAGTTTCCAATTATTTTTTGGTCTACTTTCCTGTGGCTTTTTATTGAATGTAATTTTCAATGCATCATGGTTTGAAAAGGATGCATTCACTATTTCTGCCTTACTGCATTTGAGTTTGAGGTTTTTATGTCCTAATATATGATCAATTTTTGTATAGGTTCCATGAACTGCTGAAAAGAAGGTGTACTCCTTTCTGTCCCCATTACATTTTCTCCAGAGATCTATCATATCTATTTTTTCTAGTATTCTATTTATCTCTTTGACTTCTTTCTTATTTATTTTGTGGTTTGATTTATCTAATTCTGAGAGTGCAAGGTTGAGATCTCCCACTATTATAGTTTTACTGTCTATTTCTTCTTGCAGCTCTCTTAATTTCTCTTTTAGGAATTTAGATGCTACACTACTTGGTGCATATATATTTAATATAGATACTTCTTCATTATTCATTCTACCCTTTAGCAAGATATAGTGCCCTTCCTTATCTCTTTTGATTAGATCAATTTTTGCTTTAGTTTGATCTGAGATCAGGATGGCTACCCCTGCTTTTTTGGCTTCACCTGAAGCATAGTAGATTTTGCTCCAACCTTTTACCTTTAACCTGCATGTATCACCCCGCTTCAGGTGTGTTTCCTGTATACAACATATTGTAGGATTCTGGCTTTTAATCCATTCTGCTAACCGCTTCCTCTTTATAGAGGAGTTTACCCCGTTCACATTTATGGTTAAAATGACCAATTCTGTATTACTTGCCATCTTGTTAACCCCGGTTTATGCTTTTCTCCCTTCTTACTCCCTTACCCCCTCCCTTACCCCCCTTCCCAGTATTAAGCTTGTGAGCTCCCCTTGCTTCTCACAGCCCTCCCTTTTTCAGTATCCCTCCCCCCCCTTAGAGTTCCCTCCCCCAACTTATCCCTTTCCCTCCCAGTTACCGTATTCCCTTCCACTTAGCTTATTCCTTCCTTTTTCACTTTTCCCTTCTCACTTTTCAATGAGGTGGGAGAAGTTTCACCATAGATTGAGTATGTCTAAAATTCTTCTCTTACTGCCAATTCTGAAAGCAGTAAAATACTCACTATTTTCATTCCTCTCCATTCTTTCTCTCAGATTTACTAGGTTTTCTTTGCCTCTTCATGAAATGTAGTACCCCCACTTTCCCTTTTTTCTAGTACAATGTCCTTTCCACAACTAGTTTCTAGAACAAGGTATACATGTATTCTTTATACATCTTTACAGCCGAAATATAGTTCCCAAGATTAATCTTTACCTTTTTAGATTTCTCTTGAGTTCTGTGCTTGTAGATCAATTTTTTGTTAAGTTCTGGCTTTTTCATCAGAAATAGATGAAATTCGCTTATTTCGTTGAATGTCCATCTTCTTCCCTGGAAAAAGATGCTCAATCTCGCTGGGTAAGTTATTTTTGGTTGCATACCAAGTTCCTTAGCCTTTCGGAATATCATATTCCAGGCCCTTCGATCCTTTAATGTGGATGCTGCCAGATCCTGGGTGATCCTTATTGTGGCTCCTTGATACTTGAATTGGGTTTTTCTAGCCGCTTGCAGTATTTTTTCCTTTGCCTGAGGGTTCTGGCATTTGGCCACTATATTCCTTGGTGTTTTGATTTTAGGATCCCTTTCAGTAGGGGATCGATGAATTCTTTCAATGTCTATTTTACCTTCTGTTTCTATGACTTCTGGGCAGTTCTCTTTGATAATTTCCTGGAAGATAGTGTTCAGGCTTTTTTTTTCATCATACTTTTCTGGAAGTCCGATGATTCTCAGGTTGTCTCTCCTGGATCTGTTTTCCAGGTCTGTTGTCTTCCCAGAAGGTATTTCACATCCTTTTCCATTGTTTGATTTTTTTGGATTTGCTTGACTGATTCTTCTTGTCTCCTCGAGTCATTCAATTCCAATTGTTCGACCCTGATTTTCAGTGAGGTATTTTCTTCACTCACTTTTTTAAGATCTTTTTCTAATTGTCCAATTGAGTTCTTTTGTTCTGTGGAATTTTTTTCCATTTCGCCAATTTTGTTTTTTAGAGAGCTGTTTTCTGTTTCCAGTTCACTAATCCTATTTTTCAAGGATTTGGTTTCTTTATCCACTCTCTCTTTAACTGACTTCTCCAGGCTCTTTTGCCAAGCCTCCCTCTCCTTTTGCAGAGCCTCCCTCTCCTTTCCCCATTTTTCTTCTAGCTCCCTTGTGAGAGCCTTTTTAATTTCCTCCATGAGATTCATCTGTGCTGAGGGACATAAGGTCTCTTCCTTCGGGGATTTACCTGGGGACTGTTTGTTTTTAGTCTCCTCAGGGTTTGGAGTCTGCTCTTTATCTGTATAAAAGCTGTCCAGGGTTAAATTCTTTTTCAGTTTCTTGCTCATTCTGTCTATTTATCAAAGACAAACTATCAAAGAAACAGAAGGAAAAAAAACCCCTTGAATGGAGGCTGCTTTCTTTGGGGGAGGGGCAGGGTATTCGTGAGGCACAGGTCCTACTGTGCTATGGCGCCTGCGCACTGAGATCCGAGCGGGCTAAGACACTGTGGGGGAGGGGTGGCCAGGTCCCGAGAAGCTCCAGCTGTTTGGGATTGTATTCTTCACCCCCGGTGTTTTTAGCTTCTCTGCTGAGCTGCTGACTTGCTCCTATAGCAAAGCTCTCACCGCAGAGACGGCTGCGATTGCGTCCTACCCCCTCTCCGGTCCACCCGGTTCTGAGCTGCTATCTGTGCTCTGGTTGCCGCTGCTGCCCGCAGACTGCTTCCAAATACCGTCCCCGCCCTCGCGCAAAAACAGACCTTTCTTGACGAGTCTCAAGGATGGTTTCTCTTGGTAAGTAATTGTATGGTTTTTTTTTCAGTCGAGCATTAATTCAGAGGCATGAAATGAAATGAATAGTGAGAGAAAAACACGGAGATTACACAGAAGTGTATTTCCTCTCCGCCATCTTGGCCGGAAGTCCTGAGAGGTGTAACTTAATGATTTGCTAGTTCGGTTACTTTGTATCTCTGAATTACATACCTAGAAGGATATTAGATATCACCTAGTAAAATTTCTTTAATTTAAGAGGTAACTAGATGGTGCCGTGACGCGAGTGCTGGGTCTGGATCCAGGAAGAACTGAATTCAATTGTGACCTCAGACATTTGCAAGCTATGTGATACTGGGCAAATCTCTGTCTGCCTTAACTGTAAAATGGACATAATATTTATTTCCCATGGTATCATGAGAATCAAATGTGATAGCATTTATAAAACAACTGCTTGTTTCCATCCTTCTCTATTAGTGAGACCCAGGGTGAAGTAAAGTGACTTGTCATAACCAGCAACTTAGATTTGAATCCTGCTGGGTAGTGCCATAGTACACAGAATACTGGGCTTAGAATCAAGAAAATCATCTTTCTGAATTCAAATCTGACCTTAGATACTTACTAGCTTTATTTGCCTTGGTTTCCTCACCTGTACAACAAGCTGGAGAAGGAAATATCACTACTGTATCTTGGACAAGAAAACAACAAATGGAGTCAAAAAGAGTTGGAAATTATTGAAAAACATCTGAACAATCTCTAACTTAAAAATTTAATGACTTTTCTAAAACTATAATCTTTTTCTCTGACATTCTTATATCTTCTTCACTCCACTTGCAGCTCAATATCATACTCCTTTCCTTCTGCTTTATTATAGTCCTACTGTCATCTGATGAAATTTAACTGAGATTTGGTAATTGAGTGTTTTCACGTTAGAAGAATTAGAAAAAAATTAGTAAAAGATTCTGCTATATGATTACATATGAAAATGAAACAACAATCATTATTCTTTTTCTCAATTGAAATGAAGAACTATAACCTTAATCCTAATCTCAGGGGAGATAGATTGAATCAGAAGTTTGTGGGTACAGAGCTATGGAGGGGGTTGACTTATCAATGAAGATTACAACCTGTAGAGGAGAAGGAGTGACAGTGATAATTACATCAATAATAATACCTTGTTGTTGTAGAGTTGATTTTCAGTTTTGTCTCTTCATGACTTCAGAGAATTTTCTTGGCAGAGATCCTGAAGGGGGTTATAATTTCCTTCTCAGTAATACTTTAGCTTGAATAATAATAACTCTTATGAGAACTTTGAAGAAGGTAGTGCAAGTCAGCTAATTAGCAGATATTAAGCATTTACTTTGTGCTAAGCACTGCACTGAATTCAGAGCATTCAAAGAAAGGCAGAAGGATTACTAGTCTCATTTTTCAGAAGAAGAAACTAAAGAGGTTGCAACTTGTTTAAGTTTATAGTCTCATTTCCTCCTGGTCTAATGCTCCCTACTGTATATTAAGTATCTAGAAGCAAGCATGGAGTATTGGCTCAGATATGTTGGTTTACTCTGGTGGAGCATTCCAATTTTGTATTTCCTTGTTGGCAGAAGTAAGGAACCAATATGGGAAATGTTCCCAGGATATGTTACTGGCACACTCAGGTCTGGGTAACAGTAGTTCAAATCCTTCCCTTGATTTTCAAAGCCTTACTGGAAGGGAAAAGGCCCAGCCTTGGTCTTGCTTTTAGTAATTGGGCATGTATAGCAGTCACAGCCCAGGACAGAGGGTAAGTAGGCCACTGGAGAAAATGGACACAGAGAAGGCTGGTTATAAGCATTTGAACTAAAGATTGCTCTGGAAGATCAAACTTTGAAGGCAAAACTTTCATGGATTTCAAAGTAGTATTCAGAATGACTGCAAAGAAATGAATGGGAACTTTTTGCCCAGATAACTCTGTCATCTCTCTCTATTGGATCCCCCTTCTTTTTTTTTTTTTTTTTTTGAGAGTTCTTTCATTTCTTAAGAGGAGTCAAATTTGCTTTTGAGACTTAACCAAAAAGCATTTTGTATCTGTAAAATATTATAATAAATATTTATGTAACAAAGACTATACTTCTATAAGTTATATATTGTCCTGGCTGAAGGTCTATTATAAATAAACTTGAGTAATTAAAGAAGAAGAAAATGACCTTACCTCTTTGTAGCACATTTAACTTAAAGTCATCAAATATTTATTGGCCAAGAAACCTGTTTTCAAATCCTACTCCTGACACATGCTGACCGTATGTGACCCGAGACAAGTCACTTAACCCCATCTGTCCAGGTGCATTGTTGGCAGAGAAGGTCCCAACATGCATTGGGAGACATTTCCATATTTGGAAGTTTCCTGCAGTAATGAAATTATCTATCACGTCCACAGCCTTATTTTGATTTATCAAGTATTGTGGAGATAGTGGAGGGTAGGAAGAATGAGATAATTCTTGCCCTCAAGAGTTTGTGTTGTTTTTCAAAGGCTTTCATTTACATTTTAATTCTGTCTTCTAAAACCCCTTGAGGTAGGCAGGGCCAGCTGTTGTAGTCCTAGAATATTTGAGCCAAAAGAAACCATAGAGACTATTGAGTCCAACCTCTCTGCATTTTACAGATGGAAACAAACATAGGAAGGTGAAGGAAATTGCTGGAGTTCACACCAGAAACTGGTAGAAGAGCAAAAGCTAAGAAGGACCTAGCCTTGATTCAGCGCTTTCCTCACTGTCACATCCTATCTTCCCTCATTATCATCCCAATTTTATTAGTGAGGAAATTGAAGCACAATGAGTTTAGAATACTTGCCAAAAATCACACAACAATTACAAAAATGAAGATTGGCACTCAATATACTTGGCTCTGAATCTTGTCCTCTTTTCTTGGGGTCATATATCTTTCTTCCCCCCAATTTTTTGGTGCTGGTAATAAATTGGTAAATAGCTATGAAACATGCCCCAAAGTACTAGCTAGAAATTGTCATGACAATCTATAAAAAAAGAAGTGGGCCTCCTACCATGGTGGGGAAGGGGAAGAATTGAAAAGATCCATATGTATTATTTGCTAATACTTGTTTTATAGTTGAAGAAACTAAAATCACCTTCTAAGTAAAAACAATCCAAAACAGGACTGCTATGTGTCAGCAAATTCCAGTACAGAAATATTATGTAATAATGTACCACTTAGGTACATCTGATCAATTAGAACAGTTGAAATTATGTAATGCTTAACTGAGGAATTCCCTTCTCTGAGAACATTTCAGTTAAGTTGATTTAAGAAAGAAAAGGTTCCTGAGCCAGAAAAGTTCTTAAATTTGAAAGAATTAGGGAGGCAATCTTTTGGTAGGAAGATTGTTGGACTTGATGCCAGAAAACTTAAGTTCAGATCCTATTTCTCACACAGTCATAGTTCTGTGAATCCAGTCTAGTCAGTCACCATCATCATCATTGTCAACATTTATACAGCATTTTAATGTTGGCAAAATATTTTATGAATATTTTATCTTCAAAACAATCCTGGGATGTAGGTTTTAATATTGTCCTTATTTTATAGGTGAAGAAACTGAAGCAGACAAAAGTTGAGTGATTTACCCAGGACTATTCAGTTATTAAGTGTCTGGAGTCAGATTTGAAGTTAGGTATTCCTGACTCCAGGTTCATTTTGCCCCCCAGCAGCCTCAATATAACTACTCAGGGACTGGGTTTCATTATGTGGAAAATAGCAGAGGAGGGGTAAAGAGGGGGTAGATAGAATTAATTGATAAACTTCTGAGATCCCATCTAACTCTAAGAATGTGATCTGTGATCACAAAATCTGTGATCCAAAAATCCTTTGAAAAGAGTTGTTCTTTCTGTAATGTTGAGAAGATGAACCTCTCAGCAACTTTAATTCCAATTTTTGATTCATCTAGACTGGCATTTTGCATAATGTACTAGGAATACTAATTATATAAAGTAACAATATACAGACTTATTGAACTATTTTCCCGTCTTAAACCAATCAATTGCTCCATATTTAATTCTAACTACTATTTTTTGACCCATACAAAGATTCCAAAGGAGATAAATAAATAGATCTTGTACTGTCATCTCTTTGAGGTTTTGCCACATTTTGTTGTGAGCCACACAGTCAAGGGTTTCAGTGTAGTCAATGTATTAAAAATAGATTTTTTTTTCTGGAATTCCCTTGCTTTCTCCATAATCTAGTAAATATTGGCAAATTGGTCTTCCTCTTCAACAACTAGCCTATACTTCTGGTAATTTTCAATTCACATATTTCTGAAGCCAACTATGGGAAAAAGAGGGAATAACTATAAAAGTTCAAGTAAAAAAACCAAGGATTTCTTGTTTCTTGCTATTATTATTTATCATTAAATTTTTATCAGATCCCCCACTGTTGACTGTATATAATATATATGGATATATATGCATGTAATTAGATGTATGTTTATGTTCAACCAAATGAGTTGTAGAATAGAGAATCATTCAAAAATTTTCGATTATCTTTCCATAATTCTCAAAGAAAGTTGTGTTGGAAAAATTGTACTGCTGATTAATTTCTTTGTCTTAAATTTGACATAGTAAAGGAAAAAGTTTGAAGCCAGGCAAAAAAGAAATGTGGTTTCTATTGGCCCTGAGTTATATTTGATAATATTAAGGCTCCAAACATTGATTACTGTGACACCTAAACACAAATATGATCTTTAGTTAGGCATTTAATCAAAGTGCCAATTGGCACAAGCGCCTGTTGAACCCTTGACTAATTGCCCTAAAAAGCTGATAACAAGCCATCATTTTCCCTTTTGCTCTTCCTTCCACACACTCACTGCTTTCAACCTTTCCCATTCTTTCTTGTAACTTGCTAAAATCCTCTTTTTTCAAGCCCCAGTGCTGGTGCCAACTTTTTTAAGTAACCATGTATATTGTACATATACCTGTAATCCAGATACATTGAAATATTACTTGTTTTGCTCTTATAAGGTTGGATTACAAATAACATTGGGGAGCATCACAGGATCTATGCTTTCCTGACTTCTCTTTCCCACTCTCAAAGCCTTCACAGATCACAACCCATTTCTGCTTAGCACACTAGCTGAATGATGAGCTCTTTTCTTCTGTTCTCTTCTAGCATTTCCTTCACCCTAAGGGAAGTAGAGACTTAGACATAGCCTCAGAGATGTAGAAGCTGTCCCAAGTGAGTGGCATCCACAATAGCAACCAATGCATTCTTCTAAGGTAAATCTGAGTGAACATTTGAATTCAAGATGTAAAGTTCTATTCTTTATGTAAATTATAGAATGAATAAATCATAGGTTGGTAGTCCTCACAAGGTTCTTTTAAATACTTCCTCACCTCAAGTCAGAACTAGAGCTGGGAGTTTAGCGTTTTTCAGCACTATAACTCCATGCACATTCTGGTGATATCATGCTTTTTTCAGCTCTCCTTAAAGGAAAAGCAAAGGGAGAGAAGGGAGAAGAAAGTGAGATGGAAAGAGCTTGCTGTATATACCACTTGAAGTTTACTCCTGGGAGGCTCTCATCAAGCTTAGGCCTTATGTCCTGGCCTGGTCACTCTTACTTCATCACATTGGATGCAGCTTCTGATTACAATGCACAGTGGTTGCCATTGTATCACCCCTCAATACCAACCTTCTCTGGGATGCTTCTCTGCCATGTTCCTTGCTCAGGTGCCCTGGAGATGAAAATTCATAACTTCTTCTGGAACAAATAGTACATCCTTTCCTTTCCTCAATCTCTAAGCTGCCAGATCTTGTTTGGTTCATTTACCAAATCTCAGCATGTTTCCTCTCTTTACTTTCAGGTTAAATAAAGGGAATGAGGATGGAAAACTCTCTCTATATATAAGCTTTGTGATTTGCTCCATGACAAAGTTCTTAAACTGTGGGTTGCAATGTCATAAGGAGTCACATAACAAACATGGAGATTGCAAAATTGTGATTTATTTTCAATAAGTTTTTGATTTGTATGCCTATTTTATGTATCCATATACTTAGGGTCCCATAAAAATTTATTGGCCAATTCTCCAATTGATAAATGATCAAAGTATATAAACAGACAATTTTCAGATGATGAAATTGAAACTATTACCGCTCATATGAAAGAATGTTCCAAATCACTATTGATCAGAGAAAGGCAAATTAAGACAACTCTGAGATACCACTACACACCTGTCAGATTGGCTAAGATGACAGGAAAAAATAATGATGAATGTTGGAGGGGATGCGGGAAAACTGGGACACTGATGCATTGTTGGAGTTGTGAACGAATCCAACCATTCTGGAAAGCAATCTGGAATTATGCCAAAAAAGTTATCAAACTGTGCATACCCTTTGATCCAGCAGCGTTACCATGTTTCCCTGATAATAAGACCTATCCCGAAAATAAGCCCTCCCCTTACTGTGTAAGATTCCTCTAAAATAAGCCCTCCCCCGAAAATAAGCCCTATTGAGATTGCTACTGTAGTGAAGGTGATCCCCTGCGCTACACGCTACATTACGGTACCCTCTGTATGCACCGTCCACCCCCCCAACCCCCTCTCCTCCCCCACAGGGGGTTGCATCCAATCAGAGCTGCAGCAGTGAGCACGTCATCCTGTTCTTCCCCAGTGATTTGCTTGCTGGCGCCATTGAGAGCAGTGCCACGGAGGAGAGCTGAGGCAGGACAACATAAAACCCCGGTATGTAAGTGGGAGTGAGGGGGCATGATGGAGGATAAAAGGGGCATGATGGAGGATAAAAGAAGAACTCAGCCAGCACTCACTGTGCTAAAGAAATTGGAGAACTTCCTTGCAGAGAGAAGAATAGATCAAGTAATGATTCCTGCAGGAATGACTGCCTATCTCCAGACGCTTGATACTGCAATAAACAAGCCACTTAAGGACCATTTGCGCATGGAAGTCAATGACTACATTTGTGGAAACTTTGTGAAGCCCTGTCTGCAAGAAGTCGTGACTTGGGTGAAGAAGTCATGGGATAAAATTACTGACAGCTGTGTCACCAAGGCACTACAAGCAGGTTACCTGGACAAGACATGTTCATTTAAAGAGAGCTATATTGCTGGACATGACAGATTGGGCCCACTTCTTCTGAAGGAAATAGAGGCGCAAGACATCCAGGATGGAATTCAGAGTTTGGGCACTTATGACGATGTTGTTGAAGAAGATGACATGATCATTATTGAATAAAGGTACTTTTTTTTGTTCACATTTACCTGTTTATTAAAATTGCTGTCAATGTTCATTAAAATAAGCCCTCCCCTGAAAATAAGCCCTCTGGTGTTTTTCTGTCCAAAAAAATAATAAGATAGTGTCTTATTATCGGGGAAACATGGTACTTCTGGGCTTATATCCCAAAGAAATACTAAAGAAGGGAAAGGAACCTGTTTGTGCCAAAATGTTTGTGGCAGCCCTGTTTGTAGTGGCTAGAAACCGGAAATTGAATGGATGCCCATCAATTGGAGAATGGTTGGGTAAATTGTGGTATATGAATGTTATGGAATGTTATTGTTCTGTAAGAAATGACCAGCAGGATGAATACAGAGAGGCTTGGAGAGACTTACATGAACTAATGCTAAGTGAAATGAGCAGGACCAGGAAATCATTATATACTTCAACAACGATACTGTATGAAGATGTATTCTGATGGAAGTGGATTTCTTTGAGATCTAACTCAGTTTCAATTGATCAATGATGGACAGAAGCAGCTACACCCAAAGAAAGAACACTGGGAAATGAATGTAAACTATTTGCATTTTTGTTTTTCTTCCTGGTTATTTTTACCTTCTGAATCCAATTCTCCCTGTGCAACAAGAGAACTGTTTGGTTCTGCATACATATGTATTGTATCTACGATATACTGCAACCTATTTAACGTATATAGGACTGCTTGCCATCTAGGGGAGGAGGTGGAGGAAGGGAGGGGAAAAATCGGAACAGAAGTGAGTGCAAAGGATAATGTTGTAAAAATTACCCTGGCATGGACTCTGTCAATAAAAAGTTTTTATTAAATAAATAAATAAATAAATAAAATTTAAAAAAAAAAAGAAAACTGTCTATGCATGTGTTTTGAAAATAAAAACACTTTTAAAAATAAATTAAATTATAATAAGAAAAAAAATTTATTGTCCAAAAAATGGACATGTCATGAGTGGAAAAAGTTTAAGAAGCCCGGCTCTACGAGGCCTTAGGCTCTTCCCCTCTGCCGCACAGGTATAATGGTCTATAATAGTAATAAAACATAATTCCACAATGTTCACAGTTTATATTCATCAGTGCTCAAAGGAGAAAATATTTCAGCCTAACTTCACTTATTTTCAATTTCCTTGAAACATGTTTTATCTGTGCTTGAATAATGATGCAATTTGACATTGGTAAAGCTGTACTGATATGACAAAGAAGGAAGCTTTTTATGTTCATAGTTTTGTTTCATTTCTTAATATTTTTTATTTAAAAATTTTTGTAACAATATTCATTAATACTATTAATCTGTAGTTTCCTTTCTCTGTTTTTGTTCTCTATGGTTTAGATATCAAGATCATATTTGTATGACAGAAATAATTTGGTAAAATCTTATATTTTATTATTTTCTAATAATTAATTGTAATGTGAGGATGAGTTTTTTCCCCATTTTGGATAACTTATTTATTGCTATTCAATGAATTTTTTCCAAGACTGAGTTGTTTAAATTCTTTATTTGCTTTGTTAATCTGTGCATTTCATATTGAATCTGTTTTATTTGGACTGTCAGCTAGATTGGCATATAGTTAGGCAAAATAATTTTCTACAAATTTTCTGTATTTCTGTTTTATTTGTTACAAATTCATATTTCTTGCTTTTGCTTTTCAGAATTTTTTATTTTAATACTGGTATTCTAAAACTGTCTAATTCCTTTAAAAACACATTCCCACTTTGTTCTGTTCTTTTATTTTTTAAAGTTTTTAGATATGTTCATTTTCCTGTAAGTTCTGCTTTGTCTATATCTCCAAAATGTTGGTATGTTGTTTCTTTGTCATGAATTTTAGTGAATTTATCTATTGTTATAACCCATTCAGTCATTGTGATTAAGTTATTTTGTTACCAATTTTTAATAATTTCTTCAATAGACACTTATGGAATTTAATTTTATTGCATTGTGGTCTGTAAAAGATTTGTTTGCTATATCTGCTTTTTGGCATCTTTGTGACATTCTCATGCTCTAATATGTGGTCAATGTTTATAAAAATAGTGTAAAATACTGAAAAATATATGTTTTTCCTTTTATTCCTATTAAGTGATTAGCAAAGCTCTCTCATATTTAATGTTTCTAAATTCCTTTTACAATCTAACTTGTTTCTTGTTAATCTTTTTCAGTTATGTTGGTCTTGGTCTGAAAAGGATGTATTTAAGTTTTCCACTACTGTGCTTTTACTACTTCTCAATATAACTCACTTAGCTTTTCTTCTAAGAATTTAGATACTAAGTCATTTGGCACTTATATGTTTAATATTGACATTAATTTTCTTGTCTGTGATACCCTTCTTCATAACATGGTTTCTCTAAGTAAGTCTAACTTTGTTATTGACGTTTGAGTTTGTGATTTCATTCTTGATTTTTTTTTACATAAATGAACCTTAATAAATTTTGTTCCAGAATTTTATTTAACTCTATATCAGTCTTTATGTTGGAAGTATATTCCTTGTAAACAATATATTATTGGGTATTGTTTTCTAATTCATTCTGCTGTTTTTCCATTTAATAGGTGAGGTTATTCTTTCCAAATTTACAATTATGATTGTTAATTATATATTTCCCTCAATATTATCCTTATTCTTTGCCTTCTCTTTGTTTCCTCTTCCTTTTTTGTAAAGAAGAGGATGATGAATGAGAAGGGGAATTTTCAGCACCTGTGTTCTAGGATTGATGTAATCTGCTTCTGCTCCCTTCCCAATCTTCTCCTTTCTTCACCTAGAGCCTAAATATAGGTCACTTTCTGTGTTTCTCTGCAGTGATAATTTGTCTTATGACTAATCTGTCCTTGAATCTATACTCTCTATCATTCTCTCTTGTACCTTTTGTTTTATTGTTGAGTGAAATATATTTCTGCATTAAATTGTGTGTATGTATGTATATTCTTCCCTCCTTTGATTAATTCAGGTAAAATTGAGTTTACAATATTGTTCACCCATTCTTTCTTATTTATATGGTTGTCTACAGGTGTATCAATTATTTTTGATAATTTTCCATATTTTCGTCTCTTTCTCCCTATCCCATGTATTCATTTCCCTTTCCCTTTTGTTTTATCTTTTAAAATAATCAAAATATAACAAAACCATTCCTAGTCCCCTTTTCTTATTAATATTAGAGTTCTTAGGGGTTATACAAAATTTCTAAGGGGATACTTGTATCACTTCTGCTATGAAATATGGACATTTTATCCTTTTTAATTCCTTATGATTTTTTTTTTTACTCCTATTTAACGTTTTAGGTTTCTTTTCACTCTTGCTTCTGTTTCAAAGTTTTTATAAAACTTGAGTCATACTTAACATTTCCTAGCTGCGTGACTCTGGGCAAGTCACTTAACCCCAATTGCCTCAGCAAAAAAACAAATAAAAACCAACCAAAAAAAAAAAAAAAAACAACAACCCTGAGTCATTTTTTCTTGGTTGTATTTTTATATATTTTATCTTTTTGAATCCACTTTCCAAGCTTTTTGCTCCTGTTATAATGTTATATGCTAAATATTGTATAATCTTGACTCTGATTCCTTCATGCCTGAATACTTTATTTCTTAAAGTTTGAAGTATTTTTCTTTGATTTATAAGATTAGGATTTTGCTTCTGATGTTTTTGAGAGTTTTCATTTTGAGGTTATTTTTTCTCCAGGAGAAGACCATTGTATTATTTCTACTTTCATTTTGCCTTCTGATTCAGCGATCTGGGCAATTTCCTTTCATGATTTCTTGAAAAAAAAAAAAAAGATAGCTTGGGTTCTTTTAAAATTTTGGTCGTGGACCTTAAATAATCCATTGATTATTAAATCATTTCTTCCTCATGTGTTTTCTAGGCCCATTATTTTGGATATGCGATACTTTATTTTTCCTTCTTTTTCTTTCTTTTTTAAGGTTTGTTTGTTTTTTTTGGGGGGGGCTTTGTTTTACTCTAAGAAAGAGTAAATTTTTTGAATTCACTTACATTTTATTTCTTCTGATTTCAAATAATTTATTACTTGGGTAAGGTTTAAAAATCTTCAAGCAGAAGTTGAATGCCATTTGTCAGTTATATTTTAAAGGGGTATTGCTCATCAGTACCTAGCAACTCTTAAATTCTCTGATTCTATGAAAGTTTTTAACAATTGATTTAATTCTTAATTCTTATTTCTAATATCTTAATTCTAAATATTTAGAGCTATTTTGAAACCTCTAATAGGACACAGAGATATTTGCATTCCTTAATTTAGGAAAGCTTACTTAACTTTCTTTGAAGAAACTTGGTTTGGTATTAGAAGTAAGTATGAGCAACAACCACTTGTCACTTGCTCCCTATGCATTGCCAGACCTCTCTGTGCTGGATATGTAAACTTTTTATTGCACAGTTGCAAGTCTCTTTTTAGATCCTAAATTAAATGACTTTTTTTTTTCACTCTCCTGACTAGACCCTGTCACAAGTGTTCACAGAATTTTCTTTCTCCCTGACTTAGAGCGGAAAGTTAACTTGGATTTTTTTTTCCTTTGTCCAATCAAGGATCAGCTGGTATATTTGTGAAGGGGAACTAGGCTATACTGCATTCTTCTACTCTACCTACCATCTTGACTGGTCCATTTATTTGAAAATATCTTTAATACCATTTGTGTTGAAAAGATGGATGGCTAGGGATAAACAATAATACAATCTGATGGACTTGAAACTTTTTGAATGAAATGTTTTAAAAGATAGTCATTAATAGTTTGATGTTACATTGGCAAGAGATCTCCAGAAAAGCATCTCAGAGATCTATTTGACTCTTTTTTGACATTTTTTATCAATGACTTGAATTAGGAAAGGTTGACCTTCTTTTTTGGTTTTCATGTGATACAAAAGTGACAGGGATAGTTAACACAATGGATGACAGACATATTCTTCAACAATCTTGATATCTAAGAGAACTGGGCTGAAGAAATGAAGGAAAAGTATTATTAAGCACTTATTGCATGCCAAACACTTGTGAAAGTGGTCACAATGTTAGCACTTAAAAGTAAAATATTGGTGTCTGGAGCAAAGGTGATATTTATCTTATGTATTTTCCAAGTTTATTGGCTCATAGATTCATAGAAATAGAGTGGGAAAGTAGTTCTCTACTGTAGTCCAAACTGGAATGAAATATAATTGGGAAATATTTAACAAAATACAATAAAATGTAGATAATATTACAATTTAAAACTAAATCAATATATGGACCACATGGATCATTATGTTTAGTAGCCCCAGTTTTTGTTTGAGCTTGACAACTCTGATCTAGTCCAACACCCTCATTTTATAGTTCTTGAAAATGAGGTTTAGAGAAAATGATTTGTCCAAGCTTACATACATATTAACTGGAAGAATTAGAATCTGAATTTACATCATCTAACTCCAAATGCAGGTTCTTTCTCCTACTTCTCTGTGCACGAACTTCAACCTGACAAAATCTTTAGAATTGCAAATTAAGTTTTACTGTTTATTATCTTCCTTACTGAGTTAGTGATACACTAAAGTAGCATCATTGTCAACTGATAACCATGCCAGTGACATTAAGTAACTAGAAATAAAGATTACAGATGGTAACTTGACACAAGTAGAATTGTATTTAGAGTGTTAAGATAAGAGTTCTATCTTTAGTGATGCGATAGCATTGTGTAGTACAAGGACTGAATTTAGAATCAGAGAATCTGAGTTTAGATACTGCCTTTGTATCTTACTAGTTGGACATCTTGTAAAGTACTAATTATAATAGTAATAAAAATAGCTCACTTTTATAGCACTTTAAAGTTTGTAAAACATTTACATGCCTCATGTTTTAAAGAATACTTGTAATCTGGAATTTTTTCCGTTTGGTTTTTAAGTTATTATATTCAACAAAACAAAAACAACCTATCTCTTCCACTATTCCCCCATAAGCAAATTTAAATAAAAACAAAATAAAACAACAAATCCCTCAATGAATATATATGCAGTCAGTAAAAGCAAATTCTCATGCTAACCATGTCTGAAAATGTCTGTTTCTACATTTTATCACCTCTCTTTGAGGAAATGAATGAAGTTGTTTAATTTTCATTCTTTTAGATTTAAGGTTTATCATTATATGGATCAAAATTTTAAAGTCTTTAAAGGTGGTTTACTATGTAATGTTGTCATTGCATATATTTTTCCTTGTATTTCTTGTTTATTTCACTCTGTGTCAATTCATAAAGATCTTCCTAGTTTCCTCTTAAATGATCTATTTCATAATTTCTTTTGGCAAAATGTTATTCCATTACATCCATATACTCTAATTCATTTAGCTAGTCTTTAATAAAATGTCCCCTTTGTTTCTAATTTTTAGCCACCATAAAAACACCTATTATAAATATTTTGGTACATATAATGAGGGGAGCCTGAAACTGAAGGTGAGACACTGAAACTCTCTCACTCTGAAACTCCTTCAAGGAGAAAGTCTCCTTGAATTCTGGCCTCTGTAAAAGACCCCTCCCTAAGAAAACAGGATAAATAGCTTCATTTTGTTATCCTGAGAGTTGGGCACCAACCCCATTGATAATAACTACTAGTGATTAAGCTTCTTATTGAGGTGAAGATTAGTGCAGAGACACTCATTCAATTCCAAGATTCTCTATTCTAATTCCAGCTCAAACTGTACCCAGCCCTCATCAAGAACAACCCCCAGCTTGTAGCCAAAGCTTCTATTATAAAATGAGCCAACTTGGCGCTCGATACTTGCAGAGGACCTAATATGCCCTGCCAAGGAACCCCTCTCTCTGGCATAAGCTGCAACCCTTTGCCCACTAAAATGATATTCTCTTTCAGTGTTACCCCCTTCTTATCTCTTTCTCACCTATTTTCCCCAACAAGACTTTACATCTCTCTGTTGGGATTCCTCTATTAAAATCTTTACTTTTCTGTCAGGATCTTGCCACCAAGAAATTCAGTCTTTCTATTCATGCATAGCAAAGGCTGACTTCTCAATGCCAATAATAAACTTCTTTTACCAGTCTAGCTTTTCAAGTTTGTAAATTCCTTTACAAAGGACCTCTGTGCTACCGGAAGGAATTCCCACAACTCCCTACCCTTTGCTGAATCCTAGGGGAATCTAGGGAACCCTGAACCTTTTTATTTGGTTCCCTGAATCCCAAACTACACTAACATCATCATTTGGCTCCCTGAACACCAGGAACCCTAAACCTCATCACATATAGATCCTTTTTGGTCATGTCTGACTTTTTGTAATGCTATTTGAAGTTTTCTTGGCAAAGATACTGGAAGGGTTTGTTATATTCTTCTCTAGCTAATTTTACAGATGAAGAAACTTAGGCAAGTTGAGTTAAATGACTTGACAAGGTCACATAACTAGTGTGTGAAGCCCAATTTCAACTTGGCTCTTTACTTCAGGCCTGATATTCTATTCATATACCACCAAAGTGCCTCTTATATTCTTTATCTCTTTCTTTTTTGTAATATCAGTCTAGTATAACTGAGTCAAAGGATCCACACAGCTTAATAACTTTCTGAGCATAGTTACAACCAACACTATAGCCCTCCAAAATTTGTGACTTTTCTTTTCTTTTTTCCTTTTTTTTTTGTCTTGACTAATCTGAAACATGTGAGGTTTAATCTACATACATTATTTCATTTGTGATATCATTTTGCCTTTTCAGTCCTCAGTTTACTTATTTCTGGAAAGGGGGAATTATACTAGATAATGTCTATAGTACCTTATAAGTCTAAGTTCTAGGAAATTTCCTATAATATTTAAAATCCGACATCTTTTTGAACTCTAGCATCTCTTCATTCCTTTCAGAATTGATTTTTTTCCTGGCCTAATGCAATGATGCATCTACTCTAAAGTTTGAAGGGAAGATAGAAAAATCAGAAGTTTTTATTTATGAGGAATTGAAAAAATCAATAATGGGATTTCATTACCTTTAAAATTTCTCCTTTATTATGATTACAAAATTCATTTTTGTGACCCAATGATTATTTAAATATGCTTGAAAATGTGAGTGGTTAATTAGCCACAAGAAGTTTTAGCTTTTATTGTATCTAGGTCTTCATTTTTCTAACTTTCGGGTTATTTTGTGGGGAGAGGTTTACCAAGTTTCTAGCTGAGATGTGCCTATTGTTTTTGTTTGTTTGTTTTTTGATTATATATCATAAGGAACTTGTAAACAAGGAAAAAATGTGCCTGATATTTCAGAATGTGAGACCAGATACTATTTTTTGTTGTTGTTTTTATTAAAAGTTGGAATTTCCTTGTCCTGTGAGAAATATAAATATAAGAATGTAAAAACTTAAATACCAGTTCCTTTCTCTACACAATTCTCATGGATGTGATTTTGGAAGCTGCTGAATTGAAAACTGGTGGGGGGGGGCGGGGAGAGGGGAGTTCAGAATACAGCTTTAGATCATGCTCCCTAGAAGAGTTACTGGCCTTTTTAGTGACATTAACCAAAAGGCTTTCTTCATTTTAGTTTTGTTACTTGAAAAATAGCCAATCTTTCCACTTACTTACTACATCCACTAGGATGTAGTCTTGATAGAAAGTTGTTATGTAAATACTAACTTAGTAAAATTTCTCAATTCAGAAGTAAATTTTGTTCTGAAATGTGTACAACTGTGTGTGTGTGTGTGTGTGTGTGTGTGTGTGTGTGTGTGAAGGGAAGGGGATTATATTTCCTTTGTCCTTAAAATGTCGAATCTGAATATATATTGATGAAGTATTTTGAATTAAAAGCTCTGAAAAAATTCCATATAACATAAGCATTTCATGTCATGTATATTTTCTTCAAGTGGAATTTTTTTTTTTTTGCTTAGCTAAGATATTGACTTGAAAATGATTTTTATTTTATTGTCAATCTTAGTTTTCTGATGCATAGCTATTCAGAATTATATGCTTAGCTGACCCTTTAATTAGCTCTCATTCTGTCTTACATGATTTATAGCTTGGTGGTGCCCATGTAAAAATGATATATGATTAATGAAGTAGAAAGCCAGAATCAGTTCACACCTCCAATTGGTTAATGGTTTTCCTGAGTTTAGTGTATGTACTCTAGAGGAAAAGAAAGCAAGCAGTTCTAATCTCTGTCTCCATTTATCATCAAAAGGACAAGAAAGTCCAATTTGCTGTGATTTGTGATTGTTTGCATGTAAACTTTTTTATTTCATTAGAAGACACAAGAAAATTGAGTCAGATGTTTTAGAGTATTTGAAGTGAGATGAAAACAGTTTGCAGGCACATTACATTAGTTTTAAATTTCTTCCATTTATTGTAGTGTACATGACAATGGTTAAATAAAATTCTTTGCAAATAAAAAAGGTACTGAGTAATATAAGGGAAACAACATGGATATTTTTGAGGCATATTTGCATGGAATAACACTGTGTCTTTAAGCACAAGGGAAATATCTTCTGAAGGGAAAATGTAGTGATGGGAAGCATGTTTAATTTGCATTTGCTCAATTACCTCCTAGTTGTATCCAGAATGGAGGTACCACAACAAAAAACACATGTGGAAGGGCTCTGCTGCCTCAAAGTTGTTGAAACATTGTGTCTTGGCATACTTTAACTTTGAACTGCTACAAATGAAAGCTTTGTTATTGAATGTGTAGAGTGACCTTAAGCCTTCAGGGAATGGGAACAGAAACATACTGTTTCTTCTTTCTACTGTTAATTTACTCATTTTGAGGACACTAACTGCTGATATTTTCATAGAAGCTTTTCTTCTTCGTCTTTCTTCTTCTTCTTCCTTCTTCCTTTTTTTCTTATCAAACTATTATCTGTTTAATAATGTTATTCTTGGATATTGTTCCTTTATGAAAATCCTTAAGCATCATTTCTGTAGCAGGTATGCTAACCACTACCCTATTGAACCTTTGGTTAAGAATATTTATAAGTATTAATCCATGTGCAAGTCTTTAGAGTAATAAATAAAATAACAAAATTAAGTCATTTAGCATAATAGAAAGCACTTAATGTACTTATTTATTAATTAATTTCTGAGCAAAAGAGGAAGCTGCCCAAATGAAATGGATATATTTTTTTCTCTTTTAACATTTAAATAAATGATTGTATCTACCTACATGTGGAAAATGAAAAAATAAGTCAATCATTTGGTCATTTCAAAATATCTAAGTTTTTCTTGAATAGAACCTTTGGATAATTGAATTTTTCACATTTTAGATATACATTTATTTGGTGGTTAAAGATAGTCAATGACCAAATTGGTGATCACTCTTAATTCTTTACTCTTTGTTAGTATAACTTGAAGTGATGAGGTTTGATGAAATGGGGTAATTGAGGGCACGAAGCCTGCTCTTTATAACTATCTAAAAGACTATAAATTCTGAAGATTTTGATTTTTGAAGACTTGAATTTCCTTTAAGTATAATATTCTTCTTGTGCATAGATGTTTTAAGGATTTGGTAATCTTGTTCTGTTTTAGAAACTGAAGAACATGGAATTATGGACTTTTAAAAGATGTCTATTTCAAACCCCTTTCTTTTAATGTTGAGGGACAGAAGGTTCCAAAATATGAGATACTATGATTAGTACTTGGATTTGAAATCCAAAGATGTGGACTCCAATTCTACTTCTCTCATTATGTTTGATCTGGAGCATTAGGAAGTGGTTTGAATTTAGAGTTATAGAACCTGGTTTGAATTCCAAATTAACTGCTTATCTCTTTGTGCTCTTGAAAAGAATATTTAACATCTTTGGGGAAAAGTTTTATCATCTGTAATGTCAAGAGGTTATAATATGTAGTTTTGAAAGTTTCTTTCTAGGTCTAAATTTTTGATGCTTTAATTGTGACTCATTTTACTAGTATGCTAGAAGTATTTGGAATCAAAACATCTGAGTTCAAATTCTATCTTGGTTAGATGAAAGTCTTGGACTTGAAAAGAAGACCTGAGTTCAAAGTATGTTTTATACACTTATAAACTGTGTTTTCCTGGGCAAGTTATCCTCTTTCAATTTCAATTTCCTCATCTATCAAATGGGTATGATAATGGCACCTACTTCAAGGATTATTGTAAGAATCATATGAGCTAATTACATAAACCATTTTTGCAAACCTTAAAATACTATATAATCTCTGAAACAAATCATATATATCTCTCAGACTCACTTTACTCACTTATCAGCGAGTATCAGTTAGTATCAGTTCAGATCAATAATTACCCCAAATGCAGCCAGCTGGTAAAAATACAAATGTTTATTTCTCCCTCCAAGTCTTATCTCTTTCCTTGGGCGTGCATAGCTAGATTCTTAGAGGCCTGTCTCTCTGCTTGGTTCCAAGAGCTCTTGCCGCTTTATCCTTTGCTTCTGCCTCTGCTTTCTTCAGCCTCCACTGCCAGCACCAAGTTGGATCTGTCTTGCCTCTGAGATAGCCTTCTCAATCTTCAGTTCAGCTCCAACTTGTGGCTTCTTTTGACTTGATGCTCTTTTCTTCATGTAATTTGGCTGAATTCTGTCTGAGAACCTCTGTCTGTATCTTATATATGAGAGAGAGAGGAATTATGGGATATGAGAGAGAGGGGTTATGGGTTTCTCCCATAGTGCTCTCTGGCCCTAAGAGCTTCAAGGGAGGTGTGAATTCAGATATCTCATACTAAACCCTGAAATTTCCCAAATGTGTGAACTCCAATAAATAAAGGTGCGAACACAAGCATTGTATCAATTAGTTCTACTTAGTACCTTGTTTCAGGTTCTGGCCCAAAACATCAACTCTAACAATAATCATGCAGTAAAAACTTGCTCTCTTTCATGGTCTGACAGAAAAAATCCTCATACTTTTATGAAAAGAGGACTCAAAATATTCTGGAGAATAGAATAGAATAGAATCAGCCCATTTTCACAAAAGTGAAATATACTAACCCCAAGGATTGTATATTTTAAAGGGAGACACCACACACACACACACACACACACACACACACACACACGTATGTGTGTGTATGTATACATTTGTATACATATGTGTATACACAAAATTAATAAAAAGTAAAAGGTAGTTTTACAAGGAAAGCTATTAGTAGCTAGGAGCATGAGGAAAGACTTCATATAAAAGATGGCTCTATAACTGTTTGGGGAAAAACCAAAATTTCCCAGAGGCACAAGGGAGGAAGGAGAGCATTCTAGTCATGCTGAGACAGCCAGTGAAAAGACTTAGAAGATGGGAGGATAGGATCAAATGTAACAAACAAGTAGACTCATACAATTAGATTCCAGGGCAAGAGGAGGGCAGTTCTATATAAGAAGACTGTGTAGGATGGGACCAGGTTACTGAAGAGCTTTAAATGTCAGGTGGAGGAGTTTATATATGAGTCTAGAGATTATAGGAAACAGGCAAGAGGATGACATAGTAAGACTTGCATTTTAGGAAAATCCTTGGGAAGTGTGTGTGGGATAGATTGGAGGAAGGACAGATTTGAAACAGGGATACCATTTAGGGATCTATCGAAATTGTTGGTCAATAGGTGACACGGGTATTGGTTGTGTGATAGGGAAAAAAGAGAGATATAAAAGATATACTGGTTGTGGAAGAGAAAATTTGATAAATGATTAGTTATAGGAAGGTGACTGAGAGTGAGAAATCAAAGATAACATTGTTTGGGAAAGTTTGGAAGATGAATAGGTTTTAGGAGAAAGATAATGAGTTTTATTTTGGGTAAATTAAGTTTGAAATGTCCAAATGACATCTAGTTTGAAATTTCCAATAGGCAGTTGATGATGTGGAACCTGAGCTCAGGAGACAGAGTAGGGCTGGATATAAAGACTGGTAAGTCATCTGCATAGAGATTAAAATTGAACCTTAGGGAACTAATGAGATCATGAAGAGAGAGGATATAGAGAAAAATGAAGGTGAATGAAGAACGAATGCTGTACAGAACTTAGGATAAAATTGTATATAAAAGAATAATAACAAAATAACATTTCCGGAGTTATTTCTATCTGAACTTTATTTTTTTAAAAAAGATGAGAATGATGCAAATAAAACAAATAATGCAAAAAAAATGGCAATGATGGTACCATATGAAGTTGAAAAGAATATTCGATTTTTGAGTCAAAGAATTTCTGGGTTTAGATTTTCTCTCTAACACAAATTGTAGTGACCATGGATTAGCCATAAAATCTCTCTGAACCTTAGGTTCATCATCTGTAAAATGAAGATAATAATACATGTTATGTAAACTCATTAGGTCAACATCAAGAAAACTTATGTATTTAAATCACCATTTAAATGTTAAAGTGCTAAAAAAAAAAAAAAAAGAAAAAAGAAAAAAAACCTGTTCATTGTTATTACCCGCAAAACAAAAACTTTGTATTAGGTAATCTCTAAATTCCTTTCTATCTCTAAAAGTCTCCTATTTCTGTGACTTGTCAAAGATCACCCAGCTAGTTAATGGTAGAGCTAGGAATAAAGGTCAAATTTCCTGACTGTTTTAGAGTTCTTTCTATTTACCTTTGTTTAATATGATCAAAATCACTTTATCTCCTCTTGTTCCTAAAATTTCCAGAAGAAGCTCTAGTTGAATGCTACATCAGCTGAGTTCTGGGTTATGAGGATGTAGGATAAATTTCAAGTTTTAAAAATATAGTTTACTCAGTTGTTTCAAATGTATCTCAGCTAGAGATTCTGTAATTTCAGGTCTGTTTTTCTAAGGGTTAGTGCAGATTTTGTTTCCTCTGACATCATTTAAATAATTTATTTTCCTTTGTGAGGAAAAATGATAATCATTAAAGAATGTAATTGGGATTTCTTTCATTAGAATAAATTTTAAAAATTATTAGACGATATCTATCAAGCTTTGTTGAAAGTATTTACTTTGGACATTCTGAACATTATGTATAACAAGTCTCTGAAAAGAAAAATGGATTCTTTAATCCAAAGTTATAAATGTTCTGTGAATTTTTCTTTAAAAGGAGGCCTATGAAAATCTCTTTATTTCAGTGATTGAGTTTACTTGCATCATCTGTGTTTCACATTTTATTATAAACCTGCAGGACATTTCCTCTTAACTCCTAGCATTAAAACTAGCTCATTTATCTCTGATTCTACAAAGTGAATAAACTTCATCCCCTCAAAGGAATTTGTAAGAAGGAATCTTAATCATTCATAACAAGGAACAATGTGTTGTTTTGATACATATAAGTCTCTTAAACTATAGAAAAGGATTTTTATTTCGTTTTTCATGAGCATAGAGGTGTCCCTTAGCATTAAATTGTGAAATGTAGAGCTTTTATTATAGTTTGGAAAGTTATAAAACACAACCCCATTAAGGTCAGAATTAGAAAGCAGTATTTTAACAGGGTGTCAAATGATGCATACAGCTTCCAGATGTCTCTTCACCAAACCATATCTGACCAATAGAGTGTTTGATATAATGATCTTGTAGAATATATTATGTTCTGCTATATTAAAGCATTTGGATTTTTTTCACCAGAAAAAATATGTTAATTGTCATTAAGACTTTGGTAACACTCAACTAATTCTTCCTGTCACTTCCACTCTGGTGTGTATCCTCCTGATTGGCTAACTCTTAAGGACAGATACAGAGAATCTCATGCTTCCTGCTCCTTCTCTCCATCCACTGAAACCTTCTGATAGTGTTGTTACTTTGGTGTAGACAGGTTGAGACTATGTATCTCTGGTAAAATATTTCCCCAGGAAAACCTTGTATTTTCAAGCAGAATTTTATGTTAGTCTTCCTTGTCATATAGACCCTGGGCAACATTATCAGAGATACAATTACAAATGTTTCAGCCAAATAGATATATTTTGAGATATTTTAGAAATTTGTACTTGAAATGATATGTGTAATCCATTGCTTCCATCAATGTTTCCTTTTAAAAAACTTTCTCTTAAGTATTTATTTTATCTTATGTCACATCAATTTATTTAAAAAATTACATTGGGCAATGTGTTACTCTTTTTAGCATGTACACAACAGAAATTATTTCAGCATCTACTTTTTTTATTTAATATTTTTATTTTTCCTCATTTGCATTTAAAATATTTTTACATTTGATTTAAAACTTTGAGTTGTAGTTTCTCTCCTTTATCTTCACTCCCAACTCCCATTAAGAAAGCATTTATGAAATTATTCATCTTGTACTTTTAAAGGTGGGGGGGGTCACATACTTGTTGAAATCTCTCTATCGAGAACTATTTTAGAAAACTTAAAACCCGCCCTTAAAACTAGAAGGTTTAGTATTTGCCTACATTGTAATGATCCTAGAAAAGAGGCATTCTTATGTAATAGAATATTGAATATGGAAATAGAAAACTCAAATTCAATTCTTGAATGAACAGTAAACTTTTTTTCTGAAATGGGACCTCTGGGCACCTCAGTTTCCTCACCTATAAAATGAGTCACCCTGACTTCATGATTCTCTAGGGTTTTTTTCTGACTCTGAATTCTATGAATCTATAGATTTGGGGTAGGCAATTTCTGGATGCTATATTTTGAGGCATTTTTGATGATTTTAAGCCAGGGAGAATGACTTGGACTCTCAGTAGGTCAGAGATTTTATAGCAGAAGAAAATTAGAGAGATTTCTAAATTCTGTTCTAAATTATTGGGCTGATTTTTTTCAACCTTCTTTGGCTCTCATTTACTTTAACAAGAACCTTACTTGGGATAAAATTTAGGGATTTTACTTGTTTGTTTTTTTGTTTTTTAATAGATAAAATGTGCAGGTTTTATAAATCTTGAATATTTCCACTATCCTTTTTCTATTCTCTTCTGCTAGAATGGAAGCTTCTTGAGGAGAACTGCCTAAAGTTTGTATTTCTGTCTCTAGCACCTAGTAGACACAAAGACATTTAATAAGTGCTTATTAATTAATTGAACTATTTAGAATTACCATTAATATAATAAGATGTGTGTCAGCAGTTTTAATGAAATCCATCTTAGGCTCCTATTGATGAACTTTTAAAAGAATTAACATACTTTAATCTATTTGTAGGAAGGAGGAATGCAGGGAGGATGAAAAAGAGTAAAAAGTGCACAACAGAGAACAAAAGAATACTCTAAAAGAAAGCAAAGATGGACAGTCATTAATAAATAATCTATTTTTCTTATTGTAAATGCTTTCTCAAAATGGAAATTTATTGTCACATATTTTGAATCCTTCCTGATGTTATGCTGGGCACATGACAGTGCTTTGTTTTAGGTTTATTAATTTTCCTTTTCTGTTTTTCCTTTTCTTATTTTCTATTTAGTTTTAAATAAATAAATATTTTGAAAAGGAAAAAAAATTAATATAAAAGAACTATACTGCATAGGGACTCATATCTACTCTTTGTGCTCCTCCACTTGGTGGGGTTTTGTTTGATATCTAATAAAGGAGATACCAGCACATCACTAATCAATCATATTCAAATAAGCAAGCCATTACATGAAATCAGGTGAAACTATGAAAGAAATTGGTCAGCAGTTTAAAAGACACTTAAATAGTTTAGCTTTGAAATGATTTCTGGTTGGATTTGGGAGGATCAGGATAGAATTTGAGCTAAAAGAAATATGTTTGCTGGATGGACTGTTTCTCCATGTGGAACAGTGTTATGGTATCACTGGATGATTAATCAAGTGATTTTTTAAAATGATAGAGTAGGGGAGTAGTTATATATTCTTTGGGCCTAGGGCTAATACAAGCATCATTGCAGGCTAATGGTGTTCTTTACCCACTAAATAGGTCCAGTTAATTGTTAAATTCCATTCCTCCATTCACCTGGTGGAATGGGAGACATCTGTTTGAATATTTATTTAATCTATTTCATTTAAATGTTTATTTTGATAGAGTAAATTAACTTCATGGCAAAATAAAATTTTGTATTTCAGAGTTATACAATTTTGAATGTATCCTAAATTCCTTTAGGTGACCACTGCCCTACTTCAGGTTCAAATTATCTCTTAATTGTACAACATGATAACTTGCTAATTTGTCTCATTATTTCCAATCTCTTCCCTTACAAAACCTTTTTACATAAATACCAAAACAGATCTGACCTTCTCATTCTCCTCTCAAAAAGTTTTATGGCCTTTAAGATCAAATATAATCATGACAATAATAATAGTAATAATTTTATTATACATATATTTATATTATTGTAATATTAATATAATTGATATTTACACAGTGTTTTAAGGATGCAAATTGCTTGACAAAGATTATCTTATTTTAGCCTCCCAACAACTCTGGGAGGTAGATGCTATTTTTCCCTTTTTTCTCTTTATTTAATTATTTTTAATATACATTGTTTTATGAATCGTGTTGGGAGACAAAAATCAGAGTAAATAAGGGGAAAAAAAAAAACAGGAGAGAGATTTAAAAAAAAAAAAAACAGAAAAAAAGAAGTGAACATAGCATGTGTTAATTTACATTCAGTCTCCATAGTTCTTTTTCTGGATGCAGATGGCATTTTCTGTCCAAAGTCTATTGGGATTGCTTTTTATCACTGAACCAAGTCTTTTATAGTTAATTGTTGCACATTCTTGCTCTTATTGTGTATGATGTATTCTTGGTTCTGCTTGTTTCACTCAGCACCAATTCATGTAAATCTTTCCAGGTCATCCTAAAATCAACTTGGTCATTTAAAAAAAAATTTAATAGAACAATAATATTCCATTATGTCCATATAACTTGTTCAATCATTTGCCAATTGATGGGCATCTATTCATTTTCCAAATGAGCTGCTATAAACATTTTTGTAGCATCTTTTTCCTTCCTTAATAATTTTCTTGGCATGCAGACCCAATAATGGCACTGCTGGGTCAAAGGATATGCAGTTTTATTGCCTTTTGGGCATAGTTCCAAATTGCTCTCTAGAATGGTTGAACCATTTCACAACTCCACCAACAATGCATTAGTGTCCTAGTTTTCTCACATCCTCTCCACACTTATCATTATCTTTTCCAGTCATTTTAGCTAATCTGAGAGGTGAGAGGTTTTAGAGTTGTCTTAATTTGCATTTTGAAGTAGGTACTATTAATGTTTCCATTTTACAGTTGAGGAAACTGAGATAAGTATAGATTTGATGATTTACCCAGGTCACACGACTATTAAGTCTCTGAGGTTGGATTGGAATTTGGGTCTTCCTGACTCTCAGTTAACACCCTGCTTACTGTTCCTCCTCTATTTGTAACTTACCTTCTGGACTCATTTCACATTACTCTCTTATATGCTCTAGGTTCTAAGCAAATTGACTTATTTTGTATTCTTTGTGCATGCTATTCCATCTTTTGTGTTTATCCCTTTGAAAAGGTTCTCTCTCATGCCTAGAATACTTTTTCTTCACTTCCTCTTTGAAATTTCCAGGTTTCTTCATGGCTTAGTTAAAGTGCCAACATCTGGGCATTCTCCCCCTCTCTGGTAGCTGATATGTCATCCTCCAAATTAACTTATATTTTCTCTTTAAATTTGTAGTTTTTAAATCTGTGTACCAGAACACAGATACTATATTCTGTTTCTTCTTTATGTCTCCAATACCTAGCCTAGTCCCTGGCACAGAAAATGCTTAATAAGTTCTGGTTAAGTTGAATTAGTTTACTGAAACATGGGGCAGTGATTAGAACAGAGCTATTTTTAAAAATATATACTTAAACATGGAAAGTTTTTAATCTGTTCAATGTGTCCAGAAGCATACAAAGAACCCTTAAAACACAATAAACTATTTTGGAGTCTTCCTGAAGATTTTGATAGCAAAATTTACAGAGGGAAAAACCTTACTCTTACTTAGGGATATCCCTCCCATGTTCAACTTGGGGTCAATAGCTTTTTTAAAAATGTCTTTAATACATTCTATTTTCCCTGATTATTAACAACTTTAAACTTTTTTAAAGTTTTGATTTCCAAATTCTATCCATTCCTCCTCCCTTTGCACTCTGAGGCATAACATGATCATTTATTTAACTGGGAGGGAGGGAAGAGAAAATTGTCAAGAAATCCGATTCTAATCCTGTCTATGCTCTGAGTAATCATGTGATTTTGAACAAACCATTACATCCCCTTGGTCTTAGGTTTTTTTTGCTTGTAAAATGAGAATGTATATTTCTAAAAATCCCTTTCAAGCCAAAGATTTTCTGATGTTTTCTGTTTCTGTCTCAATTTCATTTGAAAAAGGGCTGATGATGAAATCATAAAATAACATGCAGATATTACACTAAGGCTTTTCTGCTCCCTTTTAAATGTATTCCCAGTCTATAAACATTTGTTAAATATTTCCTCTATGCCAGACAATGGATAGTCCCTGCTCTCAAGGAATCCATAGTTTAATAAGGGAGACAACATAGAAATAACCATGTACAAATAAGCTAATATACAGGATAAATTGAAATAACCAACAGAGAGAATGAACCAAACCTATGAGGCAAGGGCTTCCCGTGCAAGTAGTATTTTATGCTGGGACATGAAGAAAGTTAGGGAAATCAGTAGATGGAGATGAGGAAGGAGAGCATCCCAGGTATGGTTAACAGCCAAGGAAAATGCCTGATGTCAGGAAATGAAAGGTCTTGTTCAAGGAATAACAGAAGATGTACAGATTTATGTGATATACTATCACATAATATCTTGTGAAAGTTGGAGTTATACTTCTGCTGTTGGCTTCAATCCTTGATGACAGATGCTACCTTCATTTAAGTTCACTTCTCAGAAATGCTTTTTAATAAGGCTTTCATTAATCATGCTGATAATTATAATACTTATTTAGCAATTTTAAGATGTAAAAATGATTTGTGTATATATAATAAGTATTCTTATATTATATGTAATATATGCATATTTGTATATTAAATGTAGAACACATACATATATTATATATGTACACACCTTAATATCTGCACATACTATATATTGCATATAATATACATGCATAATATGATAGGTGAATCTCATATATGCATTGTATACATATGCATATATAACACACATGCAATGTATGTATACATACACATGTACATGTGTGTGTATGTGTATAGGTATGAACTTTACAGCAGAGTTGCTCTGAGGATCAAATTAAATGTGAGATTCATGCTATTATTATCTCATTTAATGGATGAGGACAGTAGGGGTAAGAAAGTTTATGTGGCTTGTCCAAGACCACAGTAGCCTATCTTTCATCACAGAAATGGATAGAATTGGAAAATCAATGCAGTGTTTTCAGTGAAGTTTCTTAAGGATGAAGTCATTTACCTAGCTGGTGTGGAAACTTTACCTTTTGTTCTTTGTTAAATAATTCTTTTCTTTCTCCTCTCTTCCCTTCCCCCACAATACTCCCTTTCCCCACCAAACTCCAATTCTAGAAAACTTAAGGACAACTGTTGTTGCTTTTTAAAAGTATTTTGAGAAATAGAACTTTGCTTGCCCATAATACACCCTCACTTTGGCCCAGAATAATTCTTGAAACTTTTTTTCCTTACGAATGTGAATGTTGAATTGATTTCCTGTATGTTTTCTTGACTATAAAATTTTCATTTGTGAAAGAAACAGCCACTGTTTTATTATAACAAAATTTCTTACTGTTTGTGATGCTTTTTTAAAAATTTCATGGCTTCACTTATATTTGAGTTTGCCTGTGCTTTTCTGTTGCTGGTTTTTATTTCCTATTTGATGTCATGACAATTGAATTTGATGGTAAAGTTTTAAAATAATTATTTATTTTATGGAGTTATTTTTAAAAGTTTCATAGCAGGCTCCCTAACGTTGTTTTCTTAGGGAGAAATCACTGAATAAGATAGTCAAGCCCTTGAGCAAAGCAAAGGAAGGGAGTGCTCCTATCTAGGCTCCTCTTCCAATTAGTGGTACAGGGGATGTGACACATAAGAGTGGCTATGTGGGGACTGAAACTGATGTGAGAATAAGGGGAGGACTTCCAGTTCTTTTAGTGATTTCAAGATTAACCTGCTTTGACAGTAGGAATGTTAAGGTAGCAGAGATTTTATAACAACTGATTTTAAAATATGTATAGGAACCATTTTAGAATTCCTTTATTTTGCTTTAGCCAGTTAGTTAGTGAAGTGGACAGAGCACTGGGTCTGGGCTAAGGAAGACCTGAATTCAAATCAGGCTTCAGACATTTATAACTCTGTGAGCCTGGTCACCTCACTTAACCCATTTTGTTTCCTTTTCTTAATCTGAAAAGTAAACTGAAGAAGGAAATTGCAAACCACTTTAATATTTCTGCCAAGAGAACTCCAAATGAGGTCACAAAGATCTGAACATGCCTGAAATGGTTGGACTTCTTTTGTTGTTGTTGCTCTAATTTTTCTGCTTCAGAATGATTAGTTTGATTCTTTCCTTTTTTTGTTCATTGAGTTTAAGGAAGATACTTTATTTGCATTTTGTGGTCAGTTGTTTTCAACTGATTGAGGAAGGATTAAATTTAATGAAACTTTCAAAGCCCAATTTGATTTTTTTTAAAGTCAAAGAAAGATTGAATACAGCATAAATAATATATTATTTAAAATATCTTATTTATAAAAATAAAAAGGAGGAAGTAAAACAAAATCTAAGACTGTCTCCTCTGTGATTTATCAAGCACTAGACTGGCTTTGCTTTAGGAAACTGGGGATTAGGATTTATCTGTCCTATAAAGGACACACAGAATTTAGATTAAAAGTAATCTGATTCTCTTGAGGTACAAATAATAGCTCAAAGGCCATTCAAGTCAGTTAAGTGTCCAGGGATGGTAAACACCATATGACTACTGATTGGTCCAGGGAAGAGTATTAACAGAATGAGAACGATGAATTTAATCCAAATCTCTAAACCATAACAGCTGCAGTTTCTAAATGAGTTCCACCTCAGAGTTTGGGACACTTGACATTATATTTCTTACATTAGAATTAATTACAATTTCATTCTTAACTCCTACAATGAGCCAGGCTATTTGGTTTTCATTTTACCTGATTAGGCACCAGTTTCTTACATCACTTCTGTTTTAGAATTTCAATGGAGGAGTATAGATATTGCTAACACATTGAAGTATGAACTATGATAATTTTTTTTAACTTCCTTTTTTGTTCATACTAGAAGCTCAAAATCACTTTTTATTAACAACCATAGAGAAACAAATGCCCTCTAGAAGTGTGATTCAGCATGTTTAGAGCAAAGGACATTCTTAATGGTACTTTAGAAATGATGAAGTAAGTACTTTAAATAATAATTTGTAAATGTTCCCTTTGTAGACTCTTAGAGACTGAGTTGGGCCCTCTTGGCACAGTGGCTTAAAAGCACTAATTCTGAAATTGGAAGAGCTAGATTCAATCCCTTCTGTGACACTATTTATGGGATTTTAGGTAACCATCTCTCTGATACTCAGTTTTCTTATCTGAAGAAAGAAATCATGGAGGTAGGTGAGTAGTTCAGTACATCTTAGGTATTATGATCATAGGGACCATGTCGAGTAAACAGCTCATTTTTAAATGCCTTGCTATTTCCTTCTTCAGCTCATTTTATAGATGTGGAAACAAGGTTAAGTGATTTGCTCAAGATCATATAACTAATAGGTGTCTGAGACCAGAATTGAACTTGTGAAGATGAGTTTTCTTGACTTCAGACTCAGTACTCTTCACTGTACCATCCAGCTGCCCAGGGGAATATGATTACAGTAAGAGATAACTGTAATCAAAAAATAAAATAAAAAAAGTTCTATGCTACAGAATTTTTGGGATAGTACATAGAATACTGGGCCTGAAGTCAGGAAGACCTGACTTCAAATATGGTCTTAGATTTTACCAGCTATATGACATTAGACAAATGACTAAACATCTATCTGCCTCATTTTCCTCAACAGTAAAATATAAATCATATAATGCCAACTTCTCAGGGTTTTTGTGAAAATCAAATGAGATAATATTTGTAAATACCTAGCCCATAATAAATACTATATCAATAGTAGCTATTTTTAATTATTATTAGTAGTAGTGATAAACATATTTTTGCTCCATCCCACCAGTAGAACTAGAAACAAATGGTGGAAACATCAGAGAGGCAATTTTATTTTTGCTTATGAGAGGAAACATCTTAAGTACAGTATAGAGAAATCCTAAAATGAAATAGATTGACTTGGCAGATTTTCCTCACATTAAAAATCTTCCAAGAGAAAGTTTGATGACCATCTCTCAGAAAGAAAATTCTGGGTTTGCCTCTTATTCTGTGTGTGACCTTAGCCAAGTCAGTTCTCTTTCCTGGATAAGGCTCAGTTTTGTCATTTGAGAAATGAGGTACTTTCCTTATGTGACCTCAAAAATCCTTTCATCTTGACCTTTATTATCCATTAGGGAATTCTTTGTAAGTATAAATTGGTCCATATGACCTCTAAAGGTTCCTTCTAAATCAGTGATTCTATGAGTAGGGGGCACTATATTTTTAGAAGAAAAAAAAGATGAACAATTCTTTAAAAGCTCCTATTAAGCACTTAGTACATCTTTTATTTTATTTTTTTTATTACTTCAGAGTAGCTCTTAGGAAGCCATTGGGAAATTCTGTAAAAAGAAGAGATATGAGCAAAACAATATATGAGTCAGAAAAATGAGTTATTTAAGTTGGTCCCATTCTCAGGGTTCTCTTATTAACTGTTTTTCAGGACATAGCAAATCTGTGCCACATTTTAGGGTGCATAAAGAATGTAGCACTTGGAAGTGGTTTAGACTAGCTAAATACCAATTTCACACATTGACATTTGATCAAATATGCCACCTGACATTTGGGTCAATTCCTCAGCTATGTGTCAGGAACCAAGGCCATTCTGTGTTGGTAGACTGTAGAAATCCTGACTAGGAAGGAAAATGAGGACTATGTTATCTATCTAGATGTCTTATTTTATGTTTTTCATTTGGAAGTTTCTCCTACAATTCTTTGAGGGGAGAGTTGTATTTGGCAAATGTCTTAAAAAAAAACTTTTAACAGTCAAATTAATATTGTGTAGTTCTTTTATGTAACTAGCTCATAACTTAAGGTTTGGAAATTCCACAATCTCTCTGTTTATGGATTCATTTTATTTTTACATAAAAGAATCACTTTCTAGGAGCAATTTACTAGAAATATACATGCACACATAAGCATATATATACATATACATACACATATATACAATAGATATATACACACATACATATATATACACATATGTGTATATGAGTGTGTGTGTGTAATGTGTCCCATGCTTTATTCTTTTGAAACAAAGTAATGAAGTTTTGTATTTTTTTAGACCCATAAGGCAATATTTTTGAAAGTGGGAGAATCTCTTAAGTGAGGACTCTATTTTTCTGTTCTCTTTTTAAATATGACATATCCACAGTGAGTAATGTTGTGTTCTGCTTTCTAGAGCCCCCAAGTTGGGGTTACAAAATATACCATGCTTTCTAGAGTCTCCATGCCAGGGTGATTAAAATATACCATCTTAGTGGAGAAATGATGAGTTACAGTACTGGAAACAAATATCTGGGCTACTGGTACCCATGTGCATGCTAATCAAGATCACAACCATACAAAATAATTAACAGGTATTTGTTTTCTTATGCTGGGATGCTCAAGATTTAGATTAATTATACTTTTATATACCTCTACAAATCCTGAGGATTGTGGAAATATGAAGTTCATTTATTCCCACTTCTTTCACCCTTATATACCCTCATACCCTTATGTAACCAAAACACTGGGCATGCACTAAGTATATAATGCACACTTGGGACTACATAAACAACTTGCTATTGCATGTAGTTTGCCACCTAGTATCACTCTTTACCACCTGGTATCACTCTGCTTCAATTACAACACAGGTTGTCACCACTCCCTTACTTGTCGGGAAGGCTGAGAGCCCTTAGGGGAGATAGAGAGCCAAACCAGACATTGTTAGCAGGTTTCCTCTGGGCTGAAGGGTCTTATATCTCACCCAGAGTTCCCCCACTGGCTGTGACCCTCTATAGATAGAGCACCAGGCCTGAAATCAGGAGGACCTGAGTTCAAATGTGACCTCAGACACTTAACACTTCCCAGCTGTGTGACCCTGGGCAAGTCACTTAATCTCAATTGCCTCAGAAAAAAAAATGACATCCCAGACAGCCTAGGTATCCTTCAAGGTGAAGGATCGGGTTGATGTGGCATCTGCATCTCTTTAGTAGCCTCTGTATGACAGATATTCATCATCATGAATGTGATATCTATACAGTTACAGTACTGGAAACAAATATCTGGGCTACTGGTACCCATGTGTATGTTAATCAAGATCACAACCATACAAAATAATTAACAGGTATTTGTTTTCTTATGTTGGGATGCTCAAGATTTAGATTAATTATACTTTTATATACCTCTATAAATATTCCTGAGACCCAAACTGTACAATATTCATGTGGAAGATTCTAATGCTATGATATTAAATATAATGGTAGTAATAATTTACAGTAAGACATTATAACAAAGAGCATGAATAAGGACAAAAATTGGTCTTTTGTTTTTCATCAAAATATTTTATGAACTTCCTTTTTTATTTTTACTCAAGGCAAAAACTCAATTTGCATTAACAGACTAAGATCCATCTATTCAGTTTAATGCTGTTAAAGAATAGTATGGCCTGTGCTTCAAAATTTATGGCCAGAAGCATATAGAGGAAGATGTCTGTGACAGAAATTGATATACAAAAGCCTGATAAATACAAAAGTTTACTTCTTTGCCCCATTAGGAATTCCAATAGAAAGATAAATAAAATTCATAATCTTTACTCTAAATGTTTGATAAATCACCATCTTCAAGGACTTCATCAAAGCTTTTTCCTATACACATTTCAGAAATAATGTGTAAGGATTCCATTTGACAGAATATTAAACTAAGTATTTCTCTATCTGTGGCAATGTTGCTCAATAGTGTTACAGTGACTATATACATACATATATGTACATATATGTATATATAACATTTATATAAAAACAAACTCATGATTTACTGTCATTGTTGTTAGAAATCCCCCTTCAGAATTGAAAAGGGGATTTTCTAGCATATATATTCCTAAAAAATGCATTTTCTTAGGCTGATTGTTGTGAATACCAAAGGAAAGCTACAGATTTTTTTTCACTTTTTCATCATTTTGGCAATATTAATCAATTATAAAGCATTCCAGGATTTGGAGACAATAGGAATTAAGAGACATTTTCCTTGAGGACATCCACTGGCAGCATTTCATTAATCACAATCTGAGAAAATTACTCACAAAGTAGTAGGAATAGAAGCATCATTGGTAGTGTGTCAAAGAAGAGGACAAATTTGTGTATTTTCCACCCCCTTGTTGGAGACTATCTTAGTTAAACATTCTAAACCAGGAATGACTTTTAAATTGCCTCTTATTCTGATCTCTGGGAAAATCCTATAGGATCTCATGTGAAACTGAAAAAGTTTTTTTTTTTTTTTCATCAGAAACTGAAGCCACCTAATAAGGAGATTATTATTATTATTATTATTATTATTACTATTTTACTTTTTACTTCTTATGTAAATTTCAAACAAGTAAGTAGAAAATATAAAAATAGATTCTTTTTAAGGTAGAGATTTTACTCATTTTCCCCTATCCTCCTTCCCTCCCTGACACTACAGATATTTCAAAATTATTTAAAAGAAAGGTTTATGTAGTTTATTTTGCAAGGTTTACTTTTGTAATTTTTGTTGAGATGTATTATATTCCTTGATCTCTCCAACAGTTTCATTTAATACTTATCTTATTTTTTATAGAGGAGGAGCTGAGAAAATATTTGTTGAGTTGAAATGAATTGAGTTTTGAAGGAAAGATGGTGAAAGTAAAAAGTCTAAAAGAAAGTCATGTTCCTTCCATTGAATTTGCTCACAGTGCTTACAGGCAAGGATCACTATTCATAAGAGAAGTAAGCCACTTTATCTAATTTTCTCACTTCCTGGATGATGAAACTGAGGCTCAAGCAGGCCAATACCATTTGTCCAAAGTTACATAAGAAATAAACACTTAAAAGAGGATTTGAATCCAAGTTCTGAGACTCCAGTTGTAGTTTCCTTCCTACTCAGCCTTCAGCACAGTAATTTGAGGGGAAAGGAAGAACGCATTATGTGTGAAAACCTGGATCTTTTAGTCCATGTGGACCAAGAAATAGAACATGTTTCATGAATTTAAAACAACCTACAGAACTATCTGTTGGTTGTTAACCCCATCAACATTATATGTAGTAACTCCTAACCAAAGTAAGTCCTTCCTTTCTTGGATAGTGACAAAGAAAAGGGTCTCCCGGAGTATAGAATACTGATGTTTCAGAGTGATGAGGGATATAAATGAAGAGAGGAAGATCTCTTATACATATATTTTGCTTAGGGGCAGGCTCCCAATATAATTTATGTCATATCTCATGGGTGAGGCAAGCACTATGTCTCATATACTCAAAATGTGAAGTTTTCAATAAGCTAAATGAATGTTGTTCAGTAAAATGTCCTAGGAGGCCAGAAACCTATATAAGGAACATTTTAAACACCTTCTTTTGTTCAAAAAGTCACCCATTATTATTCAATTTAATTTAAATCTACAGGCATTTATTAAGCACCTATTGTGCTAGGTGAAGTTCTTCAAGAATTTTATAATTCAATAAGGTTTAAGAAGTATGTGCAACTTAATAACACATTAGATAGAATAATAAGAACAAAGGAACAGGATCTAGATAGTTCAATAATTTCAAAGAAGACAATCATGTTTAGCCAGAAGGCTGGGGAAGGCTTCACGGAGGAGGATATCTAGAGCTAGATACAGAAGCTTGTCCTTAACAAAATATATTTATAGCTATATCTAGGATTTGTGTGTATGCATGTACATATACACATATACATAAATCCCAAATTAAGAATCTCTACTTTAAAGCTTTTAACGATTCATGAATACCAATGGTTCATTTGTTGGTTATTCATCATTGTTGCTACACATCTAAATCATCTTTCTGTATGAGCCCCTGAATTTCAATATAACTAGTTTCTTTTATAATTCTATGTATTTTATACATTTAAAGGCATGGTTCTGAGAAGGGGGTTTACCAAATTGTCAATGGGATGTAGACACTAAAAAGTTATGAACATTTGATCTAGAAATATTTTCCTAGCACTTTAGGTGAATCCCCTGTCTAGACTTTATGGGAATAAATGACAACTGTGTAAGATAAGAAAGTGTAGAAGGGCTGCAAACCACTTTGTTGTAGAAATAGCCTGACCAATGACATTATAGATTCATCAAAGTACCAAGTAAAAGTATATTACTTTGTTTTGACAATATTATTAGATCATCAATAACTACTTGGTCAAATGCCTACTTTCCTATCTGTCTAAAATTTGTGTAATGATCTATAATCATATTGAAGGTATTACTGATATGAGAATATTTGAAATGAACAAGCAGGTTTTCCTAAATGATATTTTATAATAGACTATATCTAGCATTGTACACCTGATGGAAATGTGTAAATAACACAAAATCCTTGCGTACTAAATATTAAAAAATATTTGAATTGGGAGTATGAATCTTTCTTATTGCTCTGCTCTAACAAGGTCTCTCTCATGTCCTTGTAAAAATTATATAATATTCCCTGAAAAATAGAACAACAATGATAACCTTGTTTGACTTTTCCTTCATTAAAATAAAGTGAGTCATGAAGTAGGGAAACAGTCTTACCAAAGATATTCATCACAGTCGTCAGGGAGATCAAATAAAGAATCAAAGGTGAAGAGGAATTTCCAAGAGATGAAGATACACTCTAGATGTTTCTGTTTGTAGGACAATATTTCATTATGTCTAGCATCTTAGATGTTACAGAACCTTACAAATGAGACCATAATCACAAAGCAAGCTAGCTCTCTTTGGCGAAAAAGGAGAACAAATGTGCACTATACAGATTTAATATGTAATTGATTGTACAACCCATAAACTCATTCATCAATATATTTATTTTGGAATGACAATGGAAACATTCAATGAGTTGGGCACAGAATTGAAAGGAATAAATAGAGTGGGCTGAATTGCCTTTAGGAATTCAAAAATTTCTTTTAATTAACCCAAATCTCTCTCTTAAGCAATCTTTGCTTAACTATCTTTTTAATATGAATATTATTTCAATGCTGATGTGTCTTTGTAAGTTATGAAACATTATACCTAAAGGGCAATGGAGATGTATGTGGTAGACATGAACCAACTACAATACAGTACTAACATAAAGTAACAAAGGATAGCAATAAAGACTTTTATCCAAGAACTATATAATCAGAAAGGAAGATGGTTTGTTCATGTTTCAAGAGTATGGGATAAGTGCTTTGTCAACATGTTTACTTAGTATTATCCTGGCATAAAAAGAACTCAAGATCACTAGCATTTGGGGTGAGTCCCCTAATATAAATCAGTGGGAGGACATGACCAAGATTTGTAAGGGATGAGTTGGCATTGTTGGGTTATGATACTCATCTTGGGAAGGAGTACTCTCATAGACAAGAATGTATTTTTCATACATTTTCTTTCTTTTCTTTTTTTAATTAATTTTCTTTCAAAACATATGGTTTGGACATTTCTTCAACATTAGATCTTGCAAAACCCTGTGTTCCAATCCCCCCCCCCTTCTCCCACACCTTCCTCTAGATGGCAAGTAGTCCAATATATGTTAAACATGATAGAAATATATGTCAAATCCAATATATGTATACATATTTATACAATTATCATCCCTCACAAGAAAAAAGAGAAGCAAAATAAAATGCAAGCAAACAACAACAAAAAGAGTGAAAATATTATGTTGTGAACCACACTCAGTTCCCACACTCTTCTCTCTGGGTATAGATGGCTCTCTTCATCATTGAACAATTGGAACTGTTTGAATCATCTCATTGTTGAAGATAACCATGTCCATCAGAATTGATCATTGCATAATCTTGCTGTTGCCCTGTATAATGATCTCCTGGTTCACTTAGTATCAGTTCATATAAGTCTCTCCAGGCCTTTCTGAAATCATTATGTTGGTTGCTTCTTACAGAACAATAATATTCCATAACATTCATATACCATAATTTATTCAGCCCTTCTCCAATTGATTCAGTTTCTAGTTTCTTGCCACTACAAAAAAAGGCTGGCACAAACATTTTTGCACATGTGGGTCCCTTTCCCTCTTTTAAGATCTTGTTGATTGTTGATTGAAACAAGTTGAAACCCTGCTGGATCAAAGGGTATACATAGTTTGATAACTTTTTGAGCATAGTTCCATATTGCTCTCCAGAATTGTTGGATCCATTCACAGTTCCACCAACAATGTATTAAGGTCCCACTTTTTCCACATCTTCTCCAACATTTGTCATTATCTTTTCCTGTCATTTTAACCACTTTGAGAGGTATTTAGTATTATCTCAGAGGTATCTCAATTTGCATTTCTCTGATGAATAGTGATTTAGAGCACCTTTTCATATGACTAGAAATAGTTTCAGTTTCTTCATTTGAAAATTGTCTGTTCATATTCTTTGATCATTTATCAATTTAAGAATGGCTTGAATTTTTATAAATTTGAGTCAATCTCTATATATTTTAGAAATTATGTCTTTAGCAGAACTTTTGAATGTAAAAAGAGTTTTCCCAATTTATTTCTTCCTTTCTATTCTTGTCTGCATTAGTTTTGTGTGAAGCCCGAGTCAACTCCCTGTTGACCTCAGGATCAGTCAGAGTCAGGATCAGCAAAAGTCCTTAGTCTTTAGAGGGAGAAGTAAAGGAGATGGAGAAAACTCCATGAGGCTCGCTTCTCCTTGTCCTCCTGCAATGTAACTCTGGCTTGTCTTAGTCCACCCCTTAATCCCACCTATAATTATACACTAAAAGATCAAGCCAGCACAGAATAGTGAGAAAGGCCATTGTCCAAGCATATACTAATAGAGTATTGTCCAATAGGTAATTAGCCTTAAGTGCTCAGTTGTCTGATTCCAGTGCACCTGTTTAGAGTTTTAGCCCTTTACAATTTTGTTTGTACAAAAACTTTTTAACTTAATATAATCAAAATTATTTATTTTGTGGTCAATAATGATCTTCAGTTCTTCTTTAGTCACAGATTCCTTCCTCCTCCACAAATCTGAGAGGTAAACTACCCTGTGTTCTTCTAATGTGTTTATAATATCATTCTTTATGCCTAAATCATGAACCCATCTCAACCTTATCTTGATATGTGGTGTTAGGTGTGGGTCAATGCCTATTTTCTGCCATACTAATTTCCAATTTTTCCAGCAGTTTTTGTAAGTTCGTATCCCAAAAGCTGGAATATTTGGGTTTGTCAAATGGTAGATTGCTATAGTTATTGACTATTTTGTCCTGTGAACCTAACATATTCTACTAATTGACTATTCTATTTCTTAGTCAGTACCAAATGGTTTTGATGACCACTGCTTTATAATATAGATTTAAATCTGGTACAGCTAAGTCACCTTCATTTACATTTTTTCATCAATTCCCTTGAAATTCTTGACCTTTTCTTCTTCTAAAGGAATTTTGTTGTTATTTTTTTCTAGGTCATTAAAATAGTTTCTTGGGAGTTTGATTGGTATAACACTAAATAAATAGATTAGTTTAGGGGGTATTGTTATCTTTCTTACATTTGCTCAAACTATCCGAAAGCACTTGATATTTTCCCAGCTGCAAAAAGTTATGAAACTGTGCATACCCTTTGATCCAGCAGTGTTTCTACTGGGCTTATACCCCAAAGAGATACTAAAGAAGGGAAAGGGACCTGTTTGTGCCAAAATGTTTGTGCTAGCCCTGTTTGTAGTGTCTAGAAGCTGGAAAATGAATGGATGCCCATCAATTGAAGAATGGCTGAGTAAATTGTGGTATATGAATGTTATGGAATATTATTGTTCTGTAAGGAATGACTAGCAGGATGAATACAGAGAGGACTGGCAAGACTTACATAAACTCATGCTAAGTGAAATGAGCAGAACCAGGAGATCATTATACACTTCAACAACGATACTGTTTGAGGATGTATTCTGATGGAAGTGGATCTCTTCGATAAAGAGAGCTAATTCAGTTTCAATTGATCAAGGATGTACAGAAGCAGCTACACCCAAAGAAAACACACTGGGAAATGAATATAAACTGCTTGCATTTTTGTTTTCCTTCCCAGGTTATTTATACTTTCTGAATTCAATTCTCCCTGCGCAACAAGAAAACTGTTCGGTTCTGCACACATATATTATATCTAGGATATACTGTAACCTATTCAACATGTAAAGGACTGCTTGCCATCTGGGAGAGGGGATGGAGGGAGGGAGGGGAAAAATCGGAACAGAAGTGAGTGCAAGGAATAATGCTGTAAAAAAATTACCCTGGCATGGGTTCTGTCAATAAAAAGTTATTAAAAAAATAAAATTTAAAAAAAGATATTTTCCCAGCTGTTTAGATCTGACTTTATTTGTGTGGAAAGTGTTTTGTAGTTTTACTCATATAGTTCCTGACTTTCCCTTGGCAGACAGATTCACAAATATTTTATACTATTGACAGTTATTTTAAATGGAATTTCTCTTTGTATCTCTTACTGTTGGATTTTGTTAGCAATGTATAAAAATGCTGATGATTTATGTGGATTTATTTTGTATCCTGAAACTTCACTAAAGTTGTGCATTATTTCTAAGTAAATCTGCAAAAAGTGATAATTTAGTCTCCTCCTTATCTACTCTAATTCCTGTAATCGCTTTTTCTTCTCTTATTGCTGCAGCTAGCATTTCTAATTGAATATTGAATAGTAATGGTCATGGTTGGCAACCTTGTTTCACCCCTTGATCTTACTGGGAATGGTTCCAATTTATCCCCATTACATATGATGCTTGCTGATATGATAGTTTTAAATAGATGCTACTGACTATTTTGAGGAAAAATCCATTTATTCCTATACTCTCTAGTGTTTTTAATAGGAATGGATTTTGGATTTTGTCGCATGCTTTTTTGGCATCTATTCAGATAAGCATCTGCTTTTTGTTAATTTGCTTATTGATATAGTCAATTATGCTAATAGTTTTCCTAATATTGAACCAGCCCTGTAATCCTGGTATAAATTCTACTTGGTCATGGTGTATTATATTTGAGATGACTTTTTGTAATCACTTTGCTAATATTTTATTTAAGATTTTTGCATCGATATTCATTAGAGAAATTGGTTTATAATTTTCTTTCTGTGTTTTCATCCTACCTGGTTTAGGTATCAGTGCCATGTCTATGTCATAAAAGGAGTTTGGTAGGAGTCCTTCATTCCCTATTTTTTCAAATTGTTTATATAATATTGGAGTTAATTGTTCTTTAAATGTTTAGTGGAATTCACATGTAAATCCATCTGGCCATGGAGATTTTTTTCTTAGGGAGTTGATTAATAGCTTGTTCTATTTCTTTTTCTAAAATGGGACTATTCAAGTAATTTATTTCTTCTTCTATTAACCTGGGCAATCTAAATTTTTGCACATATTCCTCCTTTTCACTTAGGTTATCAAATTTATTGGCATAAAGTTGGGCAAAATAACTCCTAATTATTGCTTTAATTCTCTCTGCATTGGTGGAAAGTCCTCCCTTTTCATTTTTGAGACTAACGACTTGATTTTCCTCTTTTCTTTTTCTAATCAAATTAACTAAAGGTTTATCTATTTTTTTTTAAATAAAACCAACTCTTAGTTTTGTTTATTAATGCAATAGTTTGTTTTTTACTTTCAATTTTATTAATTTCTCCTTTTATTTTTAGAATTTCAAGTTTGATATTTGATTGGAGGTTTTTAATTTGTTCTTTGTCTAGCTTTTTCAGTTGCAAGCCCAATTCATTGATTTTCTCTTTCTCTATATTACGCAAGTAAGAATCTAGAGATATAAAATTTCCCCTTATTATTTCTTTAGTTATATCCCACAAATTTTGTCATGTTGTCTCATTATTGTCATTGACTTGGATCAAATTATTAATTGTGTCTATGATTTGCTGCTTCACCCATTTATTCTTTAGGGCTAGATTATTTAGTCTCCAATTACTTTTTGGTTATTTTCCCCTGGCCTTCAATTGAATGTAATTTTTATTGCAATGTGATCTGAAAAAAATGCATTTACTATTTCTGCCTTTCTGCATTTGATTTTGAGGTCTTTATGTCCTAATATATGGTCAATTTTTGTATAGGTTCCATGAACTGTGGAGAAGAAAGTATACTCCTTTCTGTCTCCATTCAATTTTCTCCAAAGATTTATCATACCTAACTTTTCTAGTATTCTATTTATCTCTTTAACTTCTTTCTTATTTATTTGTGGTTTGATTTATCTAGCTCTGAGAGAGCAAGGTTGAGATCTCCCATTATTATAGTTTTGCTGTCTATTTCTTCTTGATATTGCTTCATTATCTATGATACTCTTTAGCAAGATATAGTTTCCTCCTTATCTCTTTTAATTAGATCACTTTTTGCTTTTGCTTGATCTGAAACCAAGATGGCTACCTGTGATGACCACATATTTAAAATCAGCCAGAGTCAGGAATTCAGGTTAAGGGGATAATCTTCAATCTTTATTGAAGTGAAGAGGTGAATAAGGATTGTGATAGCAATATGGGCAGCTGCGACAGGAAGTCAGCTAACAGAGGGGAATCTGAGCTGAAAGGCCATCACAATGGCAATGAGAGCAGTCTCTCCTTCCCCTTCCTTTTCCACTCCCCTGCCTCCACCCACCAAAATTGTCATTTCCTATACAACACATCAGGACTTGCACAAAGAGTGGGTGGGGGCCATTCTTTCTCCAAGCTTATATATTAATAGAGTATGGTCCAATTACTATTTAGCCTCATGTGCTTGGGACCTCAGTGCATCAACCCCAGCCTCAGCCCATTACATCTCCCGCTTTTTTTTGTTTTAGAACACAGGTGGTCATGCCATCTCTGACTCCTCAGGGAGGTCAGAGCCCCCAAGGAGAGGAGATCACACCCTCCCTGACTTCTCAGGAAAGGAGGTGAAAGCACCGAAAAGGAGGTCATCACGACCCCCCCTGACTTCTCAGGAAGTCAGGTGAAAGCACTAAAAAGGAGATAATCATGCCCCCCTCTGACATCTCAGGAAGGGAGATGAAAAGCACCAAAGGGAAGTGGGGGTTGCTAGCAGGTTTCTGGGCTGAAGGGCCTTATTATGCACAAACCCATCAGCATTACACAGAGGCCCGGGTTGATGCACTGAGGTCCCAAGCACATGAGGCTAAATAGTAATTGGACCATATTCTATTAATATATAAGCTTGGAGAAAGAATGGCCCCCGCCCATTCTTTGTGCAAGCTTATATATTAATAGAGTATGGTCCAATTACTATTTAGCCTCATGTGCTTGGGACCTCAGTGCATCAACCCCAGCCTCAGCCCATTACATCTCCCACTTTTTTTTGTTTTAGAACACAGGTGGTCATGCCATCTCTAACTCCTCAGGGAGGTCAGAGCCCCCAAGGAGAGGAGATCACACCCTCCCTGACTTCTCAGGAAAGGATGTGAAAGCACCGAAAAGGAGGTCATCACGACCCCCCCTGACTTCTCAGGAAGTCAGGTGAAAGCACTAAAAAGGAGATAATCATGCCCCCCTCTGACATCTCAGGAAGGGAGATGAAAAGCACCAAAGGGAAGTGGGGGTTGCTAGCAGGTTTCTGGGCTGAAGGGCCTTATTATGCACAAACCCATCAGCATTACACAGAGGCCCGGGTTGATGCACTGAGGTCCCAAGCACATGAGGCTAAATAGTAATTGGACCATATTCTATTAATATATAAGCTTGGAGAAAGAATGGCCCCCGCCCATTCTTTGTGCAAGCTTATATATTAATAGAGTATGGTCCAATTACTATTTAGCCTCATGTGCTTGGGACCTCAGTACATCAACCTGAGCCTCAGCCCATTATGGCTACCCCTGCTTTTTTTTTTTTTTTTTTTTTTTTTAATACTTCACCTGAAGCAAAATAGTTTCTATTCCAGGCTTTTGCCTTTACTCTGTATGTATCACTCTGCTTTAAATGTGTTTCCTGTAAACAATGTCTTGTAGGGTTTATGCCTTTTTATCCAATCTGCTATCTGCTCCTGCTTTATGGAAGAGTTCACTCCATTCACATTTACAGTTAAAACTACTAATTCTGTATTTCTCACCATCTTATTTATCCCAAATTATATTTTTGTCTTTTCTTTTCCTCTTCCCCTCCTTATCAGTATTTTACTTATGAGTACCATTTGCCTCAAGCAGCCCTCATTCTTTAGAGCCCCTCCCCTTTTCTTATACTTTTCCTCTACTATTTTTTTGTTTTCCCTTCTATTAGCCTACCCCTTTCCTTTTCTCTTTTCCCCTCCCACTTTTCTATAAGGTGAGAGAACTTTCTCTATGTAACCAAATATGTCTAATATTTTCTCTTTGAACCAAATCTGATGAGATGAAGATTCATGGAATGTTCTTCCCCCTCCATTCTTTTTCTCAATTATAACAGGTTTTCTTTGCCTCTTTGTGAGATGTAATTTCCCTCATTTTATCTCCACTTTCTCCTTTTTCTGGCATAATCCCCTTTCCACCTATAGTTTCTTTTTATAATGTAACAGTAAAATTAAATTATACATGTGTAATGATTGCATTTGGCACCCAGAGTGTATTAAAATCAACCAGAGTCAGAATAAGGAAAAATTCTTGAGATTTATTCTTTGCAGAGTGAAGGGGAATGGTGATATGAAATGAGAGTAATCATGACACGAATCTGGCCAGCAGTGCTCTGGCTCTCACACTCCACTCACTAAATCCTCTACGCAATCTCCTATATAACACATCAAACTTGCACAGAGAGTGGGCGGGGCCATTCTTTGTTTAAGCATATATTAATAGAGTATTGTCCAATTTCTAATTAGCCTCAAGTGCACGGACCGGACCTCAGTGCATTTGCTCAGCTTCAGCCCATTACATACACGCATTATCTATGTATACCCATAATAGTGACGCAGTTCTCAAGAATTCTTTTCTTATTACCTTTTATGATTTTCTTGAGTTCTGTATTTGGAAGTTAAATTTTTTGTTCAGCTCTGGTCTTTTCATCAGAAATAAATGGAATTCACCTGTATTGTTGAATGTCCCTCTTCCTTCCTGAAAGAAAATGCTCTGTTTAGCAGGATAGTTTATTCTTGGCTAGATTCCAAGTTCTTTTGCCTTTGGGAATATCAGATTTTAGACCCTTTGATCCTTTAAGGTGGAAATTGCTAGGTTCTGGGTAATCCTTATTGTAACTCCTCAGTATTTCAATTGTTTTGTTTTTGTTTTTGTTTTTTTGGCTGCTTGCAATATTTTTTTCTTTGGTCTGATAGTTCTGAAATTTAGCCAGCATATTCTTTGGAGTTTTAATTTTGGCGTCTCTCTCAGGAGGTGTTTTGTGAATTTTTTCAATGGTCATTTTATATAGAGTACCTCAGATAATGTGGAACTCTGGGAAAAATATACTTGAAGCAAAGATATGGCAGGGTGTTTATTCAGTGTGACTGATGAGATAATGGAGTTCTAGTTCACATATACTTAGTACTTAGTGTGATGTAATGGTTCTACAGTTGTGACATGCTCAGTGTTCTATAGTGATGTAATTGTACTAAGGTATTTAAGGACTGAGAGGATTTGAAATAAGTAGATTCAAATGTGTGTATGCCTGAGCTCGAGCCCAGACTCCAGACTCCAGACTTCAGACTCCAAACTCTAGACTCCAGACTCTAGACTCTATTCCTGACCATCCTCGTGGTGACTCTCCTGCTACAAACAAGAACCATCCAGAGATCCTCCAGAAAGCTAGCCTAGACATTACAATTTTACCTTCTGATTTTATAACATCAGGGCAGTTCTCTTTGATGATTTCCTAAAAATAGTGTCTAGGCTCTTTTTTTCATCTTGGTTTTCAGGAAGTCCAAAAATCCTTAAATTGTCTCTCCTAGATTTATTTTCCAGGTCAGTTGTTTTCCCTAGTACGTATTTTACATTTTCTTCTATTTTTTTCATTTTTTAAATTTTGCTTGACTGATTCTTGTTGTCTCATCACGTCATTCATTTCCATTTGTTCAGTTCTGATTTTTAGTGAATTATTTCCTTCATTTACTTTTTTTAGTTCTTTTTGTATTTGTCCAATTGAATTTTTAAATGAGTTGTTTTGTTCTATGGAATTTTTTCCATTTCACAAATTATATTTTTTATGGTACTATTTGCTTTTTTCATTTCACAAATTCTGCTTTTGAGGGGGTTGTTTTCTCTTTCCATTTCATAAATTCTCTTTTTCAGGGAGTTCTTTTCTTTTTCCATTTTGTCAAATCTATTTTTAAGGAGATGTATGCTTTTTCCATTTCACTAAGTCTATTTTGTAATGAATTTTCTTTAGATAATTTCTGTTTTCTTTTCCAAAACTTCTTGTAAAGTTCTAATTTCCTTTCCCCATTTTTCTTCCAGTTCTCTTTTAAGATCTTTTATAATTCTTCTAACAGAGCCTTGTGTGATAGGGACCAATTTATATTTACCCTTTGGGGCTTCATCTGGAGATAATCTACTTTTAGTTTCTTCAGGGTTTGAGATTTGTTCTTTTCTTTCACCATAGAAACTATCTATGGTCAGAGTTCTTTTTGCTTTTTTTTATTCATTTTTTACAAAAAGTTGATATTTGATTTTAGGGTAAGGGAGATTGTCCAAGCTTCCTGTATAAGCCACAGCAGTTGCACTGACTGACTTCAGGTGCTAGGTGGGCATTGCCAGATCTCATGGAATTCTGGCATTTCAGGGTTCTCTATTTATCTTTTTTGTTTGTGTTGGATGTTTTATAACTTCTCTGCTGATCTACTGGATTGCATCTAGGGCAGAGCATCCAATATTACTGTAGATCCTTTCTCCAGCCCCAGGTCTGTGCTACCTGCACTTAATGTCTGTGCTCTCCCTGCTGCACTTGGCCTCCCTCCCTCCATACCATATTGAAACAGACCTTTTCTGGTGATCTTTGAAATTATCTTCTTCTGGTAATTTGTTGGATTCCCAACATTTGTGGATTCTGCCAGTCCAAAATTAATTCAGAGGCTGGATGTGCTGATTAGTCTGAGAGTCATGGGAGAAGGTCAGAAAGTAATATGTGTCCTCTCCACAATCTTGGCTCCATCTCTTTCATACATTTTCTATTAAGTTTAAAGATCAGATCACTCTTTACTTGAATGAAAATTTTCAAAGTCTTTCAATTTCTTCTTCATTCTTTGTAGAAAACCTCTGTAACATATAAAGATTTAAGCTTCTGAAATAATAATTCACTCTTTGTTTTTAAAAAAAATTGTTGGAAAAACTGGAAAGTAGTCTTATAGAATTTGGGTAATTGATCCTGGATAAATGAACTGGATATAAAAAAAGACATTGTATGTAAATAAAAAGACCATAGAATATATTATCTATCAGAATTATGGATAAGAGAAAATTTTATGAATAAGCAAGATATATGGATCATTGGGAGATATGAAACAAGTAATTCTGGTAACATTAAATTTAAAAGGTTTTGTATAAATAAAATCAAAGTAGCAAAGATTAAAAACTGAAAATGGGTGGTATTTTATGTATAGTTTCTTGGTTAAAGGTTTCATATCCCAAATCTGTAAATTATCAAATTTATGAGTATATGACTAATTCTCTAAATGAAAATGGTCAAAGTATGTGAACAATTTTAATGAATAAATCAAAGCTATCTGTAGTCTTATAAGATGCTCTAAATCATTATTGATTGGAGATGTGCAAATTAAAATAACTTTGAGATGTTATTTCACCCATATCAGAATTTAAAATGTAACAAAAATTTTATTTTTTAAAAGTTCAAAAATAGAACTTTCCTACCCATACTCCTACCTTAAAACCTGAAATTTTTTTATTTAGATTCAGTCTACAAGTTTACTTTAGTCTCATCTTTGACTCTCAAATGCAGATGAATCAGACTTCTGATTCTAGAGTACATTTTGAGAGATTCTGTTAATTTAGCTAATGGCTCACTTTTCCTATTGAACAGAGTTTAAGGAATGGAACTGCAGGAGCTAATTCCATTTGAGTATGTGAAATTAAAGGGTTGAGAGATGATTGCATGAATAAGTAAGAAAAGCACTTTACTCTTTCAAATAAATGTAGAATATGTGGCTAGATGAAAAATATTAAAAGAATAGCACCCGAAGAAAGGCAGAAACAATTTACTCTGCATTTTATGTTATTGATAAATGGAAAATAATCTATAGTGATATGTTTAAAAACTATGTACTATGACTAATTTGTTTTATTTTTGCTCATTTAATTGTGAAGCATGCAACCATTTTAGTATCTTTGCCAAGAAAACCCCAAATGAATCCATAAAGAATCAGGCAATTGAAATGACTGAACAAGAATTGAACAACAAGGTTGAATCATTTAATAATTGTAGAAAGACAATGGAAAGATGAATTGAAGATTAACTTTTCATTTAATCTTAGATTCTCTTTTAATGTTCATATACTTGTATGTGGAGATATAACTATTTTATGCTGTTCAGTTCTGTTAAAAATGTCCATTGTTCCTACAATGTAAGATGCATTTTGTACTTAAAGTATTAGAATGCACCATCTGGGACACATCATATGTTCATATTTCTTCAAAAGAATCTCCAAATCATACTTCTGGGACTTTGCAGCTAATGAAGCAGAAAAAAAAATGGATAGAAGCAACAACTGCATGAAGTGCACTCAGTTTATTGGTTCATTTCATATTAAACTTGCAGAGAAAAGGGCTATTAATATGCAATTAATTAAATATTAATAATTATATACATATATTATATTAATTGAACATCAGTTGGAGCATACCTAACATATTTGAAGATCAATTAAGATATAATGTATATGAAAACATTTTGTTATGGTGAAGTGGTGTATCATGATAAATTGTTTTCTTATTTGGAAAATTTCTAGCAAATAATTTCTTTTAAAGACTAATTTTGATTGTAAAGTAATATTTTTATGAAATGAGAAATAGCTGGGAAAAATGAGGAAAGATATACAGGGGATTTGTTTTAGGGCATGGTGGGGGGGTACAAGTAAAAACAGAGAATGTATTTTGAAGACAAATGTTTATTTTCAAATATAAGCATTACTTTAGAGATCCTATATAATCATTCTTGGGCATTCTACTCTTGAAATCAGTATACAAAGAATGTTACTCAATTTGTCTTCTGGGAAATAAAGTAATTGCATATTAGCTTATCTAAATTCTTTACTTTGCCTCACAGTACAAGATTGTCTCCTTTATGTTGTAAGTATCACTGAGCAATGAGATATTCTACATAAATTTTCTAGACACTGAAGCCCTATTATTTGAACACAAAATATTTTTATATTAACTAATTTTGATGGAAAATTTCCTAAAATGTGTCACTCAAATCTTTTCCCTTCTTATAAAAATATACTTCAATGCATTAAGAAATTGTACTTTTGTTTCTTGAGTTGTTCCCTCCACTGATGCAGATCACATCTGTTTGTTAAGTCTGTCACTGACTTAGCAGATAGTCTTTAGGAATTGCTGTGGCTAATAAGTCCGTCATCATGTGTTAGAATTCTTACAAGGTGCTAAGTCACTGGAATTGATAGAGACAGTAATTATCTAATTTAGCATGATACTTAACAGTTCTCTAGTTCACTAATGAACTTAGTACTTATTAGAGTTTACACCTTTAAGAGAGCATATATAAGCTAGGAGCCTCAACCAGGATGCACTTTGGGAAGCCCACTAACCCACAGACCCACTCTCAGAGGCGGAGTCAGATTCATTCCAGCTTCCACCTTTGTGCTGACTGGAGATTCGAAAGAAGAGAGGCTGAAGCTGGCAGAGACAAAGGACTAATGGCAAGAGCTCTCAGAACCAAGGACAGAGATAGGCCTCTAAGAAAGCTAACTGGGTTATTTTGAAGGAGACAATAAAGGATCTGGACTTTAACTCCTGGCTGAATTTGAGTTGATTATTACTCTGAACTGAAACTAAGGCTGCCTCCCGAAGCCGCCCAAGAAACCTGGTCCCAGACAACAATATATTTTAGAGAAGTACATTACAACCATGTGGACAACTTGGAGCCTCAGATCCATGGAATTTCATTATATGGTTACTCAGATTAGGGGCATAGATGTCATCACAGAGTTAAATCCTGACCCTTTAGCCATTGTGTTAGGGCCTGCCTAAACTTGTGTTATTCTGGAAAAGTTTTTGAAAACCCAGAATAATCTCTGTGCTATGAAAAGACGTTGGAGTAGCATGGAAAGAAGTCAATGAATTATCTGGTACATATTTTATACCCTTGTCTTTATTAACTGGAATTATTATTATGAAGATCAGATTTTTTTAACCAATTAATAAAAAAATCATTAAGCACCTACTATGTGCCAGGTACTGTAAAAGAAATACTTTCAAGGACTATTGAGAAGTATTGAGTTCTTTTCCCTTATTCTAAACAGTCCAAGATTATTGTAGTTTTTTAAAAATTATTGTGGTTAATTTTTTAAATATATTTTAAACTTAAATGCAAAATAGGAAAAGAAAACAAAAACATTGCTATGTACATAGCAGAATATAAGAACAGAATCAATATACAGCAATAAATTTCCATTTCAAGAAAACCTATATAATAACTATATTATTTAACTATAAAAACTACACATTGTTTTCAATGTTCATCTTTTTTTTTTTTACTGGGCAATTGAGATAAAGTTACTTGCCCAAGGTCACGCAGCTAGGAAGTATTAAGTATCTGAGTCCAGATTTAAGCTCAGGTCCTCCTGACTTCAGGGCTGGTGCTCTATCCACTGCACCACCTAGCTGCCTATATGTCCATCTTTTCTTGTTTCCTTTTAGCTTTTCTTGTTTTCTGCTGTGTAGTTTTTACTCTTATTTTTTCTTTCTCCTCTCTACTCTCTAAGAAGACTACAATTAAGTATAGAGATACACAAAGACATATACATGGATACCTATAAACATACACATAAACAGACAGGTATACTTGTACACATATATGTAAGACTACACTATGTTTATTTCTATTTGTCATCTAGTTCCCAGAAAATGGATAGCATCTTCCTTCTTGTGGTTATTTTTGCATTTTTTTTCCTTTCTGTTGGTTGCACCTTCTACTGTTTCACTATTTCAGGCAGGTCATTTTCACTCTTTATTTCATTCTATTTTCATCAGACCAACCATCTTGCCAACTGAACTAGAAATCTCTGGAGGGTTTAACCTTTTATGTCTCATCTGTAACACTTCTCTTTTGGGTCTCCATAGTTTTCACCTAGTACCAGTTTTCAGAAGATTCTAACCATTCTTTACTAATTACTATTTGGTCACCTTCCTCACTACTTCAACATCTTTCTCATTGTTCCATCTGAAGTTCTGGAACCATTCTCAAATCAGTTATACCTGGAAATTGAAAATGGAGTTTCTTTTGTGGGGAATAGCAAGAAGTCTAGTGTCAATGTATTGCAAGTTTATGGGAGGGAAAGAAGACTAGAATAGTAGGAAGAGGCCAGATTATGAAGTTTCAAAAGTTAGATCATTTTATATTTGATTTCAAAAATAATTGGGAGGCAGTGAAGTTTATTAAGGGTGATGGCAGGGTGTCTATAATATGGGCAGATCTGAACTTTAAGAAGATCAGTTTCACCACTGAGTGAAGTGGGGAAAAGCTTGAGGCAGAGAAACTAGCAGGCTGTTATACTCATTGTATGAGGTGATGATGGATTCTAATAGGGGAATGTCAGAAAAGGGGGTATATGTGCAAAACACTCTGAAGGCTGTGATGACTTGAAAAATTGGAAATGGAGAATAAGAGACTGAGGAGTTGAAAATGAAACCTACGTCAAGAGCCTGGATGACTTGAAGAATGGTGGAAACTTTAATAATAATGAAGAAATCAGGATGAGGGAAGGGTTTTGGGGAAAAAGATGAGTTCAATTTAAAAATATCTAGAGAATATCCAAATTTAGGTATCTAATAAACTGGTAGAGATGAAATACTAGAGGTTAGGGGACAAAACAGGGCTAGACAAAGAATCATCTGCAGAGATATATAATTAAAAGCATGGAGCTGATGAAATTACCAAGAGGCAAAAAAGAACCTTAGAAGACAATCTTGGAAAGTTTATTAGATTTGTAGTACAGGTTGAGATCTAGAGATACCACACTCCCCTTTCTTTCCATTTGTTTTCATTGTTTCTGTTAATATTCTCAAATTTTTATTTTTCATTTTGATATGTTGTATTTTATAGAATTATGCAAACTATATCTTAGTAACTTGGTTAGTAGTACTAAATCTGTAAAATAATTTGATTAATATCATCATGTAAAATAATTTTTTTTGCATTTTAATGATCAAATCATAGTAGAAATATTGCTTGTTTAAGCTCAATCTTACCGAGAAAACTTAGCATGCTAGGCCCTGAAGATGTAAATTAAAAAAAGAACCAATTCTTGTTCTCAAGGAGCTTACATTCCATCCAGGGAGACAATATTTACACAATACATACAGGGTAAATACAAAATAAATGTCAGGTAGTTAGAGAATCAGGACTTAAGAGTTGGATGCATTAGAAAAAGGTTGGTATAAAAGGCATTGTTTAAACTGAGATTTTTAAAGGAAATCAAGAGCAGCTAGATGGTGAAGTCACTAGAATATTAGGCAAGAAGATTCATCTTCCTGAGTTTCCTATTTGGCTTCAGACACTAATCAGCTATGTGAACCTGGGCAAGTCACTAAGTATTTGCCTCAGTTTTTTTTGTCTGTAAAATGACTTGGAGAAGAAAATGGCAAACCACTCCAACCAAGAAAATCCCAAATGCTTTCACAGTCAGACTTGACAATCAATCCCTAATTTGATAGGCTATCCCCTATCTCTCCTATCCTTATGTATTACTCTTATTCCTATATTCTACACATAAACCCCAAATTTTCTTGTCTCTTTTCTTCTTGCATGAACAACAGTAACCATACTTGGAATGCCTCCCTACTCACCTCTGCCTTCTAGATCCCTTTTGTTATTTAATTCTTTTTCAGTCAAGTCTGATTCTTTGTGACCTCATTTGGGACTTTCATGATTGGAGTGATTTACCTAGCATTCTAGTCACTGCACCACCTAGCTGCTCTAGATTTCCTTCAACAAATGTTCTCCTGGTTCTGCCCATCTCAGTTTGTACCAATTCATGTAAGTCTTTCCAGGTTCTTTTAAATAATCCTGCTTATCATTTCTTATATATAGCACAATAATATTCCATTACCATCAAACTTGTTTAGTTTGGAAACTCCAACTGAACAAGGGTTGATTGTAATAGAATGTTATTGTGGTATAATTAATGACAAGCAGCAATATTGTACAGTGAAGAACTGTGAATTACTTAGCTATTCTCAGCAATACAGTGATCCAAGACAATCTCAAAGAACTCATGATGGAAAATATTAGCTCCAGAAAAAGAACTGATATTGTCTGAGTACAGACTGAAACTTCATTTTTTTTTTGCTTTCTTTTTCCTTTTTTCTTTATTTTTCTCATGTGTGTGTGTATGTGGGTGTGGATGGGTGGGTGTGTCTTCTTGCACAAAATGATTAATGTGGAAATGCTTATCAGATTCCTTACTATCTCAGGGAGCAGGAGGTAAGGAGGGAGTGAATATAGGGGAAGAAGGATTAGAATTTAGAACTCAAAAGGTTTTTTTTGGAAAATGTTAAAAATTGTTTCTACATATATTTGGCAGAAAAAATAAAATAATATTTTAAAAAATCCAATAGAGGAATTTATAATTGGCTAATCAAAACTGGTTATTCTAATTACTTTACTTGATTTATTTTAATGTTCTTTTGCATTTCATTACTATACCCATTGTCCTTTGGCTTTGCTTATTTCCCTCTGTACCCAGTTCATAAAAATAGTCTCAGGTGTCTTTAAATTTCTACTATTCTTTTTTTTTTTAATTTCATAATACTATCCCATTATATTCAGATGCTGCATTTAGGTCAATCATTCCCCAAGTGAAAATTGTCCAATTTGTTTCTAATTCTTTGATCTTCCAAAAAATGTGTTTTTATAAATATTTGGTATATATTAAAGCTTTCTGTCTTATGACCTTCTTGAGATATATGTCTAGTAATGTAATCTCAGAGTCAAAGGATATGAAAAATTTAGTGATAGCTTTCCCATAATTCCAAATTGCTTTTCAGAATGACTGAAGCAATTCACAGATCAGCCAGTAGAATGTATCTGTCTTTTCTTTCTCTCTCCCCTCTCCCCACAACATTGACTGAGCCTACCAGTTTTTTTGTCTGTGAGGTAAATTTGTAATTTGCATTTTTTCTTTTAATTAGATAGAGCATACTTTCACTTGATCATTTACTGTTAGCCATTCCTCTTTTGAAAATTTTCTTTTGAGCAGTTACCTATTTTGTAAAAGCTCTTAATCATATATATTTGTGTCAGTTAATTTCCTTTATAGCTTTATTCTCCCTTTTATGAGAACTATTTGATGAAAAGATTTTCACCTTTGCTTAATGGTTTCTCTTCCTATATTTGATAAAAAATTTGGGTTTTGTAAGTTTTTAAAATTTTTTATATACTCGAAGTTGTCTCTAATATAATTATTTCTATTTTCTTGACTGAACCATTTAGCAAAAATATGACCAGATATTTATACATTTTTATTTTCTCTTCTCCAAATCACTTAGTTTTTTTCACTCTGTATATATGTTGACATTTTAATGCACTTTGTTTGATACTTTATTTTAAATAAGAATTAAGCAATATTATACCCTTAACTTTTAAAAGTTAAAATAGTTTTAGCCTTCATCAAAATAATTAATAACCATGTAGTTTCCCATTATGTAATTTTTGTCATTTGTAAAATGACATTTTTGTTTCAAATTTGCATATTATGATCCTAAAATTAAATTCATTTATATTAATCATACTTGGCAAATTTGGTTTTGAAAAAATAATTTAGCTAATACTCTTGGTCAGTTTACATGGGGAATAGCACTAATCAAAATAGTCTTCTTCCTATATTCTCTTCACTTTCTCTCATCCCTCATTGCCTTCAGTAGATATATCTACTACAACTTGACAGAATGTAATGTTAATAGCAGGAATGCTTTCTTCTAGATTCATCAGAAGAACCTATATTCCTGGGGCACCCTTGAAAATTCCTTATTTATAATCTCGTTCTTTATGCCTAGGTCATAGACCCATTTTGATCTAGGCATAAAGAACGAGATTATAAATAAATTAGAGGAACATAGGATAGTTTATCTCTCAGACTTGTGGAGGAGAAAGAAATTTGTGACCAAAGATGAACTAGAGACCATTACTGATCACAAAATAGAAAATTTCGATTACATCAAATTAAAAAGCCTTTGTACAAATAAAACTAATGCAAACAAGATTAGAAGGGAAGCAACAAACTGGGAAAACATTTTCACAGTTAAAGGTTCTGATAAAGGCCTCATTTCCAAAATATATAGAGAACTGACTCAAATTTATAAGAAATCAAGCCATTCTCCAATTGATAAATGGTCAAAGGATATGAACAGACAATTTTCAGAGGATGAAATTGAAACTATTACCACTCATATGAAAGAGTGTTCCAAATCATTATTGATCAGAGAAATGCAAATTAAGACAACTCTGAGATACCACTACACACCTGTCAGATTGGCTAAAATGACAGGAAAAAATAATGATGAATGTTGGAGGGGATGCGGGAAAACTGGACACTATTGCATTGTTGGTGGAGTTGTGAATGAATCCAACCATTCTGGAGAGCAATCTGGAATTATGCCCAAAAAATTATCAAATTGTGCATACCCTTTGATCCAGCAGTGTTTCTATTGGCTTATATCCCAAAGAAATACTAAAGAAGGGAAAGGGACCTGTATGTGCCAAAATGTTTGTAGCAGCCCTGTTTGTAGTGGCTAGAAACTGGAAAATGAATGGATGCCCATCAATTGGAGAATGGCTGGGTAAATTATGGTATATGAATGTTATGGAATATTATTGTTCTGTAAGAAATGACCAGCAGGATGAATACAGAGAGGACTGGCGAGACTTACATGAACTGATGCTAAGTGAAATGAGCAGAACCAGAAGATCATTATACACTTCGACAACGATATTGTATGAGGACATATTTTGATGGAAGGGGATTTCTTTGACAAAGAGATCTGAGTTTCAATTGATAAATGACGGACAAAAGCAGCTACACCCAAAGAAAGAACACTGGGAAACGAATGTGAACTATCTGCATTTTTGTTTTTCTTCCCGGGTTATTTATATCTTCTGAATCCAATTCTCCCTATGCAACAAGAGAACTGTTCGGTTCTGCAAACATATATTGTATCTAGGATATACTGCAACATATCCAACATATAAAGGACTGCTTGCCATCTAGGGGAGGGGGTGGAGGGAGGGAGGGAAAAAAAATTGAACAGAAACGAGTGTCAATATAAAGTAATTATTAAATAAAAATTTAAAAAAAAAAAAAAGAAAATTCCTTATTTAGAATATCTCAATTCCTTTCTATTCCCCTTTCTAAAAGTTTACACCATAGATTATAATCCTATGAACTGTGGAAAAATTGTTATATTTTCCCAATAAGAAAATTGGAATGAAAATAGCTAAATGGGGTAAGCAGACTAGTATTCAATTTTCTCTGTTCTCAACACCAATCCAGTTTTAGTTGACTCCCAGGAAAGCATCCAGATGTGTACTTCTTTGCATCATTTGATTTGGACTAATAGGTCAATTTAAATTCTGTTATTAAGAAAGGAAGAGATGTTTTATAAACTCTATATCTATGCCTTCTATTCTTTTTTATTGAACCTACTTTACTCCAAATCTGTTTGTCAATATCCTTGGAATTATCTAGTAAAACACTTAGAAACAAAAACCATTAAATCAAAGCACAATAGAGAGAGAATGGTGTGTTTAATTAGAATTATCATTCATTGGACTGCAAGGAAAATTATAAATGTGATGTCATCAATAAAATACTACTACTAATAAAAATACTTTACAGAGAAGTAGCCATATGACATAATGATTTTTATTGAAGTTTTTTTTTATTTTCAAAACATATGCAGGAATGATTTTTCAACATTGACCCTTGAAAAACCTTGTGCTCCAATTCCCCTTCCCCCCATGCCCTCCCCTAGATAGCAAGCAATCCAATATTTGTTAAACATATTAAAATATAACATAATGATTATAATAGATGTTCACTCTGTGTTTAAAGTTTTCAAAGAGATTTATAAAAATTATTTAATTTGAGCCTCACCAAAAATCCCACAAAATGCTCCAGATATCATGAGAGGGGAAGAAAGATGGAAAAAAGGGTAAAAGGGGTGAGAAAGGGACAAGAAAAAGAAGCAGAAGAAAGAAGAGGAAAGGAACAGTATTTATAAACAGCTAGCTTTTTATGAACTAGTTAGTATTTATAAACAACTTTAGGGTTTAAAAATTGTTTTACAACTGCCATCTCATTTTATTTTTTTAATTTTTTTTAAATTTTTAATTTAATAATTACTTTATATTGACACTCGTTTCTGTTCCAATTTTTTTTTCCCCTCCCTCCCTCCACCCCCTCCCCTAGATGGCAAGCAGTCCTTTATATGTTGGATATGTTGCAGTATATCCTAGATACAATATATGTTTGCAGAACCGAACAGTTCTCTTGTTGCTTAGGGAGAATTGGATTCAGAAGGTATAAATAACCCGGGAAGAAAAACAAAAATGCAGATAGTTTACATTCGTTTCCCTGTTTTCTTTCTTTGGGTGTAGCTGCTTTTGTCCGTCATTTATCAATTGAAACTCAGGTCTCTTTGTCAAAGAAATCCACTTCCATCAAAATATGTCCTCATACAACATCGTTGTTGAAGTGTATAATGATCTCCTGGTTCTGCTCATTTCACTTAGCATCAGTTCATGTAAGTCTCGCCAGTCCTCTCTGTATTCATCCTGCTGGTCATTTCTTACAGAACAATAATATTCCATAACACTCATATACCACAATTTACCCAGCCATTCTCCAATTGATGGGCATCCATTCATTTTCCAGTTTCTAGCCACTACAAACAGGGCTGCTACAAACATTTTGGCACATACAGGTCCCTTTCCCTTCTTTAGTATTTCTTTGGGATATAAGCCCAATAGAAACACTGCTGGATCAAAGGGTATGCATAATTTGATAATTTTTTGGGCATAATTCCAGATTGCTCTCCAGAACAACAACTCTGTGAAGTAGGTGCTATTCATATTCATTTATAGATTGGAAACTGAAGCTCACAGAAGTTAAATGACTTGACCAGGATTATACAGCTAGTAACTGTCTAAAGACTCAGGTCTTCCAGATTCTATGCCCAGTATTCCACTATGGAAGTAATAGGAATCACTGAAGGATTTTGAACAGGAGAAAAGATGTCATCAGACCTATGTTAATTTGGCAGTTCTGCCGGGGGACAGATTTAAAAAGAGTGGGACTGAACATAGGGTGACTATTGGAATAATCTAGGTGAGAAATGATGAGAACAGTAGTGGTATAGCTAGAAAGAAGAGAATTGGACTAATGATTCAGGTGATGTGATTGTAAAGTGGAAAAAAATAAAACCATAGCAACTCATTAAAAATGGAGGATGGGGAAGAATCAAGGGATTGTTGTCTTTCTCACTGAGCCTGTCACACTTCTTTGTATGTAGCAGACACATAAATGTTTGTCAAATGATTTTTCCACTAAGGTATGGAATAATGGAAAGTGAGTTATATTTGTATTCCAGAATTTGATTTTACCAAATTTTTAAGCAAAAGAAACTCAATTTGACTGCCAAACCTTTTAGGTATCAGTTAATAATAACAACAAAATGCAAGAGAGCATGTGGAAGACCTGAGAAATGAAACAGACTTGAACTGTCACTAAGTGAAGGAAATTGTATGTGATTAAATTTGTATTGCAGTCATCAATAGATCATTAGGGAGGTAAACACACACACACACACACACACACACACACACACACACACACACACAGAATGATTCAAATTGTCTCCATGGCCCTAAATGCTGCTATTTTTATTTTCTTATCACTGGTTATTGTGAGAGTGGAGATAAGTTATTGTCTGAAACAGATGCTTCCATGACCTCCATGATCTCTTTTGGAGAAGGAAATGGCAAAATACTCCAGTATCTTTGACAGGAAAACCTTAAATAGGGTCAAAAAGAATTGAATATGACTTAAAAATTAAGTGAACAACATAAAGTTCTAATTAAGTGGTATAGATTGCCTAAGGAAGATGAATAAATGAATATTCTTTGTGCTGAATTTAGTGAGATGTATTTACAAAGGTGGAACTAAAGATTTTAGCAAAAAGCATATGATGTAAGATGATATCATGCATAAAGGACCATGCACATTAAGATGTATAAGATAGAATAATAGTACTACATGTGTTAAAGGGTAAAGTGAAAAATACATCTTTGAGTAATGTGGTCCATGGCTAGTATGAAAATGATAACTATTTATTCATTATCCATAATGAGGACAAAATAAAAGGAAATATGCTTACAATGAAAGTATATTTGACCTAGAATTTCCTAATAAATAAAAGCTGTTAATTGATTAAAAAATTATACTGTTTCTGAAATTGTCTTATTCTGGGGTCACAATGATGCTGATTTCTCTAATGAATAATTTTGAAGTTTCTGTAGTTGACACTGCAAGTGAGTTCCAGAGTTTTTCTAAAATAATAAAATTCTTCATATTGAAGGATATTTCCCTTCTAATATTCACAATGTAATTTTAATAATGATGACAATTTTAAGGTTTGCAAAGTAATTTTCTTTTTTCTGTTTTTTTCACTTTTGCCTAAGCAAATCCCCAAGTCACTTGGGGTTAAGTGACTTGCCCAGGGTCACACAGCTAGGAAGTAGTAAGTGACTAAGGCCAGATTCAAACTCAGATCCTCCTGACTTAAAGGCCACTGTTCTATCCACTTCACCATCTAGCTGTTCCAGTAATTTTTAAATATACCATTTTCTCTTTTCAGGTATCTTGAGAGGTAGGGGCTCTTATTAGCCCCATATTGTAGATGAGAGAACTGAAACAAATGAAAAGTAAATGGATTGTCTAAGGTCTGATGGCTAGTAAGAGCCTGTGGTCAGATTTGAACTTGGATCTTCCTAAATCCAAATTTAGCATTCTAGCCACAGGTAGCTGATATCTGGTCCCCCATTCTGAGGTTAGAAATGGGATATTATTAAAAATGAACAGCCAGTGTAATTCTAAAGACTGGTAAGCAATTAAACACACAATCCATCCTGGAATCTGAGTAGACTTAGACTTATTGTTGGCTACTCAGGAACAATATTGTTACTGCCCCTGCATCATATAAAGTAATGTTGTAGGACTTGTGAAAGCCTAATTCTCACCAATACCATCAATTATTCTTGTACTTATCTTTTCAAATGTAGTAAAAAACTGGACTGTTGCATCACTGTCAATACTTGAATATATATGATTTCTTAATATACATGTTACAATCTTCCTATGTGTGTGGAGTTAAGGAGAAGTCCTGCACTGGCTCTCTTGGCCATATCAACTTTGACATATATAAATTAAAGTGTTTAGTGCACTGATCTAACCTATCAATACAGTGGCATCACAATGTATCCAAAAACTAAATGAGAATTCACAATGGTCCAGATTGCAAGACCTTGACAATAGGGTAAGAAAGAACAAAGAAAGTGCGTGTTCCATATGCAAACCAATCCTTGCTTAGGCCCTGGAAGGTAACATCTTTGCTGTGTCTGCAGGTTTGAGGACATACAGTGCAGATTCTATAGGAAGGAGAGCTACCTTGAAAGGATATGTTATTCAGAATTCATTAGAACAAAGGTCAGGAAGAAGACAAAGATGTTCAGTTCACCTGGTATTAGATGATCTTGATTATACACATGACAGTGAATTTCATGGGGCTTCTAGGAAGGAATAGGATCTATGGCAAAGATTCCTCATGATTCTGCAGAGTTGTGGGTTTTTTTTTAATATTACTTACAGATGGACAACAGTGCAAACAGGTAGTTGATGCTAGATGTCAATGCCATTAATTGTTATTGATGCCTTCTGTAATATTTTCTCATAAGACCTGTTGTCAAAGTTTTTGAGTTATTCAAAATCTAGTTATTGTTCGAAGTTCAATTGTGAATATATGGTATGAAAATATCATACTGCATCATCATTGCAACAGGGCAACTCCAATGCCTCTTATGAAGGAGGTAATTGTAATAGGCTCATAGTGTCTGAGTTACAAGAGGTCATTCCTTTATCCTCCATTGTGTCCTTCAAGGAAAAATTAGACACTTGGGAGGAGGTGGAAAGAGTGTTGAGAAGATAGTAGTGTTCCACTCAGATTCAGACACTGAACAGTTCACTTGGAAGAAGTTTGTCTTTTAAGACAAAAACTAAATTGATGAAATGTTGGGACATCTAAAGGTACCTTTGATCAGATAGTTAAATATACTGGGTATCCTAGCTCTCTCTTATCATGATCTAATTGAAGCTGATTGTGAGGCCAGTATAAGTTCCTAAAGCTGTCCCCATGTTGAGAATTGCTTATGCTCAATAACAAGGCCACCTGCATGGCAAAATACAAATTAGCATGAAAGTCCTTCCTGTCAAGGTGTATGTAATTCAAGAGAAATTCTACATTTTCTTCTGTAATAATTATTTTCTCACTTCTAAGTTTTGCAAATCCCTCATGGCACTCATGTTTAAGGCTAAGCCTACATCCTTACTCATCTCACAATGTATTAAATCCAACTTAAAGGCACTGGGGATGAAAAGATTTTTGTGGGGGGTTTTCATAGAGATTATATATATATATATATATATATATATATATTTAGTCCATGTCTTTAAGGAGTTTACATATACATATATGGAATTAGTGTCTTCTGATCTATACTTATGACTAAAAACTTGTTTCTATGACTTTAAAAATTATAAATGAGAATCACTGTATCTGGAACCTTCTGTTACCATTTATTCAGACTAAGTCTTTAATGCTTTGGTCCATCTTTTGAATATGCTCAGATTGTATCCTCTATTGAGAGCCTAATCTATTAGGTGCTACAATAGATGGAGCACTAGCTCTTGAGTCAAAAGGAGCTGAGTTCAAACATGGTTTTAAAGACTAACTTAGTTGTGAGACCCAGGTCAAACCACTTAACCCTGTTTGCTTGAGTTTCCTCATCTGTAAAATGGGGTGGAGAAGAAAATGGTGAACCACTCCAATATCTTTGCTAAGAAAACCCAAATGGGCTCACAAGGAGTTGGATACTACTGAAATGACTGAATAACAACAATCAACCATGTAAATGCTTACTTCTTTCTCTCTCTTTAACCCTTTTCCTACTTCCCCCCACACACCCTTTTAATCAACTCCAGTATCTCCCTATTGCCTGCAGAATTAAATATAAAATCCTGTAGCTTATAAGACCCTTCAAAACAAGGCCCTTTCCTATTATTCAAGCCTCCTGAAACCACTATCCTATGCATAAACTCTATGCTTTAGAGCATTGGACATTGGATGTCTTGCACAGAATATCTTCTGACTGAGGGTTTTCATTAGTTGTTCCTGATGCCTGAAATGCTCTCTCTCTCCTTATCTCACCTCCTGGCTTCCCTCAAGTCTCAGCTAATATCACACAACTTAGGGGGTGGAGCCAAGATGATGAAAAGGACACACACTTCTTTCTGAGCTCTCCTGCTACCCTCACATTAAGTATATGAAATTCAGCCTCTGAAATAGCGCTGTTCCAACAGAACCCACAAATATTGGGAGTACAGTAAATTACCAGCAGAAAATAATTTTGAAGGTCACTAGAAAAAGTCTGTTTTGGTGGCAGGGGAGGAGGAGGCCAGACACAGATAGGGAGGCAGAGTATGGAAGCCAACACCGGCCAAGCAGACTCAGGGGTAGGTGCAATCTCCTGGGGCAATACAGACTCCCCATGCTGTGGACAATCTACAGGCAGGATTCTATCACAGTGTTGGCTACTCTGCCCTGGTTGGAAGCCAGTAGATCAGCAGAGAAGTTATAAAACATCCAACACAACCACAAAAGATAAAAAGTGAACCTCGAAATGCCAGAATCTCATAAGATCTGGTCACACCCACCCAGCACTGGGAGTGACTCAGCATGATCCCAGAGCAGCTGAGGCTGCTTGACTGCTGCTTCCTGGTGCCTATAGAGAAGTCCTGGAAAGCCTCCTTGCCCTAAAAGCAGATCCCAACTTTTTAAAAACAAATATGAGTAAAAAGACAAAGCAAGCTCTAACTATAGATGGCTTTTATAGTGAAAGAGAAGAATAGATTTCAAACCCTGAAGCAACTAAAAGCACATTGTCTCCAAAGGAAGCCCCCAAAGGCGATATGATCTGGTCCCCACCACAAAAGGCTCTCCTAAAAGAAATTTTAAAAACATCTTAAAAGAGAGCTAGAAGAAGAATGGGGAAAAGAAAGAAAAACTTTGCAAGATGGTTTTGAAAAGGAATATAACTCATTAAAAGATAGAATGGGAAAAGAATACAACTCCCTGAAAAACAGAATATGTAAATGGAAAAGGTAAAGAACTCCCAGGATAACAGAATTTGTTAATTGGAAAAAGAAAACAACTTCATTTGTGAAATGGGAAAAAAAGTTCTATAGAACAAAACAACTCATTTAAAAACTAGAACAAATACAAAAAGAAGTAAAAAAAAAAAGCAAATGAAGAAAATAATTTATCAAAAATCAGAACTGAACAAATGGAAATGAATGACTCAATGAGACATCAAAAATCAGTCAAGCAAAAGCAAAACAATGAAAAAATAGAAAAAAATGTTAAATACCTACTTGGGAAAACAACAGACCTGGAAATTAGATTAAGGAGAAATAATCTAAGGATTATTGGACTCCCTGAAAGCCATTATGAAAAAAAGAGCCTAGACACTATTTTTCAGGAAATCATCAAAGAGAACTGCCCAGATGTCATAGAATCAAAAGGTAAAATAGCCATTTAAAGAATTCACTGAACACATTCTGAAAGAGACCCCAAAGTTAAAATTCCAAGGAATGTTGTGGCTAAATTTCAGAACTATTGGACCAAGGAAAAAATATTACAAGTAGCCAGAAAAAAAAAAAAAAAAAACAATTCAAATATCGGGGAGCCACAATAAGATTGCCCAGGATCTAGCAGCTTTCACATTAAAGCTGGAATCTGATATTCTGAAAGGCAAAGGAACTTGCAATGCAGCCAAGAATAAATTACTCTGCTAAACTGAGCATTTTCTCCCAGGGAAGAAGATGGGCCTTCAATGAAACAGGTGAACTCCATTTATTTCTGATGAAAAAACCAGAGGGGGAAAAAAAATTGACCTTCAATTTATAGGTCTCAAGGGAAGCATAAAAAGATAAAAAGAACTCTTGAAAACTATATTTCAGTTATGGTTATACATAGAGAATGCATGTATAATTTGATTTTACTGTTATAATATATAAAAAAGGAACTAGAGGTGGAAAGTGGATTGTATCAGAAAATGGGAAAAATGGAGGTAAAAAGAGGGAAATTACATCTCATAAAGAGGCAAAGAAAACCTATTGTATTTGAGGGAAAGAATGGAGAGGAATACACATTGTGTAAATATTACTCTCATTAGATTTGCTCAAAGAGAAAATATTAGACATTTTGGTTAAAGAGAAACTTCTCTTACCTAACTGAAAAATGGGAGGAGAAAAGTGAAAAGAGAAGGGGTATTCTAAATTCCCTTCTAAATAGAAGGGAATACAGAAATGGTAGGGGAAAGATATAAGAAAAGGGGAGAGCTGCTTGAGGCAAGTGATGCCCATAAGCTAAATACTAGGGAAGGGGTTAGGGGAAAAGGAAAGAGAAAAAAAAAGAGAAAGGGGAAAGAGAAAAAGGGGGAAAATAAGATGGCAGGAAATACAGAATTAGTAGTTTTAACCATAAATGTGAATGGGGTGAACTCTTCCATAAAGCTGAGACAGATAGCAGCCTGGATTAAAAACAAGAATCCTACAATATGTTGTTTACAGGAAAGACATTTAAAGCAGGGTGATACACACAGAGTAAAATTAAAAGGTTGGAGCACAATCTATTATGTTCAGGTGAAGTAAAAAATCAGGGCTAGCCATCCTGATCTCAGATCAAGCAAAAGCAAAAATTGATCTAATTAAAAGAGATAAGGAAGGAAAATCTATCTTACTAAAGCTTTCTATAGATAATGAAGCAATATCAATAGTACACATATATGCACCAAGTGGTATAGTATCTAAATTTCTAAAGGAGAAGTTAAGAGAGCTGCAAGAAGAAATAGAGAGCAAAACTATAATAGTGTGAGATCTCAACCTTGCACTCTCAGAACTAGATAAATCAAACCACAAATAAATAAGAAAGAAGTTAAAGAGATAAATAGAATACTAGAAAAGTTAAGTATGATAAATCTTTGGATAAAATTAAATGAAGACAGAAAGGAGTACACTTTCTTCTCCTCCTTTCATGGAACTTATACAAAAATTGACCATATATTAGGACATAAAGACTTCAAAATCAAATGCAGCAAGGCAGAAATAGTAAATACATTCTTTTCAGATCATGATGCAATACAAACTACATTCAATAAAAAGCCAGAGGAAAATAGACAAAAAGGTAATTGGAAACTAAATAATCTCATTCTAAAGAATGAATTGGTGAAACAGTAAATCATAGACACAATAATTTAATCCAAGAGAATGACAATAATGAAACAACATACCAAAATTTATGGGATGCAGCCAAAGTGGTAATAAGGGGAAATTTATATCTCTAGAGGCTTACTTGCATAAAACAGAGAAAGAGAAGATCAATGAATTGGGATTGCAATTTAAAAAGCTAGAAAAAGAACAAGTTAAAAATTCCTAATCAAATTCCAAACTTGAAATTCTAAAAATAAAATGAGAGATAAAATTGAAAGTAAAAGAACTATTGAATTAATTAAATAAAACTAAGAGTTGGTTTTATGAACAAAAACAACAAAACAGATAAACATTTGGTAAATTTGATTAGAAAAAGGAAAGAGGAAAATCAAATTGTTAGTCTTAAAAATGAACAGGAGAACTTTCTACTAATGAAGAGGAAATAATTGGGAGTTACTTTGCCCAACTTTATGCCAATAAATTATATAGCCTAAATGAAATGAAGGAATATTAACAAAAATATAGGCTGCCCAGATTAACAGAGGAGAAACTAAATAGTTTAAATAGTCCCATTTTAGAAAAAGAAATAGAACAAGCTATTAATCAACTCCCTAAGAAAAAAAATCTCCAGGGCCAGATGGATTTACATGTGAATTCTACCAAACATTTAAAGAACAATTAACTCCAATACTACATAAACTATTTGAAACATAGGGAATAAAGGACTTCTACCAAATTCCTTTTATGACACAAACATGGTACTGATACCTAAACCAGGTAGATTGAAAACATAGAAAGAAAATTATAGACCAATCTCCCTAACGAATAGTGATGCAGAAATCTTAAATAAAACATTAGCAAAGAGATTATGGAAAATCATTCCCAGGATAATACATCATGACCAAGTAGGATTTATACCAGGAATGCAGGGCTGGTTCAGTATTAGCAAAGCTATTAGCACAATTATCATAATTGACTTTATCAATAACCAAATTAACAAAAATCATATGATCATCTCACTAAATGCAGAAAAAGCATTTGATAAAATCCAATACCCATTCCTATTAAAAACACTAAAAGTATAGGAATAAATGGACTCTTCTTTAAAATAGTCAGTAGCATCTATCTAAAACCATCAGTAAGCATCATATGTGATGGGAATAAACTGGAACCATTCCCAGTAAGATTAGGAGTGAAATAAGGTTGCCCATTACCACCATTACAATTCAATATTGTACTAGAAATACTAGCTTTGGCAAAAGATAAAAAAAGGAGATGAAAGGAATTATAGTACGTAATGAGGAAATCTAATTATCACTCTTTGCAGATGATATTATGGTATACTTAGAGAACTCCAGAGAATCTACCAAAAACCTATTAGAAATAATCTACAACTTTGGCAAAGGTACAGGTTACTAAATAAATCATCATCATTTTTATACATCACTAACAAAATCCAAGAGCAAGAGATACAAAGAGAAATTCCCTTTAAAATAACTGTTGATAGTATAAAATATTTGAAAATCTATTTGCCAAGGGAAAGTCAGGACCATTTTTGATAAAAATAAAATCAAATCTAAACAATTGGAAAAATATTAAATGCTCTTGTATAGGTTGAGTGAATATAATAAAGCTGGCAATACTACCTAAATTAATCTATTTATTTATATACCAATCAAACTCCCAAGACTCTATTTTATTGACCTAGAAAAAAAATAACAATAAAATTCATCTGGAAGAACAAAAGGTCAAGGATTTCAAGGGAAGTAATGAAAAAAAATCAAATGAAGTCGCCCTAGCTGTACTAGATCTAAAACTATATTATAAAGCAGTGGTCATCAAAACCATTTGGTACTGGTTAAGAAATAGACTAGTTGATCAGTGGAATAGATTAGGTTCACAAGACAAAATAGTTAATAATTATAGCAATCTAGTATTTGACAAACCCAAAGACACCAGCTTTTGGGATAAAATTTCACTATTTGACAAAAACTGCTGGGAAAATTGGAAATTAGTATGGCAGAAATTAGGCATTACCCCACACTTAACACTATATACCAAGATAATGTCAAAATGGGTTCATGATCTAAACATAAAGAATGAAATTATAAATAAATTAGAAGAACATAGGATAGTTTACCTCTCAGACCTGTGGAAGAGGAAGTAATTTATGACCAAAGAAGAACTAGAGATCATTATTGATCACAAAATAGAAAATTTTGATTATATCAAATTGAAAAGGTTTTGTACAAACAAAACTAATGCAGACAAGATTAGAAGAGAAGCAATAAACTGGGAAAACATTTATATAGGTCAAAGGTTCTGATAAAGGCCTCATTTCCAAAATATATGGAGAATTGACTCCAATTTATAAGAAATCAAGCCATTCTCCATTTTATAAATTGTCAAAGGCTATGAACAGACAATTCTCAGATGAAGAAATTGAAAGTATTTCTAGCCATATGAAAAGGTGCTCCAAGTCATTATTAATCAGATAAATTAAAATTAAGACAACTCTGAGTTACCATTACACACCTCTCATACTGGCTAAGATGACAGGAAAAGATAATGACAAATGGTGGGATTGTGAGAAAACTGGGACACTAATAGATTGCTGGTGGAATTGTAAATAAATCCAACCATTCTGGAGAGCATTATGGAACTCTGCTCAAAAAGTTATCAAACTGTGCATATCCTTTGACCCAGCAGTGTTACTACTGAGCTTATATCCCAAAGAAATCTTATAGAAGGGAAAGGGACCCATATGTGCAAAAATGTTTGTGGCAGTCCTTTTTGTAGTGGCTAGAACCTGGAAACTGACTGGATGCCCATGAATTGGAGAATGGCTGAATAAATTGTGGCATATGAATGTTTTGGAATATTATTTTTCTGTAAGAAATGACCAACAGAATGATTTCAAAGAGGCCTGGAGAAACTTACATAAATTGATTCTAAGTGAAATGAGCAAAACCAGATCATTATACATGGCAACAACAAAATTATACAATGATAAATTCTGATGGATATAGCTCTCTTCAACAATGAGATGATTCAAACTAGTTCTAACTGTTTAGTGATGAAGAGAGTCAGTACACCCAGAGAGAGAACTATGAGAAATGAGTGTGGATCCACAATATACCATTTCTACTCTTTCTGTTATTGTTTGCTTGCATTTTTGTTTTCCTTCTTGGGTTTTTTTTTCTTTCTAATCTGATTTTTCTTGTGCACCAAGATAACTGTATAAATATGTATCCATATATTGGATTTAACATATTCTTTAACATATTTAACCTGTATTGGACTATCTGTTATCTAAGGGAGGGAGTGGGAGGAAGGAGGGAAAAAGTTGGAACAGATGGTTTTGAAAGGGTCAATGTTGAAAAATTGCCCATGCATATATTTTGTAAATAAAAGCTATAATAAAAAATATATCATACAATTTACAAGAAACCTTCCCTGATCCCCCTCCCTCCTAGCCTTTATAATCTTGTTTGTACATAGTTATTTGTGTGTTGGCTCTTCCATTAGATTGTCAATTCAGAAGGATTCTAAAAAGATGGTGGAATAGGTCATTAAATTTTAAGTTCTCCAGATTTCCCTACAAACAGAATAAATTTGTACTTCAGGGTGAATATAGACTCAGAAGACTTGGGAGAGAACAAGGGTCCTTCTGGCACAACCCAATGGTATCCAAAGAAAGACCCCAAGATATGGATTAACCAGTGTGAAGTACAAATACTTCCAGGCTAGCTCCACAGAAATACCAAGTTGCAAACCCTGGGCTAGCTGGGTTTGGCTAGAGGTATCTTCCCACACGTCACTATTAGAGGCACTTACATTAATACTTCTCATTTTAAAAAATGAACTAGCAAAGAAGAACCCAACTAAAGAAATTTGCTATGGGAATAGAAGAGTAGGGTTCATGTTCAGAGGAGGACAGTAAAGTAAAAAAAAAAAAAAAGCTCCTTCTACCTCAAAGAGTAATGTTAAATGTCTCCCTGTTCAGAAAAAAATTATAGAAGAACTAAAAAAATAATTTAAAAATCAAATGAGAGGCATTAAGAAAAAACTAAAAACAATAAAAATAAAAACAATCCAAGAAAGATTATGGAAATAAAGTTAACTAACTAGAAAAGGAGAATAGTCTTAATAATGAAAACAAGTCTTTGATAATTAGAATTGTGCAAGGGAAAGCCAATAAAGCTATAAGAGACCAAAAAGATAATAAAGTAATATAAAGAAGGGAAAAATAGAACAAAATGTGAAAGATCTTATAAGAAAAACAGTAGATCTGGAGAACAGACAAAAAAAGAAAATATAAGACTAATTGGACTATCTGAAAGCTATGACCAAAAAAGAACCATGATAATGCAAGAAAGAATCCAAGAAAATTGTCTGGGAGTGATAGAACATGAAGAGAAAGTGAAAATGAAAAAAAAAAAATCCCCTGATCACCACTCATAGAGATCCTTTGTAGAAAACACATAGAAGAATTATTGCCAAATTTCAAAACCCACAGATCAAAGAGAAAATTTTGCAAAATTCTTGCAAGAAACAAGAAAAAAATAATTCCAATACCCTGAAGCTACAATTAGAATTATACAGGATTTAGCAGCCACAATAAAAGACAATAGGTCCTAGAATCATATATACTATCAAATAAATGAATTAGACCTGCAGCCAAAAATATCATGTCCTTTAAAATTATTCATAATATTTAATTTTTAAAAATGGATATTCAGTCAACTTGCAGATTTTCAGGACTTTCAACCAAAACCGAATTCAATAGAAAATTTAACATATAAAAACCAATATCAAAGATCAACTTCTAGGTTAACATGGACAAATTGTTTATGTTTTTTACATGGAAATGTATACTATATGTTTAAGACTGACATCAGCAATTGGGCAGCTCAAAAGAAAGATTGGGGCTGAGTTGAGTATGATCTCATTCTAAAAAAGCAAAATTGCCTAGGAAAAAGGTAAAAATAGTATTTATGTTATGTAAAAGAAGTACAGAGCAAGAATTGACACAGAGGTATTAGAGGAGAAAGAAGGACTTATAGTTCTGGAAAACTACTCACATTGGGAAGGAGTTAAATAGGCAACACTACATATATACCATGAAGGGTATAGTATGCTCCAAAATCTATGAAGAAATAAAGGGGAGGGGTGGACAGAGGGAGAAGCAAAGCATAGGGGAAGAATACAAGGGAGGGATTTATGGTAGGGAGATGTTGATTAATAGCAAGGCAAATTTAAGAGCAGAATTAAAGCAGAAAAGAAAGCAGGGATAGGAAAAAAGGTATACACAAACTCTACAATAAGGGTTAGGAATAAAATTTATTTTTTAAAAAAGTACGGCTAATAATCATTTATTTTAGATAAAGTCAAACTTAAAGATTCAATCAAGAGAGAAATCTACATTATATGTCAGCCATACTAATATGGTTTTAGATGAATGTTTACATATGGGTAAATGCATGTGTCTGACTATATGTAGATATGTTTGCATATTATTCTCTATATGTGTATGTGGTAGGTCTGTGGGTAGGTGTGAATGTATATTATATATATATGGGAGTATATTTATGTATGCATATATCTAAATATGTATATATAAATATACCTGTGCTTAACTATAGTCTGTTTGGGGAAAATAGAGGGAATAAAAGGGAGGAAAAGAATAAAGCAAAAAAGTATGCATCAGAGAACAAAATGTCACAAAGAAAAGATGGATACTCATGAATATAATCTCTACTACTATTATATATCCTTTCTTGAACTGTGAATTTATTGTTGTATATTTTGAATCTCCCTGATATTCTGCTGGACACATAGCAATGTTTTGTTTTGTTTTGTTTTCCTTTAGTGTTTTTCTCCCTCCCCCCCATTTTTTTGAATAAAAAATAATTGAGTTGTAAACAAACAAACAAACATTGTGAATTTATTTGTTTTATGCCTCCTTGTAGTCCCTGGGTCTTAAATACTAGTTGACTGCTCTCTTCTATCAGTAAAACTACTCACATGGGTAATTAGATATGAATAAATATAAATATGAATAAATAAAAACAAAGGAAGGAGATTACTAACCTTTGGGGGTGGGGAGAATAAGGAAAGGTACTGTGTCTGAGCTGAACCATGAAGGAAGACTGCAATGTTCTGAGCTCAGAAATATAGTAAAAAGCTATCTGTCCCCTATACTGAAATGTGCTCCCTCCTCAGCTCCAATCCAGAAAATTTTTTATCTTTTTTTATAGAGATGAGTCTCTATTCCCTCATCTCTATGACCTCATAAGACTTAACTTGAAAAATACATACTATTGTTACTTTTAGAGTGACAAAATTCTGTTATACTGGTAGGTGTCTTTATTAGTGTGAATAGGAATCATAAGTATTTGAATTCACACTGTATGAAATTATAATTATATAACTTAAAAGCAGCTGGGTGATGCAGCTATCAAGTGCCTGGCCTGGAGTCAGGAATACTCATCGTTCTGAGTTTAAATCTGGCTCAGACACTTTCACTTTTTTGGCCTTGGACAAATCACTTCACTCTGTCTCAGTTTCTTCATTTGTACAATGAGCTGGCAAAAGAAATGACAAATCACTCTAGTATCTTTGCCAAAAATACTCTGAAGGGTCCACAAAGAGTCCATACATGACCAAAAACCAACTGAACAAAAATATATGGGCAGTGTGAATTTAAATAATGCTTTTACTTCAGGAGATTCATTACTTGACCTAATTGTTTCTAGCTGCAATAAAGATCTTTTATTGCATCTTTCTTTTAGTGAAAAGAAAAACCTTGCATTACTCTAAGGATTGGCTGAATATTTAAAAAGTTTAAAATTGAGGAAATTAGTCAAAATTCTGATAAATTTCATATCTGATTATCTAAGTAATTTCTTTCTTTTAACTAACTTTGTGCATGTAGTTTGTAGATTGTGCTTTAGTGTGCGTTTTCCAGTGCATATTTCTGCTTCGAAGTAAATGAGAAGACAGATTGTTTCATCTTCAATTACAGAAAGACTGTGCTCAGATTTCTTTGGCAAGAATAGAGAATTTTAGTGAATATGATTTTTTAAGTTCAAACAGGGCATTTATGGATGCAGTCAATTTTTAATGTGGTAGCATCAATCTCTTGTTTATACCTTCTGTTGTCTTATTTGCTGAATCATATTAAACAGGTCACAGATTATGACCTTGTTTCTTAAATGCAGTATTTGACCTTTAAGAAAAATTTTGTGAAGAAATTTTTGAGTAGTTTTTTTTTTTTTGGGGGGGGTTCCTTTTTGCCCTCAGCTAAAATACAGATGCATTTCCTTTCCAAATTAAATTATGTAAAAGCTTTGGGAGAGGAATTTGCAGATATAAAGTTCCATCTGGAAGATGTGTCCTCTAAATTGAATACTTAGAGTTGAAATGAAAAGCCACTTGAGATTAGTAATCGTTTCCCCATTCCCCCTAACCTCCTAAAAAGAAAAGGTTTTATCTCCCTTTTTAGTGTTAGCTTTTAGGTTTTAAATTAAAATTCTGTTGTATCATTCAGTAAGTGGATGTCAAATCCCAGAGACCTATGTTTATGATTGATTTATATTTGAGTCAGGATTCAGTTTTTATAAGATAGAATCTTGGTTCCACTTGGCTCTATGGATTGATCCAACTTTTGATTTAAACTAATATGGGGGAGTAAAATCAAACCATTCTTTTTGTATTTTCTGATATTTATTAGATTGGTAATGAGTTCACTGGAAATCAAAGGGAAAAATTATTTCTATACATTTTTGAATTCTTAAATGTGCTTTAATATTTCAGTTTTGGGATATTCCAATATTGCTTTAATGAATTCGTGAAAGAAAGAGTAGCATGGTGATGTTAGAGGCAGGTTTTATTTTTTTGAGAACAGAAGACTGAATTGGATCAAGTGGCGGGAGGAAGGGGGGTGGGAAACAACTTACTCATTAGTCCTTTTACTTTTTAGCTCTCGCTTTTTTTAACATTGACCCTTTTAATTTAAACTAAAGTAAATTGGCTTTGTATGTTTATAATTTTCTTTTAAATTAGAATAGATAGCATTAATTCTTTAAGTCTATAGCAGTTCATTTCATCAAGTTGCTTGGATGGTTACTGCCAAATATAGCTATATTTCTTAGTTATTACTCAATTAGATTCATATACAGGGTGGTAGCTGCTATTGAGAGAGATAGGTGGCACAATAGATAGAGTTCTGGGCCTAGAGTGAGGAAATCATGAATTCAAATCTGATTTCAGACATTTACTAGCTAAGCAAACTTTGGCATAACACTGTATATGTTTGCTTCAGTTTCCTTAATTGTAAAATAAAGATAATAAAAGCTCTCAATAGAATTGTGAGAATCAAATGAGATAATTTTTAAAAAGTGCTTGCCACATAGAGGTGTTATATTATAAGCTTATTCCCCCTTCAATGAAATGAGTTCAGTTAAACAACAGAAATTAATGGTAGAGTACAAAGTGTGCTCAATTTGATATCACAAGATGCAGAATCAAATCTGGACTGTGCTACATACTAGTATGAGCACTAAATTTCCTCTGAAGGGATTGGACTTAGATGACTTCAAAAGCTTTCTTTACTCTCAATCTATGATGCTATAAATTCAAGTTCTCATTTGGAGTAGAACTTCATCTGTACGACGATATTTATGGTTTACCTTGGTACAGCGAGGTGTTGCCACAGGGTATAGAGTGCCCAGGGCCTGGAGTCACCTTAATGAGTTCAGATGTGACCTCAGACATTTACTAGCTGTGTGAGCCTGAACAAGTCACTTAATCATATTTGCTCAGTTTCTTCATCTATAAAATAAAATGGAAAAGGAAATGGCAAACTATTCCAATATCTTTACCCAGAAAACCCTTAATGGAGTCATGAAGAGTTAGACACAACTGAAAAATGACTAAACAACAATAAAAATGATCTTGCTTAGGGGAAAATAATGGCTTAATGTCTATAGGATTGACCTTAGAGTCAGGAAAATTTAGGTCCTAGTCCTGGCCGGCATGTAGTAGTTGTGTAACCTAGCATAACTTCTCAAGGGCCAGACAGCTCTTAACTTGCAGAACAGCTGTCTATATCAATAGCATCAGTGGTGGAAATTTCCAGGACAGAAGTTCCCCATGCTAATATTATCATAGGTTTAGATTTTAAAAATGAGAAAAAATGAAATTATAATTAATCAGAAAGTACCCAATTCATATGAATTACTGTGAGGAGAACCTACATGCACAATTACATTTCTTCACATTCTTTATTTCAGATGTGGGAATAAAAATGGGATATCAGTGTAGGAGCAGCAGTGTGGTGTGGGCAGAGGAACCCAGGATTGGGAGTCTGAAGCCTGGAATTGAAAGATCACTTGAGTACTTACTATTTTGGGCAAGTCAATTTACTTTTCTGAGTTTCTTATCTCTAAAATGAGATTTGGGGGTGAGTGAGGACTGGAACACTTTAAGGTTCCTTCTGTCTTTTCCTTTAGGTTCCTATGATTCAACATTTTAGGAACTATGATTAATGTGCATTCAAATATAGGAATTAAAATGTGTGGCAATGGCATACATCTTTTATAGACAAATACATACTGCAGAAAGAAAAGAACATTTACTTTTTTGACTCTCTTTCTCTCATATAATTCAGTTCCCAAACCTCACTTTTTGCATAATTTATAGGTAATTGAGTCAAATATGTGTTATTTTGTTTTCCAGTTGGAATTACTTGAAAAATAATCTCTTTTCTGTTTTTCATTGTTAAGGTAACTAAATGCTAACCCTTTTTTTCCCTCTGAAATAGCATTTTACAAAGATAGAAACAAATAATGAACCTCACATATATGGAATTTTTAAAAAATTAATTCAATGGAAAACCATAGATAATTGATTATAGCTATGATAAATAATCATCTTAACTATCTATTCAGTCATTTTGAGTCCTGTCCAATTCTTTATGACCTTATTTGAGGTTTTCTTAACAAAGACATTGAAGTGGTTTGCTATTTTTTTCTCCAATTCATTTTACAGATGAGCAAACTGAAGCAAACAGGGTTAAGTGACTTGCCCAGGGCCACACACCTAGTAAATGTCTGAAGCCAGAAGTGAACTCAGGAAGATGAGTCTTCATGATTGCAAGCTTGGCACCCTTTCCATTCTGCCACCTAGCTTCCTAGCGTAATATGATAACTGTCTTCAAAAGACTGAATTTTTGGCACAGTAGTTAAAACATTAGACCTGGAATCAGGAATACCTGAATTCAAATCTGGTTTCAGACACCAGTAATATTACCCTGCACATTCCTAACAATGGAATCATCTTATTTGGATGTGGAGAGGGGTAGGAGGGAAGGGTTCTCTGATATGGTAGCATTGAGTATTTGGCACACAGCAGGTGCTTAATAAATGTTTGTTGCCTTGAGTTAAGAACAACCTAATTAGAATGTTTGCATTTCTGAGTTTGGCAGATTTAAACCCAGAGGCCTGTAGTTTTGAAGATTTAAATCCTCACAGATAAACAAGAAAAGAAAATAAAAGGGCTTTTTTTTTTTTTTTTTTTTTTTTTAGTTCACCTATGTGCTTGCTATTTTGCTCACTTCCTTAATCAGTACAGTTTGCTCAGACTTGGATTCTTTAGGGAAGAGGTTGGAATTTGCATATTGAGAGATGCTGAGACTGTGAAACTAGTCAGTCTGCTCCCTGGCATTACCAGTTACTATTTGAATCTCTAATGAGACAAGCTGTTTTCCTTCTGAACAAGGTTAAAAAAAAAGACCCCAACAATAATAAAAATGCTTTTTGGCTTTAATTTTATACTTGATCATTTACTGTTAGACCTTTTATTTTTGTTCAATACATTCATGTAACAGACTTACCTGGACCTAGGATGGTATTTCCTAATGGAAGAGTATACCATTAACATACATATACACACAGGAAAGAGAATCATAGTAAAGCAGGTTCACATTTTAAGATTAAAGATACCTTCAGATCGATCTCTGGCACAAGGGTCTTCTACCTCCCCTACAGCAGTTCCCTCATCTAGGAGCTGGTAAGGTTTGCAAAATTCTTTTGAAGGTTGATATATAGACCATCAGGTTTGCATTGAAAGTAATACTCTTGTGTTGATTAAACTAAAAACCTCAAGTCAGTAAAAGTCTGTTCTTATAACTCTCACCAATTATTTCCAAAAAACAAATTGCATTTGTGATGTTAATTGAAGCTTTATCAGTGAAGGAACTGGCTCTGTGGGATAGCTAGTAGTAAGTAAGAGGATTATATTACTCAAGAAAGTAAAGGCAAGAGCAGGCCTTAAATTGTTTAAATAGATTTATAGAGATTGATAGACCTGAGAATTCTTAATGATTCAGATGTATTTTATTTCCTCTTTTGAGGAAGGGGAGCAATTCTGATGTTTCTAGGAATAGAGAAGGGGGAGAGGAAGAAGAGAAGATGGATTCTTATGATCCTAATGATGTAATAATTTGGAGCTTAGTGAAACTACTTGTTTTCATCAGTCTTGATAATGAGTGACCCAATCATCATACCCAATGTCAGTTAATTGAATTGATTCATTTCTCTTGTTGAGAGTAGATGGATTTCTTCTACTTTCTTTTTCCTTTTTTGATTAAAGCTGTTCATTTTTAAAACATGCATAAACAATTTTCAGCATTCACCTTTGCAAAAGCTTGTGTTCCAATTTTTTTCCCTTCACTTCTCCTACTACCTCCTCTAGATGGATTCAACATATTGAATTATATGTTAAACATGTACAATTATTCTACACATATTTCAATAATTATTATGGTACACAAGAAAAATTAGATCAAAAAAGAAAAAAATGAGAGAGAAAACAAAATGTAAGCAAACAACAATAAAAAAAGGTAAAAATACTATGTTGTAATCCACATTCAGTCCCCACAGTACTCTCTCTGAGTGCAGATGGCTCTCTTCACCACAAGATCTTTGAAACTGGCCTGAAAAACCTCACTGTTGAAAAGAGTCAAGTCCATCAGAACTGATCATTGTATAATCTTGCTCTTGCTGTTGCTGTGCACAACTCACTTCCACTCACTTCACTTAGCATCAGTTTGTGTAAGTCTCTCCAGATGTAAGTCTGGAGTAAGTTTGTGTAAGTCTCATCCTAATGCTCATTTCTTATAGAACAATAATATTCCATGATATTCGTGTACCATAACTTATTTAGCCATTATCCAACTGATGAGCATCCACTCAGTTACCAGTTTCTTGACACTACAAAAAGGGTTGCTACAAACATTTTTGCATAAATAGGTCTTTTTTCCCTTTTTATGTTCTCTTTGGGATACAAACTCAAAGAGTATGCACAGTTTGATAGTCCTTTGGGCATGGCTCCAAATTGTTCTTCAGAATGGTTGGATCAATTCACAACTCCATCAACAATGTATTAGTGTCCCAGTTTTCCCACAACCTCACCAACATTCATCGTTATTTTTTTCTGTCATCTTAGCCAATCTGAGAAGTGTGTAGTGGTACCTCAGAGTTGTCTTAATTTGTGTTTCTCTGATCAATAATGACTTAGAGCATTTTTATATGATTATAAATTGTTTTAATTTCTTTGGCTGAAAATTGTTTGTATCCTTTCAGCATCTATCATTTTGAAAATGGCTTGAATCCTTATAAATTTGAGTCAATTCTTTATATATTTTAGAAGTGAGACCTTTATTAGAAACCTTGGATGTAAAAAAAATTTCCCATTTTATTGCTTCTCTTCTAATCTTGTGGACAATGATTTTGTTTGTACAAAAACTTTTTAACTTAAATTCAAAATTATGCATTTTGCATTCCATAATGGACTTTACTTGTTCTTTGGCCACAAATTCCTTTCCTCTCCACAGATCTCAGAGTAGACTATCCTTGTTCTTCTAATTTGCTCATATTATAACTTAATCTTTAAATCATGAACCTGTTTTGACCTTTTATTGATATAAATTGGTAGGTGTGCATCATTGCCTAGTTTCTGCCATATTAATTTCCAATTTTCCTAATAATTTTTGTTGAATAATGAGTTCTTATCCCAGAAACTGGGGCATTTGGGTTTATCAAATACTAGATTACTATAATCATTGATTATTGTGTTGGGTATAACCTATTACACTGAAGGTCGGCTCTATTTCTTAGGCAGTATCAAATGGCTTGACAACTGTTGCTTTATAATATAGTTTTACATTTGGTAGAGATAAGCAACCTTCATTTGCAATTTTTTGATTAATTCCCTTGAAATTCTTGACCTTTTAGAATTTTAAGGGAATTAATAAACAAAATCAAATGAAGGTGGCCTAGCTGTAACAGATCTAAAATTATATTATAAAGCAGCATTTACCAAAACCATTTTGTATTGGCTAAGAAATAGACTAGTTGATCAATGGAATAGGTTTGATTCAAAGGACAAAACAGTAAATAACTTTAATAATCTAGTGTTTAACAAACCTAAAGACCCCAGCTTTTGTGATAAGCACTCACTAAGAAAAACTGCTGGGAAAATTGGAAATTAGCATGGCAGAAAATAGGCATTGATCCATACTTAACGTCATACACCAAGATACGTTCAAAATGGGTTCATGATCTAGGCATAAAGAATGAGATTATGAATAAATTAGAAGAACATAAGATAGTTTACCTCTCAGATCTGTGGAAGAGGAAGTAATTTATGACCAAAAAAGAACTAGAGATCACTATTGATCACAAAATAGAAAATTTTGATTATATCAAATTGAAAAGTTTTTGTACAAACAAAACTAATGCAGACAAGATTAGAAGGGAAGCAATAAACTGGGAAAACATTGTTACAGTCAAAGGTTCTGATAAAGGCCTCATTTCCAAAATATATAGAGAATTCACTCTAATTTATAAGAAATCAAGCCATTCTCCAATTGATAAATGGTCAAAAGATATGAACAGGCAATTCTCAGATGAAGAAATTGAAACTATTTCTAGCCATATGAAAAGGTGTTCCAAGTCATTATTAACCAGAGAAATGCAAATTAAGACAACTCTGAGATACCACTATACACCTGTCAGATTGGCTCAAATGACAGGAAAGATAATGGGGAATGTTGGAGGGGATGTGGGAAAACTGGGACACTGGTGCATTGTTGGTGGAATTGTGAATACATTCAGCCATTCTGGAGAGCGATTTGGAACTATTCTCAAAATTGTGCATACTATTTGATCCAGCAGTGTTGCTGCTGGGCTTATATGCCAAAGAGATTTTAAAGAAGGGAAAGGGACCTGTATGTACAAGGATGTTTGTGGCAGCCCTCTTTATAGTGGCCAGAAACTGGAAACAGAGTGGATGCCCATCAATTGAAGAATGGCTGAATAAATTGTGGTATATGCATATTATGGAATATTGTTGTTCTGTAAGAAATGACCAACGGGATGATTTCAGAAAGGCTTGGAGAGACTTGCATGAACTGATGCTAAGTGAAATGAGCAGGACCAGGAGATCATTATATACTTCAACAACAATACTATATGATGAGCAATTTTGATGGATGTGGCCCTCTTCGACAAGGAGATGAACCAAATCAGTTCCAATAGAGCAGTAATGAATTGAACCAGCTACATCCAGCAAAAGAACTCTGGGAGATGACAATGAACCATTACATAGAATTCCCAATCCTTCTATTTTTGTCCACTTGCGTTTTTTATTTCCTTCACAGGTTAATTGTATACTATTTCAAAGTCCAATTCTTTTTGTACAGCAAAATAACTGTATGGACATGTACACATATATTGTATTTAACTTATACTTTAACATATTTTACATGTATTGGTCAACCCGCCATCTGGGGGAGGGGGTGGGGGAAGGAGGGGAAAAATTGAAACAAAAGGTTTTGCAATTGTCAATGCTGAAAAATTATCCATGCATATATCTTGTAAATAAAAAGCTATAATAAAAAAAAGAAATTCTTGACCTTTTGTTCTTCCAGATGAATTGTTATATTTTTTATAGTTCTATAAAATAATTATATCCCATAAATGTTGATATTATGTCCCATTATTGTCATTCTCTGGATGAAATTATTGATTGTGTCTATAATTTGTTGTTTTACCCACTTATTATTTAGGACTACATTATTAGTTTCCAATTAATTTTTGGTCAATTTTTCCCTGGCCCTTTATTACATGTAATTTTTTTGCATCATGATCTTTAAAAAGATGCATTTATTATTTCAGCCTTTCTGCATTTGATTTTGAGATTTTTATCCCCTGATACCTGGTAATTTTTTGTGCAGGTTCCATGTACTGCAGAGAAATAAATATATTCCTTTCTGTATTCAGTCACTTTTCTCCAAAGATATATCATATCTACCTTTTCTAAAATTCTAATTACCTCCTCAATTTCATTCTTATTTATTTTGTGGTTTGATTTATCTAGTTTTGATAAAGCAAGTTTGAGATCCCCCACTAGTATAGTTTTGCATCTATTTCTTCTTGCAGCTCTCTTAACTTCTTTTTTAGGAATTTGAATGCTATAGCACTTGATGCATATATATTTAGTATTGATACTACTTCATTATCTATGCTACCCCTTATCAAAACTTAGCTTCCTTCCTTGTCATTTAATTAGGTATATTTTTGCTTTTGCTTGATCTGAGATTAGGATTGCTAATTTTTTTTTATACTTCAGCTGATGCATAGTAGATTCTGCTCCAGCCTTTTACCTTTTACTTTGTATGTATTATTCCGCTTTAAATGTGTTTCTTTGTAAATAATATATAGTAGGATTCTGGCTTATAATCTAGTCAGCTATCCACTTACATTTTATGGGAGAATTCATTCCATTCATATTCACAGTTAAAATTACTCTGCATTTCCTGCCATCTTATTTTCCCAGGTTATATTTTCTCTTTACCTTTCCCCTTTTCCTCCACCCCAGTGTTTTTCTTCTGATCATTACCTTCCTCAAACAGCCCTCCCCTTTTATAGCCCCTCATTTTCTGTTTCTCCTTCTGTTCTCCCTTCTGTTAGCCTCCCCCTTTCCTTTCCTCTTTTTTTTTCCCTATTTTTCTATATTGAGACAAGTTTCTTTGTGAACAGCATTAGTCTCAAAGTCTCTTTGAGCTAAATTCAATGAGAGTAAGGTTCACACAATGTTCAGCCCCCTCCCTTCTTTCCTTCAATTGTAATAGGTCTTTTTTGCCTTTTTATGAGATGTAATTTATCTCATTTTACCTTCCCTTTCCTCTTCTTCCAGTACAATTCCCTTTTCACTTCTAGTATCTTTTTTATATCATAACAACAAAATCAAATTATACCTACACCATCTAAGTATACTCATCAGAGATACAGTTGTCAAAAGTTAAACATATCATCTTTCCTTATAGGGATGTGAACTTTTTAACTTTTAAAAGAAACAATTATTTTTTCTTTCCTTTTTATCTTTTTTATGCTTCTCTTGAATTCTGTATTTGAGGATCAAATTTTCTCTTCAGCTCTCATCTTTTCATCAGAAATAAATGAAATTCACCTGTTTCATTGAATGGTCATCTTTTCCCCTAAAAGATAATGCTTAATTTTGCTGAATAGTTGATTCTTTTTTCCCCCAGATTTGTTAACTTTTTTTTAAATTTTATTTTATAATAACTTTTTATTGACAGAACCCATGCCAGGGTAATTTTTTTTTTTACAACATCATCCCTTGCACTCACTTCTGTTCCGATTTTTCCCCTTCCTCCCTCCACCCCCTCCCCTAGATGGCAAGCAGTCCTATATATGTTAAATATGTCACAGTATATCCTAGATACAGTATATGTTTGCAGAACTGAACAGTTCTCTTGTTGCACAGGGAGAATTGGATTCAGAAGGTAAAAATAACCCGGGAAGAAAAACAAAAATGCAAATAGTTTACATTCATTTCCCAGTGTTCTTTCTTTGGGTGTAGCTGCTTCTGTCCATCATTTATCAATTGAAACTGAGTTAGGTCTCTTTGTCAAAGAAATCCACTTCCATCAGAATACATCCTCATACAATATCGTTGTTGAAGTATATAATGATCTCCTGGTTCTGCTCATTTCACTTAGCATCAGTTCATGTAAGTCTCTCCAAGCCTCTCTATATTCATCCTGCTGGTCATTTCTTACAGAACAATAATATTCCATAACATTCATATACCACAATTTACCCAGCCATTCTCCAATTGATGGGCATCAATTAAATTTCCAGTTTCTAGCCACTACAAAGAGGGCATTTTGGCACATACAGGTCTCTTTGCCTTCTTTAGTATTTCTTTGGGATATAAGCCCAGAAGTAACACTGCTGGATCAAAAGGTATGCACAGTTTGATAACTTTTTGGGCATAATTCCAGATTGCTCTCCAGAATGGTTGGATTCGTTCACAACTCCACCAACAATGCATCAGTGTCCCAGTTTTCCCGCATCCCCTCCAACTGAATAGTTGATTTTTGACTGCAATCCAAGTTCCTTTACCCTTTAGAATATCATATTTCAGATCCCTTAATCCTTTAAAGTGAAAACTGCTAGTTCCTGGACAATCCTTATTGTGGCTCCTTGATATGTGAATTTTTCTTTCTAGTTGCTTGCAATATTTTTTTCTTCATCTGATAATTATGAAATTTAGCTATGATATTCTTTAGAGTTTTCATCTTGGGGTCTCTTTCAGGATGTGATCAGTGAATTCTTTCAATGGCTATTTTACCTTCTGGTTCTAAGACATCAGGGCAGTTTTCTTTGACGATTTCCTGAAAGATGTTGTCTAGACTCTTTTATTCATCATGGTTTTCAGAAAGTATAATAATTTTTAGATTGTCTCTCCTATATCTATTTCCAGATCAATTGTTTTTCTAATGAGGTATTTTACATTTTCTTTTACTTTTTCATTTTTTTTTTTTGATTCTTGATGTCTCATTGAGTCATTCATTTCCATTTTTTCAATTCTCATTTTTAATGAATTATTTTCTCTAGTTAGCTTTTTGATATCCTTTGGCATTTAGCCAATTAAACTTTTAAATGAGTTTTTTGTTCATTGGTGTTTTTTTCCATTTCACAAATTCTGTTTTTCAATGAGTTGGTTTCTTTTTTCATTTCACCAAATTTATTTTGTAAGAGTTTTATGCTTTTTCCATTTCTCAATATTTATTTTCAAAAGATTTTTCTTCAGATAATTTGTTTCCTTTTCCAAATTCTCTTGCAAAGTTCTCATTTCCTTTCCCCATTTTTCTTCTCTCTTTTAAGATTCTTTTTTAATTCTTCCAAGAGAGCCTTGTGAGATGGAGACCAACCCATATTACCCTTCAGGGTTTCATCTGGAGATGATTCACCTTTAGTATCCTTAGTATTTGAGATCTGTTCTTCTCTGTATCCATAAAAGCTATATGTGGTTAGAGTTCTTTTTGCTTTTTTACTCATTTTTGAAGGTAGAACTCTGTTCTTAGGGCAAAGGGGAGATTGTCCCAAGCTCCCTCTCCAGGGGACAGTGGCTTCATGTTGCCCTGGGGCCAGTGCTGTCAACTTCCTTCCTGTGCTGGGTGGGAATGGCCAAGTTTTTTCTGTTATTCTGTGGTTCAGGGGCTCATTATTTGCCTTTTGTAGTTGCATTGGATGTCTCATAGCTAATCTGCTGATCCACTGGCTTCTAAACCAGGACAGAATAGTCAATGCTGTTGTATTTTGCCTAAGAGCCTCCTGGTAAATTCCCCTGGTTTTTCCAAGAGACTTTGGTAAATGCAAACTCCATACCAATCTGGATCCCTGAGCTATGCCTGAACTCAGTCGTCTCCCTCATGCTTGATTGAAATAGACCTTTTATGAAATTCTTCCAAAACATCTTCTGCTGGAAATTTGTTACATTCCAAACATTTGTGGGTTCTGTCACTCCAAAACCAGTTCAGAGGCTTGATTTGGCGTTTATCTGAGAGAAGCTAGGAAGAGCTCAGACAAAGAACTATCAACTTTCCCCTTCTTGGTTCCCTGTATCTTCTACTTCTTTATACTTCCATCTCAAATTTGGGGAAAGAGAAAGTCATTTGTTCTGGTAAGAACCTACATGGAGAAAGAAGGCACTGATCAATAGAGAAACACAGTAGAAAAGGTCTCTGAAATGAGAAACAAAATACCTGGGTTCTAGGATCTCCCATGGATTCACAAGTTGCTTTACTCCTTGGATGTTAGCTGCTTCATCTGTAAAATGAGATTATAGTAGATTGTAGTCTAAGGTTTCTCCTTAGTCACAAAGTGTCTGATATGTAAGTAAATTGTACTTGGGACCAAGTCCTATCTGAGGTGCTTAGTCTTTGACTGTTATCTGTGCTGTGAGAAACATTCTGAACTTCTGAGGAAGAAGGGGGCAGGTAGGCAGGACTGAGGGGTATTGTTGAACTATGTTACCTTGCTCAATACTTAGCAGCAAAGAATTTAGAGGTCAGATATCAGAAATTGACTCCTTAAATTTTACAGATGAGGAAACTGAAGACCAGATCAGTGAAAGGACTTTCCCAAAGTCACACAGGTAGTAAATGGCAGAGCTTGAATCTGAACCTGAGTTCTGATTTAATATGGAATTTTCATACTTTATTTTGTCCAAGACATTGTTTATAAATGTTTAAAATATATATATTTTGCTAATTGTTAATGAACTTATGTAAATGCATCATATATCAATATAAATAATTGCCATTATAAATTTATTTTGATGGTCATTTTTGATCTTCACTGAGAATCCTAAAGAAGAGTTTTGTGAGCTATTTCAGTCATGTCCAACTCCTCATTGACCCCTTTTGGGGTTTTCTTGACAAAGATATTGGAATGGGTTCCCATTTTCTTCTTTAGCTCATTTACAGATGAGGGACAGAGGCAAACAGAGTTAAGTAATATGTTTATGGTCACATGGCTACTAAGTATCTGAGGCCAGATTTGAACTTGGGAATATGAGTCTTCCCAGCATTCTATCCATTGGACCATCCAGCTGCTTTTTTGTATATTTGATTGTTGTTCTTCATTTTCAAAAAAGAGCAAAATGGCATCACTATGTTGGGTACAGTGTGTATCTGAGCAGATTAATATTTACCACAGGTCAGGTACAAATAGTTCATATGAATGCTGAGAATGGAGATCTCTAAATATGCCTATTTCATGTTTCTTCTGATTCTACTACAATTCTGTATGGTCATAGTGCCTTCTCTGAGGGGGGCACACCATACTAGACAATCCTGTACTAATGTCTTCCATGTCTCATATTTGATCCCAAAGTTTCTCAGAGAGACCTTGAGAGTGTCTTTGTATTACTTCATATTAGTTATTGCCTTATATAAGTTCATAAAATAGCTTTTTAGGCAAACATAGGTTTGATATTCAAACATGTCCAGCCCATCAGTATTGCACTCTCTATAACAGAGTTTGGATCCTTCACAGTCCAGTTTGAGGAAGGACTTCAGTGTTCAGCACCTTGTCTTGTCAGGTGATTTTCAGAACCTTCCTAAGATAATTCAAATAAAGGTGATTCAGTTTCCTGGCAAAGCACTAATATACTGTCTAGGTTTCATAGGCATACAGCAAATGAGGTCAGCACAAAGGCTATTATAGACCTTAAGTTTGGTCACAGTCTAATTAATATCTATTCACTTTCATGCTTTCCTTGAGTGTCCCAAACAACAAGATAGTTCTGGCAATGCATGTAAAATATAATGTAAAAAATGTAAAATGCAAAATTGATATTTGGCAAGTGAAGGAAGTATTATTGCAAACCTGAAGAAAATAAATAGTATGATTACAGCTGTATGTTTCGATTTGATTAAAGATCATATTAGAACTCCAGGAGGTCTGTCTGATTGTTGCTTTTGCCTGATGATAATTTTCTCATATAAATATAAATATATATATATATATATACATACATATACATATCTACACACAAATATACATATATTTACACACAGAGATATGACTGAATAGTTTTTTAAAAGAGTTTTAAGTATTGGCTCTCCTTAGAGATAAAATGAAAGCAAGAGATAATAGAAAATATAGAAATTAGGAGAGTATTCCATGTACCTACCCACCTTTTCTAGTCTCCTATTCACATTGAGATCCTCCAACAAATTTATCATTGTTCCATGCAAATCTGAGGCTGATTACCACAATATGTCAAAAATCCATGATTTTATCTGTGAATCTGATAAATATCATAATAACTCTATATATTAGGTAGAGGCTGGGGGAAAAATTATCTGGTAACAAGCTTTTCTGAAGTTGACTAAGACTGTCTACAGATGATAGGCATCTTGTCTGCTACCAAACATCTATTTCCTACCCAGTGAGATATGGGAGCTTCTGTTCTACTGATATAGTCTTTTAAAAATCCAATAGTACTTCGTTTATATTCACCTTGATGATGGATCCAAGAAGGATTTTTGGTAAGTGATGCTATTTATGTTCAAAGAATTTAATTGAAATGGAAAACTCAATGTTTGAAAATAAATTTATGGAAAATATTTTAGATATTAAGTAAATTAATTTCAAATTAATTTTTCCTGATATTCCTAAATTCATGTGTTAGTAAAACAAACAAAAATACTTCTCAACACAAGAGGTCTATTTGCTTATATCATAGAAAACCTAAATAACAAGTTCTAAAGAAATATTTAAATTCTTATAAATATTTTAAATTTTGTAACTTTATTATGAGAAATTACCCAGGATGATTATATTATGCAGTTACTGTATTTTTGCTATAAACAGTAAGCTAAACAAAAGCCACATAGGAAAAAGCAAACATATTCATATATTCAGAATGATTTACACTTCCCCAAACCTATAAACTTAAAGCAAGTCATTCAATCATGTCTCTACAATATCTTTTCTGTTTGTATAAATAAACAAACAAAATAAATTTTGTCATTTTTTCTATAATCAGATATGTTAGTACTATTTCCCTCATTTTGCAGTATTTCATGCATATTTTTAAGGCTCACTACTTGTCATTATTAGTGATACATGTCATCGTTTATTATTATATTCCTTTTATAATGATTGAGAGTGTGGTCCAGGTAAGGGATGGTTATGGATTTAGAGAATCTATGTTACCTCTGCTATGCCATATTAAGGTGAATGGTATCAAACTGAAATAGAAGCAGGGACTATTATGTGCTAATGATATGGATGTACATCAAGATCCCTGCAGATCTGAAATTGACTTAGAAAACTTATATTTACATCATTTATTGAGAGGATTAAAATTGATCCTGTACCATTTTCTTATTGATTTTATTTGCAAATAATTAATTTTGTATATAACTGCTTATGGCACGATTCTTTTTTTCTGAACTTAGGTCAGAGTTGGCCTGTAATAAGTCAAGTTTAAAAATTCAGTTCTCCTACCAGGAATTTAACATCCTTATAGAACATGTAAGAAAGCAAAGGAGTTTGGGTCTAATATCTTTATTTCCTCAAGCTATCCTTCAAGGATATCTAGTTTGCCATCTAGAAGACTGGGGCTACTGAGTACACCTGTACTCAGACAACAAGCATTTGAAACAAGCATGAGAAAAGAAGTGGGGCTATGGCTAGCCCCCATTACCAAACTTCCAACCTGTTATGCTGTTCTCTGTATTTCAGCTCTGTAATCAATCATGCTATCCTTAATTCCATGATGTTGCTTACTCTACTCTGTTCTTTGTTCTGTACTCCTCAAGCTTTATATAAGGGAATTGTCCTCTTCTTCAGAGGCTTTGGTATTAATATAAGCAACCTATTGACCGATTTATTTACAGGTAGCATAATCTTGTTAAGAAAAATGATCTTATAATGAAACTCTGACTCAGTTTACCCCCTTTACAAATCTCAATTGCAACACCTTTTTTGTATTTTTATTGTATTTAATATTTTCCACTTATGTTTTAATCTGGTTTAGGCTTATTTGGAAGTTAACATCTCTGATGAAGGTTACCTTCTCTGAACCTCAGTTCCTTATTTTAAAAAATGAGAATTTAAAATAAAATTTAAAAATGAGAAGATTGAATTCAGTGGTTTTGGAGATCTGTTAAAGCTTTAAATCTATGATCCAATATGCCACAATTTATTTAGTCATCCTTTGACCATAAGACATAGATTTAGTTTCCAGATTTTTCTTATTACACATGAAGCAGTTTGTATATATTAGGATTTTGGTAAAATATTTTGGAAACTTAACTATGCAATAGTAAAAAAATAACAAAAATATTTTAAAAAGTTAAAAAAAAGTTTTCACTAAGTAAATTTATTTTTATCCTAAAGATGTTTCATTCAATGGTTCCACATTCCTGCAAGATGAGTAAGTTGGTTACAACAAACTTTTATTTTCACTCTTGGTTCCTTTACTATTATTTTGCTTTCAAGAATGAATTTATGGGGGGGTGGACCTCCATATATTTCTTCTGCAGAGAGCTACTTTGATAAGATTTGCATTTATGGCCATTTGAAGCACAGGATCCTTGGACCAAAGAATAAAGCTTGGTCAAACTGTATTGAGCATCTGAATATGCTTTTTTCTCACAGCATTTGTCACTTTCAGGACCACATCATTGTTTGTTGTTCACAAAACATTTTTGCACCTGCTTAAGACAGAGCAATGAACTGGATGACTCCTAAATCACGGAATTCTCCTTCATTTTTTTAAAGAAAAAAGGAAGATTAGACTTTATATTGTTCAGGTTTATGATCTTGATGAAGAAACTGAAACAATTTCTGTATAATTACTAATGTATAATGGATTTTAATAAGTAAATAATGATCCAACGATTCATTAGATGATATAATATATGATTGATACCTCGGCATAATTTCTGTATCAATTTTTCCAAACTTTCAGAGCTTTTCAAAAAGCTCCCTATTCCTCCTCTCTTTCTAGTTCTATCAATTGATGATCTTACTTCTTACTTTTTAGTGAATATTAAACTCAGCAGGAGTTTTTCATCATAAAGTAACATAGTGTACTGGAAAGTATTATGAACTTAATAGATTAAGTCTCAACACTGACACTTATTAAATGAGTAACTTTGGACAAATCATGTAAGTCCCATGAGATTTGTTTCTTTATCTTACTCAGAGAGGTCTAAACTAAGTGATCCCTAAGGTTCCTTTTTACTCTAAATCTATGATTCCATAATCAATCTTAACCTTGACATATTGTTATTAATGTGTCAAGTGAGATAAAATAGGCAGAGCTCTTTGAAAACCTTAGGCACTATATTAATGTCAGCTCCTATTAATACAACTATTTGTGATATTATTTCTAGATCTGTACCTGCCCTTTCAAGTTTAGGCTCAGATCTGTCACAATGAAAAAAAATTTAAATTAATGTATACTTGGTCACTATTGATTTAATAAAGAACTCATCCTTTTTATAACTGGTTGATGTCTAACTTAAAGGAGTGAATTGCTCATTGTAGAATTTTAGATAGCAAGAAACATATGGTAGTGTTTGGGGGAGAAGGAAAGAATTTCCTGTTATGCTATATCATGTAGGCAGACACATACCTCACTTATATAGGCTGACTATGTTCCAAGATATAGGAGATCTAATGATCCCATCCCTAATCCATCAACTAGAGACATCTATGCCATTGCCTTAGTCTTCTAAACAGTGTAATGATAAACAATTCTTGACTATATAGTGTTTGTATCACTCAAGGGTAAGAAAAAATGATAATCCTACCCAATTCAATGATGAAATTTACTTTTCTTTAGAATATGTTAGCTGTCTTTTCTGCTTTGCAAATCCTTCCTTAAGGAGCACTTAACAAGTGATGTTGTCAATTCTGTATTGTTGTAGACAATATTCTTTTTTCTCACTGGGTGATTGAGTGGGAAGTATCAAGCAAGATTTCAAAATATGTACTGACATTTAATTATATAAAAAAAGATCTCCTCCACAATCAATTCCCTTGCCAGATTCTATTCCATGTATTTGATTACCAGTTTCCCCATTCTTTCACTAGGAATTCAAAAACCGTTTGACATCTTCACAGAGATTTAGATTTTCTGCTATTTTTTTCTTTCTTTCCTCTTTCTCCCCTATCCCCTTCTCTTTATCTTTAATTCTCTGGGTGGTAACCTTGTTTATAAAGTTATAATATTCCTTTTGAGGTTTAGTGCAATTATTGATAACTATGTTATTATATTGAGTGAAGGAATACTTTGAATGACTACCTGAACAAAATGTGTATTTCCTGTGTTTTCAGTTTAAAAGTTGAGACAGTGGGGTTGTGATTACAAGTGAATGAAAATGAAACTTCTATTTTTTGTTCTTTAGAATATTATTTTTTTAAAACCATGATAATGCATGCAAAGAGAATTTTAAATGATATTAAAATCAAAATGACTACAGGATTCATGTGTTGGTTTTTCTATTTATTAGCTGGCTGACTTTGGTGAAGTCACTTCATATTGCTGAAACAGTTTATAAAAGGAAATTAATGGAGATCCCTCTGCTCCTTTTTCATTCTAATATTGCCTATAAAGATGCATCATTTTTAATAGTATTTCATTTTCCTAAATTCATGCAAAGATAGTTTTCAACAATCATCTTTGCAAAACTTTATATTCTATATTTTTCTCCCTTCTCCTTCTTCTTCAAAACAGCAAGCAACACAATATAGATTAAAGCATCCACATAATTTTTAAAAAGCTAAATTCCTTTAAAATATCAGTCAGTCAGTACACATTTATTAAGCACCCATTGTGTGCTATGCTGAGTGTTGGCAATACAAAGAAGAAAGTCCTTATCTTCAAGTAGTTCACAATCTATTGAAGGAGACAAACAAACCCTATATAGAAAGCCATAAATGGGAAATAATAGAGAAAATACACTAGAATTAAAGGGGTCAAAAAGAATTTCTTGTAGGAAACTATTCTGGGTAATTTTATAACTATTACCTTTAATATGGATAAATGTAAAAATCTTGCACTTGAATTAAAAAACTCAACTTTATAATGGGCAATATCTAGTTATATAACACTTGATCTGAAAATGATCTAGGGGTTTTTATGGATTACAAATAAAATATGAACTAAAAGTATTATGATGCAGCCAAGAAAGTTAATATCAACTTGGACTGTTGAGCCCAAGAATGAGAAAGATGATTGTGTCTTTAAATTTGGCAATCTGCAATATTTGCTTTGGTTCTAGATACAACTGTGTAGGCAAGAGATTTGAATTAGGGAGCAAATAGCCGAGAATAACCAAGATTGTGAAAGCTCGTGTCATATACGTGTCAGTTGAAGAAACTGAGACTGGTTGATCTGGGGAGAAGACTTAAAAAAACATGAGTACTGTCTTCATGTATTTTAAGAACTGTCATGTGGGAAAGCTGTCATGTTGGAATTCTATTTGAGCAAAGATAATCAGTAAAAAGAGGTAGACATTATAAAGAGGTAAATTGAGGCTTGAAGTCAGGAAACTTCCAAACACTGATCAGATTCTGAAGCAGCATTTTTTTAGTATATGGTGGTAGCATTTCGTTTCAGACATTGGTTGGCCTTTGGGGTCCCTTCCAATTCAGAAATTCTGTGACTTCGTTCTCCAGGCCATATGATGGCAGGAGTAATGGGCTAGGAATCAGGAAGATCTGTTTCAACTATTACCTCCTGCTTTATTATCTAGCTGACCATGGTCATGGCACTTAATTTCACTGAACTGGTCCTCATCTATGAAAGAACAACAAAGATAAAAATATTTGTAATGCCTACCTCAGAGGTTAATATGAAGCTCAGAGGAATCATATCACTGCAATGTTTTAAAACTTTAAAACATTGTGAATTGCTAGTATTTACATAATGTGTTAAGGTTTACAAAGCTCTATACACAAATATCAGTTTTTATTATAACCACAGCTAATTTTATGTGCTTTTTGCTTAAATTTTATTTTAATTTCAAAGTTTTATTTCAAGTACTCATCTCAGGATGAAGGTACATTGCCTAAATCATCAAAGTGGAAAATGAAACTCATAAGAGGATCAACCAATCAATAAGCATTTATCAATCACCTGCTTTTTGTCAGGTCCTTTGCTAAATGTCAAGGATATAAATACAAACTACAAAACTTTTTTTTTCCTGAGGCATATAGTACAATGAATAGAGCTGGACCTGAAGTCAAGAAGACTTGAGTTCAACTTCAACCTTAGACATCCGTTGGTTGTATGACCTTGGACAAGTCATTTTATCTCTGTGAGCCTCAGTTTGATTAATTGTAAAATGGGCATAATAGTAGTATCTACCTCCCAGGGTTGTTCAAATATTTGTGAATGCTTAGTACCATACCTATTGCCTAATAAATGCTTAATAAATGATTATTTTCTTCCTTAGAGAAAAGGGAATTATGGAGGAAAAGATAATGAATTCTGTTTAGACATGTTGAATTTAAGATGTTACAGTATAACTAGTTTGAAATGTCCAATTGGCAGTGGGAGATGGAAGACTGGATGTCAGAGGAGAGATTGGATCTGAATAAACTAATATGAGAATCATTTAAATAGAAATGTTAATTAAATCCATGAGAAGCTGATGAAATCACCAAGCAAAATAGTACTGAGAAAGAAAAGTTCAAAAGACAGATGCTTAGGTGATACTCCACAGTTAGTGGATGTGAGCTAGATGAAGAATTAGCAAAGGAATCTAAGAGAGTGATATTCAGGAAGAAAAATAAGACAGAGTTCTGTCCCAAAACCTATAAGAAGCTAGTAAAGGGTGATTAACAGCATCAAGAGAGGTAAAGAAAGAGGGGGTCTGAGAAAAGACCATTAGATTTAGAAATTAAGAAATCACAATAAACTTTTTTTTGGTTGAATGATGAGGGGAGAAGCCAAGTTGCAGAATTTAGAATAAAATAAGAGGACAGGAAGAAAAGATGCCAATTGTAGATGGCTTTTTCAGGGAATCTAGCCATGAAAGAGAAGAAAGGTAGGTTATTATAACTTGTAGGGATGGTCAAAAAAGTAAAAGTTGTTTTTTGTTTGTTTTAAATATACAAAAAAGATAGGCTATAGGGGTTTGGTGAATAGAGAGAGATTAAAGATTAGTGAGATAGTGGTGATGTCAAAGCATAAAATCTTTTGGAGAAGATGGGGTGTAAGGACTCACTTGTGCACATAGAGAGCTTTGCCTTGGCAAGAGAGGATACCTTCTTTTTTCAATTCCTTCATTTTATTTTTATTTTTAAATAGTTTTTTTTGTTTTTTTCAAATACATGCAAGATAGTTTTCAACATTCACGTTTGCTAAAATTTTATCTTGCTGTATTTAGTAGACAGGAACAGGAGTTAAGTAGAGAGTGAGAGTAATTCAAGGTCTGGGCTTGAGAAAACCTGATAGGTGATAGGGTAAGAGGGGGAAAAGATTTGAATATACAGTATAGTGTAGAGTTGGACTAGCTCATCAAGGGAATAAATGGGGAAAAAGAGAATGTAGCCAGTTCAGATGTAATGGTCTGAGAAGGAACTGAGGCTGTAAGAGAAATTAGAGATTGTAGTAAACATGAAGAATAAAGTGGAGGTGGTGAGGCAAAGGGAAAGATAAATTGATCATTGATTATCATCAAATGACTTTGGGAGTAAAACAGTTATGGATGATGACAAGTGCATAGGTATGTCCATCCCTATGTGAAGCTGAGGTGGAATGAATGAATAGGTTGAGGAAATACGAAATTTTGATTGTTGTGGGAATATCAGTGCATTGTAGTTCCTGAGAATAAGGTCAGAAAATGGCACTGAGAGACAATAAGCCAGGCTAGAAAGGTAGAAGGTTGGGAGAAATATAAATATCTATATGTTGAAGTTACAGTGGATACTATGAACCAATCTTGTTGCAGAAAAATAGAGAGTGTCTTAGGGATGATTAGACACAAAAATGGAGAGTATCTTAGGGGTGATTAGACAATATTTACCTAATCTTGACTGAAAGATAAATATAAGTTAATAAACCTCAGAGGAAAAGTAGCTGACTTGTCACCTGCAAATTTGATAAACAGACCATCTATTCCTTTTTTCTATATCATTGTTTTAAAAGTTCAATAGAATAGAACTAAGCTCAATTCCATAAGGTCCTTCAATGGAGATCTCCTGCCATGTTGAGATTGAATCATAAACAATTACTCTTTGAGTTCAGCCATCCATTCATTCTAAATCCACTTGATTGAATTATTGTATAAGCCATATCTTTCCATCTTCATATTCCACCAGAATTATATGAGATACATTATCGAAAGATTTGCTAAAAATGTAGGCAAATAAAATCCACAGTATTTCCCCCTCCCTTCTTCCAATACATTGGATAGTAATTCCATATAAAATAAATAAATGGGATTAGTCTGACATGATTTATTTATCACCAAAAATAATAAAGCCACACTCATTCTTTATTATTTCCTTTTCTAGATCTTTAGTATTTCTTTAGCAATACTTTTCCAGGAATCATGGTCAAACTTATGGGCCTATAGTTTGAGATTTCCACCATTAATACTAATACTCATTGACATTTGTGTAGTACTTTTAGTTGTGCAAAAAACTTTGCAAACATTATTGAATTTTGTCCTCAAAATAGCACTATGAGATAGGTGCTGTTAGTATATTGGATACTTTTTCCAGGAATCATGGTCAAACTTATGGGCCTATAGTTTGAGATTTCTACCATTAATACTAATACTCATTGACATTTGTGTAGTACTTTTAGTTGTGCAAAAAACTTTGCAAACATTATTGAATTTTGTCCTCAAAATAGCACTATGAGATAGGTGCTGTTAGTATATTGGATACTTAATAGATGAGAATAATGAGACAAAAATAAAGTGATTTGCCCAGAGTAATATAGCTAGTAAGGGTCTGAGACTGTATTTGAACTTAGGTCTTCCTGACTCTAGGTTCAATGTCCTTCAATGTATTAATTATCTCCTATTATGTTCCCCTTATTGAAAATCAAAAATTTGTCCTCCCATTTTATGGAGTCTTCCACTTCCAATGATCTTTCAAATATTACTAATGGTGGTTGATGATAATTAAGTGTATATGAGCAGTCACCAAAATGAATATAGAAAGTGAATATAGTTCAGGACAGAACTGTTGAGTAAACTCTAAATTTCCAAATAATATGTATCATGTGAGAGCTTAAAAATTATTTTTTTTATCCTAGCCCTGATTTGCTACCTACTTATATATTGAATTCTTAATGAACTTATTTTCTATTATCAGATAAAAACTTTCTCCCAAATTAAATATACATTTAGATATTGTTAACAAATACCACTTTCTTGTTTTGTTTCTAGTTCTTCCATAAGTGCTCTTCTAGAGAAGATGTGTCTAAAAAACAGATTCTTTTTTATAGAACTTAAGATAGTGGGCATCTAATTTCAGCTAAGTTAATTGACAAGTACAAGTCCACATAGAGTTACTGGCAGATAATGGGGCTAAAACAGAGGACACCTGATTCTTACTCTTTCTGCTGTATCATTTAATATATGAAAATAAGTCACATATTTTTCTTTTTTATTATAGCTTTTTATTTACAAGATATATGTATGGGTAATTTTTCAGCATTGACAATTGCAAAACCTTTTGTTCCAACTTTTCCTCTCCTCCCCCCCACCCCTTCCCCCAGATGGCAAGTTGACCAATACATGTTAAATATGTTAAAGTATAAGTTAAATACAATATATGTATAGATGCCCAAACAGTTATTTTGCTGTACAAAAAGAATTGGACTTTGAAATAGTGTACAATTAACCTGTGAAGGAAATCAAAAATGCAGGTGGACAAAAATAGAAGGATTGAGAGTTCTATGTAGTGGTTCATAATCATCTCCCAGAGTTCTTTCGCTGGATCTAGCCAGTTCAGTTCATTATTGTTCTATTCGAACTGATTTGGTTCATGTCATTTTGAAGAGAACCATGTCCATCAGAATTGATCATCATATAGTATTGTTGTTGAAGTATATAATAATTTCCTGGTCCTGCTCATTTCACTCAGCATCAGTTCATGTAAGTCTCTCCAGGCCTTTCTGAATTCATCCGGTTGGTTATTTCTTACAGAACAATAATATTCCATAATATTCATATACCACAATTTATTCAGCCATTCTCTAATTGATGGGCATCCACTTAGTTTTCAGTTTCTGACCATTACAAAGAGGGCTGCCACCAACATTCTTGCACACTCACCTATTTTTCTAACAATTTATCTGTTGTGTTACCTGACTGCCTAATTTAAAATAGGAAGTTGTCCTAAGCCATACCTCAGATGAACTCATTCCTAATTCTATCCTTATTACTACAAGTAGACTATTTGTCTCTTGTTATTGTTCAGTCATGTCTGACTCTTGATGACCATATTTGGGGTTGTTTTGCTTTTGGCAATAAGACTAGAGCAGATTGCCATTCCCTTCTGCAACTTATTTTATAGATAAGGAACCTGAGGCAAATAGGATCAAGAGACTTGTCCAGGGTCACATAGCAAATATCTGATTTCAGATTTGAACTCAGGAAAAAATGAATCTTCTTTTTTATTAATTACTCAGTAGTATTTATTGTTTCCAATTACATTTAGAAATAGTTTTCAAATTCATTTTTATAAGAATTTGAATGCCAGATTTTTCTCCATCTCTCCTATCTTTCCATTCCTTCCCCCAAGACAATAAGTAATCTGATATAAGCTGTACATGTATAATCATTTCAAACATATTTCCACATTAGTCATGTCATGAAAAAAAAACCAGAACAAAAGAATAAGAAAGAAAAACCCCAAAATGTGAAAATAGTATGCTTTAATCTGCATTCAGTTTCCATAGTTCTTTTTCTGGATGTGGATAGCATTTTCTATCACAAGTCTATTGGAATTGTCTTAGATTAGTGTAATGCTAAGAAAAGCTAAGTCTATCATAATTGCTCATCACTCAATGTTGCTGTTACTGAGTACACTCTTCTCCTGCTTCTGCTCACTTCACTTAGAAACAATTCATATAAGTCTTTTCAAACTTTTCTGAAATCTACTTGTTCATTTCTTATAGAACATCAGTATTCCATTACATCTATGTATCATAATTTATTCAGCTATTTCTCAATTTAAGAACATCCCTTCAATTTCCAATTCCTTGCCATCACAAAAAAAGCTGTTATAAACTTTTTTGTACATGTGGTGCTTTTCCCTTTTTTATGATCTCTTTGGGATATAGACTTAGTAGTGGAATTGCTAGATTAAAAGGTATACAGCTTTATAGTCACTTGGGCATACAATTTTACCTGCTATTCATGGTTAATTTGTTCCAGAAGGCATGGTGAGAGAAAAATGAGTACAAATGCATTTTTACATAATGAGTATATCTCTAGTCTACAGCCTAATCACCCTTTCCCCAAGGGGGAAAGTAGGGCTTCTAGCTATGGTTGTTGGGTTCCCAACTCGCTTTCTGAGAAGAACTATGAAATTTACATTCTTCCCCTTCCTTGGGTGTGTATGAAAGAATCTGGGTATAGAGGTAGAAGCTATGGACCAACACCCTCCACTACCCAGGGCTCTGACTGTCACTTGGGGCTCAGAGCTGCCAGGGATCCTGAGTCCTCTGTCACTGTTTTTGAGTAAACTCTACTGCTCCTACTTCTCCTCTTGCTGAGCATGCTACTCTCTCCATGCCCCTTCAAGTACTACTGTTTTGGAAGCCAGGAGATTATATGTTGTAGCCACAGCATCCTGAAGGAACTGCCCCAGGACATGCCTGTTTCTCAAAATCTCAGCATTGGTGGTTCCAACCTGATAGTTCTTGCTGGGGAGGAGCTACCTTGAGCCAAGGGCAATAGTAGCGGCAATAGGGGCTGGGCAGTATGGTTGGCCAACCTTACAGTCCTACTGTTTGACCAAGATAATAATCAAGTGTGCTGAGTGCCAAGCAAACCTCAAATCTTGAAGCATTTTTCCTCACTAAAACACACTAACTTCAATGAGTTTCAAAGATGACAAGTGTTGAGATATCACTATAGTTCCAAATTGCTCTTCAGAATGGTTTGATCAGTTCACAACTCCACTAATAAGGTATTAGTGTCCCAATATCCCTTCATTCCCTCCAACATTTATCATTTTTTCTGTCATCTTAGGCAGTGATAGGTATGAAGTAGTTCATTAAAGTTATCTTAATTTGCATTTTTCTAATCAAAAGTTATTTAAAACATTTTTCCTATGACTATAAATAATTTCTTCACCTGAAAATTGCCTATTCATATCCTTTGTCAATTAGGGAATGTCTTATCTTCTTTTAAGTTTGACTCACTTCTCTATGTATTTGAGAAATGAAGCCTTTATCTGAAACACTGTCTATAAAAATTGTTTCTCATATTTCATGTTTCTGTTTCTCAGCTTCTAATCTTGACTGCATTGGTTTTCTTTGTGTAAAATCTTTTAAATTTAATGTAATCAAAATTATTCATTTTTAGATCATAATGTTCTCTCTTTTCTTTGGTCATAAATTCTTCCCTTAATCAAAGATCTGATAGGTAGGCTATCCCTTGCTTTCCTAATTTGTTTATAATATCACTTTTTATGTCTAAATAATTAACCAATTTTGATCTTAACTTACTATATAAGCTGTTAGATACTAATCAATGTCTAATTTCTTCCATATTGTTTTCTATTTTTCTCAGAAATTTTTGTCAAATAGTGAGTTCTTATTTCAGAAATTGGAGTCTTTGGGTTTATCAAACATTAGATTACAGTAGTCATCAACTACTGTATCTTGTGTATCTAATGTGTTCCACTGATCTACTACTTCATTTCTTAGCCAGTATCAAATGATTTTGATGACTGTCACTTTATAATATTGTTTTAGGTCTAGTACAGTTAAGTCACCTTCCTTTGCATTTTTTTCATTCTCTTGAAACTCTTGATCTTTTGTTCTTACACATGAATTATGTTATTATTTTTTCTAGTTCCATGAAATACTTTTTGGTAGCTTGATTGGTATGATACTGAATAAATAAACTAATTTTAATAGAATTGTCATGATTATTAGTTTATTCTATCCATGAGCAACTGATATTTTCCATTTGTTTAGATCTGACTTTATTTGTGTGGAAAGTGTTTTGCAATTGTGTTCATCTATTTCCTATGTTTATCTTGGTGGTATTTTGAATTGTCTACGGTTATTTTAAATGGAATTTCTCCTATATCTTGTTGCTGGATTTTGTTGGTAATATATAGAAATGTTGATGATTTATTTGTGTTTATTTTATATTCTGCAACTTTGTTAAAGTGTTAATTTTTTCAAGTTATTTTTTCCCAGAATTTTCTAGAATTCTCTAAATATATCATCCTATCATCCTCAAAGAGTGATTGCTTTGTTTCTTCAAGATAAATCTTCTTGCCTTCAGGGCTGATACTCTATTCACATCTTCACTGCCTAGCAATAACTGTATGATATTGCCAGGTCACCATCTCTGCTCCACAGAACTTTATGCCCTGCCATCTTTTTGTTTCTTCCCTACAATTAAATTTGTAATTACCTATTTTACTTGCTTCTGATGTCAAAATTGCTAGTTATATCTTTGATATCATGATTCACACTATAAAAATTCCTTAAACACTAAATAAACCATATCTAAACAACACCATACCTCCTAGGCAGGGCTTGATGATGCCATCAAAATTTGGCAAAAAAAAGAATTTTGGTTTAGAAAGCATTGCAAACAGATATGGTTTTATTTCCTTGTATTAGTTGGAAGATTACAGTGATAGGAATCAAGGTCATAAGGATCTAATTGTTTCCAGCAGAAAGTAAGAACGTAAACTTTTAAATGTCATTGATCATAGGATATTGAGAATAGCAGATATGCTTGACAAAGGAACTTCATTTTTTCAGATCAACTTAGAAAGGGCAAAAAATAATTTAAAAGAAAACCTATACACATCCAACAGTAGAAAGGAGGCATTACTGTCTTTTTATAGGCAAAATTGTCTTTTATAAGAAAGGATTCTTTTTTGCACATTCTTTTTTTGTCCTCTTAGGCAGTGATCATCTTCCTTTCAGGCTGTCACTAGTCTGATGGAATAATGAACAAATGATGTACGTGAAAATCCTGTTTTTTTATTGGAAAACTAGGGGATCTGTCCTCTGCCCCCAAGAGGTTTATGCCACTGATTTTGAACAAGGTATTTCTTTTTCCTTTTTTTTTTTATCCTGAGCAGTTTACTGCCCTGCTTTTGACTCTTACAATCAAATGTCTGACAATCATAGGTGTTCCAATGTCTGAGTCTTTGTGGTGCAGGTTTCTCATCATCATCTTTTTATGTACCTGACCTTCTTCATAATAATTGGATCATCTTCTGGCCATAGTACTTTGGGGATTAATTTCTCAAAGAATGCTGCAGGGTCACTTCTTAGCAGCTGTCACGTGTACCATCCCCTATCCACTAAATTGCCAGCTTTGAATTCTGAGCCAGTGTTCTCAATTCTTCAAGGATCCCTGTGGATTTATTTTCTGCTAATATTACTCTTGATAGTTCTCACAGTTGCTGGGCTCTTTGACCTGGGAGAACATAATGTTTTTTATAAACCCATCTCTTTTCCCATCAATGATGGTAGCTTGGAAGGTAACTACAAAGTGAAGGTAAGAATCTGACCTTTGTTCATATGAAATGAGGTATAGAGGGTATACTGGTGTCTTCAAGCTCAAGGACATTATTACTATGATAATTACTATGTATGTATGTGTATTTATATATATATATATATATATATATATATATATATATACACATGCTCACATCAACACTGTATATATACATATGCTTCATCTCAAAGCACCATCTCTAACCTGACAAATTATACCAGAAACCATTCCCAGGAGGCATTTCTGCTCTAAAGCCCTCCTCTGCTGCTTGATGACTGCCTTTCCAAGAACATTATTTCAAGAAAACCCTAATTATGTTTCATCACTTCTTCCTTACCAGACACCACCCCCACCTTACCATCTGCCTAGCTTCTTCCATTTATACCCTTGCCCTCACCTTCAGCTCTGGAGTCATGAAACATGATAAAATTCAATTAAATCTATCATTGTCTTTTCTTCTGTGGTCCTACTCATATCCCAGATTCAAATAAAATGCCTCTCACTACACACTGCTGTCCAATGCATGTTGTTTTTCCTAGTTTGAAAATGTGAGGACTGTTTTTGCTTTGCCCAGTACTTATCATGGTTCTTGGCATCTAATAAACATTAAATGCTTATTTCTTCATAATCCAAGATTTCAAGTCTTTCCTATATCATATAACATTCAAAAGATGAAAAATAGTACTTTGATCAAAATTTGTATTTTCCTACCAGTAGAAAAAATATTTGCATATATTACTGTATTAATTTGATAGATCTTTTTTTACTTGTTTCTGTAAACTACTATAGTGACTTTATTCAGTAATATAGATAAAAGGATGGACATACATTGGTAGACTGTAATCTGTAACATTAGAAATAAAAATTCAAATTAATGAGCTCATGAATCCATTACCATATCTGAGTAGCATTTCATTTTTGACACCCACCAGGTAGTAAACTTTATAAATATGGCATGTGTAACAGAATATCTTTGCTGTTCAGTGAACCAACTAATCCTTTTCTTGAACTATGTTATGTTTACAAAATTAAAGAATAAGCTTGAGATACATGATTAAAGACATTATTCTCTCTATTTTGTAGAATAGGAAATGGAAACATTATGGCAAGTAGACAGTACAAGAACAGAGTCACTTCTTTTGCAGATTTTATATACATTTCTAATCATCTATTTCTCTACTTTATAAAATCCATTGGCTTCATATCATCTCAAGGAACAAATACAAAACTTCAAGAGATATTGTTGAGGGAGAATATAAGATTAAGAGGAGAAATTTTTACTTCAACTTTATATCTAAAAATAATTTAAAATAGTAACTAACAACAATAATTGACAAAAATTGTCAGGAGAAATTTTTACTTCAACTTTAACTTCATATGATAAAATAATGAAACATTTTTATGTTTAATCTCTTGCTTTTATAAAATTGCTTTAATTTCTTCTTGTTATTCAGTTGCAGCCAGGAAGTCTCTCTTAACTTCCCATTCCTAACACCTAACTAAGCCATTTCTTTTTTTTTTAGTATTGTCCCTTTAAATCTAGGACCCTTTCCCTACTTTGTCTTGCTTCCTCTCTAGTTTTCTCTCATCTTTCTTCTCTTACAGCCCATTGTCTCTAAAGTTTGGATCTATCTATCTATAGCACTGGCACACTGGATTCAGTTACAGATAATCTCCTGTTTGGCTCTTCTGATCTTTCAAGGCTCACAAGGCCATTGTCATCTTTAATGCTCCTTAAGAGTATTCAAGAGTAGGAAAGAGCAGATAAAATAGACTTAGTGGTGAGGTCATGCTCTCATGTGGTTATCATTGGGAGATAAAGATTTTATACAGCTCTCCATACATAGATGCCCCCATAGGCATCTCAAACTCAGCATAATCAGGACTAAACTGGTTTTCTTTTCTTTAACTTCTGTCAAGAGCATCACCATTCTTCCAGTTACTCAGGTTTGTGACCTTATAGTCCTCACTGACTCCCAGTTCTTCTTTAACTGCTTCCTCCCCTCTTCTATTCAGTTGCCATGTTGTCATTTCTGCCTACATGGCATTCTACCATCATTCCCATCCTTTCCACTCATATGGCCATCAGTGTAATTCAGTGCCTCATCACTTCTCTCCTGGATTATTCTAACAGCCTTCTGATTAGTATTCCTACTTCCATTCTCTCCTTCACAGCTGCCTAAATGATATTCTGAAAGCACCAACTTATCTGATGATGTCATTCCTCTGCTGGAGAAGGACTTCTACTATTTCCTAAGGATAACAGACTCTTCTAGTTGTCCCTTGAAGGCCTTCAAAATCAGGCTGCAAACTTCTTTTTCAGATATGTGACACATTACTCCTGATTACAGTCAAAACTGATTATTCACTCTCAGACCTATGGAAGAGGGAGGAATTTATGACCAAAGAAGAACTAGGGATCACTATTGACCACAAAATAGAAAATTTTGATTATATCAAATTAAAAAGTTTTTGTACAAACAAAACAATTGCAGACAAGATTAGAAGGGAAACAATAAACTGGGAAAACATTTTTACAATCAAAGGTTCTGATAAAGGCCTCATTTTCAAAATATATAGAGAATTGACTCTAATTTATAAGAAATCAAACCATTCTCCAATTGATAAATGGTCAAAGGATGTGAACAGACAGTTCTCAGATGAACAAATTGAAACTATTTATAGACATATGAAAATATACTCCAAATCATTATTAATCAGAGAAATGCAAATTAAGACAACTCTGAGATACCACTACACACCTGTCATATTGGCTAGAGTGACAGGGAAAGATAATGTGGAATGTTGGAAGGGATGTGGGAAAACAGGGACACTGATACATTGTTGGTGGAATTGTGAACACATCCAGCCATTCTGGAGAGCAATTTGGAACTATGCTCAAAAAGTTATCAAACTGTGCATACCCTTTGATCCAGCAGTGTTTCTACTGGGCTTATACCCCAAAGAGATACTAAAGAAGGGAAAGAGACCTGTATGTGCCAAAATGTTTGTGGCAACCCTATTTGTAGTGGCTAGAAGCTGGAAAATGAATGGATGCCCATCAATTGGAGAATGGTTGAGTAAATTGTGGTATATGAACGTTATGGAATATTATTGTTCTGTAAGGAATGACCAGCAGGATGAATACAGAGAGGACTGGCAAGACTTACATGAAATGATGCTAAATGAAATGAGCAGAACCAGGAGATCATTATATCCCTCAACAATGATACTGTTTGAGGATATATTCTGATGGAAGTGGATCTCTTCGATAAAGAGAGCTAATTCAGTTTCAATTGATCAAAGATGGGCAGCTACACCCAAAGAAAGAACACTGGGAGATGAATATAAACTGCTTGCATTTTTGTTTTTCTTCCCGGATTATTTATACCTTCTGAATTCAATTCTCCCTGTGCAACAAGAAAACTGTTCAGTTCTACACACGTATATTGTATCCAGAATATACTGTAACCTATTCAACATGTAAAGGATTGCTTGCCATCTGGGGGAGGGGGTGGAGGGAGGGAGGAGAAAAATCGGAACAGAAGTGAATGCAAGGGATAATGTTGTAAAAAATTACCCTGGCATGAGTTCTATCAATGAAAAGTTATTTAAAAAAATAAAAATAAAATCCTAAAAAAAATACCTGATTATTCACTATTCCCTGAACTTGGCATGCCATTGCCTGCCTGCCCCTAGATGTTTGCATAGGCTGTCCTATGGAATTCATGACCTGGAATTCATGACTTCCTCATTTCTGCTGGTGAGAACACCTGGCTCCCTTCATAGCTCATCTCAAGTGCCATTTCTTACTTCAGGCCTATATTGATCATGGGCCCTTTTCCAAATTCTAGTGTCTCCTCTTTCCAAATAACAATAATATCCAGCATTTATATAGCAATTTAAAATTTGAAAAAATTATATATGTATATAAATGTGTATTTACATGTGTGAAATCTCATTTGATTTTTTCAATACTATTATTAACCCCATTTACAGATGAGTAAATTGAGGCAGGTGAGGTCAAGTGACATGGTCTCTTGATTACACAACAGATAAGTTAGACAGGATTTGACTAGGATTTTCCTGACTGCAAGTTTAACTCTCTTAGCCTCTGTATCACTGAGCTATTTGTACTTGCTATTTATATCTTGTATATCTATGTATTTTTTGCAAATTACATTTTCTTTAATACAACGTAAACTCCTTCAGAGTTGGATCTGTTTCATTTTGGTTTTGAAGCTTTAGTGCCTAGAACAGTACCTGTACATAGAACATTCTTATTAAACACTTGTTGATCATGATGACAAAACTTTATTTTTCCTCCAAAGGGAGAATATTTCCCAGTTCTCTTTTCTAAGACCTACTTAGAAAAGATGTATGGGGTCCTAGTTCTTCCTACTTTGAAACCCTGTCTATTGGTTAGTTTGCTAAAACTGAATGCAACTGAACGTCAAACAAGCAGATTTTACTATTTCAAAGAAGAGTAAATAATGAGATTGAGAAACCTATTTTTCCTTACTAACTTTTTTTCGGTAGAAATCATTTGATTTCAAAGTCTATTTCTTCTTATACAAAATAGATAGAAAAATACTTGTTAAGAACTAAGCATGAATCCATTGCTATCTAAGTCTTAGAGTCTTTAAGGCTCCCAGGCCAAATAAGTGATATATTACAAGTATGAATGAATATTATTATTAATTAAAATGTTACATGAATATGTAATCCTGAAAAGGACAATTTAATTTTCTTTGAGAATAATTAAATTATCCTGGGCAATAACCTTTTTCAATTATTATTATATATTACTTCTGAAAAATTTTTTTCTAACCAAATATATATTAGGGGGAGGGGAATTTCACCAAAATTAGCTTCCTAGCTAATTACATGACAGTTAACTAGTGACAACAAATTTAAAATTGTAAACTCTATGAATAAAAATGTAGAAATATTTAAATTTAGAATAAGAATGTTTGGAATTGGTACTTATAGGCAATCCTTAATATATGTATATATGTATATTTAACCCATTACCTAGTCTAGGAGAAACTTTCTTTTGAATCCAATGACACTATGATTTCTCTTCATATGTTCTCATCTTCTTTACAACACTAGCCCAGGTCAGATGGGACAAACAACTCATTATCATCACCACCCTTATTCTCCTTTCTTCCAGTATTCCTAGTGCTTCATGATCAGAGATGATACCCAGGAAAGGAAGAATAGGAAGATGAAGAGAAGAAAAGGTCAAAAATACTTGTATTTATACTCTGTGGGAACTCTGCCACCATTCTGCCATTCCTGTATCAGCAACAAGAAGGGAAGCAAGGGTACAATGGAAAAAGCAATGGATTTGGAATCAAATCCCTCAGTTAAAACCAATATCTATTACCTACTACCTCTGTGACAATGGGCAAATCACTTAATCTCTCCAGGTCTTAGTTTCCTCATCTATAAAAATGAGGGTGTTATTGTGGGAAATGACTTCAATAAATAACCCTTCAAGCTCTAATTATAAGTCTATGAGCCACAAAAAATTAGTGATCTTTCCCTCCTCTCTATCAAGATATATCTTGATGTGGCAGCCATGGAAGCCATATCTAGGATCATGGTACAACTATTTGGAGCTCATTGCTATGCAATTCATTGCTCTATTTCTGAGCAGTAATTCAAGATCAGATTAAATCAAAAATGGAATCAAAGGAATAAGAGAGAATGTTTAATAAAGTTCAAATCCGGCCTTAAATGCTTACTAACTATGTGATACTAAGTCATTTAACTTACGTTTGACTTGTTCTATTGGAGAAGAAAACAACAAACCACTCTAGTATCTTTTTTAGACATGAAGTTACACCATGGCAAAGTTGACCAACATTACATGTTAAATGGGAAATTCCTGATTCTTGATTCAAACTGTTCTTTCACTTCAAATACATCATTTTTAAGACAGTGCTATACTGCTTCAGAATGTTAATTTAGAAAATCGAAATAATTTAAACTTAACTATAGCTGATCAACATAGCTTTGTATCCCCAGTGCTTAGTACAGTGCCTGGCACAGAGTCAGTGCTTAATAAATGATGTCTATTGACTACACCAGACAGCCCAAATTTGAAAGTATCATTCTTGTTATGTATATTGCATTAAGCTAGGGAATCTAATTGACTCATAACAAATATTAATCTATGGTTTTTCCACCTTTCTTCAATAAGGCATCTTCAGAGTGACAGAAGTTCTCATTTCTAATTTGAACAAAATGTAGAACCCAAAATAATTGTGGTTTTCTTAAGGAGCTCTGCAAATCATTTTAGATTGAAGTTATACCTGCCTAGGAATAAAGTGAAAAACAGAGAGTTTGTGTAATACGGTACAGTAGAAAAAGGACTAGTTATAGAGGCAGAGGATTTTAGTTCAAATTCTGCGTGTGTGTGTGTGTGTGTGTGTGTGTGTGTAGGTGTGCATGCATGCATATCCATGACTGGCATTTAGAAGGTGTTTAATAAAGGTTTATTGACTGACTGACTTCTGTGCTTAATTTTCCTAATTTGTAAAGTTAGGGAATTGGACTAGATGGCCTCTGGAATTTTTGCTAGTTCCAGATCTTTAATCCTATTTTTCCTGTTCCTATTTCTGCCTTTGGCCAAAGTCTTGATCTTGGTTCTATGCTAAAATCTGCTGTTTAATGTGATCCTAAAAGATCATAGGGTGAGGCAAATCCCAATTCTTCCTTACCTCTCTCTTACTCTACCAACCCCTGGTATATCTTTTTTATCTGATTAATGCTAGACACTGATTAATTGTATTGTCTCAAAAATAAAATCCATCTTATTTGTTAGAGATTGATCAAATAAGGACAATCATAATTCAATACAACAAGCATTTATTACATTTCTATTGTTTACAAAGCACTGTCTCAGGTACTGAAACCACAAGAAGTTTATTCTACAAGGTTTGAGAATGGTGGAATGCAACAGGTACAAACATAATTATAAAACCATAGAGAAATGAATACTCCAGAAAGACAAAGTGCTTTGAAATATAAAAATAAAAATAGATGCTAAAGCAAAGATTAGGAAATGAATATGTTCTGCCTTTCTTTTTGATTTGCTTCCTTTCCTAGCTCCCCTTTCAGCCTACAGTTCTAGTAGTCTCTAGATTTTTGAGATTATCTTCCATTTGCACTGTACATATTTTGTATGTATAGTAGTTTGCATATTAACTTCCTGATAATTAGAATGTATGCTCCTTGGGGCTGGGGACTTGTTTATCCTTTTTTTTTTTTTTTTTTGTATCCACATTGCTTAGCCTAGTGTCTGACACAAAGTAAGATTTTTTAATGGTTAGTGACTGATTGAAAGTGTTAATTGCTGATTAGGAGATTAGTCATCTGATGTGAGGAGAAGATGGTGCCAGATCTAGCCCTGAAAAAAAAAACTGTGAAACAGGAAGAACTGATGCAGCTTTTAATTTGGGGGGTTCTTTTCTCCCTTCTGTTAAATATCACTAGAGATTCTTCAGATGTGCTCCTCTTCTCCAAACCAGCTGGGAGATAGGGTGGGGAGAAACACTATATCAGTCATTTATACTGTGAAGTGATGTTTAAGCCACTGTGTCACCTTTCCTAGAGGGATTTGAAATTGAAGTCTTATCTCCCTATGGAGTAAAAGGTATTACCTTCTGTTAAAGGCACAGCAGGAATCACTAAGCAGGTAAGAATGTTAAAGAAAGTAGCACCTGAAATCACAGCATGTAGATAAATGGTTGCTTTCTCCTTTGTGGTATAGTGAAAAACTTACTAAAATAGAATTCCTATTCTAGTTTCCACTAGATTCTAATAAAATTCTTCTCCTCACTGGTCACAGAACCTTGATCAAGGTATTTAATCTGAAAGAGGAAGCTCAGTATCATGGAAAGAGCACTAGACTCAATGCTAGAAAGATCTTTATTTGAATCCTTTCTCAGAAAATTAATGCCCCACTGATGTGGGGCAACCCAAAGTCTATTGGCCTCATCATAAAATGAAGGGTTTGGACTTGGTTATCTCTAAATATGTGATGATTAGCTTATTCTTCAAAGCCTCTAGTTCCAACATTCTATTATTCTATCTTTCTGCTGGAAAGGTTTGGCATTAGCAAATGATGACACAGCCAATGGATATATTTCAGGCCAGATAGATACTTATAGGCCCAATGATGGTTTAGAAGTATTTTGCAATGGTCAATGACTAGAAAGTCAAGATGAAATTGTGTGTAGAAAACAAGTCTTGAAGTCAAAAGGATATGAGTTTTAGTCTTGCCATTTATATGTAGTAACTGTGTGACTATGGGCAAAACCTCTTAGTGCCCTCATGCAACCATGAAAAGATAAATTTTAGAGATTATCTGAAGGAATTCTCTCTTCTAAATTTCTCTCATAAAAAAGAAACTTTTTAAAGCTTTCTACTAATGAAATCATAGATCCAGAGCTCTAAAAATTATTTAAAAAGAAACATATATCATTCAGATGTAAAATTCTGGTAATGGAGCATAATAGTCTAAACCTATTGCAGTAGGCATGTACTCTAACAACATTGGGTATGTGCCTATTTGTCCATCATGACATGCTAGAATTGAAGAGAAAATGAGGGAAAACACAAGTTATTTATCTTTCATGTCCTTGTTATTTATGACATAGCATAAAATCAAAATAAAACATACAGACAATTGCATATTGTGGATATGTAAATGATATTAATGGAGAAATGATGAATGAATGATTCTTTGATTTTCAAGATGTAGAAGGAATTGGTATGTATCCATTCCATAGTACAACATTTTATATTCATTTTCAGGGATAAGAAAAGAGCAGTCATGGAAAAGAAAGAATCTAGGTTCTGTTATTCTGATAATAAATTACGTGGATGGTCCTACCTTGATAGCACCAAAGTACAATATTGGCTTTTCTCCAAGTTGTGGGAAACATTGGCTCCTTCATAACCTGTACCATTGCCACTTTCTTTCCTTGCACACAAAGTTCAGCTTAGAAGAATATTGGAAACAATAATTCTGGAAGTCAGGGCTGGCTTTGGAAAGTGTTGCTAAGTAAATGAAATTTACCTAAGATATACCTTTACCTTATGCTTATTCCTTTCTCAAGTACCCAGCACTTCCACTAACTCCTGTTTGCCTGGGTTGGTACTCTACTGAGACTTATCTTACCTAGGCAGGCAAAGAATATCCATAAACTTTTCTTCTGATGTTTTCCCCTCCTTGAAATTTACCTACTCTCTCCTATTTTGAAGTCCTGGTAGTATTCTACTTTATCACTGACTGGTTAATTTAATAAGCTTATTTGGAAAGTGATCATAGTATATAAATATTCGATTTAGTTATGTCTTTCTTGAGATCAGACGAGACTGTTGCCAAACCATGTCTGTAATCATGATCTCTGACATTGTCATAGGACAGGACAGGTCGTTTTGTTTCCCTGTTTGGAGCGTCTGAATTATACAGTCTTTCCTGAAATTGAGAGACTGCCTAATGTAGCAGAAAGAATTTTAATGAGTAGTCAGAAGATCTGAACTCACTCCTTACCTTTTCTTTTTTTTAATTAGGTTTTTATTTTCAATGTACATGCAAAGATAGTTTTCAACATTCACCCTTACAAAACCTTATCTTCTTAACTTTTTCTCTCCCTTCCCCCAACTCTTTCCCTGGACAGCAATATATGTTAAACATGTGAAATTCTTCTATACATATTTCCAAATTTATCATGCTGAACAAGAAAAATCATATCAAAAAGGAAAAAAATGAGAAAGAAAACAAAAAGCAAGCAAGCAACAACAAAAAAGATCTTACCTTTTTCACTATCTATATGATTTTTCTGGACTTTAGTTTCCTTATATAAAGAGAAAGAGATTGGAATAAATAATCTGTTAGTTCACCTTTTCCCCAAATCTGTTGGCCTTGTATGATCCTTTTCGTCTGTCATATGTATCTAGAACCATGACATTTGTTGGGGGTAATTCTAACTGGGAAACAGTCTAGGAACAGTGCCAGAAAAAGCAAATTACTGACTGGCATGGTTGCGTACATCTGTCTTAGAGCTCCTCTGTACTGATTGAGTCAAAAATTAGAGTAAAATCTGCTTCAGAAACTACTAAAAATTACCTATTATAATATATGGTCTGATTCCTTTTATGAAAAAACTCTAGTCTTATAGTCTAATTTTCTTTTGTTTTGATCTTTATCATCTCTTCTTCTAAGTCTGTATAATTTGCTAAAAGTATTTGATTTAAAGCCATAAAATCCTGCTTTGATCAAGGAAACAAAATATAAATTAATGTTTCAGTGATGAATGATGGTTTAACATATTACTCTTCTCAGGTAATGTTTATATTTTAATAGTCTTTCCACACCTCTAGCAGTAATTATAACCATTAATTGTGAGTATGGATAGTAATAGTAGGAATTTCAGGAACTGTTAAGAAATAGAGGGAGGTCATTTTGAGCAGGGAAGTTTTTGTTAACCTCGCTAAAACTGTACCATGGAGGACTAACACAGGTCAGTTGCTAGTTGAAAGTAAATGAATTCTTTTCTTGAATTAAGTATAATTGCACTTTAAGCAGAAAATGATGGTGAACTTAAGATGCAACTCTCTTTTCTCCTTTCCCTGCCTCCAAAGAAAAATTAGAATACTAGCCTATTTTTGCTGGACTAGAAAGCAAACTTTATAGTATAAATTAAATTACCACAGATAATAGGCAAAAGAGATTTTTTGTTTAGTTACATTTTTTCATAATAAGTTCAGACATGGAAAAGATGGCTAATATTAATAAATTGTGAGGGTTGGTATTCAAAGAAAACAAAATGCAGCTTAGAAAAAAATTCCAGGGGGATTGATAAGTGATATTGCTAATTTCCCCCAAATAGGAAGGTTTTTCAAAGAAAGAACAGAGAGGAATAATTGGGGAGGGGGGTTGCAAGGATGAAAGAAGTAGAATTCATTGTTTAGATAATATGGTGAAAAAGGTTTAAAACAATCAAGAAGCATTTATTAAGCACTCACTGTGTGTCAGACATGATGTTTGGTGCTAGAGATACAAAGACAAAAATGAGTCTACTTTCAAAGGCTTTATGTTCTAATAGGGTGGGAAAATTATTTCCAGTCTATTTTCATATTCCCTTAATCCCAAAATTTAGCATTCTAAGATATATGTACATATACTCTAAGGATTAAGTCCAGAATTTTGGCAGCTTGAAGTTCTTTTCTTTATCACTTTTAGACTCATTCCCCATGACCTCTGGCTAAATATAGTGTGGCAGCTAGCTAGCAACTTGTGAAGTTAAAACTGAACTCCCTTTAGCTCCAAGAGGGAGGAAATGTGATGAAGGCAGAGCTGGGGATAATGGATTGAGGCCGAATGGACAGGATGTATATCCCCTGGTGTTTCACCCTGCCTGGGTTATTAAAAGTCCAAATTCTGCTTTGATATTGCAGGAAGTTGGAAAGTTAGCTGCAAAGAGGAAAGGTGATTGGAGAAATGCTGTCACAGAAAGGATGATGGGATTCATAGAGGTTATATAGATTCTCAAAAAGCTCAACATTACATTTATGTGAAAGATGGTTCTCCTCTGCCCACTAACATTTATACTATGCATATTTAAGTAATTATAAAGAAATAAAAGGCATATTTATTCTAATGCAAATGCCAATCAGCACAAAGCAAGTAACTTGTATTTTGTCTCATTAGATAATACAACTGAATTAGTCACTTTTTAGGTCTCAAAGAAAAATTGGAACATTATAATGAATATTCAATTTCAGTGAAATACTATGTATTAATTGCAAATACAGACAAGGCCAGCCACCTCCAAAGAGATTAAATTTTCAGATGAAAATGTCATCAGTGCGCAGCTGAGTCAAGGATCTTGGTTTCTTGCCTTGAAATATTATACTTAAGCTTAAATGATTTAGTGTGATGAGACCTGACCTGGATTTGCAAGGCTATAAGTGATTGTTTTTTTTAATCGTAAGTAGTAGTCCAGAAAATAATAGTACATTAATAAGGGTCTTGGGGAGGTAACTTATTTATAATTTAATTTTGCTTTTTTTTTTCAGCTATCCAATTAGTATAATTAATTCATAGGGAATGATAATGAACTATAAGAAAGAAGTAATATGTTATTTTGGGTTATATATCTTATTGATATTGATGTTTCCAAAAAATTCATACAGAAAATAAAATTTTATTGGACACATGTCAGAAGCAGAGGTCAAAAGCATAAACATCATAGATATAAGTATTGCCCCAAATAAAGGAAATCACTTAAATATAACATATGGAAATATAGATTCTGAGAAAACAAGCTATACTTTAAGAAAACAAAAAGAAAAATACTGGCAAAGCAGGATTCCCATTCTAATGGTAGTGCCAGAGAACAAGGATAATATATGTAATAATATATTCTTCCCATGTTATGCTGAAAAATGTGCTAAACACTCACTGTATTCACAGGGGATATGATTTGGTTCACAATACACACAAATGAGGAAGTTTGTAGCAAGGTTTATGAGGTGTGACTATAAAGTAATGCAACAGATTTTCTGCAGTCAGTCTCATTCCTTTATAGTCATGCTTTATACTGTAAGATACTTCCTGATTTAGGAACAACCAATCTGGGAATATCCTATAAAAATGAACTTAGCTGCATATACATTATCTCAACTCAGTCAATTTTTTGTTTTCCTACCTTCTTCCTTTATTCCTGATAAAAGTTAAGTTTTGAGCCAATAGTACCATGGGACAATTGTTATGGAAGCCATTTAATTTAGCATATCTTCCCTACTATCTCCTTTCTTTCCCTGATATGGATATTTTATACATAGTTGTCTTTTTCAAAAATTTCCTTCATATCATTTAATGTTTTATTATATCATAGACAAGCCATTATTCCAATCACACACTTTTAACTGTTATATGTTTTCTCATTTTTTTTTCCCAACTCTTGCCTGGTTTCCTTGAGAATCTCCCTCATTCTTTGTCTCTTTTTCTTAATTTCTTCTGTGGGTTAAAAAATTATCTCAATCTTGATTGAATAAGAACAAAGAAATTGTTTGTAAAAACAAAGATGTTAATGCATTTGCACTAAGACTGTCATTGCTTCAATCCTGATTATGTAATATTACAGCTAAAATAAGTAGAACCTCTAATTCAAACTTCAAATTTTTTATAAATGTGGAAACTGAGATCCAGAAAAAAATTGATTTGTCTCCTATGGTGTTACAAGTTACCAGAGACTATGTTCCATTTAGGAGCCTTTTCCAAAACATTACTGTCTTGAAATGATACTATAAATCATAAAGAACTCGTGCCATCAGCATCAGATGTCCTTTTCAAATGTCCAGGACGCATCTTATGGGAAAGAAGGGAAGAGGAAAAAAAAATATTTATATAGTACCTACTATGCGCCTGACACAATGAAAAGTGCTATTTACAAAGACCTCTTTTGATGTTTAGAATCATTATTAAACTCTCTTTACCTTTTTAGTGTCCTCTAACAAAGCCTTTTATTTCCCCAAGCAATATTAATTCAAGATAAAAATAATTTTTATATAATTCAGTTGATTTTGTTCATTAGTATCACACTAGGATTATGTTCTACTGTTTTTTTTCCATTGCAAAGGTACAATGTTTCATTATGCTGTGTGCTAAACAGCTCTTTGTGGACAGAGAACTTAACCAACATTGATCATATTGTTTCTGTAGGAAAATATGTTTTGAGTCAAAACAACTAATTTGAAATTAACTTGAAAACCCATATCCTTCTTTCAAAATTCATTACTTTCTGAATTTCAGTTTGGGCCATTTATTACTATTAAAGTATGTTAATTATCTGCAATATTTAGGGCTGGGCACATTATTGCACTTGCATCCTTATAGGTCTTCTTGTTTTGCTCCAGTTGATCTCATGTTCTAATATTTTCGTGACTCTGTGATTGATCTCATTACTAGGAGTTTTTTTTTTTCCAATGAAGCAGATAGTAACAAACATATCTATGTCATCCAACCCCATGTGATTTTTGTCCATGTCTTCTCAAAAGCTCATCATTGGGGATATATCTACTCACTCTGGACTGGCAGAATACTAGTTTTTGACCCTTTCTTTCTTTTACATACTTGGGGTAGACACCTGCCCTAAAATTCTATAGGATTTGAGACCTCTTAGTTACTCTCTCCCTGGTTTAGCCTATCGGCCAAAATGATTTAACAGGGTGTAGCCATTGTGCATGCTACAGTTTCTTGGAGTCACAGGTGAGAGGTAGATCAGGTGGACATCAAAGGTGGAAAGCAGCATTGTAAAGGGCTCAGCAGTCTTCATTGTTTGAATGTCAAATTTATGCTTACTCTAAAAAGATTATTTTATGGAGAATTCACATAGGACAAATCTTCATAAGGTGATCAGAAAAAGTGATATAAAGACAATCTCAAGGCCTCTCTTAAGAATTTTAAAATTGATTGTATGACATGGAAGGCACTGACACAGAACCAACCAGGATGGCTTATAACACAACTCTAACAGTGATGTCATTTTTGGTTCTCACTGATAGTATTGATCTTTGGAAGCTCAGGCTTCAGTATCACTGGCATATAAAGATTAAAATGGGTGAGTTTACATGGCTATATATGCTAACCACTTTGGGAAAGAATCCAGGAAGATTATTAGTGAATGGAGAGAATTTTACTAAGAAAGCCAAGTGATCAATAAGAAGATCACTAAATTTCACAACAAGCCATGTTGTGTCTGAAGCCAAATTTGAACTTAGATCTTCGTGCCTCCAGGCTCCAGCTTTTATCCACTGTGTCATTATATGCTACTCTTTAAATCCTTTGTTCCTTTTTCTTTTTGCTGAATATGCCTTTAAAAATAAACCTAGATTATTTCTTCATTGTTCACTTAGTTCATTCTTTCATGTGCTTATGGAATCTACTGAAAATTTATATTATCTCAGTGGGCCTGTGCTGCAGCAAAGGAAATCCTAGGAATCTTCCCTAATTGATTTTCCATCCTACTCAAGACCACTGTTCCAAACTTTCTCCTTTCAAGCCTCCCATGGCTTCCTTCCTTCTACCCCTTCTTCTAGGACCTTGAATTGTACCACATCAATGAAATTGAAGCCATTTATTGAGAGCTCTCTCTTCCCCCTATCTAATTTCTCTCTGACATCTTCCCCTACTATCTTCTCCTTTATTCCAATTTCTAATAAGATGATATCAGAGATATTATTCTTGGTAAATCCTCCCCCTCTACAAGTATTCTAGTCCTAACCCCTCCTGCCTTGCCCAATAGATTGGCCTATTACATTCACTTATGCTGGAATCTTCTATATCCATTTTCTAGTTTCTTCATTGCTATCTACAAATATGCTCATATCTTCTCAATTCTTTAGTTAAAAAAAAACTTATTAAATCCTACCATTGATGTTAGCTATTGTCTTTTATTTTTCCTATCCTTAACTAAACTCTTTGAAAAAGCCTTCTATAGTAAGTCTTTTCTCTCCCCTCACTCTCTTCTAAACACTCTATAATTTGACTTTTAATCTCATCATTCAACAGAAACTTATCTCTTTAAAGTTAACAACATTCTGTTAATTGGCTAGATACTCTTTCCTCTCTGGATTTTTGTGACATTTTTCTCTTGTTTCTCTTTTTCTCTCTTTGACCATTCCAGAAGGAATGTTTTGCTGGAGTTTGTTTTTCTGAAACTTTATCTATGACATGCCCATTAATTGTAGATGTCTCTCATGGCTCTATCTTGAACCTTCTATTTTTCTCCATATATTTTTTGGGGGAGAGGAATGAAGCAATTGAGATTAAGTGACTTGTTTAGGATTACACAGCTAGTAAGTATTGTGTCTGAAACCGGATTTGAACTCTAATCCTCCTGAATCCATGGCTGATGCCATACAGGTGCCTCTCTCCATATACTCTTACTTAGTTATCTAATCAGCTCTATCATGTTCAATTACTTTATGCAGATGATTCTCATATTTCTATATCTAACATTACTCCAACTCCCAAGTTTGGTCCTACATCACAAACTACTTCATATGAACACTATTGCAAAATGCTTTTAGCACAAAAAGTCAGATCTAAACAATTGGAAAAAATATCAATTGCTCATGGGTATCCATCTGATTCCTTCTCCACATGTAGAGATGCAAGCAAATCCTCTCCCCCAAGCAGTTAGCCTATCTGGTCCCTTCCATTCACCTCTTTCTGGATCTCTCCACATCACCTAGCGATTATCTAAAGATAGTGGAGCTGCTCGCACTGGACACTGCTCTTCTGGTGGGTTATAAAACCTGTCTGCTGGAGCCAGTGCATCTTTATCAAAGATTAAAAAATTAATTGTATAGAGAACTAAATTTAGAAGTTCTCTAGGGTTACCCGTGGCTTCTTTTTTTTTCTCCCATAGTGCTCTCTGGCCCAAAGAGCTTCAAGGGAGGTGTGAACTCATTGAACTCCAATGAGTAAAGGTGTGAACACAAGCCTTGTATTAATTAGTTCTACTTAGTACCTTGTTTAAGGTTCTGGCCAAAATCTTGTAAGATTAGATCAACTCTAATTAGTTAGCAGTTAGTAAGGATTCCCCTTTCTTTTGTTAGATGAAAACACCAAAGGAAATAGGAAATCTAATCAGATTAGTGGGTTTCTGAAGGGGTACACATAAATCCATCAATATGATATACATGGTATACATAAATCCATCAATATGGGAGGCATTATACATAATTTACATAAGCACATAGCAATATAACACAGGTTAATAGTAATGTAACAACATGAATCAACCTGAAGATTTACACATGTCCATAAGTCCTAGAAATAGTCCATAAGCAATCCATTGTCCATTAGTTCATGTGCCAGGAATCTAATAATTTTTGTAAGCTCTGAAGTACTGCAAAAGGTCTCATCAACAATTTTTCATCTCAGGGAACCCAATGATTTCTGAAGATTTTAAGAGTCCTTTTGACAGTCTCATTGTCAGCCATCTGATTCTTTCTTCATCTGTGGAAATATAAGCAGATCCTCTTCCCCAAGCAGTTAACCTAATTCCCTTCTACCATCAGGTTGCTTCCTGGCTGGTTGACTGTGTAATCCCCTTCTCCCATCATATGGCTTTCTGGCTGATTGGTCATGTCTGGGAACTAAACTTCTAGGCACTCTCTGGGTGCACCATTGGCTGCCATCATGCCCCAAGTGTTTTTTGCCTTGGGCCCTGGGGCTGGGCCCCTCATCCTGTTTCCCTGAATCTGTCTGCATTCTGAGGCCCAATGGAAGCCTCTGTTGCATTTTGGACATGGGGTTTTGGGTTTTTTCTCACCCCTTCTTCTCACTCTATCTCCATATCTACAATGAGCTCTCAAATGTCCAACTTTTCCACATTGAAAACATCGACGAGTTTCTCTATAATTCCTTTGCCAAGAAGGACCTTGTCTTTCCATGTTCATCATAGTTTGGGCATAATAAGCATTTATGTCCACTGTGGCACAGCGTCTTATGACCTCTTCTAAAGGAGCATTTTTGTCTAGCCCCCATATAATTCTCTTGCAAATCTCATTGGCATTTTCCTTAGCCAGATGTCTGGTCATTATTTCTGTTGCTGCATTATCTCCAATGGTTCTTATTACAGCTGTTTGTAAACGTCCCACAAAATCTGCAAAAGGGGGACCTTGCTCTATTTTTGTGAAAGCATTATTTCCATCTTTCTGTCCAGGGAGAGAATTCCAAGCTTTTATTGCAGTCTTAGAAATTTGCTTATACACTGTTATGGGATAATAAATCTGTTCTGAACTCTCTGCATACTGACCTTGACCAGCTAGTTGGTCAAAAGTGATTTGTCCAATAGCTCCTGTTTGTCTGTTGTGTTGGGCTTGAATCCTACATAATTCATGAAACTCTGAAAGCCACAATAAATTTTGTCCTGGTTCGGTGCATCTTTATCAAAGATTAAAAAATTAATGGTATAGAGAACTAAATTTAGAAGTTCTCTAAGGTTACCCGTGGCTGTTTCAGGTTCTGGCCAAAATCTTGTAAGATTAGATCAACTCTAATTAGTTAGCAGTTAGTAAGGATTCCAACAACTACTTATTAGCAATTTCAAACTGAATGTCTCATAGTCTACTGTTCTGGGCTAGGCTTGACTTTGGCTAATCCCTAGCAGTTTATGTTTGATATTTGAACAAAATGAGACACTTGTAGGTCATTTAATGGTTAACCAAGAACTTTTACTTTGCTGTAACATGGGAATGTTATTCAATTAAGATATACATTGAGGGAACTTTGAATTCATTCAGCTCTATGAGACTCCTCTCCCTGAGCTTCCCCTCACAGTCACCAAAAGCTTCAGAGTATATCTGGAACTCTAAAGATCTGGGAGTGATGTTGACAGCTTGAGCCTTTAGTTCCCAAGCCAATCAAGTCCTTTTTTAAAAAAAATTCAAATTACATGTAAAAACTATTTTTTGTTATTTTTGTTAAATTTTGAATTTCACATTTTCTTCCTTCTTCCCTTGCCCCCTTCCTGAGATAGCAATTTTATGTTTTACTTATGTACTGATGAAAAACATATTTCCATTTTAGTCATGTTATAAAAGAAAGCATAAACAAAACCCCAGAAAAGTAAAGAAAAGTATTTTAAAAGTATGTTTTGGTTTACATTCAGATTTCATTAGTTCCTTCTGGAGAGATAGATAACACTTTTTATCACAAGTTCTTCAGAATTGTCCTGGATCATTGTATTGCTCAGAATAGCTATAATTCACAGTTAAACATGCTACTATATTGCTCTTGCTGTGTACAATGTTTTCTTGGTTCTACTTAGTTCATTTTGCAAGAGTTTATGTAAGTTATTCTATGTTTTTCTAAAATCCACCTGTTTATCATTTCTTATAGTACAACAATATTCCCTCACAATCTTGTTCAGTAATTTCCCAATTAATGGGTATCCCTTCAGTTTCAATTTTTGTAACAACAAAAAGCTGCTATAGATATTTTTGCATGCATATTTTGCATGGATTTTTCTTTTTTTAATTTGTTTGAGATGCAGACCTAGTATACTACCATAGGATCAAACAATATACACAGTTTTATAGCCTTTTGGGCATAGTTCCAAATTACTCTACAGAATGGTTATATCAGTTCCTAACTCCACCGACATATATTAGTGTCTCAATTTGCCCACGTACCTTCTAGCATTTGTCACTTTCCTTTTCTGTATTGGCCATCTAATAGGTGTGTGATAAGAGTTGTTTTAATTTGCATTTCTCTAATCATTTAGAGTCACTTTTCATATGCCTATAGATAGCCTTGCTTTCTTCATCTGAAAACTACCCTACATATCTTTTGACCATTAATCACTTGAGGAAGAACTTAAATTCTTATAAATTTGACCCAGTTCTCTAAATGTTTGAAAAATAAAGTCTTTATCAGAGAAATTTGCTATAAAATTTTTTAACACTTATGATTCCTAACAGTATATTTCCCTCCATCCAATTTTCCCCCATTTGTCCTTCTCATTCTTTCATTTCATTCTATCCCTCCTCAAAAGTATTTTGGTTCTGACCACTACCCCCAAATCTCTTATATCAACACCCCTATTTTACAGATATGATATGTAAGTGCCCACAAGCACTCTTTCCTACCCCTGAAAGTGTAACCAGGATTCCCCCGTTTTCTGTAATTGTACTTAGGAGTGTGTAGTGTTTCTCCTCTAAATAGAGTATGAGCAATGCTACAGAATTCTGTTCTCAGTACCAACAAAGGGTCCCCCATAATATCCTTTTGTCTATTTACTCAATCCCCTTACTGTCTGTGTGCTGAGAGCTCTGGGAGCCACTGTTGCCAATTCAGTCTCCCCCCGAAGCCTGCTGCTGTTTTGAGCCAAACATGGCCTACCACTGGCTGCCAGGTGCAGGGGTCCAGAACCTCAATGCTGGCTTTCCCTGGGGTTAGACACTTCATTGCTGGTTTGAGCCAAGTCAAGGGGCTTCACTGCTTAGTCAATCAAATCTTAAATAGTTGCATGTCTTATCTTGCAGAAGGTCTGAGAGGGGGTTAAGATATCGCTCCCCAGCATCTCAAATTCAGTGCATCCTTAAGACAATTTATTTTGATTTTTCCTAAACTCTCCTTTTTTTTCCAGTATCCCTTCTTGTCCAAGTCATCCATTTTGGTATTATCCTTGAATTTCTACTCTCCTTCATACCATATATCCATTCACTAAATCTTGTTATTTCTATCTCTCTGACATGTTTCATAAACATTCCATTCTCTCCACTTACATTGTCAACACCTTAATTTAGACCTTTATCACTCTTTCCACTTACACAGTCAACACTCTAGTTCAGATCTTCATCACATTTGACTATTGAAAAAGCCTTCAAAATGTTCTCTCTGTTTCATTGTTCCAACTGCAATTTATCTTCCATAGAGCTACCAGAGTGATTTCCCTACAGTGCAAATCTGACCAAGTCATATCTTACTCAATAAATTCCACTGGCCACCTTTTATGTATAGGAGCAAAAATAAATTCAATTGACATTGCAAGATTTTCATTAACCACTTTTACCTTACAGTCTTCTTATCAATGACTCTCCTTCTTGAATACTTTGCAATCCAGCCATTTCCATTCTGGCATATGTGTTGTTCTTTGCATGTGATATCCCATTTACCATTTCCATATTTTTGTACTGAATGTCCCCTATTCATAGAATGCTATTTTTCCTTGCTTTCATTTCTTAGAATCCTTCACAATTCTTCACAAGAGGCATTTCCTAGTTATCAACTGGTACTTTTTTCCTATAAGGTTATCATATAACTACTTTTTTTACCCTGTATATGCTTATTTATATACAGTAAATACTTTTTCCTCCATTAGAATGTAAGTTCTTGTGAGCAGGGATTGATTTAATACTCAAAAGTCCTTTTTATATCCCAACATTTAGTACAGAGCCTGGCACATACTAAATCATTTTTTAAATTAAAGCATTTCCCAAAAAAACATATGGATAATTTCCAGCATTCACCATTGAAAAACCGTGTGTTCCAATTTTTTTTCTCACTCCCTCTCCCCCACTCTTTCCCCTAAACTGCAAGTAATGCAATATATTTTAAGCATGTGCAATTCTTCTATACATATTTCTACAATTATCATGTTATACAAGAAAAATCAGATCAAAAATGGAAAAGTGAGAAAGAAAATAAAAGCAAGAAAATGACAACAAAAAAGTAAAAATACTATGTTGTCATCCACACTCAGTTTCCACAGTCCTCTGTGTAGATGTAGATGAGTGTAGATGGCTCTCTCAATTATAAGACCATTGGAATGACCTGACACTGTTGAAAAGAGCCATGTCCATCAGACTTGATCATCATATAATTCTGTTGCTATGTACAATGTTCTACTCACTTCACTTAGCATCAATTCATGTAAGCATCTCCAGGCCTTTCTGAAACCATCATGCTGATGATTTCTTATACAACAATAATATTCCATAATGTTCATGTACCATAACTTATTCAGCCACTCTCCAACTATAGGTATCTATTCAGTTTCCAGTTCTTTGCCACTATAAAGAGGGCTGCTACAAACATTTTTTGCATGTGTAGGTCCTTTTCCCTTTTTTATGATCTATTTGGGATACAGGCCCAGTAGAGACACTGTTGGATTAAAGAGTATGCACAGTTTGATAGCCATTTGGACATAGTTCCATATTGTTCTCCAGAATGGCTGAATCAGTTCACAACTCCACCAACAATGTATTAGTGTCCAAGTTTTCTCATATCCCCTGCAACATGCATCATTATCTTTTACTGTCATCATAGCCAATCAGAGGTGTATAGTGGTACCTCAGAGTTGTCTTAATTTTCATTTCTCTGATCAAAAGTGATTTAGAGAATTGTATATGACTAGAAATGGTTTTAATTTCTTTATCTGAAAATTGTCTATTATGTCCTTTGATTATTTATCAATTAGAGAATGGCTTATATTCTTAGCAATTTGAATCAATTCTTTATATATTTAAGGAAGGAGGTCTTTATCAAAAACCTTGGATGTAAATTTTTTCCCCAGCTTACTGCTTTCCTTCTGATCTTGTCTATCTTGTCTTTGTATTAAAAAACTATTAATTTAATATAATTAAAATTACCCATTTTGCATTCCATAATGTATTCTAATTGTTCTTTGGCCATAAATTCCTTCCTCCTCCACAGATCTGAGAGGCAGACTATGCTTTGTTCCTCTAATTTGTTTATAGCATCACTCTTTCTGAATAAATCATGAACCCATTTTTACCTTATCTTAGTATGGGTCATTGTCTAGTTTTTGCCATACTAATTTCCAATTTTTTCAGCAGTTTTTGTCAAATGCTGATTTGTTATCCCAGAAGCTGAGATCTTTGGGTTTATCAAACCCTAGATTACTAGTCATTGATTATTATATCTTGTGAACCTAACCTATTTCACTGATCAACTATTCTATTTCTTAGCCAGTACCAAATGGTTTTGATGATTGTGGCTTTATTTTTAGGTCTAGTAAAGGTAGGCCACTTTCATTTGCATTTTTTATTAATTCCCTTGAAATTCTTAACCCTTTGTTCTTCCAAGTGAACTTTATTATTTTTTATTTATTATTTTTTTACTTTATTATTTCACTTTATTATATTTATTTACTTTATTATTATTTTTCTAGCTCTGTAAAATAATTTCTTGGGAGTATGATTGGTATGGCACTAAGTAGATAAATTTAGATAGAATTATCATTTTTATTATATAAGCCCAGCCTACCCATGAACACTAGATATTCTTCCAACTGATTAGATCTGACTTTATTTGTGTAGGAAGTGTTTTGTAATTGTGTTCATATAGTTCCTGACTTTGTCTTGGCAGGTAGACTCCCAAATATTTTATATTATCTACAGTAATTTGAAATGGAATTTCTCTTTGTATTTCTTGCTGGTAGACTTTGTTGTCAGTACATAAAAATGCTAGTGATTTCTGTGGATTTATTTTATATCCTGAAATTCTGTTAATGTTGTGAATTATTTCTGGTAGTTTTTAAATTGTTTCTCTAGGATTCTCTAAGTATGCCATGAAATCATCTGCAAAGAGTGGTAATTTGGTTTCCTCATTACCTACTCTAATTCCTTTAATTTCTTTTCCCCCTGTTATTATTAAAGCTAACATTTCTTTTCTTTTCTTTTCTTTTTGCTGAGGCAATTGGGATGTGCTCAGGATCACATAGCTAGGAAGTATTAAGTATCTGAGGCCATATTTGAATTCAGGTTCTTGTGACTTCAGAGCCAGTGCTCTATCCCCTGTGCTTTCTAGTTGCCCATAAAGCTAACATTTCTAATACAATATTGAATAGTTTATAGTTATAATGGACAACCTTGTTTCACCCCTGATCTTATTGTGGATGGTTCTAGTTTATCCCCATTACATATGATTGTTGTTGATCGTTTAAAATAGATGTTGCTGATCATTTTAATGAAAACTCCTTTTATTCCTAAACTCTCTAGAGTTTTTAATTGGAATGGGTATTGGATTTAGTCAGATACATCTTTTTTGCAACTATTTTTCTGCATCTATTGAGATAATCATATGGTTTCTGTTAGTTTGGTTATTGATATATAAGTCCTTTTTTTGTGAAGAAATCAGGTTAAATTACTTTCCTGGAGTTGCTTAACTAATAAGTGTCAAGGGTTTGATGTTGTTTTTGAACTCAAGGCCTTCCTAACTCCAGGGCCCTCTGTCCTCTGTGCCACCCAGCTGCTCCCACATAGGAAATCCTTAAGGAATATTTGTTGAATGAATCATTGGTCCCTGAACAGGTGATAGATCATCCAGTTCCCATGTACCTATTCCAGCAAAAACCTAAAGTTTGCAACAGGCAAAATAATGATCAAAAGATCTAGTGAGAAACTATTGTCTATTGTAAATGACATACTATACCCTATGATTATATAAAGTATCAAATAAAAGACCACAGGAAAGAGGAGGAAACCCTCCTTTCCTTTTCCTCCTTAGCAAAGCCAATGTCAAAACAGAAGGCATGTAGCCTGCAAGGTTCTCTGTTTTGGAACAATGTTGGAGAAAGATTCCCCTAAGTCAGTTCCAGGAGGGTCAGAAATCTCCAAAGGGATAAATAAGACTCCCTAAGAGTTATTCAAGCAAAAAAAGTGTCCAAATCATCTGAAAATAGTCTAATCTTAAGAGATCACTCACATTTTCTTCTAAGATGTTTAGAAAGTACTGATAGGATTCAGAACCTCAACCATCCAGCGAGTCCTAAACCCAAGTATGTAGAGATTAGCACAAGAATCTAGGAAACCAGAACATAACAAAGCAGGACTGACTACCCCTCCAAAATGTGTAGTAGATTCCATCCTTGAAACAGTCCTAATTTGGGAGCTAAAGCTGTAAGTCAAAGTAAACCCCTACCAGTATTAAAAAGATGTTTCAAATCTTAACTCTATAAAAATTTTCAATAGAGACTCAAGAAAAAAAATGGATTTTTTGCAAGGACTATATAAATACCTAGAAGAAATAGCACAAGATACTGAAAAAATGAAATAAAAAATCTTGAGGAAAGAATTGAAAAGAAGTTAAATAATTTAGAGGTAAAAGTAAACTTTACCTAGGAAATGGACTCTGAGTCTATTGAACAGAAATCAGTTATTCTTTCAGAGAGAGAAAACAATTAGAACAAACTCAAAGTAGAAGAAAATATAAGAAACCTGATATCAAAAAGGATTAACCTGGAAAATAACTTAAGTTGAACCCATGACCCCCCACCCCCCAAAAAAAAGAAAAAGCTTACAAAATAATTTTTTTCTTCCCCCTTCTGCCCTCTTTCCTTTCCTTTCTCCCTCATTCCCGTTCTACTTCCCTCCCTCTCTCCCTTTCTCCCTTCTTTTTTCTTCCTTCCTTCCTTCTTTCCTTCCCTCCCTCTCTCCCTTCTCTTTTTCTTCCTTTCTTCCTTTCTTCCTTTCTTCTTTCCTTCCTTTCTCTCTTTTCCTATTTCTGATTGGCAAAGGATCCTTTACCTGCTTTGTTTCAGTGTATCTTAGACTGTCTGATAGCCAATTTTTCTGTGATGTACAAGGGTGATAGACTTAGTGTGGATAACTCATCAATTTAGCCCATTGCAGGTAAGACTTTCTGAGCTTAAATGATCCATCAACTTCAGGCTTCCTATTAGCAAGAATTATAGACCATTATATCTAGCTGAATACTACATTTCAAGAAATCATGAATGAGAGGGCGGAGACAAGATGGTGGAGAAGGCACATATGACTTTCTAAGCTCCTCTCATTCCCTTCATAACCAATTATTTAATTCAGCCTCAAAAATAGTTCTTCACTGCTTAAATTCATGAAGATTAGAAGCACTACAATTTACCAGCCGAAGTCAATCTGGAAGATGGCCAGGAAAAGTTTGTCCTGAGGGGCCAGGAACAGACTAGCACAGGCAGCAAAAGACTAGAGTCTTGAGCAGACCAGGGGTGGGGGGTGATCTCTGTGGCTAGAGAAGTTATAGTGACTCTGCTATAGGCTAACTGATCTGCCTTGACTACAAAGCAGTAAACTGGCAGAGAAATTAAAGCCTAAAACAGAGGGTACTCTAAAAAAATGCCAGAACCTAACGAGATCTGGCTGTAACCACTCAAACCCAGAAGTGGCTCAGGCAGACTGTAACACAGCCCTGCAGCCACATCCTGCAGTTCAGGGCTTTTGTGGGGGCAGTTATAAATCTGCACGGCAGTGGGGCACAGCCTGGGCAGCCTCTAATCTGCACAGTGTGGGACTCGGCCAGAGGCAATAGAACTTCCCCAGCAGACTGTGCTTCCTGGGCAGACACTTCTGGTCCCTGAAAATCCATTCACTGCTCAACTGCTAATACCCACAACCCCAGGGAAGGTTTGGCTTGGGGTAGTGAAACTCTCACTGCTCAGCGTCTAGCCCCAGGGCAGTTGTTATCTCACACAGCTGGGGTTCTTTGCAGGGCACTTTCCCAGCTCGGCCTTGTAGGCCTGAGTTACTTCCAGGTGGAGAACTCTTTCCCAGAGCACTCTAGTACCTCGCTGCTTTTTGTAGTCTGCTGGCAGGACAGCTACCCATCCATACACCTTTCACTGATCTGCAGAGGAAGCTGGTAACCTCTTGGCTCTGAAGGCAGACCCTATAGGCTTTAACAAAATGAGTAAAAAAATCAAAAGGAAGCTTGATCGTTTCTATACAGAAAGAGAACAGCTTTTCAACCCTGAAGAAACTAATGCAGACAGTTTCCAGACAATTGTTGGTCCCCAATACAAAAAGGCTCTCCTAGAAGAGACTATTAAAAACCTTAAAAGAGAACTAGAAAAAAAATAAGGAAAGGAAAGAGAAGCTATGCAAGAGAGTACAGAAAAGGCATATACCTCACTAAAAGAAAAATTTGATAAAGTGGAAAAAGAAAACAACTTCCTGAAATGTGAAAAAACTCTCAAGAAGTGCAGGGAAACAGAATTTGTGAATTGGAAAAAGAAAATAACTCACTAAAAAAAAATTTAGTGAAATGGAAAAAAATTCCATAGAACAAAACAACTCTTTTAAAAACTCAATTGGACATATACAAAAAGAAGTAAAAAAAGCTAATGAAGAAAATAACTCACTAAAAATCAGGACTGAATAAATAGAAATGACTGGTTCATTGAGACATCAAGAATCAGTCAAGCAAAAACAAAAAAAAATGAAAGATTGGAAAAAATGTCAAATATTTACTTGGAAAAACAACAGACCTGGTAAATAGAGCTAGAAGAGATAACCTGAGGATCATTGGACTACCCGAAAATTATGATTAAAAAAAAGAGCCTAGATACTATTTTACAGGAAATCATCAAAGAGAACTGCCCAGAAGTAATAGAACCAGAAGGTAAAATAGGTGTTGAAAGAATTCATCGAACACCTTCTGGAAAAGACCCTAAAATAAAGACTCTGAGGAATATTGTGGCCAAACTTCAGAATTTTCAGACTAAAGAAAAAATTTTACAAGCAGCCAGGAAAAAACTGTTCAAATAACGAGGTGCCACAATAAGGGTCACACAAGATCTGGGTGCCTCAACCTTAAAGGATTGAAAGGCCTGGAGTTAGATATTCCGAAAGGCAAAAGAGCTTGAAATGCAGTCAAGAATAAACTACCCATATGAATGTTATGGAATATTATTGTTCTGTAAGAAATGACCAGCAAGATGAATACAGAGAGGACTGGTGAGACTTACATGAACTAATGCTAAGTGAAATGAGCAGAACCAGGAGATCATTATACACTTTAACAACGATATTGTATGAGGATGTATTCTGATGGAAGTGGATTTCTTTGACAAAGAGACCTAACTGAGTTTCAATTGATAAATGATGGACAGAAGCAGCCTTAGCCAAAGAAAGAACACTGGGAAATGAATGTGAACTATCTGCATTTTTGTTTTTCTTCCCGGGTTATTTTTACCTTCTGAATCCAATTCTCCCTGTGCAACAAGAAAACAGTTCAGTTCTGCAAACATATATTGTATCTAGGATATACTGCAACATATCTAACATATATAGGACTGTTTGCTATCTAGGGGAGGGGATGGAGGGAGGGAGGGGAAAAATCGGAACAGAAACGAGTGCAAAGGATAATGTTGTAAAAAATTACCCTGGCATGGATTCTGTCAATATAAAGTTATTATTAAATTAAATAAAATAAAATATTTTTTAAAAAAAGAATAAACTACCCAGCTAAGCTGAGTATTTTTTCCTTGGAAGAAGATGGCCATTTAATGAAACATAGGAATTTCATTTGTTTTTAAGGAAAAAACCAGATTTAAACAAAAAATTTGATCTCCAACAACAGGACTCAAGGGAAGTAGAAAAAAGTAAAAGGAACTCTTGAGAACTGTATTTCTGTTGTGGATATACATAAAAACCATATGTGTAATTTGATTTTACTGATATAACATAAAAAAGGGAAGTAGAAATGGAAAGGGGATAGTGTCAGAAAAAGGGAAAAGGGGAGATAAAAAGAAGGAAACTACATGTGATGATGAGGCAAAGGAAACCTATCATATCTGAGGCAACTTAGAGAGGGGGAGGAACATTGTGTGAATCCTACTCTCATCAGAGTTGGCTCAAAGAGGAAATAATTTATATATTTGTTTTACAGAGAATCTTCTCTCACTTTATTAAAAAGTGGGAGAGGAAAAGGGAAAAGGAAAAAGAGTAATAAGGGAAGGGTACAAGAAAGGGGAAGGGATTCAAAGAGAGGGGGGGCTACTAAAGAGAGAGAGAGCTGCATGACGCAAGTGGGACCAATACGTTTAATACTAGGGAAAAAGAAAAGCATAATCTGGGGGTATTAGCATGGCAGGAAATACAGAATTAGTCATTTTAACTGTAAATGTGAATGGGATGAACTCTCCCATGAAGAGGAGGTGGATAGCAGACTGGATCAAAAGTCAGAACCCTACAATATATTGTTTACAGGAAACACATTTAAAACAGGGAGATACATACAGAGTAAAGGTAAAAGGCTGTAGCAGAATCTATTATGATTCAGGTGAAGTCAAAAAAGCAGGGGTAGCCATCCTTATCTCAGATCAAGCAAAAGCAAAAAAAAATGATCTAATTAAAAGAGATAAGGAAGGAAACTATATCTTGCTAAAGGGTACTATAGATAGTGAAGCAATATCAGTATTAAACATATATGCACCAAGTGGTATAGCATCTAACTTCCTAAAGGAAAAGTTAAGAGAGTTGTGAGAAGAAATAGACAACAAAACTATAATAGTGGGAGATCTCAATCTTGCACTCTCAGATTTAGATAAATCAAATCACAAAACAAATAAGAAAGAAATTAAAGAGGTAAATAAAATATTAGGAAAATTAGGTATGATATATCTCTGGAGAAAACTGAATGGTGACAGAAAGGAGTATACTTTCTTCTCAGCAGTTCATGGAACCTACACAAAAATTGACCATATATTAGGACATAAAGATCTCAAAATTAAATGCAGGAAGGCAGAAATAGTAAATGCTTTCTTTTCGGATCACAATGCAATAAAAACTACATTCAACAAAAAGTTAGGTGTAAATAGACCAAAAAGTAATTGGAAACTAAATAATTTCATCTTAAAGAATTATTGGGTGAAACAGCAAATTATAGACACAATTAATAGTTTCACTCAAGATAATGACAATGGTGAGACATCATATCAAAATTTATGGGATGCAGCCAAAGGGGTAATAAGGGGAAATTTTACATACTTAGAGGCTTACTTGAATAAAATAGAGAAAGAGAAGATCAATGAATTGGGCTTGCAACTTAAAAAGCTAGAAAAAAAACAAATTAAAAACCCCCAATCAATTACTAAACTTGAAATTCTAAAATTAAAAGGAGAAATTAATAATATAGAAAGTTAAAAAACCATTGAACTAATAAATAAAACTAAGAGTTGGTTTTATGAAAAACCAATAAAATTGATAAACCTTTGGTAAATCTGATTTAAAAAAGGAGAGAGGAAAATCAAATTAGTAGTCTTAAAAATGAAAAGGGAGAACTTTCCACCAATGAAGAAGAAATTAAAGAAATAACAAGGGGTGACTTTGCCCAACTTTATGCCAATAAATTTGATAACCTAAGTGAAATGGATGACTACCTCCAAAAATATAGGCTTCCCAGATTATCAGATGAGGAAATAAACTGCTTAAATAGTCTCATTTCAGAAAAAGAAATAAAACAAGCTATTAATCAACTCCCTAAAAAACATCCCCGGGACCAGATGGATTTACATGTGAATTCTATCAAACATTCAAAGAACAATTAGCCCCAGTGCTTTATAAACTATTTGAAAAAATAGGGTATGAAGGAGTCCTACCAAATTCCTTTTATGACACAGACATGGTACTGATATCTAAACCAGGTAGGTTGAAAACAGAGAAAGAAAATTATAGACAAATCTCCCTAATGAATATTGATGCTAAAATCTTAAATAAGATATTAGCAAAAAGACTACAGAAAATCACCCCCAGGATAATACACCACGATCAAGTAGAATTTATACCAGGAATGCAGGGCTAGTTCAATATTAGGAAAACTATCAGTATAATTGGCCATATTAATAATCAAATTAACAAAAACTATATGATCATCTCAATAGATGCAGAAAAAGCATTTGATAAAATCCAACATCCATTCCTATTAAAAACTCTTGCGAGCATAGGAATAAATGGACTTTTCTTTAAAATAATCAGTAGCATCTATTTAAAACCAGCAGTAAGCATCATATGTAATGAGGACAAACTACAACCATTCCCAATAAGATGAGGAGTGAAACAAGGTTGCCCACTATCTATTAGAAATGCTAGCTTTGGCAATAAGAGTTGAGAAAGAGATTAAAGGAATAAGAATAGCAATGAGGAAACCAAATTATCACTCTTTGCTGATGATATGATGGTATACTTAGAAAACCCCAGAGATTCTACTAAAAAGTTATTAGAAACAATCCACACCTTTAGCAAAGTTGCAGGATACAAAATAAACCCACATAAGTCACCAGCATTGTTACATATCACTAACAAAACCCAACAGTTATAGAGTTACAAAGAGAAATTCCATTTAAAGTAACTACTGATTGTATAAAATATTTAGGAATCTATCTGCCAAGGGAAAATCAGAAACTTTATGAGCAAAACTACAAAATACTTTCCACATAAATTAAGTCTGATCTAAACAACTGGAAAAATATTAAATGCTCTTGGATTGGGCGAGCAAATATAATAAAGATGATAATACTACCTAGACTAATCTATTTATTTAGCGCTATACCAATCAGACTCCCAAAAAACTATTTTGATGACCTAGGAAAAATAACAACAAAGTTCATGTGGAAAAACAAAAGGTCAAGAATTTCAAGGGAATTAATGAAAAAAAAAATCAAATGAAGGTGGTCTAGCTGTACCAGATCTAAAATTATATTATAAAGCAGCAGTTACTAAAACCATCTGGTATTGGCTAAGAAATAGACTAGTTGATCAATGGAATAGGTTAAGTTCAAAGGACAAAACAGCCAATAACTTTAATAATCTAGTGTTTGACAAACCCAAAGACCCCAGTTTTGGGGATAAGAATGCATTATTTGACAAAAACTGCTGGGAAAATTGGAAATTAGTATGGCAGAAACTAGGCATTGACCCACACTTAACACCATACACCAAGATAAGGTCAAAATGGGTTCATGACCTAGGCATAAAGAATGAGATTATAAATAAATTGGAAGAGCATAGGATAGTTTACCTCTCAGACCTGTGGAAGAGGGAGGAATTTATGACCAAAGAAGAACTAGAGATCACTATTGACCACAAAATAGAAAATTTTGATTATATCAAATTGAAAAGGTTTTATACAAACAATACTAATGCAGACAAGATTAGAAGGGAAACAATAAACTGGGAAAACATTTTTACAGTCAAAGGTTTTGATAAAGGCCTCATTTCCAAAATATATACAGAATTGACTCTAATATAAGAAATCAAGCCATTCTCCAATTGATAAATGGTCAAAGGATATGAACAGACAATTCTCAGATGAAAAAAATTAAAACTATTTATAGCTATATGAAAATATGCTCCAAATCATTATTAATCAGAAAAATGCAAATTAAGACAACTCTGAGATACCACTATACACCTGTCAGATTGGCTAGAATGACAGGGAAAAATAATCCGGAATGTTGCAGGGGATGTGGGAAAACAGGGACACTGATATATTGTTGGTGGGATTGTGAACACATCCAGCCATTCTAGAGAGCAATTTGGAACTATGCTCAAAAAGTTATCAAACTGTGCATATCCTTTGATCCAGCAGTATTTCTACAGGCTTATACCCCAAAGAGATACTAAAAAAGGGAAAGGGACCTCTATGTGTCAAAATATTTGTGTCAGCCCTGTTTGTAGTGGTTAGAAGCTGGAAAATGAATGGATGCCCCTCAATTGAAGAATGTTGAGTAAATTGTGGTATATGAACATTATGGAATATTTTTGTTCTGTAAGAAATGACCAGCAGGATGAATACAGAGAGGACTGGCGAGACTTACATGAACTGATGCTAAGTGAAATGAGCAGAACCAGGAGATCATTATACACCTCAACAACATTACTGTATGAGGATGTATTCTGATGGAAGTGGATTTCTTCAACAAAGAGATCTAACTCAGTTTCAATTGATCAAGGATGGGCAGAAGCAGCTAAATCCAAAGAAAGAACACTGGGAAATGAATATAAACTGCTTACATTTTTGTTTTTTCCCCGGGTTATTTATACCTTCTGAATCCAATTCTCCTGTGCAATAAGAGAACTGTTCGGTTCTGCACATATATATTGTATCTAGGATATACTGTAACCTATTTAACATGTTTAGGACTGCTGGCCATCTTGGGCAGGGGGTGGAGGGAGGGAGGGGAAAAATCGGAACAGATGTGAGTGCAAAGGATAATGTAAAAAATTACCCTGGCATGGATTCTGTCAATAAAAAGTTATTTAAAAAAATAAAAAAGAAATCATAAGTGAAAACTGACCAGTTCCGTTAAAACCAGAGGATAAAATAATATAGGAGGAATCTATAGATCACTTCCTGAAATGAATTCCTAAAGGAAAAGTGCCTAGCAGTCTCACATCAAAGAAAAAATGCTTGTAAGCATAAAGAAAAGATTTCAAGTACCAAAGGATTGTAGTCAGAGTAAAATAAGATCTGAGAGCTTTTATTTGAGACCAGAGGTGATCATGGAATACAATATTTCAAAAGTCAACAGATATAATATAGACTTAAAATCAAGAATTACTTATCTTTTAAACTTGAATAAAATCTTACACAGACAAATATATCTTTAACAGAATAATGTACTTTCACATGTCTCTAATGAAAAGATCAGGTTTGAATAAGGTCTTTGAAATGCAAATACAAAAGTCCAGAAAAATCTAGCAAGGTAAATTTATTTCAACAATTGGGATAAGATATGCAACATAGTGTTAATATTTTACTTGAGGAAAAAAAATCCCTTCAAAGGATACTGAATGCATTTAACAGAAAAAAAAAGTTTTTGGTATTTCAGCTGTTTTGAGGACTTAAGGAGGAGAAAAGAATAGGTAGGTTAAAAAAAAAGAAAATGTTAGCATCAAAAAGTAATAAGGGAGGACAGAACTTGCTATTTCTCATAATTTGAGTGAGTAAAGAAGAGAATAAAATCAAGGAAGAAATGAAGGGGCAGCAGATTAACTTCAGCCATCTGAAATGGACACACATAAACACAAAGAGTTTAGTATAAAAATATATCACTTACAACAAGTTAATAGCACTTAGCAAGTGCCTGGCATCTATTTAGTGATTAGTAAATGTTTATTGACTGAATGAAACAAGCAGGGATAAGGAATGCTGTGTCATCCCTATATGGGAGCATCTGGAGCTTCTTGTCATATGAAGCAGAGTGAAATCTAGACTTCAGGAAATGTATGAATATGAAAGTATGCATTTTTATTTTTACTAATATTTAATGAAATTTAGCATTTCATTCAGTTATCTAAAAATATTTAGAGGTGAGGTTTACCAGATTGCCAAAGGAGTGCACAGCACATACAAAGCAGTTTAAGAACTCCTGATTTAAAGGTAAGATTTTTGAATGGAACTTCATATTGGGTCTTCTTATGATAAGTAACTTATGGTAAGTATAGATTCTCTACTTTGATGTCTCTATTAAATAATGATATATTAATTATATATATATTTTTTAGTATTTAGGTGGTATAGTAGTGCCCAGAGTCCTGGGCCTAAAGTCAGGAAGACATGAGCTTGCACATCCCAGACATCCAAAATTAGGAATTTACTAGTTGTATGACCTTAACTTCTTTTTGTCTCAGTTTCCTCATCTGTAGAATTGAGATAATACCATCTATCTTCCAAGGTTATTGTGAGCATCGAATGAAATAAGTAGTTAGCATGATGCCTAGCATCAACATTAGCAGTTATTAATATTATTATTAATCAAAATATTTTAGTGTTAATGATCTGAGGATCATCAGAATAAAATCATCTCTTTTATATCTTTCAATTTTTACATATGCACAGAAAATATCTCATTGGAAGAGAGCCTTCAAAGCAATGTTCTGCTTTGCCATATCAAAGCATTTTTAGTCAGCAAACGTAAGTACAATGGCATCTGGCATATCTAAAATTTCAATTGGGTAATGATAAAATGTGGTTTCTGTGGAATGTCACTTTCAAAAGCCTATCTCATATACCCTCATCAAGGATGCCCTCAATGCATGTGTAGATTGTTCTCATTAAAATTTTATGTAGATGGAAAAAATTGGTCTATTTTTGGTAGTTATTGATACTCTCTGGTTGCCCTTAAGAAGGTGGACTGCATAATAAGAGACTGAATTTTTCTGTATGGTTTTGGTATTTTTTTTCCTTCTTCAGGTACCTTGAGAAGCAATCTCTCAGAACTATCTAAGAATTGTGTCATCTGCACTGTGGACCTACAAATGTACTTGACCTAATCTATTGATTTTCCTAATTGTTGCTCTGTTCACCTCAATCTCTACTTCCTCCAGAAGCATATGTTAACCTGAGATGGTGAAATCTGTGTGTAGTTGTATACCATCTTTTTTTTTAATTTTTAGATTGCTGATATAAGTAACATTTGTATATAGGTGACATATGTAGATAGTTGACAGGTATGACATTTTCAAATAAGTGACATCAAATAGGTGATCTAAGTGACATGTGATATTAGTAGATAGGTGATACAGGAAACTGCAGAAGATCAGGAGCATAAATTATGTTTTTAGATCAATGACATGGATGAGATTTGCAGATCGGTGATCTAGATGGCATTTGCTATTCAGTGCTGAAGGTAAAATTGGCAAGCATATGACATAGATGGCATTTAAGATCACTGACAAAAGTGACATTTGGAGATTAGTGACATAAGTTCAATTGGAAACTGGTAACATGAGTTGCATTGACAAATGGGTGACATATATGACATTGGCAAATAGGTGAAAAAATTGACATTGACAAATTGGTGATGTTTACAGGTGATAGAGGTGACATTGAGATATTAAAAGCATAGGTGAAATTGGCAGGCAAGTGATATTGGTTGGATAGGTAACAAAAGTGGCATTGATATTTGGATGAAGTAAATTAGTGTAGACAACTGACAAAAGTACACTAGCAAATAGGGAGTATAGGTGACATTGGTAAGGATATAGAGGTAGCAATTACATATAGACAAAATAAGTAATATTTGCAGATAGGTGACTTAGGTGACATATAGGTGACAAGCTATCATGGTGGCTTGGTGTCATCTTTATAAAGGTAACAGGTGAAATTTGGATATTGGTATCACAGGTGACATTGGCAGGTAGATGACATAAAAGACATTGCAGACATTTGACAAGGGTGACATTAGCAGATAGATGATTTAGGTGACATTGGTTGGTAAGGCATATAGGTGACATTTAGAGATAGGTGATAAAAATAGGTTTTGCAGGTGTATATCATAGGGGACACTTGAAGGCTGGTGTCACAGGTGGCACTGGCAGATCAGTGACATTGGTGAATTTGAAAGATAGGTGACTGAAGTGGTATTGGTAGGTAGATGATGGGGTGACATTGGCAGGTGAAATTAAAACACTACAGACATAGTAGATAATCTGCTATTAGCAGATAGATGATATAAATGATATTGGCTATAAGGTATACTGATGTTATTTACATATAGGTGACATTGGTGATGCTTATAGATAGGTGACATTTACAATTAGGTAAGGGGGTATTTGCAGTTAGGTGACATAGTTGGCATTTGCACATTAGTCACAGGTTGAACTTGCAGAGAAGTAAAAACTTGCACATAGGTGGCATTTACAGATCTGTGACATAGGTGGGATTGGCAGAGAGTTGTCAGAGGTGACATTGACAAATAGGTAGCTGATAGGATTGGCATGTAGGTAACATAGATGACATTGACGGATGTGTGCCTTTTCCCCCCTGAAAAACTGGGACAATTAACTCTTTTGTGTCATACATTTTCATTTTTGATTTCTAAAAATATAGATATGGAAAAGAACATTGTGATTCAAATAGAGATACCTGACTATGTCATTAAGCCCAAATCACTCAGGTTTTCACTGATTGGTCAATAATAATATGTCCTAGCCTAAGTCTCATTTGCTCATTGTTTAAGTTTTGATGGCTCACAGTAAATATAACTACACATTTTTTTTCTGTTCTGGCCAGAATCCTTGGAGGTCTTCCCCTTCCAAACTAACTCATCTTTTACCTCAATTCTTACCTGATCTTTAATTTCTGAATGGGCTTTGCCTCAGACAGATTAAGATCTGTGAAAATACTTTAGCTTAAGAGACCAGGATCCCCTACTACATCCTGGATCTCCTCCAGTCATTCTGATCTATATCTTAATTTGTTAATTAAGTCAAATTAAATGTTAATTCCATGCCATATCTTTTAAAAATATTCTGCTGATAGTCATCAAAACCATTTGCTACTGGCTAAGAAATAAGAGTGGTTAATCAGTTGAATAGGTTAAATATGCACAACACAATAATCAATGACTATAGTAATCTAATATTTGATAAACCCATAAACTTCAGCTTCTTGCATAAGAACTCAATATTTCACAAAAATTGCTGGAAAAACTGGAAATGGTATTTCAGAAACTTGGCAAAAACCTACAACTCACACCTCATACCAAAATAAGGTCAAAATGCGTATATGATTTGGGCATAAAAAGTGATACCATAAGTAAATTAGAAAAGCAAGAGATAGTTTAACTATAAGATCTTTGGAGAAGGGAGGAATTTAAGAACAAAGAAGAATTAGAAAACATTATGAAATGCAAAATGGACAACTTTGATTACATTAAATTAAAAAGGAGTTGTACAAACAAAACTAGCACATATAAAATAATATTAAAAGAGAAATATAAAGCTGGGGGAAAATTTTTATAGCCAATGTTTTTGATAAAGGTGTCATTTCTAAAATATAGAAAGAACTGTATCAAATTTATAAGAATACAAGTCATTCCCTAATTGATAAATGGTCAAAAGATATGAACAGATAATTTTCAGATGATGAAATTAAAGCCATCTATAGTCATATGAAAAATGCTATAAAACACTATTGATTAAAGAAATACAAATTAAAACACTTATGAAAGATTTGGTTCTCCTCAGTGGTTCAGTGATCCAAGGCAATCCAAATAAACTTTGGATAGAAAATGCCATCTACACCTAGAAACAGAATTATGGAGATTGAACATAAATCAACACATGTTATGTTCACTTCTTTTTTCTGTTTTTTTTTTCTCTCTCATGGTTTTTCCCTTTTGTTCAAATTTTTCTCTCCCAACATGATTAATAAAGTAATGTATATTTAAAAGTTAATATACATGTATAACCGAAAGAAAGGAAAAAAAGAAGAGAAAAACAAATTTAAAATAAAAATATTCTGCTGAGAAAATTCTGTGAAGTTGATAAGTAGGTCAGAAAATTCCAAGCACAACACATTTCCTCAAAAAACAAGACAAAATTGCACCTGAGGGTGAACTTGGGACAGTTAAAAACAAATACTGTGATCCTCCTTGTACAATTAGAAAAGATTCAAGAAAAAATACTAGGAGGAGGTTTAACCCTTCTGAAGTATAAACACCTCTAAGCTAGTTCAAATAGCAAGCAGAGTCCTAGAACTGATTGGGTTAAGAGGTAACCTCAGCTCCAGCACAGGTATTTTCACATCCCAAATAGTATGGAGAGTCAGGCATCTGAATCCTTTGCTGATAAGGAACAGTAGGTCCAGCTGGGCTGCCAAAACATTAAACTGGGCAAAAAGGATTGCAGGTACTTACAGGAGAGTGGGGTTCTTTTTTTGAGTTCCAGGACACAGGATGCAACTGAAGGAGATCTTATGTGAAAAGCCTTATCACAGGACTAGAAGCAATTAGACCAAAAATCTGTTACAAAATGAGCAGACAAAAGAGAAAGAACCCAACCATAGAAAGTTATTATGGCAATCGGAAAGACCAGGGCTCATCTTCAGAGGAGGATACTGAAATAAGAAAAGCCTCTACTACCCTAAAGAGTAATATCAAATTGTTACCTGCCACAAAAGAATTCATAGAAGAACTCAAAGAAAGCCTTTAAAAATCAATTAAGAAAGACTGAGGAAAAACTAAAGGACAAAACCAAAATAAAAAAAGGAATAATCAAGAAAAACATGAAGATTATGTGTGAAGATAGTCAATGAACTAAGAAAGGAGATCCATAAACTAAGGAAGATTGTAGTCCTTCTGGTACCACAGGAAAATGACTCCTTTAAAATTAGAACTGTACAGTGAAATTAGAACAAGAAATAATAAAACAAAATGAGATTAAGAATGAGGAAAAAAAAAGAATGTGAGACATATATAAGAAAAACAACAGATCTGGAGAGCACATCAAGAAGAAAAAACATAAGAATAATTGGAATGATCTGAAAATTATGATCTAAAAAGGAATCTTGATATAATAATGCAAGAAATAATTAAAGAACATTGTCTCAAAGTATTAGAACAAGAGGAGAAATTAAAAATAGAAAAAAAATTTCACTGATCATCACTTGAAAGAGATCTTAAAAGGAAAATTTACAGGAAAATCACAGCTAAATTCGCAAACCCCCAGGTCAAAGAAATTTTTATGAGCAACAAGAAAAAAGCATTTCAAATATGGCAGAACCAAAATTAGAATCACACAATACCTATCAATGACTATATTAGAAGATTGCAGGTCTTGAAATAGTATATATTGAAAAAGAAAAGAACTAGAGTTGCAGTTAAAAATACCATACCCATTAAAGTTAAGCATAATTCTGAATGGGGGAAAAAAAAACCAGTGGACATCCAATGAAGTGTCAGACTTACAGGATTTTTCAAGGCCTGAACTTGATAAAAATCTGACATATAATATTGAAGAGAAATATTAGGACAAACTATAGTTCATATGTGAAAATGTAAACCATATGTCTAAGATTATCATTAGTAAGTAGGTTATTTGAAAGAAAAACTGAGATAGAGCTAAGTATGATATGATTCTAAAAAACAAAGCCATATAGGAAAAGATAAAAGAGTAATTAGTTTATATGAATAAGGTGCACATATAAACTCATATACAAACATATATATATATACATATAAAAGTCTTCAAAATTTATTAAGAAATAAGAGGGAGAGGAAATAGCATAAGGGGAGGGGTAAATAAGGCCGTGTAAATTAATGGAAATAGGATAAAGCAAAAAGAAATAGTGGGGAAAAAAGGGTAGAGAAGAGGATAAGGGAGGGGTCCTTGGAGTGGGAAGTAGGTCAAGTGATAGCAAGGCAAAGTAGAGGAGAAATAAAATTGAGGAGTCAGCAGTAATAGGAAACCAGATATACACAAACATGATATTAATGATCAGGAATAGAATTTTAAAGGAAAAAATAGAGTAATAATATTTGATCTCAAACATAAAGTTAAAATGAAAAACAATCAAAAGAGAAAATATGGAAATACATTATATGCAAGCCATATTAATTAATATTATTTTAGACTATTTAAAACAGATAGTATGAGGTTGAAATATTGCTGTTAGTATAAGAAATGATGAGCTGGTAGATTTAGAAAAATATGAAAAACTTGGATTTAAGAAGATGAAGTTATCTACTTTCAGAGAAAAAGAGGACAAATAAGCATAGTACAACCTTGCATATGTGTGTGTGTGTGTGTGTGTGTGTGTATGTGTGTACACACATATTTTCTATAAATATATGAATGTATTTGTATTATAGATATCTATGTATATATATGCATGTTTATAAATATATGTATATATGCATGTATGTATGCATGTATGTATATAAATGTAGCCTACTTGGAGGAGATTGTGAGGAAGAAAAGGGAAAAAAAGAATAAAGTTAAAAGTACACAGTGGAGAAGAAAAGAAAACCTACAAGGAAGCAAAGAAAAGAAGGACCATTCTGAATACAATGAATACTATTTATTATATATGCTTTCTTGAAATGGAAATTTATTCCTTTGTATTTTTAATGTTCTTTTACATTTTGCTGTGTGCATGACAATTTTTTCTTTTCTTCTAATTTGTATTTCTTTTAAATAAATAAATACACTAAAAATGAAAATATTCTGCTACTTTTCTTTTAATCTTTCCTCTAATAAATCAGATAAATAAATAACAATCAATAAAATAAATAAATAGATGAAACTATATGTTGATTCAGGAATAGTTCTAACATCAATAATGATTTTTTGTCTATTTTGTCTATTTATACACAGCCAAAGCACAATTTTAATTTTATGATATAATTTAGTGTTTGCCACATTCACTGTATTCAATTTTTTTGAAATCATTTATATGTCATTTGAGGACATATTGGTGGAGGGAATGATCAGTAGTAAAACACTTTTGAGAAGGGACAGGGTGAAAGGAGAGAGAAAATAAATGGGAGGAAATAAAATTAGCAATATGAATTTAAAAAAATTTTGAAGCAAGTTTCTCTGATGGAACATTATTATTCTGTGGGAAATGATGAGTAGGATGCTCTCAGGAAAAAAAAAACCTGGAAAGTCCTCTATGAACAAAATGAAATATACTGTATACAAAGTATTAGCAATGGGATTGGTTCTGAGATGACTAGCTGTAAATGACTTGGATGTCTTCAGTAGGACAATCATCCTCAACTACACTGAACTAAAAATGAAAAATCCTATCCAAACCCCAAATAGGAACTTATAAAGTCTGAATACAGATCTAACCATTCTCTAATTCTCTCTCTATCTCTCTCTTTATTTTTAACTTAATTTTTCTTGAGGGTTTTTATTTTCTTTAGGATGGAAGATCCATGTTTTATTTCACAACTTGACTTTTATGGAGATGTTTTGCATAGCTTCACATGTGGTTTCTTAATTGTGAGTGGGGATAAGAGGAGAATCTAGACCTCAAAAATCTTAAAAATAAATGTAAAAAGATTGATATTAAATATATAATATTAAAATATCTAATTTGGAGCTTTTTGTGAGAAATATAAATCTTTTAACCTTTCTTTTACTTTATGCCCTTATCATTTTTCTAACACATTTTTGCCAATATTTAATGTCATTAGTTATTGTTTTAATGTGGAGGTTCTTCACAGAATTTTAAGACCTCTTCATCTTCTCTATAACAACTTTTGGCACATAGACTGCAATTATTCCTATATTAAATTTACTTTAGAAAATATTTATTATGACAAAAAAAATCCCATGAAATCATTTCTTATTCAATTTAGCCACAAAATTTATTTGCCCATCTATACAAGACTTGTATACCTCCAACTTCCAATTCTTTTTTACTTTCCAATTTGAATATCATATGAGGATATCAATATTTCTTCTTCTTACTCTTTCTCTCCCTTCTACATGTGGTCCATTTCTCCACTTGAGGTACATACTCTATATATGGATGCTTTGTCCACAGAAATATAATTTTTGTCCATTCATGTTTTGTATCTATTTTACAGTATTGGGGAGCTATATTTTTAAAAATTCATCTACTTGGTGTTCAGAAAATATCCAGGAGGCCAGTGTTACTGGATCACAGAGTATATGGAGGAGTATGAGCGGGCTAGAAGATTAGGAAAAGGCTTTTTTATGAAAAGACAGATGATTTTATATTTGGTCTCACATGTAATAGGGAACCACTGGAGTTAACCAAATAGAAAAATGATATAGTCAGATCTGCATTTTAGAAAGACCAATTTGAAGCTTAGTGTATAATGAATTGGAGTGGAGGCAAGAAGACCAGATAGTGGGCTATTTCAGCTGTCCAGATGTGAGATGATGAGGTTAAAGTGGTAACAGTGTCCCTTCTTCCTTCTGCCCTCTTATCAATTATGTTGTAGAAGGAATCTCTTCTCAAATTTTGGTTAACCTCTAAAGTTCTTCCCAAATCTGAAATTCTGTGATCTTAAGTAGCTATATTTGATAAATCTCAAATATGCTAAGTGTATAATATTATGTATAATAACTATTTGTCTGCTTTATTATATGTATTTCTTTACTGAACTTCAAGCTCCATGAAGGCAAGAACTTTGACATTCCCTAACACTGTGCTTGTTTATAGTAGGCACTTAATTCATGCTTGCCATCTCTAGTTGTCCTGATCCATATCTAGCCACTGGGCCCAGGTGATTCAGGAAGCGAAAGTGAGGCAGGTAACCTTGCACAGCTTTTCCTTACTTCAATCCAATTTACTTGCAAGTAATGGCATCAACTCCCTGATGCCGTTGTCTTTTTTGAGAGCAAAGGACAAACAACAACAACCTTTGAAAGAATTCCTTAACACTTGGTACTTGGTAGTATGAACGAATTTCTGCTGAATTTGGCTGCGTGATGTATTCTGATTTTAAAATTTAAATATGGTGAGAAATAAATGGCCAGTCAGTTTCTGATTTCAAGGACTATGTGTTCTTTCTATAGGTATGAAGCGTCCTTTAAGCCCTGACTACATCCTCGAAGATGGAATTATGAATATGTCTACCTTTCTCCGAGGTTTTGAAGAAAAAGGACCAAAGCATGAACGGTCTGACTCTCAACTAAGTAAAGAAAAAAAGAAAATTCTCTTTTCCTTCTGTGATGTATGCAACATTCAGCTGAATTCTGCAGCTCAGGCTCAGGTCCATTACAATGGGAAATCACACCTGAAGAGGGTGAAGCAACTGAATGATGGGAAAGTTCCTGCACATTCTTCCAGCCCTGGGTCACTGTTGGTTGGAACAAGTACAGGTATGTGAGACTATCAAGAGGTCATTATTTACATGGATGAACATCTTTTCTATTAGAAAAAATGGTTTTTAGGAAAGATGTGTTTTTCTCTTTATAACTGTGATGTATAAGATGATGTTATCTTCTCTTGCCAAGGTAAATTTCAGGAACAATTTATCACTTTTCAGTTTTTGGTTATTGATGTCTAACATAATTTGTGCATCAGAGCATAAGCCCTCTTGTATTCAAAGAGTGTGTGAAAATTTCCTAATGTACTTTTGAAGCATTTTTCCAAAATGAACAAATGAGATCATTTCTTTTTCTCACCAAAAATTCAATTCTTTTCAATTATCTGAATCTGTTTTTTACTTAATAATTTAGAGTACATAGAATATTTAAATACTGACTATTTATATTATTACATCAAACAGGAAAAATTTGAATCATGTGCATTTCAAGTGTTGTAGTCCTTTACTTAATTGCAAGTAATATACCGATTACTGAGCTAAAAGAAGCAAAATGGAATTGGTTTAACAAAATGGACATCCTACCTTCACAGGGTCAATCCCAACAATTCCACTCCTAACTTTTATTACTTGTTGGAATAGAAGCAAAAATTTAGTTTTGACATTCCTATTACAATTCTTGACTTGTCTTAGGACATTTATCTTACCTTTGGGAAAGTGCTTTTTTTTCTTCATCATCATCCTGTTGACAGAGTCCATATGAAAGGACAAAAATAAATAAACAGAAATAGTACTTTCTGGAAGACTACTACAAAATGTGGAAATTATATCTGGTTTTAAGTTTGAGACACAAATAAGCACTCTTTCTCAAAAAATGAAATAATTGTAAATTTTAGTTTAATAGGCACTTAGCAGAGGTAAAGAAGCCTTTAGAAATGCCTCTTTTTCTCTATGTAGGAAAATTCTTTTTTTTTTAATTAAAACTTTTTGTTTATAAAACATATGCTTGGGTAATTTTTCCAACACTGACCCTTACAAATTCTTTTGTTCCAAATTTTTTCCTCCTTCTCTCTACCCTTTCCCCTAGCTGGCAGCTAGTTCAATACACATTAAATATGTTAAAATACATGTTAAATCCAATATATGTATATATATTTATATAGTCATCTTGCTGCACAAAACCAATCAGATCAAGAAGGAAGAAAAAGAAAAACTGAAAAAGAAAACAAAATGTAAACAAAGAACAACAGAGAAGGTGAGAATGCTGTGTTGTGTTCCACACTCTGTTCCCATGGTTCTCTCTCTGGATGTAGATGGTTCTCTTCATCAATGTACAAGTGGAACTGGTTTGAATTATCTCATTGTTAATGAGAGCCATGTCCATCAGAATTGATCACTGTATAGTCGTGTTGTTGCCATGTATAATGATCTCCTGGTTCTGCTCATTTCACTTAGCATCAGTTCAAGCTTCTCTGAAATCATCCTGCTGGTCGTTTCTTACAGAACAATAATATTCCATAACATTCATATATCATAATTTACTCAGCCATTCTCCAATTGATGGGCATTCACTTAGTTTCTAGTTTCTTGCCATTACAAAAAGGGCTGCCACAAACATTTTTGCACATGTGGGTTCCTTTCCCTCCTTTAAGATCTCTTTGGAATATAATCCCAGGAGAAACACTGTTGTGCATACCTTTTGATCCAGCAGTGTTTCTACTGGGATCCAAACTGCTCTCCAGAATGATTGGATCCCTTGACAGGTCCATCAACAATGTATCAGTGTCATGGTATCAGTATCCAACATTGGTCATTATCATTTCCTCTCATTTTAGCCAATCTTACGGGTGTGTAGTGGTATCTCAGAGTTGTCTTAATTTGCATTTCTCTGATCAATAGTGATTTGGAGCACCTCTTCATGTGACTACAAATAATTTCAATTTCTTCATTTGAAAATTGTCTGTTCTTATCCTTTGACCATTTATCAGTTGGAGAATGGCTTGAACTATTATAAATTTGAGTCAATTCTCTATGTATTTTAGAAATAACACCTTTATCAGATCCTTTGGATATAAAAATGTTTTCCCAGTTTATTGTTTTCCTTCTAATCTTGTCTGCATTAGTTTTGTTTGCACAAAATTTTTTTAACTTAATATAATCAAAATTATCTATTTTGTGTTCAACAATGATCTCTATTCCTTCTTTGGTCACAAATTCTTTCCTCCTCCACAAATCTGAGAGGTATGTTCTTCTAATTTGTTTATAATGTCATTCTTTATGTTTAGATCATGAAGCCATTTAAACCTGATCTTGGCATATGGTGTTAGGTGTGGGTCTATACATACCCACTATACATATCCATAAGTATATACATACTTTCTGCCATATTAGTTTCCAATTTTCCCAGCAGTTTTTGTCAAATAGTGAATTCTTATCCCCAAAACTGGGATCTTTAGGTTTGTCAAATACTAGATTGTTATAGTCATTGACTATTTCATTCTGTGAATGTAACCTATTCCACTGATCAACTGTTCTATTTCTTACCCGGTACCAAATGGTTTGATGACTGCTGCTTTATAATATAGTTTTAGATCTGGTACAGCTAGACCACCTTCATTTGATTTTCTCTTCATTAATTCCTTTAAAATTCTTGACCTTTTGTTCTTCCAGATGAATTTTGTTATTTTTTCTAAATAGTAAAATAATTTCTTAGGAGTTTGATTGGTATAGCACTAAATACATAGATTAGTTTAGGTAGTATTGTCATCTGTATTACATTCGCTCAACCTATCCAAGCACTTGATAGTTTTCCAATTGCTTAATCTGATTTTATTTATGTGGAAAGTGTTTTGTAGTTTTGCTTATATAGTTCTTGACTTTCCCTTGGCAGATAGATTCCCAAATATTTTATCCTATTGGCAGTTATTTTAAATGGAATTTCTCTTTGTATTTCTTGATGTTGAATTTTGTTAGTGATGTATAAGAATGCTGATGATTTATGTGAGTTTATTTTGCATCCTGCAACTTTGCTAAAGTTAAATACTATTGTTTTTTTAGTTGATTATCTAGGGGGAAATTCTTATATGTGATAATTCCCCATATATGATTTAAGAATGTGTGATGTTGAGACAGCTAGGTGGTGCAGTGGATAGAGCACCAGTCTTGAAGTCAGGGGGACTTGGGTTCAAATCTGGTCTTAGACACTTAACACTCTCTAGCTGTGTGACCCTAGGCAAGTCACTTGATTCTTATTGCCTTGGTTAAAAAAAAAAAAAAAAAAAAGAATGTGTGATGTTATGTCATGTTATGTCATAATTTATGTTAAACTCTATTGCACTTAAGTGAAAATAGTCTACATATGAAAATCAAGCTAGAAATAATGTTGAAGAAATTTATATTTCAAATTAAATCTAATTCCACTTGAGTCTTGATTAATCATGATGGAAAATATTTGGCACTTAAGAAATCTCATAAGTCTTTTAAATTGTTAGACTGGCCACTCAAAGGCCTTAACCTCTAAGTTATAGAATAACATTATTTTAAATAATTTTTAAAAGCTTCCATAATCTACTCTTTCTATTGTAGAATAATTTATCCTTGCATACTTTCATGTATGTAATTACTATGCTATTAAAATTTTTAAAAAGGTATACCAAGAAAGTATCTGCAGCAGGATAACTAATGAATTAATATTCTCATTATTAATAGTATTATCATACTTATATTATGATGAACAAATAACAGATTTAGTGGAGGAAATGTCATAATTAAATGAAGGTATTGACTAAGCTTGAATCTCTGCTATGAAGTACAAAATGTGTAAAATTCAAATATAGCTGTGGAGATGTTATTTTTTTTCTCATCAGTACAGATGGTTTTAGTAAAAGTGGAGAATCTCTTTTTTTAAAATAACTTTGATGAAAAATTTGTAGACAATCAATGAACTTGCTAATTTCCTTCTGTCCTATAAGAATCAGCTATATTTTATCTTTAGCCATGACAAGTCCATGTAAATGGCACATATGATAAGAATTTACAAAGGAAGGACAATTTATATTATTTAACTTTTATAACTAGTGACACAATATGTGTCCATTATAAGAAGACACCATGTAATATCTAATGTTTCTTTGCATAAATCTCTAGATATATGAGTATTTAGATATTTAGGAACATAGGTGTTTAAATATTTAAGTAGTCAGGTAATTGGGTAATTAGACATTTACTTATTAGCTACTTAGGGATATGAATACTTAGGTACTTGGTAATAAAATTCTCAGGTACTTTTGTAATTAGATACTTAGGTATAGTTATTTTTATACTTATATATTAAGTACTTAAGTATTCAGAGATATAAGCACTTGGGTGCTTGGGTACTTAGGCACTAAACATTTAGGTTTTTAAGAAAATAGGCACTTAAGTATTTTGGGTAATTATGTACTTAAGTACTAGGGTATGTAGGTAATTAGGTATTTATGTATTTACATGTGTAAAAAAAATTACTCCACAGTTTGAACTGGTTAAATCCAATCTAAACAAGTTCAAACAGGCCTAATTTGGTTTAAATGCATTCATACTGGTCATATAAGTACAAATGGTTCATATCAGTTCATTAAGGTTCTAATTATTCTAAACTGAATGGAAATCAAGTTCAAACTCATTCAAACTAGTTTGGCTGGCTCCAGCTCATCCAAATTGATTCAGTCCAGTTCAAGCTAGTCTAAACTGGTTAACTGATGATACAAAAGGATATATATATATATATATGTGTGTGTGTGTGTGTGTGTGTGTGTGTGTGTGTGTGTGTACTTAGGTAATGCAGTGATTAGTTAGTGATATAGCCAGTTACTCACATATATAAGTAATTAGATAATCTGTTAATTAAATACTTAATGATGTCATTAAAGAAATCAAGCACATAATTAATTAGGGACATAGCAAGTGTTCTGTCCATAGAAAATTGAGCACTTAGGTAATCTGTTAATTAGGTACCTAGGCATGCAAGCAAAGTTAATTAGCTACTTGATAATCAGTTAATTAAAATATTTGGGTACTTGGTACTTAGTATTTAGGTACTTAGGGAATTTTGGGATAGGGTAAATTAGGTACATAGGTATATAAGCAGGCTATAACTATTTAGGAATTTAGGCACATAGATAATCAGTCACTTATGTTAATTAGGTGATTAGGTATGGAGGCTTTTAGGTATATATTCAGGTACAAAGGTACTTAGGCAATGAGAAATTTAGATACTTTATTATTTATGCACTTTTATTTGTGGACTCATATTTGCTAAATAAATGGCCTATCATTGTTTAAATCACTTCTTTCCTGTTAATCTGGCATAAGTAAAAGTGGTATTTAAATTAGATCAAACTAGTCTAAATTGGTTCAACTAATTCAAATTGATCTGAGCCTATTCAAACCAGTCTAAATAAGATCAATACACTTTAATCTGGTTCCAATTAAAAGTCTGGTGCTAACCTGTTCATTGCAGTTTAGTCTAAACTGTTTAGACCTTGGAAGTATTTAGCTACTAAAGTACATAGAAATTTAGGTAAAATGTAATTTGGTACTTAGGAAGATTCTGAAGAAGGATAAGGTAACAGACAGTAAGGTCTTTTTTTGAACTAAACTGCCAAACATTCAAACTCTACTGCAAAGAACACAACCCTATTGAGCTGGCCTCATTGTTCAAATGCCAAATGTACTCTTACTAAACAAACTATTTTATAGAAAACTCACACATAGGCAAGTGCTCCCATGATGGTCAGAAAAAGCAATATAAGGACATTCATGGTCTCTCAAGAATTTTTGAATTGATTATTAAACATGGGAGATCCTGGCACAGGACTACCCAACCTAGTGTCTCATCAGAGAAGGTGCTCAAAGCAGAATTGAAGTAACTCAAAAAAAACTTAAGATGTGCAAATTTAGAGAGTCCACCCCAAATGTTCACATGAATTATTTATGCCCCTATTTCTGTAGTAGCTCATGTTGGTAGTTTCTGAGCTTGTGTTGGTCTGATCGACCATAGTCAGAAACACTATAACTTAACTCTAACAGAATGATGTCATTTTGGTCCTCTTAGAAAATGAAGAACAACCACCAGCACAGATAATTAGGGTCATATTGCCTGCCCATAAACATAGGTAATTAGGCACTTAAGCAATCAGTTAATTTATAAATTAAATACTTTGATACTTAAGTACAGAAGTATTTAGATATTTGTTAATCAGTTAATTAGATACTGAAGTGCCTAATTACATATGAATTGAGTTAAATGTACAAAAATAAAGTTCAAACTGATCCAAAGCAGTTCAAACTGGTCTATACCAATGCAATCCAGTTCAAAGCTACCAAAACTGGTTCAAACTCATTCTGTAGGCTTTAATCTGATTTTCATTAAAAAGTCTGATTTTAACCAGTCCAATGTAGCTCAAAAGAGTTCCAACCACTTATGTTTAGAAATAGGTAGTTACTTGGATACACAGGTATTTATATAAAAAAGCAATAAGTTCTTTACTTTGAAGGTTATTATTTAGTCCCTCAATGCCATAATCAGGCTAATCCAGCACATAGGTAGATAGTAGTAGAGCTATAATAAATGCTTAGGTTCCACAATAAATTAGTTACTTCATATTCATTATTATGATGCTTAGCTAACTAGCTATTCAGTTAAATAACTAGTTATTTAGACATTTAGTTAAATACCAAAATACTACCTCTATTAGTTCAAAGCTACCTAAACCAGTTCAATTTGATTAAAACCAATCGAAACTGGGTTAATTCAGTCCAAGCCACCCTACATTGCTTCAATTCTATTAAAAAAAAAAAACCTACAATTCAAACCAATGCAATTTGGTTCAAACTGGTCTAATTTGATTTAATTTGATCCAAACTGATTACCTGAAGACATAAGCAGGTATGTACATAGGTACCATTTAAAAAAAAAAAAAAAACTCTGATGGAAAAACTTTGGCATATTTGTATTCAAATGTTTAAAATTTAAAAAAAAAATCTCCTTAAGAGATACAACTGAGATTCTCCACCCAACTCTATTCTCCCACAAAAAAAGATATGGGAGGAAGTTTGCACCCTTCTTCCAAAGCAACTAAAAGTCCCTCACTATCATTGGTCTGGACAGTAATGAAGAAAATTGTTTTTAGGAATTCTAGTGCATGTCTTTGGGGGCAATAGGAAACCCTTTTTTATATGAAAATGAGTTTGTTGTTATTGTAATTTCCTTGTTTTTTTTTTGGTGTGCAGAAACCTGGTTAAGTCAAAATGTGAATGGAGGGAGATCCTTCATTTCTGGCAGGTCTTCTCCCCTGCTGCAACTTCATGTATGTGTGGGTACTTAGTCCAGTAATGGTAAATTTTTTATAATCACTTTACTCTTCCCTTATCTTTCTTGCCAGCTACTTGAATAGGGGAAGGAGTAAGTATCTGATACTGCTCCTGCCTTTTAGGTGACTTGGGAATACTTAATTACATAGATACTAGAGTACTTAGTTATATAGGTAATTAGATACTTAATTACTTAAGGACATATGTATTTAGGGACATAGACACTTAGGCAATGGAGATGCTATGACTCAGGAAAAAAGGCCACTAAGTTGATTAGATGTTGCCCCAGTTCACACATTCATTATTACTCTAGCTAAACTGGTTTAATGCTCTTTCCCAAACAAGACATTCAATATTCTACTTCTTAAATCCGTGCATTTGTAAAGCCTATACCTTATTCCTGGAATATTTTCCCTCTTCATCTCTAACTCTAGAAATCCATAATTACCTTTCAGATTCAGAGCTAGTGTCATTTTACAAAATCTCTTTTCTTAATCCCTCCTTTGTTTGGCTCTTCCAAATTACTTTGTATTTATTTGTTTATCTAGGTACATCTTGTTTTCACTACTACCAGAACTATCACTCACTCAACCACCCAAGTAGAGATCATTGAGGGCAGAGACTGTTCTGGGTTTGTATTTGTATCACAGAAGTAGCAGAGTTATCTGACACAAAAGTAGATACTTATTAAATGCTTATCTAATTGAATTCCCAGTAACAAATCCTCTTTGGAGTTTGGGTAAACAAGTGAGGACTTAATATAATCAATACAAAGAATATGCAGTTGTTAGAATGCAAAGTTCTAACTCCAGTCATTTTCTTTTAAAGCCCTGATCACTTGGCCTCATCTTATTTTTCACAATCTTCTTACACTTTACTTCTTTCTATATATTCTATGTTTGGTTAACATTCCTAGCTATTCTTTACATGTGGACGATCTCAGATTCTACACATTTTTAATGGCTGGCCTCCAAGGCTGGAATGATCTCCCACTTTATTTTTTTTCTTCTTTCTGATTTCCTAAAATCAAGTAAAATTCCAACTACTGTAAGAAGCCTTTCCCAATCCCTCTCAATTTTTATTATCTTTCCTTGGGGATTACCTTCAATTTATCTTGTCTATATCTTATTTGTATATAGCTATTTGCTATCTCCTGGATTTGACTGTGAACTCCTTGAGAACAAGCACTGTCTTGTCTCTTTTTGTTTCCCTAATGCTTAACATAATTCCTGACAAATAGTAAGAGTTTAAATCTTTGTTGACTTGACATTATCCCACATCATATTGCTGCTCAACTCCCAATAAAATGAAATGACAGAGATGGAAAAAAGTGATACAAAATAAATGCATTTAACTACTGAATAACATAATGTTTACCAAATCATCCAATAAAAGTTAATCTCTATCATTCAGCATAGATAGAAGTTAATTTACCTTTTTTGGTTTTGTCCTGCAATATTAAAGCCTCCAATACAAGAAGTAATAGAAAGGGTTAAGTATGATTAAAGGAATAGAAGCATTTATTTTGGCTCTTTTTCCTATTCCACATGAGGTACATTCCACCTAGAGATCTTCTAAAGGAGCATTTGCATTTGCAAACTCTATGGGTACCATACATTTCTTTCCTATCCTTCCATGTTCAACTAGTTTATCTTGAAATTATATTTAGGATGACATTGAAGAGCAACATGAATCAAGCACACATCACTGGCAACATATTAGAAAACACATGTACACACATCATAATCTTATATCTCCCTGTATGATTTTTCACTTAAATTCAAGTCTTCTAAAGAGAATTGCTTGTTTTAGCACTGTTAATCTTTGACTCTTAGAAATTATAAAGTTAAGCTAACAGATCATTTGCTTGTATATAAACAAAACACACAGTAGAGTGTGCTGGATTGGGAGTCAGAAGGCTCAGTTCCAATATTGATTTCATGATTTATCTCCCTTAAAATTTTGGATGAGTTACTCAACCTATTTGGGCCTTGCTTTTCTCATCTATTAAGAGAGGTGGTGGGCCTGGATGCATTCTAAGATTTCTTTAAGATCTAAATCAATGTTTCTCTTTTTTTTTTCTTGCTTTCCATGTATCCTTCCTCTGTCAATTTTGACCTCCCTGGTATCCTTTAAATTCCAACTAAAATCCTAGCCTCTAGAAGAAGCCTTTTTTGATCCCTCTGAGTTCCAATACTTTCCTTCTGATAATTATTTCCTATTTATCCTTTATATAGCTTGTATATATTTGTTTGTATGTTGTTTCTCTCATTAAATTGGGAGATAGTGAAGTGCAAGGACTAGCTTTTGCCCCTTTTTATATCCTTAGGGTTTAGCACAGTGTCTGGTATATAGTAGCCACTTAATAAATGCTTATCAAATAAATGAATGCCATCCATCAAATCCCCCTTTATTTTGGGGAAGTGCACTTCTTTGCTCTTCTAGTGTTTGCATAGTTTCTTTCTCTCATTTTTATTACTGGACAAGGTTTATGGAGCATCCTCCATAGAAATCACAATTCACCCCACATAGTTTCAACATCCCAAATTCCTCCTTGAGTTTCTTTTGCTAACCATTTTTTTTCACTTTTGGAATAAATTCAAAAGTTAATTCTAGAGAATGGCCACAGGGTGGTGCCATAAGTATGCCATAAGTGCAGAGAGTATGCAGTGACGACATTTTAGAGCAGTGATATTTCTTAATATAAAGTAGATCCATTCATGAATTCTTTCAGAAAGGACATACAAATATAGCTCTTCTTTGTAAATATGTATTTCACCTTCCAACTGTTTTCCAAAGAAGTGAACAATGATAAAATGATATGATTTCAAATTAAGATGTCAGTGAAAAGTTATAGGTGAACTTAACTGAAGTAAAGTTGTACTTGATTGAATCATGAATAGATGAAAATTTCATAGAATCATAGATTTAGAATTAGATAGAAATCCAATATCTCCATTTTATAGATGAAGAAACTGAAGCCTGAAAAGAGGAAGGTCAATGGTCAGCTAGGTGGATAAAACTCCAAGCCCAAAGTACAAGAAGACTCATCATCCTGAGTTCAAATCAAGCTTTAGATACTTACTAGCTGTATGACCCTGGGCATGTTTTGCTCGGTTTTCTCATCTGTAAAATGAGAAGGAAAGGTCAAATCACTTCAGTTTCTTTGCCAATAAAATCCTAAATGAGATCACAGAGAGTTGGATACAATTGAATGACAATAACTAAGGTCCACTAATAACTAGAGCCAGGGTTAAGTGACATGTCCACAATTTGAGCCCAGGTCTTCTCATACCAAATCCAGTATTCTTTTCAGTGTGTAGTGCTGTCTCATAAGAAGAAGATGCTATAATCTATCTGTAAATTTGAAAGGGAATACAACTCCCGTCTCCACCAATTTGCAGAGGAGAAAAATTGAGATTAAGTGACTTGCTCAAAATTTCATAGGTAGCAAAGGTTTAAGTCAAGTCTCAGACTGAGATCCCCTTTTTCGAATCCAGGATTTTCCCCTCTACCACTCTGTCTCAATATGCCAATAGATTTTCCCTCTCCATCCCTAACATGTGCAATGAGTGTTTTATTCATGTAACCAAGCAATATTACTTTGATAGAATGTCATTGACTGTGCTACAAAATAATTGATAAAGTATGATTAAAGCTTATTCATTTTCCTTAACAACCTGACTTTTGCATACTTATAGTCAGAATTCCTGAGAAAATCAAATTTTATTCTAGTAATCAAATAATGGCTTATATTGCATTTAGGGGTCCTCAAACTACGGCCTGCGGGCCAGGTGCGGCAGCTGAGGACGATTATTCCCCTCACCCAGGGCCATGAAGTTTCTTTATTTAAAGGCCCACAAAACAAAGTTTTTGTTTTTACTATAGTCCGGCCCTCCAACAGTCTGAGGGACAGAGAACTGGACCCCTATTTAAAAAGTTTGAGGACCCCTGCATCAAGTATGAACTTTGATGAAATAGTTCAGTCTTTTTAGAGAAACAAACCTAGGATCTTTTTGGAATTCTATTCTAGGTGAATTTCCCTTCCTTTGCTTTAAGGAAGAAGCTAGTATTGTTGTGGTAATCATAATGTAAAAATAATTTGTTTTCTTGTGTTAAAAAAAAAGACATTTATTTCACTTTTCATTAAGGATCAGCTTTGGAAGTTTTACTAAAGAATTTGTTTTGCTTTTAGCTGTGAGGTCATTCCTACAAATGTGAACTCTTTATAAGTAAGCAGTACTATCTCTAGAGTCAGAAAACCTAATTTCAAATCCCACTCCGAAAACTTGGAAAAGTCATTATAATATACCTGGACCTCAATTTCCCTATCTTGATCTCAGAGGAGTATTTAGAATTGAGAAATCAAGTTATTGCCCAGGTTCACATATCCTGTGTGTGTCAAAGGCTGAATCTGAGCCTTTTGAGAGCAGCTCTCTATTAAATTAGAATGTCTCAGGCAGAGATGATCAAAGTAAAGGAAATGGGAAAAGAGGATGAAAGGGAAAACATATACTGAATTGTCCATATGTCTATAAATATTTTGATAAATAATTATATAGTAGTAATTCCAGTCAATATTGTATGATTTCATATGTGGCATTATCTGGGTTAAGGGGAAGAAGACCTTATTTGAGGTATACCTCATAAACCCTTGTCCTGCAGAAAGAATCCACGCATTCCACAGAATGCTTTTATCTGCAAATAAATTCACTCACTCAAAAAAAAAAAAATGCTTCTTTTCCCCTGGATAGCATCTTAAACTCTCCAATACAACTAATACTATGAATAAAATAAAGAAATGCCTTTTAGGCTGTTTATCTTTTTGAGAGTTGGTTATGATTTGCTGTTACAATGATTATAATTTTTTAACCCAAATTAAGATATGTATTCTGACTATTCCTCTTCAGTCTCCCTTGCTAGATTTTTATTCATGCCATATTCACAAAAGTGACCAGTGATTTTCATTAAATATATATCTGAATCTGTCACTCTCCTATTCAATAAGGTTGATTACAACTATTTGTAGGATGAAATACACATGAACTCCTCTGTGTGTTATGTAAAACTATTGACAACTTGGGCCTATCTATTCTTTAGTCTCTTTACAAATAGATTCCTTTCCATATTTTCTTTAATCCAACCATAATCTCCTCTCACATAAGGTTCTACTTCTGCCTTCCCTGTCCCCCACTTCTGAAATGTTTTCTTTCCTAGGACTACCCCTTTAGAATCACTAGTTCCCTTAAAAATCCATCTCTAATATCACTTTGAGCAGGAGCCCTTCCTCATTCCCCTAACCACTTTGTCTTTCCTTGAGTATATTCTTACAGCAATCCTGAAACCATTTCTTTTTTCTTTTTTTTTCTTTTCTATATATTCTTTCATTTATTAGAAACCCCTGATCCAGGAGTTCAGTTAAGATCTTTCATCAGATACATCCAGATCTATATATTCATCCCCATTTTTTCATCATTTGCTGTCTGTTGGATATTTTGAACTAGACATCCTAGATCTCAAACTCAACATGTCCAAAACAAAATTCATTATCTTTCTTCCCCAAACCAACCTCTCTTGAACTTCCTTATTTGGGTGAAAGGCATCCAGTTTCACAACTCCTGTGCCGTAATCACCTATGTGCTATCACTCTTCCCACATACACAGTGAGTTGCCAGGTATTACTGACTCCTTTTCCACAATATTTATTATAAAAATTACTCCTTCAACTCATACAAACCACCATCCCAGTTCAAGTACTTATCACATCTCATCTAGACTATTGTAGAGCTTCCTAATTGGCTCTAGTGTCTCAAATCTCCTCCTACTATAATCCATCTTCCATCCAGCTGACAAAGTGATTTTTCATTAAGTGCATGTCTAATTCTGTCATTCCCCTACTTGATAAGGTGAATGCCTACTATCCATAGGATGAAATATAAACTCCTCTATTTGGCATTTAAAATTCTTGACAACAAAGGGATCCCTTTATATCCTTTCAGTCTTACACAATTACTCTCTTCTGTGTCTTCTTTAGTCCCTTTATAAGAACCTTTCATATGAAGTTCCACTTGTATAGGTTTCTATACTTTTGCACTGCCTATGCTGAATTTCTGGAATCCCTTTTTTCCCCCTACTCCTAGCTTCCTTCAAAATTTATCTAGTACGACCTTGAATAGCAATCTTTCCTGGTTTTCCTAGTTGCTGATGCCTTCCTTTCAAATGGTAACTTTCATCTATTCTGCATATTTTATATACATATATGTATACATGTACATTCACATGTATGCATATGCATATTTTGTTCTATTCTATTAAATCCCTTGAGGTTCAGGGAGGATTTTTGCTTTTTCCTTATATACCCAACTTTAGCACTATAACTAATACATAACAGGTACTTAACCAAAATGCTTGCTGGTTGATTAATGGTCCTTCTACAGTCTTATTAAAATTAGTGCAGTCCCTGTATGATCAGTTTATTTGATGGACAGCTCTAGGAGCTCTACCAAGTAAGATGTAAAATTTTCCCAATTTAAAAACCAAGGGCCAGGGCTACAAGTGATAGTAGTTTTCTTTTCTTTTTTTTTTTTTTTTGGACATTTTATTTGGACATTGGATTGATAAATTTTACCAAGTTGATAGTTTATGACTTACTGGGTTCTTGTTATCAAAAGAGTGTGTAGAGCCAGCAAAGAAGAGAGGGTCAGTAAAGATCTTTATTCCCCAAGTGTTCTGCCTTCTGGTTTCTGGAGTTGAGTTGAGCCAAGACTAAGTTGGTATAGAACAGTGTCATAGGTACACATGATTAGAGTCAGGAAGCTTAGGGACTTCTAATGTAGTCTCCTCAATTTGCAAATGAAGAAATGAAAGCCAAGAGAGATAGAAATGATTTGTACTTTCTTGAACAAGCAGTAAACTGTAGAACCAGCATTTGAACTCAAATCTGGTGACTTCAAAAACAATTCTTTTTTTTTTTTTTCACAATACCCTATTGTTTTCCCACCATTCTATTTTATCTTCCACAGTCAAAAAAAAAAAAAAAAAACTTCACTTTAATATTACAATGACCTGTAAGCAGAAAATCTCAAACACAAAGGATCCCATGTGACATTAAAAAACAATAGAGACAATTGCTTATTTGCTTTTTACATTAAAAAAATGATGTGTGGTACTTTTTCTATTTTTGTTTTTGAGAAAAAGGAAATAGAAAATATACAGGAAGAGATATTTTATGATTTCTTAAAAATATGCACTTTAAATATATCCTAGATCTAAGGGGATAACAAAAATTTAATTATAATATAGCAGTGTTTCAAAACTTTCAAAATGAAACCAGATACTGAGCCTCATTTTTTAGTATTGAAACTTGTCTAGAGACAGTTAGCATGAGTATCTAGGTGGTGAGTGATTTGAATCTCTGAAGGCAGACTTCAGAGACTCTGTGTCTTGTTTGAAAAGAGAACCCAGCAGGAAGAATATTAATCCAGGGAGAAAGATAGTCGATGACTGTAGGCTGAGTGGAAATTTTGGTGCAGTGAGTTCTGTTCCCAGATGCGGAATTTATACATCACATTATCCTTGCCAGATTTTTTTTTTTTTTTACTTTCACCCACATGTTCAATATTTAAAATTCATGTCAAAGCGTCCCAGACTAGGAACTGCCATTGGTTCAGTAAGTTCCTGATCCACTTAGAAAATCTTCACAGATGAGCATGGAATCCATGGTAGTGTAACTTTGGCTTTCAGGCATATGCCAGATCTCAGAAGTCAACTTTTGGTCCCACTTTTATTCTTACTATCAAGATGCTGATTGTTCCAGGTCATCATGCTAGGGCATTGTGTATGTGTAAACATGTATCTAAGTATATACAAACATATATTTATGTATATGTATGATATATGCATATAATATGTATTTTATAGAAATGTAAATATATAAATACATCATATATATCATTGATTTTAATAGGTTATATAGTCTACTAAATTCATCTAATATATATTAGATAAATATATGCATTATATATGCAAAACATATTATACATTTGATAAACTGATATTAGCATCATAGTAATCACTATGGTGTGATTCTAGACATCTGGGACTGTATAAATCCAAATGCACACATACACTCCAAAGTAGATAGTTCACCTCCTATGTAGAAACTCATCTATTAATCTGATGTTTATTATGTATTCATTAAGTACAAGGTGGTTTACTCATTAATATCAGGGGTGTAGGAGGAGCAAGTAGGAGGAGAATGCCAAGTCCAGAGAGAAAGTTGGTCACGTTAGAAATAATTGTAAACACTTTTAGAGCATAACTGGCATTACTGGGAGAGTAGAGTAGCTACTTTAGTCTGATATATTGGCTCATAAACTACTGATGCATTGGCTTGTAAGAGTTAATATAGGGAACTATGCCCAAAGAGTTATCAAACTATGCACATCCTTTGATTCAGCCATGTCTCTATTAGGTCTGTATCTCAAAGAGATCATAAAAAAGGGAAAAGGACCCACATGTACAAAAATGTTTATAGCAGCCTTTTTTTGTGGTGGCAAAGAACTTGAAACTGAGTGGATGCCCATCAGTTGGGGAATGACTGAATAAGTTATGGTATGTGAATGTAATGGAAAATTATTGTTCTATAAGAAATTAACAGTAGGATGATTTCAGAGAGACCTAGAGAGACTTACATGAACTGACACTAAATGAAATGATAGGATCAAGAGAACATTGCATTGTACATGGCAACAACAAGAATATGTGATGATCAATTCTGATGGACTTGGCTCTTTTCAACAATGAGGTGATTCAGACCAATTCCAATAGACTTGTGATGGAGAGAGCCATCTGCATGCAGAAAGAGAACTGTAGGGAGTGAGTGTAGATCACAATATAGCATTTTCACTTTTTTGATGTTGTTTGCTTGCATTTTGTTTTCTTTCTCATTTTTAATCTGATTTTTCTTGTGCAGCATAATAATTGTGGAAATATGTATAAATGAATTGCACATGTTTAACATATATTGCATTACTTACTATCTAGGGGAGGAAGTGGAGGGAAGGGAGAGAAAAAAATTGGAACATAAGTTTTTGCAAGGATGAATGTTGAAAACTATCTTTGTACATGTTTTGAAAATAAAAGGCTATTATTTTTTTCTTTTTTGTTTGTTTTTTTAATTAAAGCTTTTAATTTACAAAAACCTTGTGTTCCAAATTTCCCCCTCCTTCCCCCAACCTTCTCCTAGATGGCAGACAATCCTATACACATTAAATATGTTAAAATATATATTAAATCCAATAAATGTATACATATTTATACAATTACCTTGCTGTATAAGAAAAAATCGGATCAAGAAGGAAAAAAACTGAGAAAGAAAACAAAATGCAAGCAAACAACAGAAAGAATGAAAATGCTGTGTTGTGGTCCACACTCAATTCCTTCTTTCTGGGTATAGATGGCTCTCTTCATCACAAGATTATTGGATCTGATTTGAATCATCTCACTGTTGAAAAGAGCCACATCCATCAGAATTGATCATCATATAATCTTGTTGTTGCCATGTACAATGATCTCGTGGTTCTTCTCATTTCACTTAGTGTCAGTTCATATAAGTCTCTCCAGAACTCTCTGAAATCATCCTGCTGGTCATTGCTTACAGAACAATAGTATTTCATAGCATTCATATATCACAATTTATTCAGCCATTCTCCAACTGATATGCATTCACTGAATTTCTATTTCTTGCTACTACAAAAGGGGTTGAGAAGGCTATACAGCTTCCTCCACTATTCTTTGTGCCACTCCCCTTCCCTAGAACATTTTACACTCTAAAACCAGTTCAACTGTCCATGATAATTGTCTTTCTACAAAGTCTTATTAAAATTAGTTCAATCCTAGTATGGTAAGTTTATTTAATGGGCATCTCTAGGAGCTCTACCAAGAAAGATGTGCAAGTCAAGATATCTTGCCTTAAGATCTGACGTTTTAAAAGAAAAAATCTGGGGAAACGTTACTCATATGCAACACAGCAGGATGATGTGGTGGCTCTCCAAATTATTTCTGAGTTTTGCAATTATTTCACAGCCACATCTCAGTAGGTTAGATTGTTATACCAATGAAACAAAGATTGTAAGTTTAAAGCTCCCAATTGGTTAGTAAGTTTTATTTAGTTTTATACCAAGATTTGAACTTTCAATTTCAATCAACCATTTTACAGATCCATATGCTGGGAAGAAGAAAAAATAAACAAAAGAGTAAAAATAAATATTAAAGGATTGATGCCAATCTAAAAGTAAGGTCTTTAGAGGCATGCCTGAGGGGTCTCTCCTTAATAAAACATTTCAAATAGATAGACATAGTAGATTGAATGAAGTCATAGGAAACATATTCATTAAGTCTTAGGTTACTACAAAGCAGCAAGGGATAGTTGACATTTTATTGGTTGACAGAATTGGTATCCAGAAAACCCTAATAGCTAGAATGATATATCAAGATGGAAGTTGTTAAGGAATAATTATTGAATCCTGTACTTAGTTTTAAGGCATCAGTTGTATAAACGTGGAAGGAAAGAGACACAGCTTAACAATCATTTGTATGATAAGGACATGGAAGTGTGAAGCAGCTGCCAAAAAGTTATTTCAATCATAAAATTCATTATTGTGCAGTTGTGAGGTCAAGGGAGGGAGGTGATAGTCATACTGTATGTAGATTGTTTATATTATGTCTGAAATTCTGTGTATGGCATGGTATAATCTTAGAAGGAACATTGAAATCCTTTTCTTCCAAAGAAGATGACTGGGTTGATTAAAGGTTGTGTGAGGAGCAGGTGATAAGACTTGGAATGTTCAGAATGTTCAGTATGGTAAGAGAGAATTAGGGGAGGATGTGATGACTGCCTTCAAATATTTGAAAAGTTGCCGAATATTAAATAAATATTAAAGGATTGATGCCAATCTAAAAGTAAGGTCTTTAGAGGCATGCCTGAGGGGTCTCTCCTTAATAAAACATTTCAAATAGATAGACATAGTAGATTGAATGAAGTCATAGGAAACATATTCATTAAGTCTTAGGTTACTACAAAGCAGCAAGGGATAGTTGACATTTTATTGGTTGACAGAATTGGTATCCAGAAAACCCTAATAGCTAGGATGATATATCAAGATGGAAGTTGAATATATAGGGTTATTCTTGTTGGTCCCGTGGGCAGATCAAGGACAAATGACTGAATATAAGGAAGACTTTCTTAAAAATTATAGCTGTTCAACCACCAAGTGCATTCTCTCACAGTGTATAGAGTGCTGGGTCTGAAGTCAGGAATACTTTTCTTCCTGAGTTCAAATTTATGCTCAGATTTTACCAAACATGTGTCCTAGGCAAATCACTTAAGCCTTTTTGCCTCACTTTCCTCAACTGTAAAATGAACTGGAGAAAGAAATGGCAAACCATTCTAGTACCTTTTCCCAGAAAATTCCAAATGGAATCACAAAGAGTGGGACACACCTGAATGACAACATGCACTGTCCAGAGGGACTTATCAGGGAAGCTGTTGAGGGGATCCTTGAATGGGATGAGAATCTAGATCATGTCCTGTGCTATGAAATACATGTCTTTCAGAAAAAGAATATGAAGCCACGGCTCTTTTCATGATGAGTCAATAGCACAGTATCTTTAGATATTTGCATACTGATGTAAATCTTATTTGTGGTACTCGGAACCACCACATTACTTGCATTTTTTTCATAGAATTTAGGTCCTGATGTATACTACTATTATTTTGCCCTTGTATAATATCTTGTGCATTAGATTGTCATAAGCTCTTTTAAAATGGGGATTATTGTTCCTGCTTGTATTCTTTCAGCTTCTTCCATCCCCAGCTCAGTGCTTGGTATACATCTTTTACAATTATTTGTTGAATTGAATTGAAATCAAATGGTTTTCTGTCATGATCTTTGGAATCCTTAAAGGAGCTCATTAAAGGATACTTTTTTGATCTTTGAAAATTGAATTATCACTCAGAGGTCAATGTAAAGACCATGGTCATTGTTAGCAGCTTGAAATAAATAACAAAGATCTGTGAAATACCAAAGTAAAAGATGTTATCAAGGAAGATGGACTGAATATATTGTGAATGGGAGGTATAACTAATGAACAGCCCATGTGCCCTACTAAAATGCCAAGAAATAAAGAATGAGGACCTTTATCATGTGGGGCATACTCCTCCATGGGAACTTGGAGAAGCACATGGACAATAATTGTACAGGCAGGCACGAGTGCATTCCATTCTGCATGATTGGATGGAAAAACTACATCAATGAAACTACCACTCAGTTTGAATTTACATTTACAATAATGGGGTATTGGGTTTTGAGTTTTCCAATATCTTTGATTTTCCCATATGAATGTTCTTTCTATCAACCCTTTCATATCTTGACACAGTAAGTGGTTTCATCAGTTGCTTTGTCTAGAACACGCCATCATCTGGTGAACCTTTCAGTTATAAGCCTCTTTTTCTGGCTCTTCAGATAACGATCTGTGAGTAGGCTTGTTTTTAAAGACATACAGCTTGGCAGAATCCACCAGAGCTCGCATATAACTTTAGAGGTATTTCTATGCTATGATGGCTAGTATAAGCTCAGAAATTAGAAATGCCCAGCAAGAAGAGATACCTGGTGTCATGAATTTAAAGCTGGAAGGGAACTTAGAGGCTATCAACACTTCCTTTTAACGGGTGAGTAAATTGGAGGCCAGAAAAATTTCATCTTTCCTGAAATCACACAGGTCGATCAGTCAGCAAGTATTAATAATGATATTAGATGTGATACTAAGCACTGGGGTATGAAGAAAAGGTTAAAAGTCATTGTATTCAAGGAGCTTACAGTCTAATGAAGGAGAAAATATTTAAACAATTATGTACAAAATATACAAAGAAAAAATTGAAGATAATCTCAGAAGGAAGACATTAGTTTTGAAGGGAACTGGAAAAAGCTGTTTGAGTGTCAGCTGGCTGGTACAGTTGATAGAATGATGGGCCTAGAATGAGGAACATCTGTAGTCCCAGGCATTTACTAATTGCATGACCCTAGACAAGTCAGTTAACCTCTATCTCCCTCAGTTTCCGCATCTGTAAAATGTAAACTATAGTATCCTCTACTTCCCAGTGTTGTTTTGAGGATCAAATGAGATAACATTTTTAAAGGTTTGTCTGGAGAACTCAAGAGAAGGTGCAAGAGCACAAGTGATAGGTGCTCCAAATTAAAAAAAATAATAATTGTGAATATTTAAAAGGAATAAAGAGCATTTAATGTCAGTGTCTCTCTGGAGGGACAATTCATTTTTCACTGTTTACTAAGCTGTGAACAATTAATTTAGTACTAAACAATTTATTGTTAATTTAACTTGTTTTATGTTGGTGGTGTTGATTATGAATGGAGTCCTTAATTCCATATCTCTGGTGCTAGGTTGTTATGTCATGCTGTTTTTCTGCATGGTTCTATGTGGTGGTTTCTTGGAACTTTAACCCCTACCTCCTACTACCATTCAAAAAAATTTAAAATTATGTTGCAAGGATTCTCAAAAGAAAAGTATTATGTACATTATATATCTGTATATATATATATATATATATAAAACACAGTATAGTTGTTACTGTTATTTAGTCAGATGTGTTGTTTCTTTTTTTCCAAATTTAAGACATTTTTCCAAATGCGTTATTCAGTTATCAATGACCAAAGCATATACTAGTTTCTATGAGCCCTTAGGGAAGGAAAAATACTTTCTCATAATCCAATTAAATACAAATGGTCATCCTGGTCATTGAAATTTATCATCAGTTCTAAAATTCTGAAATGTGAAGCTTAAATCATTGATATTTTACTTTCTTGGAATTATGGGAGGAAAATGACACAATACTATATATTATGTTTTTTCTTAAAGATTTATTTTTGTTTTATAAGCTATTATTGAGGAGGATATAAGACTTTCTTTTGGACTAACAGGAAAACATAATTAGCACAAGGAACCCCAGAGTACTGAAATTTAGAAGGGTCCACTTCTGGCCCTTGGTTGTCCTTATATCTGTGCCTTAACCTCTACCTGTACCTGGAGCATGACTTCTAAGTCCCTTGCCTTGGTAGGCAAGGGTATCGTGCCTATTACTCCTCTCTTTCAGAGCCTAGTGTATCACCAACACTATAACTTCCATTACAACTTCCCCTACACACACACACACTCACACACACACACACACACACACACGTACACATATGCACACATGTACATTCTTCCTCTCAGATATGGGGGATTGGGAATTTTTGGCATTTGCTATGGTAGAATAGACTGGATACTCTGGAAATTGTGCAATTAAGCTCTTTTTTAAGTAACTTGATTGAAAACTATTCATGGTACAATGAAGGTGAAAGTTAGCAAATGGCAGAGATGAGATCCCAAGGCATTCTTATATCCTCCAAGTGCTTCTTGAATCTTCTCTCATTCTGTTCTCCCCAATCTGGCAACTGTGCCCCTAGAATACATTGCCTTTCTTTCCACCCTTACAGGCAATAATACTGGTACTTCCTTATGAATTTACATTGCATTGCAGTTGATAGTTGTTGTAATTTAATAAATTGCATGAGATTATTTGTGGCATTAAATATCATCTAATAAATTTTAAAAGATTGTAGCATTTTAAACTTATTCACTCATAATTTATGAAAATAAGGTATTTTAACAATAGAAGCCTAGATTAATCCAATTTGGATATTCAGAAGGATATAAGAGATATGTCATCATGGGATAGATCAATGATCACCATATTGTCAACCAAGACTCCTAAGAAGTTTTGGTGAGAATGTATCTTCAGAGATTATTTGAAGTATTCAGAGATACCTCAAATATCTTTAAGAATCTGTTATGATCTTATCATTTATATATTTGTTAATATTTCTTTTAAACTCATTTACATACTTTTTATTATTAATTATGTCTATATTCACTTATATCTATTCAATTTTTCTTTATCATACATAGTACTTAGTTTTCTTTTGGTGTTTTTTGGGGGGTTCCTACATTGATTCAGTTGTGTGGTTAGGATTAATGCCCTATCTCCTAAAGTTAGACCAATCATGCTTCCTGATTCTTTTGTGTCTTTTTGACCTTCTATAAGCATTGCCAGAGTTTCCAGAGCTTATTGATTTTTTTTATATTTCTCTTCCCTCTTGCTATACTTTCTTACATCTTTATAAGGACATTCTCCTTTCTCTTTTTATGCCTCATCATTTTGTATTAATCTATTCATTTCTAATGACTTCTTGCATTTCTTATTCTCCCATAATTTTTAACATTGCTATTTCTCTGATTTCATTGCCATATTTCCAAAGCTTCCTCCTTCTCTATTTCATTGTAACAATCACCCTCAGCCTACTTTTTTTAAACCTAATCTAGAAAGATAATGATACTATCAAGACATCTTGAAGCAAACACACACCTATTCAAAAAAAGATTCTCAACTCATAGATCAATGATTTTAAAAAGGCTTCTTATCATCTCTGTAGGCTTCCTAAACAAATTTTTTTTACATGTTAAACTCTTGCTTATTCTCTAGAAAGAATTGTTATCATTAGCAACTGCAGCATCATTATCATTGTCATCCTCAAAAAGCTCATTTGGTAGGTTCCTTACTGCTTAGGAACTTTCAACTCAAAGACTCACACAGACTTAGTCATAAATAACATGACTAAGAAAATTAGACCAAGGCTTCATCAATGATAGAGGAAAAGCAGCATAAAATCACTTAATTCAAGCTTGTCCTAATTGCAGAATTATTTCTAGTTAATATTCATAACTAAAATTGGAGGAGGGGAGTGGTTGGAAGGCTTACCATATCTACAAATTATATAGATACCATACTACATTCTTCTGCTTCTGAGGGTCAACCAAAGAGACCTGCATTTAAATCTCACATGAGAAAACACTTGCTTTTTGAGCAAGTGTTATAAACTCAGTGAACTTCAGTTTCCTTATCTGTATAATGGGGAGATTATAGACTACTGAAAATGTTTGTAACTTTTATTGATACAAATGTACAATATAAAAATTGCCAGTGGCTTTGAATTAGGACCACAGTCATCCTCCCCAATCCTGCCACGGTCCTAGAGTTTGACTGTAATGCTCTTGTAACTGCTAATTGAGATATGAGAGAAACACACACAGAAAGACACACACACACACTCACTCACACACATGGTGGAGGGAGAGAGAAAAAGAGGAGGGGAAGGAGAGAGAGAAAAAGAGAGAGGGAGGAAAGAAAGGAGAGAAAGAGAAAAAGAAAGGAGGAGAGGGAGAAAGAGAGAGAGAGAGAGAGAGAAAGAGAGAGAGAGAGAGAGAGAGAGAGAGAGAGAGAGAGAGAGAGAGAGAGAGAGAGAGAGAGAGAGAGAAAGGAACATGGAGGAAGTACAGGGAGGAGAAGTGAGAAGGAGAAAGACAGGAAGAAGGAGAGGGAGAGAAGTAGAGACAGAGAAAGATGCTACTATTATATTCAAAGTAATGTGATTGGTACTGGGGGAGGTACAAAGTCTATCTAGGTAAAAGTAAAGCATGATTCTTGATTTCTGAACCATGCTGTTAATAGCTGCAAAATGAATGGAAAAATAGTGATAGAAACATGGGTGAAGAGTATAGTTTTTCATTCCTTCTGTGAAGGAATGATTCTCTCCATGCATGGGAGATACACAGTCCCACAGCTAGAGTCTTTGAGTTATAAGTAGTCAGTTTTACCTATTTTCCCAAAAGCCAGTTGTCTCTACTCTAGCTCTTACTAACTGTTGTGATCAAAAGTACCCTGATCTCTAGCATGCTGAAAAACAGCTGGGTTTTTCTCTATATAGACTTTTTAGGCCAACTGATACAAGAAGGATACTGCACTAAACAATTATGGATGTTGCTAGAGCCATATATTATATACTAATTTTGAAGACTTCCCAAATAAAAAGGGTTTTACTCTATGTTAGATCCTGAATGGATAAGCCCATGGAGAATACAGAACACATGCTGTGCTATTATCCAAGCAAGCCTTTGTTGTATTTCTTGGAAATATTAATTCATAAAGCCCCATTTGTACAGTTTTGTGATTATTTTATTAGAAAATTCATTTATTTTGGGGAACATATTTGGGGGTGTATGGGAGATAGTTGCACATGCAATGAAACCAATAATCTCAATAATGTCTTTAGTCATTTCTACTGTAACTTTCTGAAGTATAGATCTGCCTTTTGCTTTTATAAAGAGTACTAGCTGTATCATACATTTACAATTTAATAAAGAAAGAGAAAATACTACAAAAAGAAAAAGTTGTGAATTAGTATGTGTGTGTGTATGTAAGGGGTAGATTTGTGAATTGAGTAATCAATGGATTTTTTTCCTTTAATTTATCTGCACATTCCTTTCTTGCATGTATGTTATTCTGTGCCACAGAATTCACTGAAATCTTTTGTATGCAAGAACTTAGTTTTCAGGGAAAAACAATGTATTGATCCATGTTTATATTACTTTATACTTATAAAATATCATTATTATTTATTTTAAAGACTGGCACTTAGAGAAATGTGCATAAGGTACTCTTTAATGGATATCTGTGGTCAAATATATGGATTTCTTTCCATTATCATAAATGTAAATGCCTGTGCTGCTTTCATTTGTCTGTATAGAATAAGGCTCAGTAACCTACAGCTTTTTTGATTTTTTTGCAGCCTTTACAATCATAAGTCCTCCTAATCTCGACTACTGATTTCTTCTCTGTCTCCTGCTCATTGTTGAAAAGGCAGAGCTATTTTTAACATTCGCACACTTTAGCTGGAGGATCCTTTCTTGGGGGGTAAAGAAGGGGGTGGGAGAAGATGTTTGGAGCCTTTCACAATCATCTCCTTTTGATGGTTTGCTTGAATGTGATCACCGTAGCTGATTTCATGCATTGATAATGAAGGCATAGGTTGCCGGCTTCTCTGCATAAATCCACCTCAGACTTGTAGCTTGACAGTGCTCCCGCCTTTCAGTACACATGAAGATATAGGACTGAAATTGCTTTGCTTTCTTTACAAATGACTCAGAGTGTGCTTGTCCTTTCCTAAAATGTTGCCAGCGTGTAAAGGATTTTCAATGAGCGATGCAATAAGCCTGTGTCTGGGAAGGTTTGAAGCTGCATTGATATAACATTGTACTGTCACACAGATGATCAGGGCTGGAGCCAAAGCTCTGTAAGCAAGAACTGGGCATCAGACTGGTCACATCCTGGAAGTTTGGTTTATCCAACTTGGTTGCTATTTACGCTGGTGAAAGGGTGCTGCCATAATGTGGAGTGGACTTCCTAGTAGAGGTGAGCATTTTTTTTTTATTGTTAAACTTAAGACTCACCCTGAGATGTCTGTCTGAGATGTTATTATATGCTTTGTTAATTCTGTAGGGTCATCATTTGTGTTTACCATGCTACCTGAATGGACAAAAAGAAGGAAAGTGAATCTCTGAATATGTGATTCTTTTGGTTTTATTTAAAAGTAACTCCTTGAATGTATGTGTTAAGCTTTCTGTTCCTTCACTACTAGCTATTTGCAGAGGACATCTTACCAATAGGTGACTTCCATTGCATTTTAAACATTTTTGAACAAGTCACTGATATTATGGGATTTAATAGAATCACATATAATAGAAAGTAGGTAATTAACAGTGTGATTATGTGCTCCAGGTATATAAAAAGCTATAGATTGAATGCAATCAGTAGTATCTTTGACATGAAAAATATAGAGGGTACCTGTGGTAATCACAAGCTAAGAAAGCAAATGAAATAGATTATATACTGGAGTTATCATCTTGTTAAGCTTGACATTATTAATAATTAAAAGTTATGACCTGTTATTCACTGGACAACCTCTAGTAATTTATTTCCAGTGATGATTTTCTTTATGAGAGAGGCATAGAATTGCAAGCATTTCTGTATGAGCATAGTTTAATTAAATGTGACATTTTAAGTGCATCAAGTTCTATTTCCTTTAATGTAAATATAGTACTGACATTAGCCTGGGAAGTTAAATGACCAAATCATCAAGGTCCAACTTAATGTTACATAATGTACTGGTACCTATAAAAAAAGTGTTTTACCTGCAACTGAAAACCACTTAGATAATGCTAAGCTGAAAGTTAGCCTCTCTCCTCTTACAGTCCCCCTGCTTTATGTCTGTAAAACCTAGTCCAATTCTTATACGCTTAGAAAATATTTAAAGGAAGAGAAGGTGTTGACAATTACTCTGGCATGTTCACAATTGTATTATGCTTATTAAGTGTCTGCTTAAAATGGAGAGATTGTAGGGGGGAATCTATTTTTATTTGATTGGAAACTAGCATAGCTCTTGGGTTTTTTTTCTTCTTTTCCTGCTAAATTTATTTATGAGGCAGCTGCTTTATAGCTTTCAGGTCCAAAGTTATAGATAAGTGTGTATTTGTTTGACAGAAGATTCGAGAATTCCCATTTACTGCCAGTACATGTAAAGCTTGGCTAAGCAGACTGCATCAGGAGCAAACCATTTGTGTTAGCCAATCTGTCTTTGCAAGTCCCAGGGCCACTATCTTGCTAGAAGCCACTGTGTGCTTTTGAAAGCATGAAATTAGTTTTATACTGAGCACATGGTTTCTCATTTAGCAGTCCTTTTTATGGTAATGGTCAATTTATGGTTCACTGCCAGGATTTCGGTGTTCTGTCAGAGCTGATAGCTTCCGCTAAGGTGTCCCTTGGAGATTAAAAAAAAAAAAAAGGAAGGAAGGAAGGAAGGAAGGAAGGAAGGAAGGAAAGAAAGAGGAAAAGAAAGAAAAAGAAAGAAAACTCACCTAATTAGACCTTAGAAAGGAGACTCTTACCTCTGACCTAGTCTACTAACTAAATATTTTGGTTTTTCCTCCAAAGTTCTTTCATGTTATTTAATCTATATTGAGCAGGTGAATAAAACCTGCCAATTTGGTTAGTTCTTAACATATTACCTAGGGATGGTTAAATAAAGACATGTGAAATGTTTATTCCTACTTCTGGAATATGTTTGCAATAAGCTATTCTACTGATGCTGAAAGCATCATGTAATTCTTTGTCACCCTCATTAACAAGTTTGGTATTGCTAACACTATGAGGAAGAAATACAACCTCTTGCCTCCTTTTCCATCCCTATCATACCCCATACACAAATTAGGGTGTCACATAATATATTGTCATGCTGCCTTTCCCTTAGCTTTGATGACTAGTGACTGTTTAAGATTACAATTAATCGGCACATATACTAGTTGAAAAATTGTTTCTTCCATATAATTTCTTTGACTTGAAAAGTAAAGCTCTCAGCTGTCATCATTATAGAAATACTATGTCAATTTTTCACCCTTGTCATCTAGTGATGAGGAATCCAAATATGTAAACGAATGCTGAATTGGTGGTAATCCTGCATTGGTTTCTTTTGAGTACTTTGGATCATAACAGTACCATTTAATACAAATATTTTGGTTAATTTTAATGGAGGTAATCAAAATTAATGACTGGGATATTTGTTAAAGAATTTGTGTATGATTATCTTTTTCCATGATGGTGATGAGTATCCAGGTGGATCCATCTATCTAACAGGACTCATACATACTTATTTTTTTCCTGGTCTCTCCAAAGAAGAGGAGAAACTTTAAATCTTGAAATATCATTCAATTATTTATTTTTAGTCACTTGGAAATTTTTAGTTTGTTGAATCAATTAAAAACTGTTAAAGTTTAAATGTACATTATAAAAATATGGAAACATTTGTGACCAGTAAGAATAATCAGAAGCATACTTTCTGTTTTTGACACTACAGTGAGAATAAACCTATTTTGTCCTTACATTTTAGACTTCAGGTTATCACAAAGCATAAATACCTTCTTTCTAATAGTTGTCAGAATATATATATATATATATATATATATATATATACATATATATATATTAAAGACTTGAATTACAAATAAAACTTTTAGTTCTCATTATCTTCTTCCTAAGGCTCAGAAAAAAAAGGAAAAAAAAAAGCCTGTCTTTGAGGATCAGGAAGCAGTGGGAAAGAAGGACAGTAGGTGACTGCTTGAAAGAACTTGGAGATACAGGGCTGAACTATTTTTAAGCTTAAAAACCCAGAGCCCTCTTTGAAACTGAGACTTGTTATTTTACACAAAAATAATCCACAAAAATATCATTCATGAAATTAAAAGATAAATTATCTCTTATTAATCTTAGTAATAGCAGCTTGTCATTTATGGAAATATTTAGAAAGTTATCATGAGGCTGAGACACAGATTCTCAGTAATTCATTAACTATTTTGCTTACTTTCTTAACTCAAGATACCATTGAGCCCCACTTATTCTTTGACATATTTCTTTTAATATATAGATTACTGTGCAATCTAGTCATTTGGTAATCAAAACATAATTGTGCCCTTACTGTAAATAAAACCAAGTTCAGGTTTTTTCTTTTTCTTTTGTATAAGTGGAATCATTACTTTGGACTATTTGTAATGGATTCATAGTTAACTTAAAAGCATATGACAAAGATGTGTTAATATTTTGCAAAATATTGGACTCGTGTTGAGAAAAAGGATACTTGCTTCGAAAACTTCTCTATTCCAGCCCTTTCATTTTATAGATGGGGAAACTGAGGCTCATGTAGATTAAGTTACTAGCTCAATTTCCCACAAGCTATGAGAAAATGATCTCAGGTCTTCTCTCTCCATACCCCATGCCTTTTTTCTTTTTAAAATGTCTATCTTTTCCATTCTTTCTTCTTAAAAAAAAGATCTTGTAATTTTCAAATAAGAGAGTTAAATTTTTATGGAATAAATAATAGCCAAATTTTACTGAGTTCAAAAAAGAGGCATTCTCAGTTTTGACAACAAATAAATTTTGTCAATTCAAAAATTGTGCTTTTTCTGAGATATTTTAAAATGTCTTTTATTTGTCCCCATTTGGGGGCATATTTTTAGTTCTTCCATTTAGTTAAATCAGTGATACTCAATGCCCAAATCTTAGCTCTTCTTTCTCTCTATTGAAATTGATTTTTAGCAATGAGTAGATAGGGAACAAGTCAACTCTAGTTTCTTAATATAAGATACTTAATAAATTACAGTTGCAGTACATTAGATGGTATCCAAGGATCAACTCTAGGATTTCTAAAAACAAACAAACAAACAAAAAAACTTACTCTGATGTCTGTCTATCTCTCTTAGCAATATGAAGTTTTTCATAATCTAGTTATTTCAATCTTAAAACTTATTTTCTTTTTTCTTTCTTTCCCTCTTAACTATTTACAACTTTTTGCTGATTCTATGTAGTTCCTTGCTCTGCTTTGCACCTCAGGTTGTTGTAATGAGATTTTTTCTCCCTTATCACTTTCTTAAATATACTGTAGTATTTGGCAAAGTTTCTCACCTGGTAAATCACTTTTTCCCTATCTCCATGTCAGTGTTTATTTTTGCTATGCTTTTTAGTCATTCTTGACTACTTTTACATGTTTGTGGTTGGCAAAACATCCAATATGGATCGATCAGAGCAGCCAAATTTCAGTCAATTAATGTACCTTTACCTCAAGAAACCTGAGTGCATTTCTTTCTTAATTTTATTGGAATGGGCACTAGCTTGCATAGAAAATTGCTAATTTTGTGAAGAAGAAGTCACAAACTATTAACTACTTATGTTAAAGTACTGACTGGCTCATTTTTTCTTGTTTCTTCAGGAGTTAGCTTTTTTTGTTAGTTTTGGGTTTTTTGTTTTGTTTTGTTTTGTTTCATTTTGTTTTGCAAAACAATTTTTAACAATTGATATTGGAATGATAAACAAAATTGGCACTTCTCATGTGGGATGCTGATATTAAGAATTTACTCATTTAAAAGGATTTGTTCCAAAGTTATTACCGCTCACCATAAAAATATCTTCTATTATTATTTGTTTACACATTAGTAACCATGTGAATTTTATTCACAGACCCTAAGGTAATAATAAAATTCTAGTTTACTCCAGTTCTTTCACTGATAGAACTCTATTTTTAAATAGATAACTTTGAAATGAGTATATTTCTTTAATGTATATGATTAGAGTGGGTGGTGGCACGTTCTGTGTTCAGTGCTCCCTCCAAGAATAATCTTATCTCAGATATTTTTAGTTGAAATGCAAAGATTTAGGTCTACATTTTAAAGAATTTTTACAATTGGCACATAATTAGATGTGACTTTGTGAAATGACTTGTTATTCTTCAATTACTCTAGTACAATTGTTTTGATAGGCATTAGGACATGTTTTAATCTAACTAGTACTGAACCAGAGAAGTGAGCAATAGAAGAAAGGAGGAAATAATTGGAAAGAGGGTTTAAAAATGAAAATGTACATGTATTTACTAGAAAGACTTATCTCTAATTTAATAAACTGAGCCATGGATGGCAAATTAGGAGCAAGGTTCTGATCCTGTGTCTGATTCTGCCTCAGACTATGACTACAGGCACATCACTTTACTTTTATTTACCTCAAGTGAACAGAATGCTGGACTGGAATCAGGAAGACTGATTTTCATGAATTCAAATTCAGCCTCAGGTGCTGCTATGTAATCCTGGGCAAGTCACTTAGCCCTGTTTGCCCCAGTTTCCCTATCTGTAAAATGAACTGGATAAGGAAATGGCAAAATGCTCCAATATCTTTGTCCAGAAAACCCTACCTGGAATTATATAAGGTCAAACATCACTGAAAAATAACTGAAATCCCCCACATACTGACCCATTAAATCATAAGGGTTTTGATCAGCATTGGTGGCAAGCATTACCTACACTGACAAAATTGCAGATCATTTAATACCACATTAGATAAAGCATATAACCATGCATGAAATGAAGCTGTCAGCTTCCAGACAACTTAGCTAAATGAGCATGAGATATAAGAGGAGGCCAAGTGCATTCTACTATTGCAGAGCAGAAGCTAAATATCTCAAGTGTGGTGAACAAAGCTTGGGATTATAGGAAACAAAAGCACAAGGATCATTTGGAAAATAAATTAAGCTTTATCTTTACTTTCAATTGGTAAAGCTATTCTGATCCCTTTCTTCCCTTTAATAATATCATCGAACCTAAACAAACCCCCAAATGTCTAATCTTGATACCTTGTGACTGGTTGTAGATTTAGATCATCCAGAGATGGAATCATTTCTCTCCCATGAGACCTATTTCAAGAGTAGATAGGAAAGGAGGATGGATTTGGATTCAGAATCCCTGGACTTACATCCCTTACTCTGTCACATGCTAACTGAATGATCTTAGGCAAGTCATTTAATCTCTTGGAGCAGCCTCAGTTTTCATCATTGGTTATCCATATTACTGTGACCATTCAAGTTTCCAAAAAGTTTCAGTGTTATGTGAAAACAGGATAAATTAGATGCCTACTTGGTCTAAGAAGTAGGACACTCCAAGGCATTCCCATCCAGCTTGCCATGGCATTAGAAATGCCTTTCATTAGTCATTCATTTGGATTAAGGATTTTGTTCAAAATAGCTGTATTAAAATAATTTTGTACCCTACTAATCTATTTGTATACATTAGCCATTAATATCTATGGCAATCAAAATATATCATAAATTAGCCCCTACTCCAAGTTTTTTCATACTTTATACTCCTTACCCTTCCCTCTCCTCAGTCTTACATATACTCCTGCACCTATTGACATTGATTTCTTGGTTCTTCAAATAAGATGTTTCGTCTCTCAGATTTGGTTATTTCTGTCATCTCACATGCCTATAATTTTCCCTACCTTATCTCTGATTCCTGAATTTCCCATCTTTCTTCAAGTTCCAATTTCTTCAGGCTAATCATTGCACATTCTGATCCTCCATATGTCAATCCTTGTTTAATGCTTTTCTATGTTGGTTTTCCTCAACATCTTGTCAGTGTCTTTTTGAACTCTGGCTCCCATACTGAATACAATAATCCATACATGGTCTGACCAATTTAGAGTATATTTTAAAACCTCCTTATTCCTGGAATCTATCACTCCCTCAATGCACTCCGAGATGATAATAGTTCCATTTTATTGCCAAATCACACTGTTGATTCATACTGGTTGTACAATCCAAAAACACACCTAGTTATTTTTTTAAAGAAATTAATATTGAATCATACCTCTCCCATCTTGTACTTGGGAAGTGGATTTTTGACCCAACTACAAGAGTTTAAATTTATTGCTATTATACTTCATGTAATTATATGTAACCCATGCTCTAAACTATTAAGCTTCATTGAGACTATCATCCAGTGTATTAGCAAACCATCTCAATTTGAATATGTGATAATAATACTATTTTTATCTTTATTCGAGTCACTGGGGGAAATGAAGCACCATGATGCAGTGGCAAGTGAGCTGAACTTGGAGCACTGACCTCAGATTCATAGAACCCACAGTTTAGATCCTAACTCTGCCATTCATTCTCTATGGAAGCCTGGGTAAATGACTTACACCCTGAGTCTCAATCACCTCATCTTTAAATGGAGTGGGTTAGACTAGGTTACTTCTGAAGTACTTTCTAACTGTAGTTTATATCACATAATCCCACATGCATTACGTTTCTCGATCACTACAGTAGAGAACTCCTTACAGGGTGGCATCAAACCATTAATATAGTCATTTGAGTCAGGCCTTTCAAACATCTTTGGTAGGATTTAATTGTGATTGATCATCTAATTCCATCAGTACAGAATGTGGTACCTTTTTGCTAAACTATAGTTAAATTATAACTATAATATTTCCTTGACCTACTAGTTTAGCAATCCTGTAAAAAAAGGAAATAATCATAATCATTAGAGCTGGCATTAATATAATGCTTTAAATTTTGCAAAGTACTTTATGGATATTATCTCATTATAACCTCACAACAAATCCAAGATACTGGTGCTATTATAATAATCCTCATTTTAAAGATAAAGAAAATGAGGCAGATAGAATTTAAGTGTTTTGTCCAAGGTCAAACAACTATTAAGTGTTTGAAGTCAGATTTGAATCCAATTCTTACTGAAATCCAGATCTAGTGTTCTGTTTGCAATTCTATCTGAAGTTAGATTTTAACTCAGTTCTTCCTAAAACCAGTTCCAATGCTGTACTCAATATGTGACCTATTTTGCCTCTAAGGCTAATCTAGCATAATCTTGAGTTGCTTTGTTTTGGTTTTCCATTCCTGTGAGGGTTGTATGACTATCTTCTTTCTTTTAGTGTCTGAAAATGGACAGATACAAGGACTTTTATTCTTTCCATCCATCCTATATATCATGGACAAAATATAGTTGCTATTTATAAATCAACATGGTTATTACAAATGCAAATAAAGGACCTTATTCTTTATATGGTAGGAAGCTAGATAGCAAAATGGCTAGATCATGGGCTTAGAATTAGGAAGATTCTTCTTTGTAAGTTAAAATTTAATATCAGATATGTATTAGTTTTGTGACCTTTGGCAAGTACCTTAATCCTGTTTGCCTCAGTTCTTCATCTGTAAAATAAGCTGGAGAAAGAAATGCCACGCCAGTCCTCCTTTGTCAAGAAAATCCCAAATGCAGTCACAAAGAGTTAGACATGACTGAATAACTAGTGAATTGAACTTAAAATGACTTTATATTTTTGAACTATCGATAACCCAACATGTGATTCTTGGACACTGGAAAAGAATCACCAGGACATAGTAATTGATTAAATATTATATTTAAGGTGGGGGAGTTAATATTGATGTTTGGAATATGGGAGAGTGAGTGTGTTGTTATCACATGAAGAAATATCTTAAGAAACTTAGAAATGTCACAAAAAAAAAAAAAAAAAAAGAAATGGCTTTAGCTTGGCCTAGCTGGATCTTAATGAAATCAAGCTAGTTTTTTTTTGTGATTACCCCTTTCTGTTTCTAGGTATACATTAATCATCCCTTTACTAATAAATTCTACAATTTGGTCAGAAAGCAAGGTTAAGTTCACTGGCCTGTGATATGGAGTTTTATAGGACTTTAGTCATTTTGTAGTTTTTCTAAAACTCTGAAAAATTCTCTAGAATTTTCTCTAGTACAATTTCTTCTATTTTTTTCCGTCTTTTAAAAGACTATAAAGTCTCAGCAGTCACAACTTACAGTTTGTCAATCACCAAGACCTGTAGGTGTTTTCTTACTATATTGCAGTTTATATGGGTCTTTCAAATTCCTATTATTCATTTTGCTTCTGTCCTTCTCAATCTAAAGGTCATTCACTTTGACAGAGAAAATGCAAACAAAATAAAACTTAAGAAATTTTGCCTTTTTTTCAACAGAATCCCTGAATTTTTTTTGAGAGATTTGAAAGATGGAATAGACTCTATGGACCATCTAGTTCAAATTATATTTCAAAAGAATCTATACTACATCAAACTCGACAAGGGAGTCATCTCAGTTTGTAGTTCCCCAAGAATATACCATTTACCACTTCTTAAGACAACTTATTCTAGTTTTAGAAAGCTTCAATTGTTAGGATGTTGGTTTTTTCTCTGTCATTCCAACTAAATTTGCCACTTTGCAACTTTTACCCATTGCTCCAAGTTCTGAAATGAGGGCCAAAAGAACCAACGCTAAGTTTTCCTCCATGTTAGAGCCATTTAAATACTTGAAAGTAGCCATGCTCATCACCATACACATTCATACACACACATTCTTTTCTTCTTCAGGTTAAGCATCTTTAGTGCATTCAGTTGATCCTCACACAACATGGACTTAAAGTCCATCACCATGTGAAATGTCTTCCTCTGGCAACTCTCCTTCTCACTGTCCTTTCAAACTGTGTTTCCCAGAACTAACCACATTATCCTAAATGAGGAATGACTGGAGCAGAATACAGAAACTTTGCTTTTTATAAAGCAGCTTGAGATTGAATTAGCGCTTTTTTTTTGGCTGATATATCACACTACTAACTCATTGAGCTTGTAGTCAACTAAATCCCAATCTTTTTCACACACATTTCTTTCTAATCAGAAATGTCCCACATTACACTTGTGAAACTGATTTTTTTATGCAAGTGTAAGATTTTATATTTATCCCCATAGAAATTCATCTTTTTAGATTAAGCTCAACACTATAATCTGTCAAGATTTGGGGGATCCTTTCTATCACTCCATGTGCTTTTTCTCCCTTCCAGTTTTGTGCCATCTGTGGGATATGATATTCATGTCATCCCTGCCTTTATCCAAGGCATTGATAAAATTACTAAATATTGTAAATCTAAAGACAAATTTCTGGAATACTCCCATGAAATCTCCTTCCATGTTGACATTGAACCTTTAATAATTAATCTTTGACTTTGATCAGCTAGCCAGCTAGCTTATTCCATCTTATTGTAATATCAAGGCCTTCTCTAGAAGAGGCCTGTAAATTGACAATTATAAAAATGAACCAAAAAAATCAATCATTTTAAAATACACAAAAACAATAAGAACAGAAAGGAACACAAAACAATTTGTTGCTGTTTTCTCAAAGATGTACATACAGACATATAGTTTATTCCAAAGTCTTGGAGGGACAAAGAGAGAGAAGAGAGAGACAGAATCATAGAAATATATTATATGTTACATATCAGTATAATATATATTGAATATGTTACATATTAGTACACACATATTAATATATAAACTATATACATGTATATACATATAAGCCATATATATGTGTGTGTGTATGTGTATGTATGTATAGTATGGTGAAATACTTTTTCATTAATCTTTTTATAAGAACTCTAACATTTCAGTTGCTCCCATGATCCTTCTTCTTAGTGTGCTGAAATGTTTGATTATTAAGTTCACAATAACAAAGAAAATGTCTAGGTAAACTAGTTTTGTATGACATTCTTCTCATCTCTCAATTTGGTAACTCAATCAACAAAGGAAATGAGCTTAGTCTGGCAGGACCTTTTCTTGATATAATCTTACTGGTTCTTCCTATTCATTGCTTCCATTTTAAGATTAATTAATCATTTATTAAAGGCTTAGTAAGTGCAAAGCACTGTACTAAGCACTGGGATACAAATAGAAAAAAGTAGGACAGTTCCTACTGTCTAGGAACTCTCCTAAATGAAGTCTCAACATACATGGAAGGTTTTAGCTACAGGTTAAATGGGAAAAGTTCCATGGTCCTTCAGATTCAACTACAAAGTAAATATTAATTATTTTTGTTTAATGTCATTTCTGCTGATAAAATAATATTAGCTTTTGATTTTGCAATGCCTGGATTGTGGTAGTAAGAACTTTCTAGGTTTTCAGTAGCCATGGCTATGATATCTGCAGAAATAAGTGATAGGTTTCACATGCACAGAAGTTGCTTCCCAGAATGATGTCTGAGGGCACTGACTTTTAATTAAGGTAAACTGAGATGTTCACCAACCATCTTTTTTAATGAACTATAATTGTAGACAAACTTATGGATCCATAGTTTTGTTTGTTTGTTTTGAGGATTTCTTTTTTTATTATAACTTTTTATTGACAGAATATATGCATGGATAATTTTTTACTACATTATCCCTTCCACTCACTTCTGTTCTGACTTTTCCCTTCCCTTCCTCTACCTCCTCCCCTAAGTGGCAGGCAGTCTTATACATGTTAAATATGTTGTAGTATATCCTAGATATAATATATGTGTGCAGAACCATACAGTTCTCTTGTTGCACAAGAAGAATTGGATTCAGAAGGTAAAAATAACCTGGGAAGAAAAACAAAAATGCAAGTAGTCCACATTCATTTCACTGGTCTATAGTTTAAAGACATGTTCTCTTTTCTTTGGGGGAAATTAGGATATTCTCTAATTTTGAGAGATCTTTCTCATTTTCACTATTTTCAAAATGTTTTGAGATCAATACCTGAAAATGAGGTAAATTTAGGCTGGGCAACATATGGATCAAGAGTAGCTAGGTACTTTAGGTGGGTGTCAGTTTTCTTTTTGGACACTTTAGTTGTGTCATTTCCAATGATTTTCTACCTTGCTAGAGAAAATCTAAGCAAAGTAAGGATGGTAGAGTTCTGCCTTTTCTCTGTCATTCCAACCAATTTAAAGACCCTATTTTTTCTTCTCCTTTTTCCTCCCACAAAATAAAATTGTACTATTGTTCAGTTGTTTTAGTCAAGCCTAATTCTTTATGATCCCTTTTGGAGTTTTTTTGCCATGGATATTGGAATGACTTGCCATTTCTTTTCCCAGCTCATTTTACAGATAAGGAAATTGAGCCAAACAGATGACTTGTCCAGAGTCACATAGCTAGGAAGTATCTGAGGCCAGATTTGAGCTCAGAAAGCTGTATCTTCCTTATTCCAGGCTGGCACTCTACCAATTGCACTATCTAGATGCCCTATAATACAAAAATAAATGATGATGATGATGATGATGATGATGATGATGATGATGATGAAGATGCTGTAATATAGTTGGGACCCTTAAGACTTTGATAATCTGAAACTGGTGAGAAAAGTCTAAAACATAAAAATTGAGTTGGGGGCAGGGGGGATAATGCTTTTTATTTTTTAAAATTTTATTATTTTTTAAAATAACTTTTTATTGACAGAACCCATGCCAGGGTAATTTTTTACAACATTATCTCTTGCACTCACTTCTGTTCCGATTTTTCCCCTCCCTCCCTCCACCCCCTCCCCCAGAGGGCAAGCAGTCCTTTACATGTTAAATAGGTTACAGTATATCCTAGATACAATATATGTGTGCAGAACCGAACAATTTTCTTGTTGCACAGGGAGAATTGGATTCAGAAGGTAAAAATAACTCGGGAAGAAAAACAAAAATGCAAGCAGTTTATATTCATTTCCCAGTGTTCTTTCTTTGGGTGTAGTTGCTTCTGTCCATCCTTGATCAACTGAAACTGAATTAGCTCTCTTTATCGAAGAGATCCACTTCCATCAGAATACATCCTCGAGCAGTATTGTTGTTCTCCTGGTTCTGCTCATTTCACTTAGCATCAGTTCATGTAAGTCTCGCCAGTCCTCTCTGTATTCATCCTGCTTGTCATTTCTTACAGAACAATAATATTCCATAACATTCATATACCACAATTTACCCAACCATTCTTCAATTGATGGGCATCCATTCAATTTCCAGTTTCTAGCCACTACAAACAGGGCTGCCACAAACATTTTGGCACATACAAGCCCTTTTCCCTTCTTTAGTATCTCTTTGGGGTATAAGCCCAGTAGAAACACTGCTGGATCAAATTGATAACTTTTTGAGCATAGTTCCAAATTGCTCTCCAGAATGGCTGGATGTGTTCACAATCCCACCAACAATGTATCAGTGTCCCTGTTTTCCCACATCCCCTCCAACATTCCCGCATTATCTTTCCCTGTCATTCTAGCCAATCTGACAGGTGTGTAGTGGTATCTCAGTGCTGTCTTAATTTGCATTTCTCTGATTAATAATGATTTGGAGCATATATATCTATAAATAGTTTTAATTTCTTCTTCTGAGAATTGTCTGTTCATATCCTTTGACCATTTATTAATTGGAGAATGGCTTGATTTCTTATAAATTAGAGTCAATTCTCTATATATTTTGGAAATGAGGCCTTTATCAAAACCTTTGACTGTAAAAATGTTTTCCCAGTTGATTGTTTCCCTTCTAATCTTGTCTGCATTAGTTTTGTTTGTACAAAAACTTTTCAATTTGATATAATTAAAATTTTCTATTTTGTGGTCAATAGTGATCTCTAGTTCTTCTTTGGTCATAAATTCCTCCCTTTTCCACAGGTCTGAGAGGTAAACTATCCTATGCTCTTCCAATTTATTTATAATCTCATTCTTTATGCCTAGGTCATGAACCCATTTTGATCTTATTTTGGTGTACGGTGTTAAGTGTGGGTCAATGCCTAGTTTCTTCATACTAATTTCCAATTTTCCCAGCAGTTTTTGTCAAATAATGTGTTCTTATCCCCAAAACTGGGGTCTTTGGGTTTGTCAAACACTAGATTATTAAAGTTACTGGCTGTTTTGTCTTTTGAACCTAACCTATTCCATTGATCAATTAGTCTATTTCTTAGCCAATATCAGATGGTTTTAGTAACTGCTGCTTTATAATATAATTTTAGATCTGGTACAGCTAGACCACCTTCATTTGATTTTTTTTTCATTAATTCCCTTGAAATTCTTGACCTTTTGTTTTTCCATATGAACTTTGTTGTTCTTTTTCTAGGTCATCAAAATAGTTTTTTTGGGAGTCTGGTATAGCGCTAAATAAATAGATTAGTTTAGGTAGTATTGTCATCTTTATTATATTTGCTCGCCCAATCCAAGAGCATTTAATATTTTTCCAGTTGCTTAGATCAGACTTAATTTGTGTGGAAAGTGTTTTGTAGTTTTGCTCATAAAGTTTCTGATTTTCCCTTGGCAGATAGATTCCTAAATATTTTATACAATCAGCAGTTACTTTAAAATGGAATTTCTCTTTGTAACTCTAACTGTTGGGTTTTGTTAGTGATATATAAGAATGCTGATGACTTACGTGGGTTTATTTTGTATCCTGCAATTTTACTAAAGGTGTGGATTGTTTCTAATAACTTTTTAGTAGAATCTGGGGTTCTCTAAGTATACCATCATATCATCAGCAAAGAGTGATAATTTGGTTTCCTCATTGCCTGGAATAATGCTTTTTAAAGCCATATTGATGAAAAAGAAGATAGAGTTTACATTTGCAAAACTTACAAAGTAAGGATGAGAAGGATTCCCCAGAGATGAGGCAAGTCAACTCAAAAAGAAGAGATAGAATTTGGAACTTAAACCTTTAAAAATGTTTTAAAATCGTTTTAAACTTGAAATAATATTATTAGTATTATTATTAATAAAAATAAAAAAATTATCTTCCTTTGCCAGGCCTATCTTATTTTTTTGTTAGTTTTAGCACTCTTGCCACTATTTTTACTCTTCTGCCTATTTATTGGTCTTGCTTCTATTTTCCATATATTAAAAAAATCTAAATTGGTTAATTAGTTTCTTCTAACAGTGGAATCATATACCCCCTTGAGGCTATATGATGAAAGGGTGTTTACTCTTCTTTTTTCCCACTTCAGAGCAGGCACAGATATCATTTGCTTGCTTTCTAGCAACTCTTATCCTTTTAATTGATCAATGATTGGGAACACCATGGATATAATATAGTAAAGACCAAATCCCAACTCCTCAAGCCTCTTCTTCTTGCCAATCTTAAGGTATATGATTGATTCTTTTGAGCCAGAACAGAGACAATAGGAGATGTCCTTCCTCTTACCTGACCTCCAGTCATGTCATATCTTAGGCAAGACTTCTTCCAGAATGGAGACTTTTTTCTCCTTTCCTTTGGTAGAAGGTCCTGTGGGATCTCAGGAGGCAGCTGGTATTGTGAATAAGATATTGATTAAATACTGGAAAAGATGCAGTAGCAACAGCAAGCAGAGCACATTGAGCTATAAGAATTAGGCCCTCTGACCACTTCTTCCAATAGAAGAATGTTTCTCTTTTTGTTCACTGAAATTTATTCTTAATATCTCCTATCTAATTTTTTCAAAATGTTAATTCATATTTTCCTTTTAAAACTATTTATTTATTCCCCCAAATTACATGTGTGAAACAATTTTAAAACTTATTTTTTGGCCTTACGTTCCAAATTCTATCTCTTCTTTTTGAGCTGATTTGCCATTACTCTGGGAGATCATATTCATCTTTCCTTTATAAGTTTTTCAAATATAAACCCTATCTTCTTTTCATCAATATGGCTTTAAAAAGCATTATCACCTCAACTCGTTTTTTTTTTAATGTCCTAGATTTCTCACCAGCTTCAGATTATCAAAGTCTTAATAGTCTCAACTACATTACAGCATCATTCCACATTTTTGTATCTATTCTCTGTGAGTTGTTTTCTTTAGACAGATGATGTTATGAGTCTGAAGCTCAGTAGAAAGGTAAAGACAATGATTTGGGGGTCATCTAAAGCCACAGGAATGAGTAAGATTATTTGAGGGAGAAAATGTAGAGGAAAGTCCTAAGAACAGGAAATCAAGAAACATTCCTTTTAAGACCAGAATGCTATAAAGTGCTACAGAAGAACAGGGGGAAGGAAGAAAAATGGAGGAGTATAGTCTCTTTGAAAGTTTACCCCCAAAAAAGAATGGTTAACAGGATCAAATGTCAAGAGGGCAATTATAATTTGACAGCAACAAAAACGAGGGAATTAGAAAGTGATGTCACTAATAGACTTTTAATTAACAGTTTCAGTAGAGTTATAAAAAAAGAAGTTAAATTATAAGAGTTTGAAGACAGAGTGATGATAAAGAGGAGGCATTGAGTGGAGATAATCTTTTTCCAAGTGTCAAATAATGCAGATGAAATAGGATAGTAGCTAAATGAAGTAGAAGGGTCAAAAGATTGAAGAGAACTGAGCATGTTGTAGGAAGATGCCAGGAAGGCAAAGGGGGAGGTGAAAGTAAAGATGTATAAATGAGAGGGCATGTTAATTGATACAGATTTGAAGGAGGCTAAAGCGAAAGGAATAATGAAAGATTCACTTAAGAGGTAATTAGAAATACTGTTTCTGTGAAAGAGGAAGGTGAATGATGATATAAAGGAGTTTTGAGAAGAGCTCCAAGAAAAGTAGATTTCGGCTGCCCAGACTGGATAGCTCATTCCAGAAATGCCTTGGAATAGAGAACAGGATCATAGACTCATAACATCATATATTTATATTTAGAAGAGACATTAGAGATGATCTAGTCCAATTTCCTCATTTTATAGAAAAGAAATCTTGTTTAGTCATTTTCAGTCACGTCTGACTCTTCATGATCCCATTTTGAGTTTTCTTGGCAGAGATAATAGAGTGTTTGGCCAATTGCTTTTCCAGCTCATTTTGTAGATGAGGAAACTGAAGTAAACAGAGTGATGTGACTTGCCAAGGGTCACACAGCTAGTAAGTGTCTGAAGCCAGAATTGAACTCAGGAGAATAAGAATTCTTGACTCCAAGTCCAATATTCTATCCATTATACCACCTAGCTAGCTGCCTTTGAGGAGAAAACCATCTGAGAGATTTTACCCCAAATTTTGCAGCACTTAAAAGCTTCAAATCTCAGTACAATGGGTTCAACTTCAGTGCCTTTCCCTCATCATACCACAAAAATATGAATATTCATTTGTTTTTTTTAATTTTTGTTTAATAATGATAAAATTCAATTGAGAAAGGTTAAAGGAGAGGCCATGGGTGAGAGGTGAGGAAAAGGGCTTGGAATAGGACTCAAATAAAATCATTCCTCAAGAGAGAGCAATGTTGTGAGGATGGGGAGAGTACATAGGGAAGGGCAGTTTTGGCAACTTATGTTCCATTTTCCATTCTCCTACCCCTCTGATTATTAAGGAGAGCTATCTATCCCATGTAGATGTAGGAGAAAAAAGAAGATAATGAGGAAAAACATTTCTTTTTCAGTCACCAAGTCACATAACTGATCCCAAATGTAAGATCTTTTTATTCTTACGTTGGCTATCATAGGGGTTTGGATGAACAATGAATGGGTAATTTCATTAGTATAGGGAACTCTGAGATAAGGATACATTATTTTTTGCTGTTGTTAATTGATGTTTTCTAGTCATGTCATATTCTTCATGTCCCCATTTTGGGTTTTCTTGGCAGAGATACTGGAATGGTTTGCCATTTCCTTCTCCAGTTCCTTTTACAGATGAGGAAACTGAGGCAAACAGGACTAAGTGACTTTTCCAGGTATATACAGCTACTGAAGTGAGATTTGAACTTTGGAAGAGATAAGTCAGACTACAGGCTTAGTACTCTATCAGCTGTACCACCTAGTACTGATGAGGAAATTTTATCTACAAATCCAGGTTGACATTTTCTTTAGACTTAGATTCTTGGAGAGTTGCCTCATACACTGAGATTTAAATGACTTCCCTAGAATAATATAAACAGGATGTATTTAAGGCAGAATTTGAACCCAGACTCTGAGGCTGGTTTATTATGCTCTATAACATTACCTCTCAAGTTAGAGAACATAGATAAATGCAATACATAAATGTACTTTCTATATAAGATAGTTACTTTTTTTGACATCAGAAACTAGGTGGTATATTTTGTTTTTAACAATATCACAGAGCTAGTAATTAACAGAAAACATTATCATTCTAAATTTAGTGCTTAAATATTTGGGAGAATAAATTTTTTAAGGTTTTCTCAAAGTTACTGACATCAAATCCTGAAAGTGAGGTGAATTAGTGTAGCTGTATTGGTTTTTTAATAGACATAAAATTGTAGATCCCCAAGGGCAGTCACCCTAGCAAGATGAAGAGTTTTATAAATTATTTTGCATACTCTTATTGACTACAAGTATAGATTCGAGTCAGTAAATGGATTCTTCACCTAATTAGAATTGTTAGCATTATTACTTCTAATGGTGATACCTCCTACTGGCTGTGTATTTTTTTTTCCTTTTCATAATTGCATATAATATGTGAAATCATATTTTTAATTAAAATAAAAATAATTTAGATATGCAATGCATAAACTTAGGAAGTCATATATATACGATTACAATGAACATTAATTTGGGGATCTACTTACCAGCTATATTGCTTTAAAAAAACAATAATAATTTCCTAAGTTGAAAATGTAAATATGGGCTTAGTACATACAAAGTATGTAGGGCTAAGGGGATAAAGAATGATGGAGTGTAATTTTATGACAAACTGCTTCACAGTAAAAGTCATGAAACCACTTGATGATGAGATTATGATTTTCACCAACACACATTTACTATATCAGAGATAGTAATAGAAGAAATGTAAAGCAGTAGCTATCAGACCTGTTTGTTAAATAATCTTCTGAACAGATGGCTTTTAGTCTCCTGAGCAACTGGTTAAAATAGTATAGTACTTAATGAGAATACTTGGGTTTTGGTCCAAACCAGAGAAGATATTGCATTAAGTCTGATATGAACATCAACTTCTTCTGGCTTTAAGGTATGATATGCTGTTTCCCTTCTAGAATTTTGTGAGCTTATCAAATCCACATTGGTGGATCCAGTCCCTCCAGTGTCTATAAAAGTGTTTTATGCAGAATATTTCCATTTACTTTTACACCATCTTCAAGTAAAGAATGGAGCCTCAGTGGATGTGATTTCTGTGATGGAACTGTAAAATGTCAGTAGAGTAACTCAACACAAGTTGTACTACCATTTTTAAAGAGAAGAAAGAAAGAACAACTTAAAGGCTACATTAAAATAATATTAAGGCATGCCTTAAATCCACAGAAGTGACAGCATTCAGAGTTCATTCCACTGCGTGTACCTGACTGAACTCATGCTATTGTACAGAAAGCTTTTTTCATCTCCTACATTACTTCTCTGACAGAGGAATGCATAACACTGGGTGATCTTACCTTTGGGGCTGCAATACAGACTCGTGATGAGATGATTTAAAGATGGAATGGCAGTTTTATCATGAATTCCCTTGCTTCTAAGGACTTATTGCAAAATGTGAATGTTAATTTAACTTGTTCTTTTTGTTTAATAAGCTCAAAATCCCAACTGAGCATGAATGGCAGCAATTTCAATGCTCCTGTTCAAACTTCCAGCTTGTAGAACTGGAGGATTAGAGTTTCAAATGTATCAAGACCAGCTGGCTATTGATTAACTATACAATTTCCCAGAGATGTCTTTTGATATCTCACTAAATTAGTCAGTCTGCTGCTTTTAAAAATGTCCTGTCCACTGGATATAGGGATAGCATTATTGGCTTTACCATTTTTACAGTTGTGATGATGAGGCAATATCAGTATATTGCAAGAGCATTCTTATTCATTGTGAGAATAGAGTTCCCATCCAGGCTGTGAGACTTAGTAACTGTGTGACAATAGGCAAATTAGTTTATCTCCCAGAGCTTCAGTATTGTAACCTATAAATTGGGGATGGAGGCAGAGTGGAGTTGTGACTAGAAAGCCAGCTATGGAGGCTAGAAAATCTTGGATCAAATCACTTAATTTCTCAGTGCCCAAAGTACTCTTTAAATTCTTAAGTTTCAGGTTGCTAGAAGCATTTCCATACTGGGAGTTTCCAAGAGTAATAAATCTAGGGAACTAGATTTAAAAAAAATATTGGAGTTAGAGGAACAGAAGGATCAGAGTTCTAGAGTAAGAGACCAGAATTCAAATCCCATTAGCTATATGACACTGGACAAGACCCTTAACCCTGTTTTGCCTTGGTTTCCTCATGAGCTGGAAAAGAAAATTAGAAATCACTGCAGTATCTTTGTCAAGAAAACCCCAAATGTGGTCATGAAGATGTGGAAAATAACTGGGATTGGAGGTGGGACTGAAGAGACAAGATAATGATACATATTCTATCCATCTCATAGGGTTGTCAAAGGGAAAATATAAATCTTAAGGTATTATAGGTTACTCTAAACATGAGTGGCTTTTATTAATAGCAATTATTCACAAATTTTTCTTACTTCTGAACAATTGAGTAGTACTAAGCCAAACTAGCTAGATTAGTAGACCCAGAGTCAGGATTCAAATCCTATCCTGGTCATTTGCTCTCTCTATACCTCAATTTCCTCAAGAGCAAAATGAAGCTGATAGCTACAGGTCTATCTCACCAGGTTGTTTTGAGGTTTAATTGATTTAATATGCATAAAGTACTTTGAAAATTTTACAATGCTATATCAAAAAAAACTTTTATCATCCTCACTATTATCCTCTTTTGCATAATGGTTTCAATTTGTGAGATTGTTGCTTGGGATTGAAGAGAGAGAGAAAGTTATATCTGTCCTGATAGAAATAGATCTATATCAGTGTTCTTCAATCATAGCACCAGCTGTTCTGGAAAATAATTGGGAATTTTTGAAATAAATGTGGCAAAATATCCATATACTTTGACCTCAAGGTCTCATTCCTATATATTCCAAGGAAGTTAAAAAAAACTTTTTAAAAGCATCATATATATTATAATATTCATAGAATAACTTTTTATAGTTGCAAAGAACTAAAAATGAGTGCATAAACAAAATATGATATATGAAATAATAGAATAATATTTCAGATATAGATTTATATCTATATCTCTCATTAATCCCACTCATCAATTTCCCAAATATGGACCATTATAAGGATAATGGTGATGGTGATGCTATTAAATATACATTAGTCTCTGGGTATGTATACATATATGTGCTTATGTGTGGACATGTGTTAAAAAAATCATTTTAGTGCTGAAATCATCAAACCTATTAGTTAGTTTCAGTGCTAACAGTAAAGCTAACTACCCAGTCATTTTGCTCTTTCCTTTCCAAACAATCCATCCCTTACCTCTGTACTTTTTCATTAGTAGTCCTAGATGTCTAGAAGGCTTTCCTTCACTTCTTGGAACACTTAGTTCCCTTCAAGACTCAGTGCAAGGGGTCACATTGTACAAGTTCTTGCTTGATATATCCAGTCATTAGTTGTCTCTATACTGCATCTTTCCCTGTAAAATGACTGTGTATTTATTTTGTTTATATTCTTGTTGTTCAGACTCTTTGTGATCCATTTGGAGTTTTGTTGGCAAAGATATTGGATTGGCTTGCTATTTCCTTCTCCAGCTCATTTACAGGGTTGAGTGACTTATCTAGGATCACACTTCTATTAAGTGTCTGAGGACAGATTAGGACTCATAAAGATTAATCTTCCTGACTTTCTGACTCCAAGCCCCAAACTCTACCCACTATACTCCCTAGCTGCATATTGTGTATGTATGTGTATACATGTTTTTTCCCCTATTAGAATGACAAATATAAATTTCATTTTGTTGATAGAATGTAAGCTCCTTGAAAACAAAGCCTGATCTACTTTTTTGTTATACTTTTTGCACCTTTCATACTGCTGATATAAAGTAAGGATTTAATGTATGGTTATTCAATTGAATGCCGACATTCTACAAGATAGATCAAATGAGTCTAGAACCAGTGAGTTCAGTTAGTCATGACCTATCTTTTTTTTTTGATATATCATAGCTGTACTGAGTGTAGAGTAAGATAGATGTACTCTTAGGGAGGTCAGAATGAACATGAAAGATACAGCCTATTTTTTGGTAAATAAGCAGTTCCTGAGGGACATAACAATTAATTGTTGTGGTTTTATTTTGTTTTATTTTATTTAATTTGCTGTCTCTTTTATACAAGCCAGGATAAAATATTCTCCAACCAAGAACCTACCTATCTTTTTCTCTCTTTGTAATATCTATGGTTTCATATTCAGTGTTCTTCAATCATAGCTTTGCTTGTTCTGGGACAACAGTTGAAAATTTTGTAGAAAAATATTCATATACTTGAACCTTGAAATCTCAGGTTTAAAAAAGCTGTTTCTGACATTCAATATATATAGAATCTCTTTTTAAAGAAGCAAAGAATTTTAAAAAATGAATATCCATGTAGTGAGTAAAGGCTAAACAAATTGGGGAATGTGAATATAATGTAATAATATTTCATCTTAAGAAATGATGACCAGAATTCAGAAAAGTCCATAAAGACATATGAACTGATACAAAGTGATTAAGCCTAATGAAAACAACATATACAAGAACTATAGAAGCATAAATGGAAAGAAAAACAAAACAGAAATGTAATTAAATTGACCAAATTCAGGCCCACAAGAAGAGATGAGAAAATGTACTTTTCTGAAAGTATAGATAGTTCAGTAGAGTGCTGAACTTGGAGTCAGAAAGATATCAATCAGGATGTCATTTTAGGCACTGTCTGACCCGGACTAAAGCACTTAAAGTTTCTTTGCTTCAGTGTCATCATTTGTAAAATAAGGATAATAATAGCACCTACCAGACTATTGTGAAGATTATGAGATGATATATGAAAGGTTGCTTAATATCATTGAAGAGGTGTGTGTGTGTGTGTGTGTGTGTGTGTGTGTGTGTGTGTGTGTATCTGGGGTATGTCAAAGGAACTCTAGAAACTGTTGCATATGCTGCCAGGTAAAGCCATTGTGTCAAATTGTTTTTGAGAACCGTTTAAGAAATTTTAATTCTTTGTTAAACTAGATTTACTGAATATGAAAGTGGAAGGGACTATTGTCAAAATATATTAGAAAGCATTAATAATATTTATAAACTCAAATTTTATAAAGATAAGAATATTTTCAAAATGACATTTATATAGCACTTATATGAATTGGACTAATAATCCTGCCACTAGGTTTTACAGGTACAAGTATTTTACAGATGAGCAAATTAAATCTTAGGATCATTTGGATGATAAGTGGGAAAGACAAAACAGATCCAAATCTTTCAGATTCTAAATCCAAGAATGCCTTTTCAGGTAAAGATCAGTTCCAAAATTCCTCAGTGATGTTTTCTTCTGTCTCCAACCTGTTTTATCTGATTAGTAATTAAAACACCAAATTGTTTTAAATATTCTAGAAGCTATTAAAACAAGCATCTATTTGGGGCAGCTGGGTGGTACAGTGGATAGAGCACCAGCCCTGAAGTCAGGAGAACCTGAGTTCAAATCTGGCTTCAGGAACTTAATACTTCCTATCTGTGTGACATTGGACAAGTCACTTTACCCAAATTGCCTCAGCAAAAATTAAAAAAAAAAAAAAAACAACTAACATCTATTTTAATTGGGATGTTATAAGACCACACTATTTCCCAAAACTTCCACTATCTACAGGTCAGAGAAATTTTTCTCATCACCACTGGACTAACCTCTGGGAAATGACAATAAGAGAGAAAACTTTCTTTTCAACTTCTGCTATGTTATCTTCTCTCCCCTTTGAGATTTTTGGGGTTTATGGAAAGAAAAAAATGAGATAAGCCAAAGTGCATCAATGAAAGCTTAAGGGAGTCCTGTTGTATCCAAATATATGATGTGCTGCCTCAAAAGGTTGCATGAAAGACTTTTAAAATTTTACCCATTTGACAAGCTGGAAGTCTAAGTGTTGGGTTAGCCCTTACAAGTGAAGTCTTCTTGGTAATTTTTTTAAGGAGTTGATGATTTTAATTAAGACAACTCTGAGATACCACTACACATACAGATTGACTAGAATGACAGGGAAAGATAATGCGGAATGTTGGAGGGGATGTGGGAAAACAGGGACACTGATGCATTATTGGTGGAATTGTGAATACATGCAGCCATTCTGGAGAGCAATTTGGAACTATGCTCAAAAAATTATCAAACTGTGCATACCGTTTGATCCAGCAGTGTTTCTACTGGGCTTATACCCCAAAGAGATACTAAACAAGGGAAAGGGACCTGTATGTGCCAAAATGTTTGTGGCACCCTGTTTGTAGTGGCTAGAAGCTGGAAAATGAATGGATGCCCATCAATTGGAGAATAGTTGAGTTAATTGTGGTATATGAATGTTATGGAATATTATTGTTCTGTAAGAAATGACAAGCAGGATGAATACAGAGAGGACTGGTGAGACTTACATGAACTGATGCTAAGTGAAATGAGCAGAACCAGGAGATCATTATATACCTCAACAACGATACTGTTTGAGGATGTATTCTGATGGAAGTGGATCTCTTCGATAAAGAGAGCTAATTCAGTTTCAATTGATCAAGGATGGACAGAAGCAGCTACACCCAAAGAAAGAACACTGGGAAATGAATATAAACTGCTTGCATTTTTGTTTTTCTTCCCGAGTTATTTTTACCTTCTGAATCCAATTCTCCCTGTGTAACAAGAAAACTGTTTGGTTCTGCACACATATATTGTATCTAGGATATACTGTAACCTATTTAACATGTAAAGGACTGCTTGCCATCTGGGGTAGGGGATGGAGGGAAAGAGGGGAAAAATCGGAACAGAAGTGAGTGCAGGAGATAATGCTGTAAAAAATTACACTGGCATGGGTTCTGTCAATAAAAAGTTATTAAATATATATATATATATATATATATACATATATATATATTTGTTTACAAAAAAAGAGTTGATGATTTTGAATCAAGTCAATAAATCATTTCATTGAAGTATTTCACAACTATAACAGTGACTAGAATTATGAAGATAAAATGTAGATGTCTATTTGAGAAGAATTTTTCTTAGTTCTGAAACTCTGAATGCTGAAGAGCTATTAACAATTATTGCTATCTATTTTGCTGGTGGAAATGAAATATTTTTTATTGATTTATTTTCTCTACTCAATGACATCTAGTAGCATAATGTCACAATTCATGAACACAAGTAAATAAAAGCCCAGAAAGACAAAAGTAAATTTTTTAAAATCTTTTTAAAAATTATGAACTTAACAATTATCAAACACATGTATATCAATACATAAAGGAAAATTGCATATAAAATTATGACTGTCTACTAAATGACTTGCATATGTTAAATTTGTTCACATAGCAACAAAATTGTTTCATTTGTTTCTATCTCCTTCTGAACTATTTTTTCCCATGTGTATTTTTTAATATCTTATTTTTGCTCTTTTCTAAGTAGCTTTATTACTGCTCATTAAGTCAACTATCTCAAATAAAAGTTTTTCTCTGGACAAGAGAAATCTATTTAAACAAAATAATTAACACATTGGTCACATTTGAATTTTTTTTTATTTTGTACCTCTAGTCCATTTCATCTCTGCCAAGAAGGCACAAAAATAATATTTCTTAGAGTAGATCAGGTTAGCATTAAATTATTAATACAAATAGCTGAGTGGGAGTGAAAAGATCCTGAGTTTGGATTCAAATTAGGGTTCTGTTATTTGTTAGCTATATGACTGTGGGCAGGAAATACCCTTTTTGAGCCTTGGTCTCTTCATCTTTATTATGGTATAATAGTAATTGAATTGTGTGTCTCATGAAATTGTTTTGAAAGTCAAATAAGAAATTGAAAATCAAAAATTACTTCTGTGGGAGGCAAAGACTGCTTTTGTCTTTCTATCACCAGTACTTTATGCATAAATATTTGTTGACCATTGAATAATCAGAGTTCCTAAGTCTTTCATAATTGCTTGTTTTTACAATGCTATTATAGTATATCTCCTTTTGTTTCTACTCACTTCTCCTTACATCATGATTTCAGAGAATGAACAATAAAAAATGTTACATAGAGGTCTTGGACTATATATTGGGAACAAGATAATTTTTGGAAATGGCCAATGTGGGAATTTGTTTTGTTCAACCATGTATTTGTTATAAGGGTTCTGTTTTTTTTTTTTTTTTCTTTTTAGTAGGTGTAAAGTATTTTTACTTGATATACTTTTTCATTGACATTTTTATTGCATTGAGTTGAAATAGCTATAAAATACTTTACAAACCAAAAAGTGCTATACAGGTATCAGCTAATATTTTAATTGTACAATATTTAAGAAACATAGTAGAAATTGATTTGTTAAAATATTACTATTTTTCAGAATAAATTTTGAATTTAATTTTTAATTACCCTATAGAACTTAGAAAAATTACAGAAATTTTGAAACTAGGCCATCAGAGAAGAAAATCAACTATTTCTTACATGTTATGCAACTTGGGGGAAAAATAAGAATTTGTAGGAAGATATGCTAAATATTTTCTTTAGGTCTGAAAACCTAGGATTTTTTTTTCAGATTACTCTCACCCCCTCAGGTTTTTATTCAATGTCAATTCTGCAGTCTTATCAATATACTGGAAAATTTATGACTGTGGCTTGTTTATCAATTCTGTTTTCTGAGCTCATTTTGCAAACATAAGGATTCTGTTCTCCTGGAATCTGTCTGGATTGGACTCGCCCCCAGCTGTCTCAAATAGCATTTAATCACCTGGAAAGTTCTGTTGATTGTCAATGATGTTTGCTTGATTTATTCAGTTCTAGTTGTCTTGCCTTTTCCCCTGTGTCTTTCAAAATATCCCAGTAAATTAAATATTTCCTTTGGTGAGTTCTTGGAAACAGAAATTTTAAAAAGCTTCACTTTCCTTGTTTAAAACTAGTCAGTGTTTTCATTGTTTTTCCCTAATTTATTTCAGTTCTTTCCCTAATATAAACATTTTATATATATTATGTTTGCTCTGAAATTAGGTTCAGAGCCCCTGATTGTTGTTAAAATGGAATTTTCCTCTAGGACTGATAGCTTCAAGTATAAAATACCTATTTGTAACTGATTTTTAATAGAATATGAGGAAGGAAATGCTTGCAGTGTGACATAGCTCATACATTGTAGGATTTGGAATCAGAAAGTTTGGGTTCAAATCCATACTTGACACTTACTAGACCTGCAAGACCCATAAGACCACAAACAAATAATTTACCTCAGCCTCATTCTCTACATCTGTAAAATGTGGATGATGATGATGATATCTGTAGTACTACTAATAATAATATTAATAGCATCTACTTAAAACTTCCCTAAATTAAAAAGGCTCTATAAATGGGAGTTATACATGTGACTCATTATCTGCTTTAGTAGTTTCTTGGCGTGGCTTTTAATTATCAACATATAACTTAAAATTTCTCTCTACATAAAAAAAAGTACTTCATTTAGAAAAATGTATGGTTCATGCTTTTCTCTTCTCCAGAGTTGCTGAAGCTGAGAATGTTCACATATCATTTTAAAGTAAGTTTTCATTGATTCTTAAAATTGTATAATCATCATAATTTGCCCTGTAATCCTTCTCCTTGTCTTCCAAAGAACCATATCAAATAATAAATAATATTTCAAAGGGAGAAAAAGGGGAAACTTGGCATAATTGATATGTAGAAAAACACTGCAAATGTATGCCATATCACACGTATAGACTTCTTACCTCTACAAAGAGTATCATAGGGTATTTTCTCACATCTCTTCTTTCAAACCATCCATGTTTTTCCCGTAATTTTGCAACATTAATTACAGATTTTTTCATGCTTTTCTTTCCATTTACATTGTTATAGTCATTGTAAATATTGTCTTTTTTCTTATTTACTTTACAGCATTTCATGTTTCTCTTTAAGCTTCTCTATTTGTCACGTCAATCATTTCTTATAGCATAGTAATATCCCACTACAATCATGTAACATGATTTCTTTAGCCATTCCCCAATCATTGGGCTCCTACTTTTGCTTCCAATTCTTTACTATCACAAAAAGTGATGCTACAAATATTTTGATGTGTATAGGGAATTTCTTCTTATCACTGGTCTTGGTATATATAAATCTAGCATTGGCATCTGAGTCAAAAATGTGGGCTGTTTAGTCATTTTATTTGAATAATTACAAATTGCTTTACAAAATTTTTATGAGGTGATTCAGAGATCCATCAATAATGCAACAGATGATATGCTTATTTTACCATGACTTTTCCAACATTGACTGTTCTCATCTTTTTGTCATCTTTGCCTATTTGAAATGCATAAGGTGAAGCTTCATGGTTATTTTGTTTTATATTTTTTTACACAATTTCTCATTATTGGTGATTTGGACTATTCTATCCTAATATTTTTTAATTTGTTTCTCTTTTTGTTATTGCTTCTATCTTTGGTTTGTTTAAGAAATATCTCCTGTCGTTAACTGTGAAATGTATAGAATCTTTCTCTTCTAATGATCTTTACTATTAAAAACATTTATATATTTATAACATATAATATCATATATGTTGGTCTAAGCCTAATTTCTTTCAAATGGATTTCCATTTTTTCCCAGAAGTTTTATCAAATAAGGAGTTTCTTTCTTAAATAATTCATGTTTTCAGGTTTATCGAACAAAAAATTATTGAATTCCACTGTTCTGATTTTCCCTTTTCAAGTTCATTCTATTAATCTAACTCTCTTGTAATACTGTCTCTGCCTTCTTGTAGTTTGGGTACTTTTTCTTTTATGAATTTAGGTGCTAAGACATTTGGAATATATTTTTAATATAAATATTGGTTTATTATCTATGACTCCTTAAATTAAACTTTCCCTTGAAGATTGGACCTTAAAGCTATCTCCACTTCATTCCCCACTGGGTAATTCACATTTCACTATCCTCAGTCTTTACCTTAAGGGACTTTTAGGAGGACAGAACTGACCCTATCTGGAAGCTGGGCTCTTTACTTTAACTAGAACACACACACACACACACACACACACACACACACACACAAATACACACACAGTGTCTCTTTTTTCTCTCTCTCTCTCTGTCTCTGTTTTTTTCTCTGTCTCGCTCTCCCTGTCCCTCCCTCCTTCCCTCATATCCTGCCCTCAATCTTTTTGTCCTTATTTCTCTGACTGAACTTTTTTGTAGCACAAAGTACTGTTGGCTGCTATCTCTATCAAAGCAAGTTTCTGTCTTGTGGTTTTCCATAGCACTGAGTCTGATGAAGCAGAGCTGAGTTTTGTTGCAAGCCCATAGGTAGAGTTGGTACAACTCTGCTAGAATGGTAGTTCATGGGGGAAGAAGTGCCAAATGAGTGAATTAGAGGTTAATAACCTTATTTGCTCTTGGTTTATTGCCTTTTTTACATCCTTAAGATTCTTGGTGTCTTAGGCTGTGGAAACAATTCAAATTGTTTTCTACATTTACCATTTTGAAAAAATTTAAAAGAATATATGGATTAGAACATATGACTAGTCAGAGTTAAGGTTTTGTTGATTATATGATCTGGAAGTATACATACATCAGCTATAGTTTTTTAAAAAATTTTAATAGTATTTTGTTTTTCCAAATACATGCCAAAATAGTTTTCAATATTCGCTTTTGCAAAACCTTGTGGTCCAAATATTTCTCCTCTCTTCCCCCTCTCTTTTTCCCAAGATAGCAAGCAATTTGATATAGGTTAAACATGTGCAATTCTTCTAAACATATTTCAACATTCATCATGCTACACAAGAATAATCAGATCAAAAAGGAAAAAAAAACACAAGAAAGAAAAAATAAGCAACATTATAGAGATAAAAATACTATGCTTTGATCTATATTTAGAGTCCATAGTACTCTCTCTGGATGCAGTTGGCACTTTTCATCCCAAGCCATTTGGAATTGGAATGAGATTGGAATTCAACCTCATTGTTGAAAAGAGCAAGTCAATCATATAATCCTGTTTCTGTATACAATGTTTTCTAGGTTCTGCTCCCTTCACTTAGAATCAGTTCATGTAAGTCTTTCTAGGCTGTTCTGAAACCAGCCTGCTCATTATTTCTTATGAAACAATAATTATACAACAACAATTTGTATACTATAATTTATTTAGCCATTCTCCTACGGATGGACATCTATTTAATTTCTTATTCCTTGTTATTATAAAAAGGCATATCAGCTATAGATATTTAACCAATGTTAGGAATTATGATACTGTCAGTTCTTAAAAAACAAATCAAAACCATTTAAGAAACAGAAAATATTCAAGTCTGGATGAGATGCTGTTTCTGAGGCAATGGTGTTTATCTCTTGTGATAGTACTTGCCAGCAATTTGTGGTGGTAATGAGGATAGCCCTTCCTTCATAGGGATTTTTTTCCTTGATGATATCTTCAGGAGTTTAAAAAGGAATGCTAGAGTTATTAGGAGCACTGTTATTCCTGCAGATCCTAGATATAAGATCCTGAGTTGTCCTCATTGAGTTTGGAAGGGAGATCATAGTTGAAAGAGTAGTGTTGATTTGATTTACCTCCTATCTCTCTTTTGGATTGATTTATTGCTTCAACTAGGCTAGCATGTCTGCTCTTTGGTAGCCATTGGAAGTGTTGGGGCACAACATCTTACAAAATCCCTCCTGACTCCACTTAAATTATTTTATGTTATTTCAATAAAATTATAAATTGTATTATATTTAAAATAAAATTATAAAAAGATAAAAATTAATAAAGCACAAATAATTTTAAATTTTTAATTAAATAAAATTTAAAAATTAAAAATAAGTTATATGAAATAAATAAATTACTTTATAAAACCATTTTCACAAAAGCTTCAATAGCTTAGAGGATTAAATGAATCAATAGTTTTGGTTGTTGTTGTCATCATTGTCATTGACATTGTTGTTTAAGTTGCAAGTTGCTTTGATTTCCTAAGAATTAACTTTTATAGATATGTTTTATAACATCACTTTATAAATCTGTAAATTTGTTGGTGTGAGGAGTCCTCTTCCAAAACAAATTGAACCTCCTCTATACTATTGTGAACTGTCATTAGGAGTTACTGTAACCAAAAGAGTCAATAATCACTTTAAGGTCAACTTCAAGGTGAGGTTCTTCCAACTTGGACCTGTCCTTGAAAAATAATGTAAGAGGATTAAAAAGTCTGAAGCAGGATTCTATCACTTTTTTTCCCTACTCTGCTTCTCTTAAAATGGACTCTTAATACAGGTTGTATTAAGTAACAGAGATAATGAAGTTTCATAAATTTACACTTGTGTGTTTTATTTAAGTAAATTTCTCCAGAATTTTGGTAATGAGCAACTTTGACTAAAACTTTTCCCTGAAAATGTAGATTAGCCAGACTGACTTGAAGAACAGTGCAATCACTGTGATAATTCTCCCTCCAAAGATTTCTGACAGTGTTGTTTGTTTGTTTATTTTGGTGGTTGGTTGTTTTTTGCTTTTGTTTTTTTGTTTTATTTTGTTTTGTTGTGGGGTTTGTGTGTGTGTGTGTGTGTATGTGTGTGTGTGTGTGTGTGTGTGTGTGAATTGGGGTTAAATGACTTGCACAGGGTTACACAGCCAGTAAGTAATGATTATATACGACCAGATTTGAATTCAGGTTCTTCTGAATTCAGGGCTGCTACTCTATCTACTGTGCCATATAACTGCCCTGATTTTATCTTTATTTTTTATTAATGTCAATAGAAATATTAGCCTGCTATTAAATGTACATTTGTGTCACTTGTATATTAATGACCATTGATGGCATTAGTTATTTATTGAAAATCTATGTTTTGCAAGGTTTAAGGGTTTTTTTTTGTTTGTTTTGGGGGAGTTGGGGGGGTATTCTGTTCTGAAGTTTTCTGCAGGGTTTAAAATAAAATTCTCAACTTCTATTTGTGGCTGCTTTGATGCACTCCATATGGCTTAAAAAACATGGAATTTAGCTTTGCCACAACATTTTCTGAAGTTAATTATTCAAAACATTCTTGATTTAGACTTGTTTATTGAGTATTTGTTTTTATTATATAATAAAATATATAATTATGTATTATAATTAATATATTACATTATATTTGTGACATGTATAACTGTTATACAATTATGTATAAATCATATATAATCTATAATGTATGATATATGATCTACAGCTTCTGAGTTCAATGGAAGAAGACCTTACTCGAAAATTAAAAATTTAGGAGAACTGACAAGTATAATGAAAAGTCATTTTGAGGATGTGTTTGAATAAAATTGGTAGCCCAAATTAACCTATATATTGATTACTTCCTATTCTCGCATATATTTTTAAGGGATGTTTTAAAATTTTGTTTCCCTCTCTATCATAGGTAAAGAATTTACTCATCTTTTCTTATAAGATCATTTGTGTTACAGAATATTGAAGAAGCAGAAATAATGCTAGTGCTGTTAAGAACAGACATTTGAACAGTACAAAATGCTTTATATGCATTATTTCTCTTTACAAACTTAGGGTAGAATTTAGTCAGGAGGCTCTGTGTTCACTTACTCTCTCTCTCTGAAGCAGCTAGATGGTGCAGTGGATAGAGTACTGGCTCTGAATTCAAATATGATCTCAGACACTTAACACTTACTACATATATGATCCTGGGCAAGTCACTTAACCCCAATTGTCTTCAAAAAACAAACAAAAAAATGACCAAATCATTCCTATGACTGTTTGAGCTAGCCCCTCTGAGCCTCTGTTTTTTTAATCTGTAAAACTGACATAATGTCATAAGGACCTATCTTACAGGTCAGTTGTAGGACTTAAATGAAGTTATATATGTAAATACTATATACACATTGAATTATTACATAAGTGTATATTGTCATATGGTATACCTTGAAATTAATATAGCCCAAAAAATTTCAAAAGGGAACAAAATTCTGAACTATTTAGGACTTAAGAGAGATTCTAATGCTGGAAGAGTAAGTGGGAATGATTTGCATTGTACCCATATACGTTGTATATGTAACCTTCCTTTGAAAGGCAACTATATTAGATCAGGTTTCAGGAAAATCTGAGCTCAAATCTGCTCTCTGCTACTTAGTATCATGCCAGCCTCTTTCTGCCTCTGTTTACTTAACTGTAAAATGGGAATAATAATAGCACCTACCTCACAGAGTTGTTGTGAAGATCAATTGAGATAATATTTGCAAAGAACTATGCATAGTTACCAGCACTTAGTTACTATTTGTTTCTTTTCTCTTTGAAAGGAATCTCAAGGGATCTTCTAGTTAATCTGCCAATCCCAGGATAGTGATTTACCTCAATAACCTCCAAAGAAAGCTATAAACCACATTTTATCATCATTAAGTTTTTGCTGCTCACTAATTCCTTCCTTACCACAGGGCAGATGTTCTCTCAAAAATAGTGGAGAGCAATTTCTTTTTTCATGAGCCATAACATACAACAAAATGACATAGATTCAAGTCATGTATTATGGTCTACTGACAAAATGTACTTTGCTCTCGACCAGGAGACATAGTCTCTATTATCAATTCTTTCTCTTTCTTGGCATACTATCATTGGGTATGTTGGTTCACTCCTTGATATTCATATATAAATTGGAGAAAATAGTACATGATCACATTAATCATAGAATTTCTAAAGGGAGCAAGTGTATATAAAAGCTTCAGAAATCTTGACATGTTGTACAAGCAGGTAGGTAGCACATTACATATGGTGCAAGAAAATTTGAGACAGAATCTTGTTTTTGACTCCTACTAGCTGTGTGGGCCTAGACAGATCCCTTGACCTTGATAGACCTCAGTTTCCTCTGTAAAATGGGAAAGTGTCCCACCACTATGTGACCTCCACCAGGTCCCCTCTGGTAGATGATCAAATGAACTAGTTTGTGATAAAATAAAATAACATGTATAAAACACTTTTTTAAAAAAATGCTAGCTATTATTGGCTATTAAGATTACAAATGAAAGTGTTATTAGTATTATAATCTTTGCACACTAAGGGGCTTCAAAGGCAGAGGTAGGTGGCACAGTGGCTAGAGTGCTCAGCCTGAAATTAGGAAGATTCATTTTCCTGAGTTCATATCTGGTCTCAGATACTTAGCAGCTGTGTGAGCCTGGGCAAGTCAATTAACCCTGACTTGCTTCTTACAGAAGAAGACTTCTTCTTATGTAAAATGAGCTGGAGAAGGCAATGGCAAAGCACTCCAGTATCTCTATAAGGAAACTGTAAATAGGGTCAGGAATAGTCAGACATGACTAAAAAAACAACTAAACAATTTCTTAGTTTGCTCAATTTCATGATCTCTTCATCCAGCCTCTCCCATCTCCAAAGAGATATAGTCATTGTCAGCAAGTTCTTTATTACTTAATTGTGTCCTATTCCTTGTGACTATGTGGATCACAGCACACCAATGCTGTCAATAGTTTTCATGGTACAGATATTGGCCAAATCACATAGCTTTGCCATTTCCTTCTCTAATGGATTAAGGTAAATACAAGTTAAGTGACTTGCCCAGAGTCACACAACTAGTGTTTGAGATCACATTTGAACTTAAGATTTTTATGAATCCAGATCTAGTGCTCTATCCACTGAGCCACCTAGCTGTCCCCTAACAATTGTTACTCTTTTATAATAAAGAATTCCAAAACTCTATCACAGTCTCCAGAAATTCCATCTCTTCCTATACCTTACTTCTTTTAAACTTATCTTCCTCCTAGTTATGATCTGCAAACTAACAAATCAATCATCTTAGTTCTGACTGTATTCTCCAGCTTTCCTAGGGTTGAATCCATCCATTCATTCAATTCTCCAGTGGCTTCTACTCTGGAATCCTTTTCTGCTTTGTTTTATTGCTACTTAACCCTTAGCAAACTCCAACCTTATGTTACTTCCCCCCTTCACCTCCTCTGTTGTTACTCATATGGTGCTGAACAGAACTGGTGGTCACAAAATGCTGAGAGGGGGCTCTTACTCCTTCCTAAGATTATAGAACTTGGATAAAGGAAGAAGGAAGTAGAAGAGGACGGTAGCAAGAAATTTTAAATGACTAGAGAGCAGGCACTGTGGATATGGAAAAGATTAAGGTAGAAAAGTAGAATGTAAGAAATTTTAAAATTTATTTAAAATCTATAAACTATAAAACCTTAATCTATAATTATAATTAATCTATAAGTTTACCATATGTTCTTGAGATAGGTTCCAGAACCTCTTTTCTTCACTCCCCCCAGAAATTTTTACTGATTTATAACTATACTTTTAGGCAAAAGATTAGAACATGTCGTGAGAATCTACCAGTCTGCTCCGAAGCTGATTTTAGCCTCTTTTCTCTCCTCCTCCATATCCTACCTTCTGTACAGTCCCTTTATTTCTAAGCCATATATATTTTTTAAATGTGTCCCTTTTTTATCACTTGATAGGCTTGGTGAGATTGAACTTTAGTGGGGAAGATAATTGCATGTTTGGAATAAACAAGAATCCTCAGAGAAAAAAGGCAGAGAATTTGAAGAGTTTGGAATGAGCTTAAGATATATAGGTACTTTTGGACATTTGGGATAGAAAGGAGAGGAGAAGGCTTTAGAATCTAAAATGAAAGAAGGATATGCAGGAGTTATTTCATTGGACTAAAGCCTTGGAAGGTCACAAGGTGGAGGAGTGAGATGAAGGAAGTGGCACAACCAGGAGTGAAGCAGCTGCTGCCTTTGAAACCCAGAATAAGAACCCCGAAAATATCATAGGTCTACAAATAGACAGTGGAAGGCTGTCTCATATACATGTGAAAAGAGTACATAAGAGAAATTGAGAGAGTGCAAGCCTGAGAAGGCCATTTTTATCATGACATTTTGTGCTGATTGGAGAGGAAATGGGGAGAGGTGGAGGATATTAGCACAGAAAATGAGGATGAAATGCCTTCAATATGATCTCTGAGGATAGGGAAGAAAGGCTATATATTGGAAAGACTGCAAAAGATAAAGCCAACTATTTGAATACAGGAAAATCAGAAACAGAAAAATGACTCCAATATTCCCTTCTTAGAATATTATAAATCTTTTCCCACAACACTTCTTCCTCCACCCCCAACCCCACAACTTATAAATGTCATAGGTTATTCTTCCTCACATGTTTCCACATATGGACTCCTATGGTTGCAAAAATGTTGGTAAAATCTGAGTGTTTTATTGGGGACTTCTCACCAAATTAGCACAACAGCCTTGCTATCAAATATTAATTTTTCCTGCTTTCCTCAAACAATTTGCATAGTAATTTCTTGTTAAACTTTTGGGCTTTGAGTTGTCAGCTTTGCACCATTTCTTGTCAATTTCACACCATAGAGCAGTGAGAAACTGACAGTCAGAGTTATAGAACTGGAGAACAGCATGAACACATGCTAAAAATATATTGTAAAAAGCCAGCACCTTAATTTAGGGCAGTCAGTAAAAGTTCCAAAAATGACCTGCTTATGTATATTTCAATAAGGCAAATTTCTACTTGTGTATGGGTGTGTATGTATGTGTACGCCAAGACACATTTGTATATATGCTCTATAATTTATCTTAAGATAATTTAATCTTTAATTTAGCTATGTGATACATTATTCCATGTAATCTTATGTAGGGAGAGTGATTGTGGAACCTATATTGCAATTGTGGTTAACCTTTTCACAGTAATCGACAGCTTGTTTTGGCTAGAATTCTTTTGACATGTCGCTACAGTTAGGTGTTTATAAATTAGATAATGTTGATTAAATACTGTACGGTGCAGCTTTAATCAGAGAAATCTTTTTTTGTAAATTTGTTATTTTGAAGCTTTAAAAGATGGGGTCTAAGTGACTCATTCTGTAAGACACAATGACTAAAACAATCCCAGAAAAAGATTGATAGGGAAACATTAAACATTTTATGAAAAACAACAAAGAGTAATATATAAACATATGTGTCTTTATTAAATTACGTATCTGTTCCCCCACAATTTCTAGGCATTTAGGTGAATATATAATGTGTCTATATGTAATACAATATTATATGGCATATGTGTCATATCTAATACATATTACATGAAATATTTTATGTTTTGCAATATGTATGGATATGTATATTATTATAACTAATATATGCCATTAGACAAAGTAATACATATCACATAATACTGGTTTATTGTATGACATGTCAGCTATAACATATACCCTAATATATACATATAATAGTATCTATAATATGTATAATATACAATATATCTGTCTAAATATATAATATTGTATAGTACACATATTACTATATGTCTCTTCTAGGGGGGTCATTTCCAGTTATATCCTGATTATATCTTGTCACTAGACCCAAATAACTTCAGAGGGGAGAGTGAGATTAATGCGTTTGCACAGCCGTGCCTCACTTAAAGTCAACTTGCAAGTCATGACATCTCCTTCCTGATGTCATGGTTCTCTCTGAGAATGAAGGATAAATAATAACAAATCATCATTAATAGTATAATTATATCATGTATCAATTATACAATTCTAAGATATCATCATATAATATATTGTCATGTTAAGTATATATTACATATTTATGTGATGCCTAAAAATCATAGCTAAATATGTGTATGTGTGTGTGTAAAATGTCTGAAAATTTAAGATTTTTGAAACTTACTGCATATGAAAAAACCTACCAGTGATTATGGAGATGAAGTATATATTCTTAAAATTAGATATCTTTTTTGGTGAAGACATTTGAGACAAAAAGGAATAACAGAAATTTAAATTACCCAGACTTTATATGAATCATTGCTTTGTCAAATGTAGTTTTTGTATTATTCAGATTTGACTTAAAGTATCAAAATAGTTGTCAATGGTAAAAATTCAGTTTGTTCCAAACAATATTTATGTGTAGTACCTTGGATTTTTCTGCTAGTCTCAGCTTGAGCTCATGTTTGAATAAGAATATTATATACCCCAAGCTTTTGACTGAGCCAGCCTATATGAATTAATCATTTCTAATACATAGCAAGGGGTTTTAAAGATTTAATTTCTTTAAAGGTAAATTACACAGGTTTTCAATAGTTAGAGATGATATTAAAAGAGCTCAGACAGCTTAAGTGTTTTTGAGAAGTCTAAAAATCAAGAGTATATACATATTTAATTTGAAAATATTTTCTTATGTTGCTCCATCCCTTTGGCAATTACCGATCTTCATAATTAGAAGTGATAAAAGAGTATTTTCATACCAGTTATTCAAGAAGTCTTCTAATTACCTTGTATTTTTGTTTTTGCCAAGAAAAATGAGATTTGTTTCTAATTCTAAGAAGGCATTATCATATAGTGGATTGAGATCTAAAAGTGAATCAGAAGAATGAGCTTCAAATACTAACTCTGACACTTGCTAGATAGGTGATCATGGATAACAGTTTTCAGAAGTTCAATGAAGATACTAATAATAGTATAATGCCTGCCATGGATAACAGTTTTCAGAAGTTCAATGAAAATACTAATAATAGTACTAATGCCTGCAAGGGTTATTTGTAAGCAAAATGCTTTGCAAACTGTTGAACTCTACATAAATGTGAGCTATTATTTTATTATCATCCAATTCATAAACTGCTTACTATGTAGTTGGCATTTGAAAAACATTTTACTAGGCTATAAAGACAAAAATGAAAGCATTTCCTGCCATCAAGGCTCTAACATTCTATTAAGTGGAAAGAACACATACCAATAAATCAATAACAAAAACTTCTAATAGGTCTAAGTGGGGGGCTGAGGTATCATTCCATAGGAGGTAATACTTGTGATAAGGCTTGAAGTAAGCTAATTATTCAAATATAAATAAAAAAGAGTGTGTTTCTGGCACAATAGATAATTTGTGCAAAATAGTAGTAGTAATAATAGTGGTTAATTGTAATGTTCTTGCCAAAATGTAATGTTCTCTTATTGGGTTTTCTTGGAGGCTCTGAGAGCAGCCTTTGTTTTCAGTAATCATCACAAGTGTAGTCAGGTGTTAAAGTTCAAGTCTTTTATTATCTCTTTCAAAGTCTTGTCTCCTTTACTTGGGGCTCGGCTAGTTTTCTGAAGGCCTTCTGGACTCTTGTTTTCAGTGGAGATGTGGAGAAGGAGAGCCTGCCACCAAGGTGGTGTGAGATGGGATGACTCTGTCCGAGTCGAATGGCTTGTGCTGGAGACTTCAGCCTCCAGCCTTCTTTCCGCTTGTCTCTGAATGAACCTACCTGAGTTTGTCTGAGCTTATATGCTCTCTCATCATTGGTATAAATCTTGTACTAAGTACATGTACTGAACTAGAGAACTGTTAAGCACCATGCTAAACAACTATTGTCTCTATCAATTCCACTGACTTGGCACCTTGTAAGAATCCTTTATTTCAACTTCAGAGTTCTGGCCCATAACAGTTAATAAATGTAATAATGATAGCTTTTATATAGCACTTGAATGTTTGCAAAGCACTTTACAAAACTCATTTTGTCTTCCCAACAATCTTAGAAGGTAGGTACTATTTTACAGATGAAGAAACTGAGGCAAGCAGAATTTCTGACATTCCCAGGGTCCCATTCACAAGTTTGAATTCATCTTCTTGGCACCAGATCCAACAATATATCTACTCCATCACCTACATCTGAGAACAGAGATAAACCATAGAAAATAGAATTTGAGATAGCAAGTAGGACATTTTGAGAGAAATGTGGAATTGAGAAAGGAAGTAATGGGAATAAGCTTGGAAAACTAAGTAGAAGTCAGATTGAAAAAGGGACACACTGAGGTGTTTGTATTTTATCCTCACGAAAGTTCTTATTTCATGGTCCTTGAACTTTAAATAATATATATCTTTTTCAGTAATATAATTCAATACTTGCTTTCCTTTATAATCTTATATATTCTATACATTTAAAATATTATTTTGAGGCAGTCCATAGGTTTCACTAGTTCTCCAGAGAGATTGATATCAACAGAAATAGGAAGAACTCCTGTTCAAGAAGGAATGGGGAACCACTAAAGCTTCTTTAGGAGAATATTATATTCAGATCCAGTTAATTTAGCAACTGTATGGAGAAAAACAATGAACTAAAGGATGCAGTAGAAGCAATTTTAGAGATGAGGAAACAGGGACCCAGAGAAATAGGTAACTTATCCCAGTTCTATAGCTATAAAGGGGCTAAAATCCACTGCCCTTTTTATTACAGGGTACTTTTTCATACATGAACAAAAAAGTATGAGAAAATTATGAAGAAAACATTTTAAGGGAATTTAGGTTGTTTAGCTTGAAGAAGTTAGAACTAGTCACTTACTGTGACCTCTTTCAGACTAGTTTCCTGTTCTTCCTTTACAGTGCCCCATTTCTGTATGTTATTATTATATAAATGATTCCTCATCCCCTATCACCTTCAACATTCCTGGAATGTTCTTCTTCCTCACATCTGCCTGTTAGAATCCCTCGTTTCTTGGAAGATTTAGCACAAGTACCAGCTTCTACATAAAACTGTTCCAAATCCTCCCTCTTCCCCACTTCCCAGTTTTTAGTATCTTTTCCCTCCCACAATCACTTTATGTTTTTTTTTTTTTTTGTATGTATTTGTATTTGTACCTATATATGTGCCCATTGCCTTCCCCCAAAAGAATGCTAACTTCTTAAGATGAAGGGGTATTTCCCTTTTTTTTCTGCAAATAAGCAATGCATATTGGCACCTATTTGTCAGCTTGATTTATTGGCTGGTTGATCTTTGTCAAAAGAGACCAATTAGAAGAAAGAAGCTCACATTCAGGAAGGGTTTTCACTGATTAGTAAGAAAGAAGGATCTTCTTGGTCACTAGTAGTACATCATTCCTGAATGAATCATTGTGAGAATTTGTGAAGCCTCTTTTTCCTGGATATCTCCTAAAAGAAAATAGAAAATTAGTCTTTGATAGGCCATAGTTTGGCAAACTTTGAAGATCCTTGTTCTTCCATGCCAACATGTATTTACTTAGAATAGTGCATGAGTGTTACTCATGCACTCAATTGTGATATACTCAATTTTGATTAAGAGAAAACATATGATTCATATAAAGAAATAGGAGTAATAGTGATGCTATGAGTAAATGAGTTTAAAAAAATATTAAATACTACCCTGAATATTGTGTTATAGTTGGAGGTTCCAATAGAAAATTAAGACACTCTTTGCTCTTAAGGACCTCATTTTCAAATAGGGGAGACACTACTTATTAAAGGGTACAGTAGAGTGGTAGATGGTATAGCCTGATGGTCATGATGGAATTACATGGAAATGTAATTTAGTTTTGGTGTTATGAAAAAATATATAATTTTTCTTTTCATTGCGACTAACAAAACCATACTCTGCTAACTCCTATGATGAGATGGATGTTAGCTTCCACAAGTGACAAGAAAGAGAAGTCCTTGACCAAAAATTGGCTCATATTCCCATTTGCATGTAGATGTCATTTTGCTGCCTGTGTATTCTTCTTGTCATCCACATCATCTTGCACATATGGGACATATATAAATGTGTTTGATAAATGTGTTGACTTGGACTAAAGGGGAAGTGATTTAGTTAAAGAATCATCAGTGTTTACTGAAATAATCTAACTAGTCTAAAGAATTGGCGCTTTTCTATGATTTCTGGCTAATCATATCATGATACACAGATGTCTTGGTAAATGATATAGTGTATAAAGGGTATTGTAAATGCTATAATACTTCATTAACGTCAGATTAAAGTCATAACCGCAGGGTGGAATTTCATTGTATGATATTGTAATGTGTCCCTGTGGAATAGCCCTATGTGTGAAAATTCCTGTTTGTAATGAGGACAATATAGCTCTGAAATAACATATGCATCTGACCCATTCTATCTCACGGGTGAAAGCCAGGGGAGAATTGTAACCTAGAGTACCTCATTTTTTAAAATTGTTTTTCTTTTTTTATTAAAGCTTTTTGTTTATTTTATTTTATTTTATTATTTGCTGAGGCAATTGGGATTAAGTGACTTGCCCAGAATCACACAGCTAGGAAGTATTAAGTGTCTGAGGTCTAATTTGAACTCAGAACCTCCTGACTTCAGGGTCCATGCTCTATCCACTGTGCTACCTAGCAGCCACCTAGCTGGCCCAAAGCTTTTTATTTATAAAACATATGCATGGGTAATTTTTCAACACTGACCTTATATTCCAATTTTTTTTCCTCCTCCCTTCCACACCCTCTTTTAGATGGTAGGCAATCAAATATATGTTAAATGCTAAAATATATGTTAAATCCAATACATATTTACATATTTATAAATTTATCTTGCGGGGAAAAAAAAATTGGATCAAGAAGAAAAAAAACAAAAAAAAAAACAAAATGCAAGCAAATAAAACAGAAAGAGTGAAAAATGCTATGTTGTGATCTACACAGAGTATCTCATTTTAAGACTAGTAGACTTTTCTAAGATTCATTTATATTTCAGATTATAGTCCCATCTGACATAGAGCCAAAAGAGACCTTAGAAATTATTTATTCTAGTCTCTTGTATTTTGTAGAAAGAGAAAACCAAAAACTACAGGTTTAAAATCACTTGCCCAAACTCATGTAAATAGGAAAAAGCCAGTCCTGGCCCTCATGGAGGTTACAGTTTAATGAAGAAAGATAATGAATGTGTAGGAATGAAGTTGGCCCTTAAATGGTGACTTTTGGAGGAACTTTTCATTCTTTCCCTTTCATCAGAGGGATCCCAGGTAGGAGGCTACTTATGAGGCTTGAGTACTAACATTGATGCAGTCTGGTACAATGATGAAATTTCTGTTAATGAGGGTTTAAGAGTGGCGAGAGGTGGTATTGATGAAGAATTACAAAAAAAATACAGCCAGATGAGAAATAAAGAGCAGAAATTTAAAGTTAGGATATCTAGGTGCTAATTTGCACCTAGATTAAAGTTTTCTTTCCATTTTATAGTGATTGTGGAAAACTTGAAGAATGAGATTTTTTTTAGATTTCCAAAGAGAGTGGAAAATTATTCTATTTCAATCTTACCTATTTCAGTCTTTATTTAAGCATATGATACATTCTATCCCTTAGCCAAGAAAATCTTGGAGATTTTATTCAGAGTTAATATACATTTGCCTTTCCCATCATTTAGTCCTCAGGGCATCATTATGTATATGCAGTATCACCAAAGTGAATACTTGAAAACATTCTAAAAATTATGGGAACACTTATTGATGAACATTTGTATGTTTACCATAGTATAGAAGCTTTCAAAGCAATAAGAGAACAACAAGAGATAGAGCAAATTGGGCAGTGAGATAACAGAACAGTTTAGTTTCACTTGAAATAGTTATTTAGTACCAGTGCATGTTTTGCTTTGTACCTGAAATCTCCATTCTAATTTAGCTACAGTAAGATGATGTTGGTTAATGTGAAAATATGTTTTGTATAACTTCATATGTATAAACAATATAAAATTGCTGATCTTCCCAAGAAGGAGGGAGGGAATTATAAACCAAAAACTCTTAGAAATGAATGTTAAATTGTTTTACATGTAATTGGGAAAATTTAACAAAATAAATATAACCATATTTAAATAATGAAATAAGATACTAATCATACATGAATGATTTTGGAAAAGGATTTGTCAATCAGTTTGATGTAAATGGCTGAGGGCCAAATGACCTACTTATGAGACTTGTAATTTGGCAGCTTTTCTTCCATCTCTGGTGGATATCACACATCTTTTTTAATCTGACATTTGACAGAGTTTCTCATGCTAGTCTTGTGAATAAGATGGAGAACTGTTGGCTAGATTTTGAAACTGATTGAATAACCAGCCTCAGAGTAGGTATTAGTGTTTCAATGGTTACTTAGAAGAAAGTTTTGACTGGAAGCTCAGGGATCTAGGCCTTACTATGTGACTTTCAATATTTTTATGAATGAGTTGAATAAAGGATTCCCACGAAGTCCTTGTCAGATGTGTAAATGACATAGATGAGAGGTATAGTGAATATACAGTTAAGATCTATAAACATTTTAATAGGCTAAAACATCAAATGGCATCTAATAAAATGAAATTTAATAGAAATAAATGTAAAAGATCTACATTTCTGATTTTAAAAAGCAGTGTCACAAATTAGAGATCAAGGAGATATGGATAAACAGCAATGAAAATGAAGATTTCAGAGTTTTAGTATAATACAAGCCATAGATATATAAATGTTCAACCACCAGATCTTAGGAGGAAAATAATGTACATTTTCTCTCTCACTTTCTTAAGTCTAGAAATCAACAAAACAACAAATCAAGTCCAGATTAATAACATTGGCTGATTTTCTGGAATATAAATGTTCATGCTGGAAACAGTTTGAGCTGGCTTAGACACACCTCTGCTTCCAAGCCCAGTATAAGTCATGAGTGTGATTTTGTTGCTGCTGTCATGGTAGTTGTTCCATTTGCTTGATTTCATTGATTTAGGGAAGTCTCAGTGAGAAAACTCTTTCTGGCAAAACAGATCAACAACTATTTTACAACTTACTGTCTTGGGAAGGAATGCTAATGTGATTCAAATCTTCACTAAGATTGCATAGGATAGTGACTGCGACTAAGGAGGAAATGGTCCCACACCATTCTACCATAACTAGAAGACATCTGGGGTATTGTGTTCAGTTCCATATTCCTTGTTTTAGAGAAGATACTGGTAATAAATAATAAGATCATCCAGGGTGATGAAAAATATCATTTTGAGAATCAAGTGTTTTTCTCTGCTCACGTTCAAGAGAGTTCAATAAACTTAAGTGTGACACTAGGTAACAGGCCATTTCAAAGCAAGATCATATTTGTATATACTCTTATTCTCTGTATTTTCCTGACCCTATGTTGATCTTTTTCTAGATGTTCATTCAGTCACCTTTTACAATCATCTTTTAAGTAGACGAAATAAAGAAGAGGCAAAAAAGTTGGGTTGCGGCAATTCAAAAAAATTTTGGAAGGCTTGAAAATCACAAATAAATACAAGAAGTATCCAGATTATCATGCAATGGAATATAAATATGACATGTCAGAAAAATTCTAAACTCTGTGCATGATTTTGGCAGAAGGGGTATATTAATTGGACATATTTCTTCAGAACTAAGATTTCAGGGATGGACAAAAAATCATGATTTTATAAAAACTTCATTGGAGTAATGTTTTGGTTCTCAAAATCAATAACTTTCGCAACTAACATATTTTTATTGTGCTACTAATTGATGAAGTTCTTTAAACTGAATATATTAATGATGATTGAGACAAAGTTAATGCTCATTTCTTCAAATACAGAAATTTTCAAGGAAACAAATATGTATGTGAGCAAATATAGTGAGTTTTTGGTCAGTAAAGTCAGATCCATATTATAACTGATGTACTTTGAAACAGCTTTGTTTTATTTAATATTTTTATCATTCCTTGTTTTGTGTTGCATGGTAGCTAAGACAGTAGTATTCAACAGCATTGTAAACCAAAAACAATACTAGCATGTAATTTAAAATGGGGATATCATACAAAAATCCTTAATGAAATAAGGAACAAACGCAGTACTTAATAATAACTCATTATTTTTCATAGCACAAAATAAGGTAACTTTGTATACAATCATTAAAATGTATTGTTTTATCTATTTTACAGAAGCAAATAAAATCAATTTTCTTATATTAACTGTTTATGTTATCTAGGAATAATTTGTTCTGGGCTGAAAGGGAAAAAAAGTACCTGAGAATTTTAGGAGAGTAGATAGGAAGACAGGAAGGTAGAAAGACAGAAGGCAAGAGAGAATGAAAGAAGGAAAAAAGAAAGGAGAGGGAAAGGAAGGGGAAGAGAAAGGAAAGGGAAGAAAGAAGGAATGAAGGAAAGAAGCAAGGAAGAAGGAAAGGAAGGAAGCAAGGAGAGAAGGAAGAAAAAATCTCTTAAGTGCCTACTCTGTGCAGTTCCTTATTGTATTGATAGTCTTCCCATTTTGGAGGGAGATCCTGACTTAGGATTTCTTCAGGGTAATGAACTTCTTCCACCAACTCACATAGATAACTGAACAGCTTTGGAACTTATAATCTTGGAGGGATACCTGGTGCAATGAGAGGTTAGCAACTATGGTTACACAGCTAGTATGTCAGAAGCAGGGCTTGATCCCAGTTCTTCCTGAATCAAAGAATTGCCTTTTATTCATTTTGCAGTGTTGATTCTGAGCTCCTCCTTAGAGAAATTACCATTATTATATGAAAGAATCATACCTTTTTCAGTAATTTCATCCCATTTCTGATTTCTCATTATTTTGACCTTTAAGGTTGAGATGGTAATTACATTTTCATAATTATTCAACAATTAACTTTGTATACAGCACATGATAAAATTTATAGCATTCGAAGGAGATAGCATCTAGATGAATCCTTATCTTTTCCCAGTGAGAAAACTGAGGCTTGAAGCAGTTAAGTGATTTGTTCAACTTCTTATGCATGGCTATAAGCAGAATTTAGGTGCACTAATTTTCAATTCAGTATCCATTGTAAAACAATAATTTTCCATTTTGTTTTTCTATTTTTAAAAACTAGCCCTTTGAAAAGACAACTTAATAAGTTATTTCCCTGATTTCAATTTTTGAGGTTTAATTTAAGAGTTAAATGACTATGGCCATACAATATAAAAAGGACATTTAAACAAAACTCATCCTAGTTCAGAAGAAGAAAAGATATACTTATGGACATTCTTCAGAGAAAAATTGTTTCAGGTTTTTCCAGTGGAAAGAAGCTGGAGGTGGAAGGAAAGCAGTGTTAATATGGAATTATCATCACAATTTTATCTTAAAACAGTCAAGAATAAATTGTATTTTTTGAGGAGGTGGGGATGGAACATGAGAGGAATGTCAGACAATGGTATAGAAATGTTTGAGTGGAACCAGAATTATCAAGTCATAGATAAGAAATTCTAACAGTTACTTGAAGACTTGAGCAGAGCAGAGCCCTAGCAGGAGTGGTCTGAGAGAATCTGGTTGTCAGTGAGGAAATAAAACTATAGGTCTGGAATCTAACATCTCAACCAAAGGGAACAATTGTTCCTACTTTCTTCACTTCAACTTAAGACAAAACTATATGTTAAAGTACATGAGAACCTCCACTCGGCTTTAGGGATTCTGCTATGAGAGTTCCACAGAAGATAAGACTGTTTATAATAAACTTGTTATTGTACTTTACTGTCTTGGATGAATCCAAGATAGCCTCATCTGTATTAAAGTTCATGCTATGGAAAATTTGATTATAACAAATTGCAGTGTTTTTCTGACCATTGGCAGTAAAGTGGAAAGCCCCTATCCTGTTCTCTTTCCCTATATAAGAATCATTTTTTAAAAATTCTTGGCAGATAATTGTCTAACCTCCTCCAGTGATAGGGAATTCACTGCTTTATCAAGCAGTCCCTTTTATTGTTGGGATACTACAGATTTTAGATTATTTAACTGAAATCTGCTTCTCTGGAACTTTAATCCATTCTTCTTGGTACTTCCTTCTAAAGTTACAGATAAAGTTGGTAGCTTTTTAGTCAAAATACAGATTATATTTTTATCTTTCTTTTATGCATTACTCTCTAAGCATTACATACCTTTATATTTGTTCACGTTCTCTTGCTTTCTTAAACTTTCTACCTACCGTGTTTTGAAAAAAAATTTGCTAGGAACAGAAAGCCAGCATAGTGGATAGACCATTGGCTGGAGTCAGGAGGACTTGAATTCAAATTTTACCTCAGACACTCAGAATCTATTAGCTTTGTGAGCTTGAGCAAGTCATTTAACCCTGATTGCCTCACAAAAACAAGTATTTTTTTATTTTTATGTCAATGTTTACATTTTTATTTTCCTCCTTTTTCATATACTTAAATTTCATTCTTAATTCCTCAAAATAGATAGCGATATAAATGCTATTTTATTTTTCTCAGGTGTTCCCCATTGGTTGTTCTAAAACATTTTCTTACTTTTCTCCAACCCTGCAATAATATAATCTATGAAATAGTAAAGTAGGAAAGAGGAGTATCTAGTGTTTTATCTAAGACTTCCATTTTTCCTTTCACATCTATGTCATTACTCAGAAAAGGAACTCAGAGAACTTCTCGTATACCCCTCTTATTTTCCAGATGAGAAAAATTAGATCCAAAATGTGATCTTACATAAGTAGTAAACACAAGTTGAGGGATTTGGACACAGCTCCTCTGCTTCTTTTCAAAATCATACTACATTGTCTCCCTATTCATAGACTTGGTTAATGTACCTAAAAAATTATTTTATTGGATAGCATAAAGATAGGAAAGATTAAACCTGTGATTTCATTGCTATAGAGCATGTCAATCACTTTAAAAGTTACCTAGAGAAATTAAGTGACTTTCCCAGTGTCATACAGTCAGAGATATCAGAGACGGGACTTGAACCCAGGGCTTCCTGGTTTTGAGACTAACTCTCCAGTATACCATATCACCTTTCTGTTGTACCCTCCATTGTACTACAGGATTAATAGAACTAGGGGGTCTCTAAGTTCCTATCCTGCTCTCAAATTCTGTGATTCTATCATTCTTGATTGGAAGGAATTTACAATCTGGTGGAATGAAAAGGATAAGGAATATAAAAATAAGTAAACTACAAGGTAGAATATTCCTGAGTGCAAAAAAGTAGTCAATTTTTTTTTTTTTTTTACTTAAGAGGCACTAGGAGAGAGACAGATCACTTTTAGTTGGGGCAGAAGTAGAAAAAAGTTATAGGATCAAAGTAGAGTTAGAAGAATTCTTATAATCCATCTAATCCAACCTCCTCATTTTACAGATAAGGAAACTGAGTTCTAGAAAGATTAAGTTATTTGCCCAAGGTCACACAGGAAATAAGTAGCTGAGCCAAAATTTGAAGCTGGGGCCAATGATTCCAACTTCAGCCTTCTTTCCAGTGGACCATAATGTCACATTAGTATTTATCTGAATAACCTGATTATGAGTGATAAAAGAGAAATTTCATCAAGAAATGATTGGAAATGAGAAACTACAAGGATTGAGGGATGGCATTTGTAAATGCATAGAAATAGAAAAGAGATCATTTTGGAGTTCAAATTTATATGCCTGTTCTTCCTTATATAAATGGTTCTGATTTGTGACTGACTTATTATGTCATAAGTAAATAGATAGAGAGATTGATATAATCTCTTTTTATATAGATTTTTATATAGATAAAAATAAATATAAAGATAGTTTTGTATGTAGATATAGAGTTTTATAGATATACAATTTATATAGAGATACATGCAGTTGAGTATGCAGTATTTCTCCAGGGGTTATTTAGCACTTCCACAGAAAAAGGGATTTGTTAGCCTATGAAATGTCTTGTGGAAACAGAGACCAGATATTATTATGAGTACAAAGGCTGTTATTAGTGTTCAAATAATATGTGACTACTGAAAGGAATGTTAGGGAAAAGGCTAAGTAGTATATCTTAATTACAATATTGATTTTATATTAGAATTTCACCCTTGTTAGTAATTCTGGTTTGTGACACACACATATACTTGTACATATAGGAACTTCATCCTTGTCATACGTCAGTTAAGGGTAAAATCTCTTGTAAACATATTGAATTATTTACTCCACAATCATTGTCATAGTAGTAGTTGTTGTTGTTGATGATGATGTTATGAATTCATTTACCAAAAATTCCTTAAGGTAGAGAAGACAAAGTCCCAGCTAGTATACTTAGCATTGTAAGTGTTTCTGTTTTGGAGCTAAGAGATTTTAATATGTATGAAAGAATGTGCACTGATGTCAATCATGCAATCAAATGTTCTTCTAAAAGCCTATAATACCTAGAGTGGCAGAGGATGTTTTTGAAATGTATTCATGCTCCAAGTATACTTAGGATTGTCCTGGTTTCATAGAGTAGTACCATGTTTCCTCTTACCTTTTAAAGTCTATTCATCACATGGAAATGCAATCTTCTTACAGATATTTGGAAAATCATAGTATAACAAATTTTTTTAATCTGAGAATATGGTGAAACATTTTTGTATAAGAAAAAGTGGCCTTGAGAAGAAAAAAACATCTTTGTAGAAGGAAAAAATGTTAGGAAAGTTTTATCCTGCCCACATTTGATGAAAAAATTATCAGAAGATATCAGACTAAGCTTAGCACAGAGTTTCTATTAATAATAATTCTTCTTGCCATTCTGAATTTTCTTTAGAGTAGACAGCTTGGGGGGGAGGGGAGACCATCTTTTATTTATTGTCATCAATGTGGTAGGAAACTTTTTTTTAACTTTAAACTTTTATTAGTATCTCATAGTAGCAAAAGGCATCTGGCAAGAAGACCTAAAGTTCCAGAGCTTTGGGATTCATATTTGGAAAATTAATGAGATAAAAATGATTTTGTCCAAGTTAAGTCATTTTGAAAATGAGGTTAGCTCAGTTATCTTGTTAGTTAGCTTATAAAGATAATGCTGAATAAGATAAAGGAATACTGGACTTAAAAATTGAAAAATCTTGTTCAAATCTTGGCATTGTCCCCTAATCTCTGGGGGACCTCAGACAAGTGACTCAAACTCTTTGAGTCCTTCCATAAAATCAGGTTATTTGGCTGGATGCTTTCTAAGGCAGATGCTAAGTTCAATAATCTTTTTCTATATAGTAGTTATAAATTCCTAGTACTGTCAATAGTAGTTCTAGAGATGGCAACAGGAAGCAGGGTTAGTTGGTCTTGTTGCAATGCATAGTACTAAGTGGAATTTTATTTCATAACTTTATCATTTCTAGCTCATCAATGCATGTTATAGACTGAGCTGAGTAACAGCAAGGGCCATTATACTTGCCATTACCCATTACCAGGCTGTTAGTCATGAGCACCCCTCATGTATCACAATGACACCACAACAGAGCCTCCCCAAGATCAACATCACAATTAAGACCCACCACTTAGCCTCTTCTTTAACACCCTTCTTATTGGTCAAATGTTATTTGTACACTAATGATATGCTTTCTACTTATAATAATGTCTGGTCTCTCTTTCCACAGAACTACTTATAGGCTAACAAACTTCCTTTTTCCCTGGAAGTGCTAAATAATTTCTGGAGGTACTCCATTTTGACATATTCAACTGTTACTTCTACTTCTGTAGTGAGCATAGAGGAAGCAATTTTTTATGTAAGGCTATGAATGTCAGAACCTCCAAAATTTCCCACCTTGCAGTCCTATCCTATCCCAAGCTCCCAAATGGGGATGGGCAGTATGCAAAGAAAGAGAGGAAGTTTAAATGATATAACTATTACCCTGATATAATATATAATCTAGCAAGGAGAAGTTGAAAACTATGTGAATAACCATAACAAATGATAATTATATGAAAGTTCTCTTAGTTTAAGTGGGAAATGTTATTAGATATTTTGGGGTTCAAGGAAATGAGACAAAAGACTATTTCATTTCTAATCTGGTGAGCTCTTAAGAGCTATGTGCTGATTTAAAAAACAGTACATACGAATTACAACTACGTAAGTGAATGAGAGTAGATGGACAAAGAGTTCTGGTAGAGACTGAGAATGACTGAAAAATTATCTTTTATTTATTTCAATTAATCTAATTTATATTGACATTCAGTAGGATATTTTAATAAGGATAGAAGCTAAACCCTATGATTTCACTGGCATAGGGCATACCCAAGCAAAGAAAGTCTCTCTATCAATGTAGGTTGAGACTCTTGCTAATTAGAGACTCTAAAAGCACTGAATAGTGAATCTGGACTTGAATGTATTTCTTGGCTTTAAGGCAGGATCTCTACTGACTTTTCTGTCTCTTCTTTGGTATATGAAAAGCAAAGTGAATTATATGGCATTCCCCTCTCCCCTGACCCTCAATACAATTTCTCCCTCTCAGAAAACAACATTATAAACACCTTTGTATAGAATTTTTACTGTTCACAGTATGCTGTTGTTTTTTGGAAAGGAAATGGGTTGAGCCTAAAATATGTAATTCACTAAGCCATCAACAAGTATGCACAAAATAAATGAAATTGATGTTCTATACTATTACTTGTTTAGTGTTTCTGACTTTAATGATATGAATATTTTCAATATTCAGAAGATTCAATATTCAGCGATTATTATAAACAGTGGTTTCAGGACCCACAATGTAGGAATTTCTATCATAATGTTTTCTCTCCAATTAATTTAATTCCAATTTTTAAGAGTACATCCCTTAAAGCTATCTCCTTCAATCTTTAAATTACTTCTTAGCCTGTCAGTAATATCTGGAAAATTCAAATTATTGCTTCTTTAAATAAAACTACAATATATAAATATAGAAGTAAAAGTTAAACTTACTATACAACAGAACAATGGCTAAAATTCTAGTGAGTTAATATTTGAATAAACTGGAGCTGATGTTAGAAGAATGTGCCTGAGAAGCATTAGCATTATTGGAAAAAGACCCAGAAGGGCAATCTCTTGATTTTATTTTAATCTTGATGACCTTGTAGTTTGAGTTAATGGTTTTGTAGCCTGACTGAAAAGTCAAGATGACTTTTTTATTGACTTGAATCACAGAGAGAAGAATATTCAAAGTTGTATTAGATTAAATTGCAGGTCTGATACAAAATGAAATGCTTTTATGATCTTGCTTTTTTCCCCCTCCAATTCCATATCATTTCAGTTTAATGGCATAGTAACTATATAAGTGGAACCTACCAGCTACAGTTATAAATATTTATCATTCATTTTTAGGTAATATGTTTTATAGGTCCTTTTATGAAGGAAGCAATTGCTCTTAATGCAGAAATAGTTCTTCAGTGTGTATAAATTGACGCTGGGGCTTATCTGGCACCATGGAAATCTTGGTTCTCTCGACATTTGAAAACTTTCATGAGATTTTCAAGCCAAAAAGAACTTGATTTTTCTGAAAGACATTTCAGTATGTATGGCATTTCAATTTTAAGTCATCTCATGTTTTTTTGCAGCTTTCATCCCTTGCTACTGTTTGTCCTGGTACCAGAGCCACAAGTTCAATCATCAAGAGTCATGTTGCTAAGAAAATTCTCTTTCTATCAGTATATGGCCATATTCTTAAGCATTCAAACTTGGGATTACCCTTGAGACTGGCTCTAGTATTGGCATTGCTAAGGAAATATTCTCTTCTTCTAATATGGCTAGGGTTCAGAAATTATATTTCCTAAGAAGTCTTCCCTTGGACAGCAAATCTGTGTTTCTCCCATAAGACAGCTATCAATGGTTCAAGAAGAATGAAACTATAATACCAAAACCAATTTTCTATATCCTCAGATTCTATTCAGAAGAAAAGTAAAGGGGAAAGGATAAGAATGAGTTAAAAATAGAATATTATCTCCCTTTTACATGTCACATCCAAAAGGTATCTTCTCCACAAAAGATTTATCCATTCCCCCAAAACTCTGAGCTAATCAGTTCATCTTTAGAGAAGTATCCATCAATGAAACCCATCTCTAGCAAAGGGCAAGATAAAGCTCTATACCAATAAAATTCATCTGGGATAATTACTGCTTTTGCTCTCTGTTTAAGAAATATCTTGTTAGATAGATGTACATGACTATGATAAGCAATGCCATGTTATTTGATTATTTTTGTTCAAATGAATATTAAACATTGACATTTCTTTCCAATTTCCTCATTTTATCCAGAAAAAATTCAAGAAGAATTTATTTTAAAACCTATCATATACAAGACACTATATTAGTTGTTTGAAATAGAACAGATTTACTACATTTGGTCCTCTTCAAAAATGAAGGAAAAATATATCATTTTAGTTTCATGGAAATCACATTAGAGCTAACATATATACTAAATCTAACATATATACTATTTATACATAGCTTTGAATAATAAAAAAAATAATTAAGCATTTACTAAGCACCTAAAATGTACCTAAATCTGTTCAGATAGTATGAAAACTAAAAATGAAACAATTCTTGCAACAATTCTTATCAAATCTACAACAAAAAGGGAAATGTCTTTTGTCTTATCAACAATGTATCAGTGAGCATTCCTAAGCCCTCAATAGAGAGATATTACTTCCCCAAAAAGTCACAAAGTTGGTTAGAGGACTCTCCTGATTAACTTTTTTTTTTACACAGAGGTTATTATGTTGTCTTATTTTTTCTTTAAAGTTCTATTATTAAAATCTGATATTTATTTTATTATATCATTTCATTAACTCACAAGGTGTTCCTAAAAGGTAATTTTTCATCATTCCCATACATATTTATGATTTCCTCAATGTGAGGAACTCCCAGTATTGAAACTTCCTCCAAGAAATAATTCTGGAACTTAGGTTAAAATGGAGTTAAGCACAGAATTAATATGAGTGAGATATTGGACTCCAAGACTGGCTTTCAATCCATTGTTTTATCTGTAAAATGAGGATAACTAATAAGAATGGTGAGGAGGCACATTGATAGAGCAATGGACTTGGAGTCACGAAGACCTGAATTTAAACTCAACCTCAGACACTTACTAGCTGTATTACCCTAGACAAATCAATTAATTTCTGTCTGGCTCAAGTTTCCTCATTTGTAAAATGAGCATAATAATAACATCTAACTCTTAAAGTTGTGAAAATAAAATGAAATAGTGTATAAAGTTTTGCAAACCCTAGAGTACAATGTAAGTATTGTCTATAATCTTTCCTTTTCTTCTTCCTCTTTTTTCTCCTCTTCTCCTCCTTCTTCTGCCTCCTCTTTTCTTCTTCCTTTTCTTTTCCTTTTTCCTTTCCTCTTTTCATATCTATACTATCCTTCTAGGATTTTTGTGAGACTCAATTGAGATGTCCATGAAACCTTTACAAATTTTGAAGCACAAAATAAATGTGCATTATTATTATAATATACAACAACTGTTCTTTAAGGTACTATTATTATTGATATTTTTTTTGATGAAGAAACTGCCTCAAAAAGATCTAGTGACTTGCTCAAGATCAAAAAGTCTTATAAGAGGACTTGAAACCAGGAACTATACCTAAATTTCCTCATTGTTAGCATGAGAGATTTGCCAGTGAACTAAACTCTATGAACTTATCATCTACCATCCTGTTGTCTGTGACATTTGAGAATATCAAGTTAGCATAGTGAGTTTCTCAACACTTTTACTACTCTTGAGGCAACATAGTACAGTAAAGGAAGAACAGTTTTGTTTCATTTTTGGGTCTTTTTTAAAGAGCAAGAAAAGGAGTTTGCTGCTGCTCCCTAAATTTCATTCTCATTTTTAAATCTCACCTTGTCCTAGGGCTTCTGGGAAATCCAAGATCTCCTTACTTCATTCAGCATCTGCTACCAGGATGGCATCTTCTTCAGTCTATACTTCTAAAGTGATGATTTATCTGGCCTACTTTGGAAAATACCTTCCCCAGTCATCATCCTATTCCACCTCCTGTTTTTTTATATTTTCTTGGGAACACTCTCCATTTCCCCTTCCCTCTTTCTTCCTCTCTTCCTCTTTTTATCCCTCCCTTTCCCATCCTTCCTCTTTTCTTTACTTCCTTCCCCTATCTCTGCCTCTCCCCAGGGGTTTCTCTCCTCACTTTTAACTCCCAATCTCTCTTTCTCATACCCCCCCTCTTTTTTTTATCCTCTTTCCCCCCTCCACTTCTCTCAATTCTCTTTCCTCCTCCCCTTCCTTTTTTCTCCCTTCTTCCCCCACCACTTCACTTTTCCCATTCTCTTGATTTTCTACCTCTTCTTTCCTTCTCTTTCTCCTTCTTTCTCCTCCATTCTTTCTCTTCTCCCCTTTCTCTGCTTCTCCAATTATCTTTCTGCCTCCCTTTTCCTCTCTTCTCATTTGAATTCGGCAACATCTTCTTGTATAACAATACATGTTATGTTCCTTTTAATCTCAACTGATATTACTTTATCCCCATTGTCCTAATCTAGTGGTTTAGTAGAAAAGAGCCCTAGCAATGGGATTAAAGAGACCTGATTCCATGAATCACAACTCTTTTTTTTTTTGGTTTAAAAATATTTTGTTATTGTTGTGTAATCCTAGGCAAGCCTTTCCTGGGCCTTAATTTCTTAATTGGTAAATAAAGCAGTTTAGATTAGATCTGATTCTTTCCTTCTCAATATGATTATAAATATTATATTGTATTTTGCCAGCTATCAAGCCCCCTATAATATTGGTGGCATGGCAATGCACAAATTGCCAAGTATGGGTCAAAGGCCCTGGATTCAAATGCTATCTCTGATTAGCTTCTCTGAGCTTCAGCTTCCCCATCTTAGGAATGAGTGGCTTAGAATAGATGATTTCTGAAATTTCTTTCCAGCTCTATCCACAGTCTATCCTATCCACACTCTTATCATATCCACAATGCTATAAAATATAAACCCTTATTGTTATGGAATGCTTTTTAACTCACATTTCCAAAGTAGTAGTGATGGATTTGCATTGATCTATTCCCATTGTCTTGTTAACTCCTGCATGCATTAACAGTATGTCTCTTGGAGATACTGCCTGGGGTTATGAGTGAACATTTTTGAGGGTATGAAGCTAAATATGAAGCTAACTTTTTCATACTGGTCTTAGTACCATCAACTAGCATCAGCCTCTAACAAAGTGAGTTAACCATTTAGCTGCATAATAAATCACAAATTCATATTTTGAAGGACATCTAAATGTAAATAAAATAACCTTCCTAGGAAGGAGGCAGCTAGTGGCTCAGTGAATAGAGTGTCTGGCCTTAGTCAGTTCAAATTCCACCTCAGACACTTAGTAGCTATATGACCTGGGGCAAGTCACTCAATCCATAAAATTAGCTGAAGAAGAAAATGGCAAACTCCTCCAGTATCTTTGCCAAGAAAATCTCAAATGGGGTCCCAAAGAGAATATAACTGAATAATAATAGTGAAGGACAGACTAGATGAAGTAAACTAATAAAAAGACTGACCCAAGGTTTACATAGAATTTGATTTGTAAAATTTTGTTTGGAAGCAGAAACAAGCTTGTAGATCTAAAACATTTAAATAATAGTCACATATTCTTCAAATCTTGCCATTTACTATTATTGTTTATTAAATGCTAGTGATATGATGGTGTTCTATACAGTATATTCAGTGTGACTTTTACTAATTTTTTTTATATTAACTCATAGACATCCCTGAATTTTCTCCTTAAGGAATCTTAACACACTCGTATTTTTCATAACATGCCTGTAATAGAAATATTGAGTAATATTTATATAGCTATTTCAGCAACTTAATGAACATACTTTTGTAACAATCCACTTGACTTTTTCTCATTTTTGGGCTGTGAGAGGTTCTGAGAACTACCATTAATGCATATTTGTCATTTGCTGTACACCAACTGCAAGACTGATGTCATATTTATGGTCCTCAATATAAAGTTTTTTTTTTTTTTTTTTTTAATGAAATCCTTTTATGGAAAAAATTGTAGTCGGCAACCATACATAAAAATGGTATGTTCATATGTGGATCTAAAGTCTAATCATTTACTTATACCGAGTGATATTAGATACAAGGTAAGTTACTACTTTGTATTTTTTATACATTTGTATTTACTCACTTCCTTTTATGTTTACTATATGTATATCTGTTCTCATCTCCCCCATTAGAATATAAGCGCTTTGTGAGTGAGGATTTTCTCATTCTTTGTATTTATATCCCTGGGATCTAGCCCAGCACCTGGCAAATCATAGACCCTTAATAAATACTTTTTGACTCATTTATTAATACAACTTTACTGGCTCTAGAAGCCCTATTTTAAGAAATGCATTTTATCATTTATAATAATACTGGGAATTTTTGTTTGGTTTTCTCTCCTGGCTAGAGTATTTATAAAGCTTTATATCTTTTACATAAATTTTTCATTAGCATTTAAAATTTTTGCTAATTTTGTTTCTATTTTTAAACTTTTGCTTTTTGATTTACCCTCAACTTTGAACTGCTCATATTTTTAAGGACATTTCCTTCCTGAAACATATGGATGTGATACACTTTATTGTTCATATCTTACTTGCATGTTTTGTTTTACAGCAAATTTTCTTCATTTTGATACTTGTTTAGTCAAAGATTATTATTAAGAAAACTCAGTTATCCCATAAACATATTATCCTTGTACGTTTATTTTTTTACCAAAATGATCACTTTTGCCCCCTGAATTTTACCAGTTTTACAGTCACTGATTCATAAAGGATGCTTGATACTTTATCGTTCTCTGGACAGAACATAAATGTCATGAGTGGAGAATATATTTTTTGCTTTGAATTGTTATTAGTAGATTAATTTTTTAATGTACTTTTGGAAGCTAATTTTTTTAATTACTTGAAAATATTCTTTATTCCAGAAGTAACTCTTCATTGTTTCATTTCCCCAACCTCTCCATTTTACAGAGGAGTCAACTTGGTCAGTATGGAATGCTATAGCCTTGTAACAGATTTGAGACCATAGATCACATTTCTTTATTACTAATTGGAATGAGGAAGAAAATTGGAAAGATAGTCTACTTTCTGCCCCTTCCCTTACTGTGCCTTATTTCATTTGGTTCCAATGACATACTGAGAAGAGATTTTTTTTCAAATTGATCCTACCAAAATGCAAGGTCAGGCTGTAATGTGATTAATTAATGGTACCAGTAAGAGTACTGTAAACTAAACTTTGACATGCACAATGATGTGGGCTTCTCTAGTCCTTGAATGAGAAGGAAGAGTACAGGTTGCTTGTTATTTGTGGGCAAGAGACATAGTAAAGAAGTTAATGGTGAGGGAAGAGAGAAGGATGAATAGGCTTGGTGAATATTATAGAATCAGGGTCTAATGGTAAATATTTAAAGATGAGAAATACTTGGTTTTAATTTGGAAATTGATAAGTTACTGAGATTCTCTGAATAAAGAAGTGACATGTTTGGAGAGGCAAATTAGATGAAGAGAGATATTATTTTAACAGCAACATCACAGAGATGTCTAGATGAGAGGAAGAGGTCAGTATAGGTCATTTGTGGAAGGATATGTTGTCACTGTGGGTAAAAGGAAGAAAGATCAGATATGAATAACATTGAAGCAGAAGCACCAGGTTTTTAAAATTAATTTGGTTGGTTTAATAAGGCATAGTTTTGCTTGTTTGAAGGGAGCACTATGGAATTGTAAGGAGAATAGGCTCAAGGAGATAGAAAAAAATGGAGGAAAGAGATCATACAGATTTACTCCAACCCCCTCATTTTGTAGAATAAGAAATTTATAGGTACAAAGGTACAATAGAATGTGATGAAGATTCTTTTTGCAGCACTGTCAGGAATAGAACTCAAATCTAGATAATTAGGTAGAATGGGCTAGGGAGTGTATTAAGTCCTATGTGCACTGTAATAAGTTTTATGTTACTATAAGGACTATAGTATAGTCCTATACTATATAAGGAGAATGATTCTGAAAGAAATAATAACTGAAACATATATTTCATTTTAATATAATGTGAAAAGCTTTGCAAATTTTATCTCAGTTTCATGAAACCCTCTGACATCCGTCCTACAAGTGTTTTTTGTTTTTGTTTTTGTTTTGTTTTTTAATACATAGATGAGGAAACCAAGGTTCAGAGAGATTATGAGCCTTGCTCCTGACCATTCAAATCACAGGGTCCTAGGAAAACAGACTGAGAGTTCAAGAGACCTTAGAAGCGATTGAATCCAAACCCTGTATTTTGCAGACAAGTCTACTAAGACAATGTGAAATAACCTTTCCATAGAGGAGTCACAGAAGTAGTATGTTTCTTTAGCAAAGTTGAACCCGTTTTCACTTTAGGCTTCTTTTTACTACATTATTGTAACTTTGTGTTAAGGCATGTAGGCTTTTAAAAATATCTACCCAATTATTTATACCTTCTGAATCCAATTCTCCTTGTACAAAAAGAAAACTGTTCAGTTCTGCACACATATATTGTATCTAGGATATACTGTAACCTATTTAACATATAAAGGACTGCTTGCCATCTGGGGAAGGGGATGGAGGGAGGGAGGGGAAAAATCGGAACAGAAGTGAGTGCAAGGGATAATGCTGTAAAAAATTATCTTGGCATGGATTCTGTCAATAAAAAATTATTTAAAAATAAATTAAAAAATAAAATAAAATAAAATATCTACTCAACTATTCAAGGTAATTCCAATAGGCTTGTGATGGAAAATGCCATCTGCATCCAGAGAGAGAGTACTATGACTAAGTGTGGATGTTTTTCTAGCTTTTTTAGTTGCAAATCCAATTCATTGATCTTCTCTTTCTCTATTTTATGCAAGCAAGCATCTAGAGATATAAAATTTCCCCTTATTACAGCTTTGGCTGCATCCCACAAATTTTGTATGTTGTCTCATTATTGTCATTCTCTTAGATGAAATTATTAATTGTGTCTTTTATTTGCTGTTTCACCCATTCATTTTTAGGATGAAATAATTTAGTTTCCAATTACTTTTTGGTCTATTTTTCCCTGACCTCTTATTGAATATAATTTTTATTGCATTGTGATCTGGAAAAAAATGCATTTACTATTTTTGCCTTTCTGCATTTTATTTTAAGATCTTTATGTCCTAATATATAGTAAATTTTTGTATAGGTCCCATGAACCGCCTAGAAGAAGTGTACTCTTTTCTGTCTCCATTAAATTTTCTCTAAAGATCTATCATACCTAACTTTTTTAGTACTCAATTTATTTCCTTAACTAACTGAATGTGGATCAAAGCATATATTTTCATCTCTTTTTGGTTGTTGTTTGCTTGTTGGTTTTTTCTTTCTCACTTTTTCTCTTTTAATTGATTATTCTTGCACAGCATGACAAATATGGAAATATGTTTAGAAGAATTATACATATTTAACCCATATTGGATTGCTTTCTGTCTTGGGAGAAGGGAGAAAAGGGGAGAAAAATTTGGAACACAAGGTTTTGCAAAGGTGAATGTTGAAAACTATCTTTGCATGTATTTGAGAAAGTAAAATATTATTAAAATAATAAAATAAAATACATTCCAAAAGGGTAAACAAATATTAAATATTTCTTTCTGGAAAGGACTTTTTTTTAGTTCGGTGTTACAGGGCTTGAGGTAGCTATTTTATATTTAGGAATGTTCTTTGTAATAAATATGGTACAGAAGGAAAGATAAAAATTTGGAAAGTAAAATTTTGAGAGATTCTTGAGTATGTACATTCCCCATTACTCATTTCTTAAATTTCTCAGGAATGCGTCATTGGAACCTAACTGAAACAGACCTTCTTAAAAGTTAATATTTTATTGTGTAGTGTACTTGGAAACAATGATATAATGTGGAATGTATTTTATAGAGAAAATAAAATTTTTGAAACTTTTTTATGTGAAGAGGAAAGCCTATCTTTTAAATGTTGTCCATTCAAGCAATATTTATTAAGTATTTTAGTGCAAGGAAAGGAATAGGGGACAGATACTTACATAGCATCTACTACATACCAGGCACTGTAAAAAATTATCTTATATCATCCTTGCAACAACCCTGCAAGATGAGGGCTGGTACTGTTCCCATTTTGTTGTTGTCATTGTTGAGTCATTTTTCAGTCATATCTTCACTCCTCATGAAGTGAAACTCATGGAGTTTTCTTGGCAAAGATTCTGGAATGATTTGCTGTTCTTCAGCTCATTTTACAAATAAGGAAACTGAGGTAAACAAGGTTAAGAGGTCACCTAGCTAGTAAGTGTTTGACTTTTGATCTCAGGAAGATAATTCTTCCTGACTCCAGGTCCAGTGCCTGGAAAACCTAGAACCTAGTCAGAGAACTGCCTACTTCCCATTTTACAGTTGAGGAAACTGAGGCAAATAGACATGAAATCATCTTCAGGATGACACATCTCGCATGTGTCTGGAGTTGGATTTGAACTCGGATCTTTCTAACTCCAAATGTTCTATCTACTATACTACATCACTTCCCAAGGATCTATACTTGGGCAGTGAAGGAAGCAGGAAAAAGAATGAATACAATCACCTGTAAAATAAATAAGAGCATAAGCATTAGAATTTTACACATTCACACACACACACACACACACACACACACACACACACACACACAAAGAAAATAATAGTGTAAAAAGTTGTTACCAAAGAATTATACAAGCAAAAATGATGCACTGGTCATGTGATAGGTATAAGAGATAACCAATAGACAACAATCTATATGTTCCCATTGATGTTTTTATGATATTAAGAGAAAATCAGAAAAGCCCTCGGCCCACTGGTAGACTCATAGTGAAGAACTTAAGGGCCAGCATGGGCAAAGGCCCTCTGAATGATTTCAACCATTTGTGCTTTTCATTTTACTCAAATTATGTTAATTTGGCTCTCACTTGTAATGTGTGTTCTTCATCATATATTTTTTTATTGTTAGTATTCAAACAGAAATCATTTTTATCCTTTTCTAAAACAGATTAAGTCAAGATTAATTCTCCAAGGTGTCCCAAAGTTTTAATGCTGTTTTAAGTGTTAGACTTTTGGAATATCCTATGTAACTGTCAGAATATTTCCCTTCCTGAGTTTAGTCAAAAATTAAAAGAACTAGATAAAATGCTATTGATCAAAACTTTTAATATGGAATGTGTATATGTGTTGTTGACATCGTCTGACATCAGCAAAATTATATAAAACTGCTGCTTTTGTAATTACTGGAGACAATGATGCCTGATACCAAGAAATTCAATGCCATGAACTTGTTATTATTAGAGATAAAAATTTACTCACAATTGCTTTGGCCTTTTCATCGTTAACTGTTGAGCAAGTCAAATGTGAAGGATAAAGTACCAAGGGATAATGTAATTGCAACTCTTCAAACAATTGCATTCATCTTGAGAATGAAGATTGATAATGTGGAAAAGAGATCTATTGTTTCAGCATTAGAATTGTGGGCTCTGCCAATGGCTATTTAAAAAGATTCTCCAAAACTTTTTTTTTATCAAAATTTAATTCAGCTACTTTTCATTAAGTAAGACAAGAAACTCTAATTCCCCAAATTTATGGTTGACAAAAAGCCCCAGGGCAGTATTTACACATTTTCTAAGTTTCTTGATAGAGAGCTCTTCAATTAGAAATAGACAAAAGGGAAATTATGTTTGTATTGTTGTTGTTGTTGTTTCTTAAAGGAAAGATAATTTATTCTTCATAAAACATATCAGGAAAACAGCAAACATATAATAATGCTAAGAGATAATTACATAAAATGAGAGTAGAGTATTTTACATTATTTTAAAAGATATTAAATTACTTTTAGGGTTTTTTTGAGGGATGGCATTTTCCTTAAACTGCTTAAGCATTTTTATTTCTTCAAAATTATCTTCAGCATTTATAATTATTGAGGGTTTTTATGGGAAGGACACATTTCTTTGGGCAATTTTTATGATATCTTTCTATTTTCAATAGTGAAATTTTGGGTAATTTTCAAAATAAAATAGTTGGGGTAGAATAGATCTCTCAGCACTTTTTCTGTTACTTTCTAATGTTTATATTTTTGCAGGTTATAGATGTCTACTATCTTATCCCAATTAGATTGTGAGTTCCTCTGAAGATTCTATATTTTCCCATTGTCTAATGGAGTATTCTTTGTACCTCAGATGCATGGGCAATATCTGTTGAATTAAATGGAACATGAAGATACTTTATTGCTGTAAATAAAATAACTAGGACTAATCCTACCTAGAACTCAGTGCAGTTTATGATCATAGGGATTTACAAAGAAATAGAAGTACAATAACAAGGCCTTAAAAGGCAATGTGAGTCATTAGAAAAAGAACTGTGTGTATTTGGAATCAGAAGACCTGGATTCAAATATTAATCTGCTACTTCCTGTTTCTGTCATCTTGGATCAGTTGCCAAACTTCCTCTGGACTTTAATTTCCTTATCTGTTGGATAAGGTGATTGAGGTAGACAACCTCTAAGATACCATCCAGTTTGAAAATTTGATCCTTCCTAGACTTTTTTCCTATTGTATATAATATTATCTGTATGATGTTCTTTCCCCCAGTATAAGGACATAGGAATTTTCATTTTTGTCTTCATACTCTTTTATATTTATGTAACACTAATCCAATAATTCTCAAACTGGAGGTTGTGATTTTTTATTACTTTGATAAGTTATACTTCACTATATTTGGTTTTCTTTGTCATTTTTTATGTGTTTATTTTTTGCCCTTCGAGACATTTGTTTGGGAAAAAAAAAAAAGTTTTTACCACACCACCAAAGGGATCCATAATAAAAAAAAGTTAAAGATCTTTGCCCTGATATGTGTTTAATAAATTACATGATGATTTTAATGTTAGACAAAGGTGTTCCTTAGCATACATATCAGCTCTCTCTACTTTGTTAAAAACCTTTTTTCATGGCAATTGGGATTGAGTCATTTGTCCAGAGTTATACAGTTAGTAAATGTTAAGTATCTGAAGCTGGATTTGAACTTAGGACCCATGCTATATTCACTGTGCCATCCAAGTGCCCCAATGAACAGTTTTGTCTTTTTCAAGGCCATCAATGGATTATTCCATTTTATCAGTTGTGATATACAAGGGAGGTCATATTGTTTTCTTTTAATTTATGACTCTAATTAATTACCTTTAAAAATTAATGACAGCAAGCTTTAGAGAAAATGTGATTGCCAGGGGAAGAGATCCTTTCAGTTGATCAATATATAACAATGCCACAAAGATTAGCTCCAATTCAGACCTGCTTTGATATTAGCCTCATGACGCCCGATTGGTGATCAAACATTGGTCTAACTCAATGATGCCTTCAACCTAGTGAGCACCAATTGGCTACTTATCTACAGTTAATAAGTAAAACCATTATAGAAACCATTCAGAGATGAAATAAGATTGACTTCCTGCCTTCATAGTACTCATATAGAGGAGGATATGATACATATATAGATAAATATGACATATGATAAGTGCCTAAGGGGAAGCAAGATAGAGTGGATAGTACAAAACAGAGTCAGAAAAACCTAGGATCAAACTAGAATCACTTTACTTTCTGAATCTCAGTTTTCTCATCTATAAAATGAGGCTATAAATATTCACTAAATAGAACAGTTGTAAGGCTGTGATGAGGCATAAAGTACTTTGCAACTTTTAATATATAAATGTCAGTTTATTATTATGAGGGGTCACACAAATAGTAAATAGTAGAGCGATGGTATTCAAAACTAGGTCCTCTGACTTCAGATCCAGTGTTCTTGTGTCTTGCTGCCTGTCCCCCCACTCCCTTTCTCACTCTGTGTGTAGGATGGTGCCAGCATAGGAGATTGGAAGAATGATAATGTCATTTCTATTGATAGAAATAAGGGTGTCAGGAGGAGAAGCTGACTTGGGTGATGAGATGATGACTTTACATTTAGAAATTTTTAACTTTATGGTGCAATGGGAATCCAAGTAGAAATGTCCAGCAAGTTGTTGAAAATTTAAGGTTGTTGCTTGAGGTAAATATGAGAGACAGAGAGAGAGAGAGAGAGAGAGAGAGAGAGAGAGAGAGAGAGAGAGAGAGAGAGAGAGAGAGAGAGAGACAGAGAGAGACAGAGAGACAGAGAGAGACAGAGACAGAGACAGAGAAGGAGACACAGATACAGACAGAGATTTAGGGATCATTCACATATAGTTTAAAGTTGAAGGTGTAGACATGGATAATATTTTCAAGGGAGAAAGTATAAAAAGAGAATATGATATAGAACAAAACCTTATACTTAGAATTTGTGAGGAGATGTAAGCATAACTTAGAAGGAAAGAGATTAGGAGAAATGGAATAAGCTGGAGAAGGCAATAGAAACAGAGGGAGAAGGAAGATTGAGTAATCAAGAGTGTAAAGTACTTCAGAGAGCTTGAAGAGCATGAACATTAAGAAATGAGCATTGGATTTGTTGAATTAAGTCATCACTGATCTTTAATAGTCCTTTCAATAAAGTGGTGGAAGTGGAAGCTTGATTGGGTAATGAGATGGTAAATGGGAGACAAGAGAAAGAGATTATTCTTTCAAGGTAGTGGGGAGGGGTTAGAGATAGAAGGGAAAGAGAGAAGGAGTAAACATGTATTTTATAGAAAATAATGGAAAAGGAAGTTGAGAGAGCTCACTTCTCACAGCTTCCATCTTATCTAAAGTAGGAGGCAAAGACATCAATTTGAATGTAGATTTGAAAGAATGGAATCAGTGCTGTAGAAAATGAGAAGGAAATGTTGATGAATTGTTGAATGAGAAGTTAGCCAGTTAATATTAATATTTAATATATGTTTTACTTGTTTGTAGTGGATATGTGATGGAACTCATTAATATGATTATATGACTTTCTCTAGAAATACCAGTGACTTTCCTGTAGTCATAGAAAATGAGAGAAATGAATATGTGAGAGATGACTTGCTCAATGACGACATAGTATAATAGTATAAGGGAGAGTGCTGCCTTGGAGTTTAAGCACTTTAAGCACTTACTAGCTTTGTGACCTTGAGAAAATCACTTAACCCTTCTTGCCTTGGTTTTCTTATCTGTAAAATGAGCTGGAGAAGGAAATGGCAAACCACTCTAGTATGTTTGCCAAGAAAATCCCAAATGAGATCATAGAGTGAGATACTATTGACAACAGCAATAGGAAAATCCTGACTAAAATAAAGAGCCTGGTCTATAGATATAAGAGTTAGAAGGAGTGTTTTCCTTCCCCCAGTTTCTAGGGGGAAAGGAGATAACACAGGAGTCACATCTTTTATATTAATTTCATTAACACTGTTTTCTAATCAACTAAATTTAATTGAATGAGATTTCACTTTATTAATACTAATAGAATTTAAGAAACATGTCTTCCTTGCCCTGAGAACTGGGAAAGCAACTTATGTCTCTTAAGCAGATTTCCAGAATAGAGGATCACTAAAGAGTGTAGTTATGGAACTGTGACCATTCGAAGAACATCCAAAAATAACAGATTTGAAATGGATTCATGTACTAAAGATTTCATGTTATGTTGCTTTTCACATTCATTAGATCAAATAGATCATCAGGAAAAATGCATTAAAAAGATTGTCCTTCTACCATTAACATCAAAAAATATGTTTTTTTAAATAAACAGAGGCCATGGAAGAAGAAAGATGGCAAATCTGAAAGGAAGTCCACCATCAACCTACTGCATAAAGGAAGAGTGGATAGAAGTGGCTAAAGATTAGAGAATAATTAGCGGCAGAAACTTTGTTCTCATTGTAGGTCAGGGAATAGTCAGGAAGACTCATTTGAACTCCTCAAAGATACTGAAAATCCTTTCATAGGTATTAAGTTTCTTGCCAGATCAGTTACATATCTGTCATGATGATCGAATAATATCCACATTTTGGTCTTGGTGGGAGATTAGTAGGTCTTTCTTATATGTAATTTACAAGAGAAAGTAGGCCTTGAGATAAAATTCTAAATATTTCTAAAATTCTAAATCTCTCTCAAATGAGATGACCTGAGTGTCAGAAAGACCTAAATCAAAGTCTTCTATTTAAGACATATTGACTTTGTTACCCTGGAAAAGAAAGTTAACTTCCCAGTGTTCCAGGAAATCCTTAAATATTGCTAATTTCTGAGAGTATCAATAGAGGCATTTTCTTCACAGGAAGTTGCCCATACCAATGAAATCACAGGTTCAAACAAACAAGAAAAACTATCAAACTGAACTTGGGGTTCAGCATGACCCACAAAAGTAGACTCTTGTTTAATTTTCTTTCATGAAAAAGGTAAAATAGATCAAGCTTTAATATCTGTATTCTTTCTTTCCCTCAGCTCAACTTTCACCTAAGTCATATGCCTGACAATTAGATCTTCTGCCTGAATAAAAATGTTCATTTGCTTTTCTAATATACCATTTTAACACGGAACTCTGGAAGAAAGCATTTTAACTTTTATAGTAAACAATAAAAAAGCCTCATAAAGCTTCTCACAATGCAACAATTAATTCTTGTCTGGGGCTGAGATCTATTACTTATGAATGTCTTTGTTGTGATATTTGTGTAGCAATTATATTAGGCAGTATTGTTGCTCTGACTCCATTTTCTGTTTCTGTGGCGTGTTTATTTTAGGGAACTTTGTAAAGGACATATTTTTAAGAGGCTATAATCACTTCACACAGGCAACTGCGATCTTAGCAAGTAGCTATTAACAATACAGACAGAAACTTTCAATGTGATGGCTTTAGACATCATGAGATTTCTTGATGCTATTTTAATGCACTAGGAGTATAAACTAAATTTAGATCCTGCTGACTATTGTGGGAGATAAGTGAGTTTCTCTCATGCAGACAATACTAGATTTAGTCAGTGTGTATTTCTGTCAAATAGTGAGTGCAGCTTAGCTTACACTCCTTGAAAGAAGCAGCATGGTGGTCATAAAAGGAGTATTGGATTTCAAATCTGAAGACCTGAATTTGAATGTTGGTGTCACCTTGGACAAATGATTAGTATGTGGGGAGGGGGATTTCAGTTGCCTTATCTGTGAAATGAGGATTTTTAATTACCAGATTATCTCACTGAATCTCAGTATTAGAAGGAACCTCAAAGGTTACTCATAGAGCCCATACCTCAACAGGAATTTCCTTTATGGCATTGCTAGGCATTGACCATTCAGCTTCATTTTAAAGACCTCCCATGGGAGGAAGAGCAGCAATAGGACAGAGGACAGCTCCTTTCAGGGCAGTGCATCCAAATTTTTAGTTACTCTAATTATTAAGATGTGCTTCCCCACGCACATCCAATATGAAACTAAAATTTGCCCCTCCATTTTCTGCTCAATGTTTCTTGATTTTCCCTTTAGGGCCAAAAGCAAATCTAATTTCATTTTCATGTGATAAACCTTTCAGGTATTCCCTACATCTTTTCTTCTTCAAATTAAATATTCCCACCTACTCTCAAAACTTGACCTCCAGTTCTCTTATCACACTAGTAATTCCATATTGTTACTATCTTCTCTTCTCTAAAATATCACAATTTAAACAAAATAATAATACATATAAGTCTGAGAACTTAGGTTTAAAGGAATTCACTGTTACAGAATGGTAGTGATAGAAGAAACCTTAGAAATTATATATTCCAGAGCTTCTGAATTTTTTCCATTCACAACCCCTTTTCAGCCAAATTTTTTATGCAAATTCAGGTATGTAGATAAATCATACTTTCATGATCCCTTGATCTAGTCCTCTGTCTCTAATAATAATGAAACTGAGACCCCCAAAATAAAAAATGACTCATTCAAGGTGATATAGAATGTTTTTACCCTCACATTGCTTTTCACCGTTTATTGATTCATACATATCTAGAATATTTCTTTTATGGTCATCATAATTCATTTCATAGAAAGGTAATATACTTCACTTAAAGGTTATGTAATATTCCACTGAAGACTTCTCTGTAATCAAAAAGAAGGGGAAATATGAATAGAATACTAACTTTTTACATTTTAAGTATTTCCTGACCTCAAATGAACTGGCAGTGATATTGTCTATGACGTATGTACATGCATATGTTTATACATGTAAGTTTGTATGGGTGAAAGGAGGGAGACAGAAACAAAGAGAGACCAGGAATGAACTATCTCAGGTCTGTAATTAGGTATTACTTCACCAGAGCCAAAATGAATAAGTTTAAAGAAAACCTTAGGGAGGGGCAGAAAAGGAAAAGGACAGAGGACATTCTGGCTATGGGTACAGCTGATGCACAGATGGAGAATCTCGTCACCCAGAGAGTTTGATCTACCCCCCTAAGGATTTGGGAAGTAAAGTGGATCCCAGAAGAAGATGTCATGGCAACAGGACTCTGAGGACCCTTGTGTTGCTTAGTTGAGACCAATGGAAGAACAACAGAACCACAATTACCCTGGAGAGGAAGTATAAAGTATAGAAGAGGCTTCCCTTCCTCCCCTTTCCCCTATTTCATAACCCCAGGGACAAAGTCCTATAGGGCAGTGGATATTTCCAACTCTACAGTAGAATTCATACATAGTCCTTGCTTCCTCTTGGAATACTCTGGCATCTCATCTTTCTCTTTATTAGATACTACTTGTGTCATATTTATCTTTGTTTATGGATTACATTTTTCTATCAGTTTGTGAGCTCCTTGAGAGATAATTGTTTTGCCTCATTATATTCCCATCTTATAATGGTTAAACTAAAGAAAAGATGCCAGTCCATGGTTTAGTTTTGTTTAAAGTGGGATAGTAAGAAGCATATATCATGTATACATATAGCTCTTTATCCAAATGAAAGGACTTATAATTCTTTATCAAATTTGACAAATATGTGATAATGTATAAGTAATGGGATTTTTTAATTATTAATTCAGTGAAACATTTTTTCCACATAAAACTGAAATGTGAACTTTATCTTCTGGTTGTAAAAATAATTTTTGTCTAATTCCTTTACCTTGGTGACAGTAACAATTATGAAGTCGGGGGGGGGGTTAGTTTATTGTCAGTGAACATTCAACCTTCTAAAACATCCTGGAAGAGAAAAATTGCAACCTGGAAAAAAAAGAAGGAAGATAAGAATAAGGCCAGAAGGTGGGATCATAGGGAGACACAAAAAAAAGAGTGCAAGACAGCTAGATGGCACAATGAATAGAGCACTGGATTTGGAGTCAGGAGATTTGAGTTCAAGTTCAGCCTGACACTTGACACTGTATGACTAGCAAATCACTTAACCCCAACTGCCTTGCCAAAAGGATGGCCTCATTACCCCTATTCTGGCCCCTAAAGATATTAAGACCTCTCTAGTCTCCTTTACTTATTTTGCATTTATTCTTAATTATGTACAACTAACCAGTAAGAATTCCATGATAAAGAATTTAGAGTGAGTCTGGAGAAGATAGGATGCTCCCAACTTTAAAATACCTGACACTCCTTTTCTTTCTTTTCCCCCACATCAACTCCTTCCTTTTTGTTTGCTTCTGAAACTTGGGAACGAATAAAGATCTATGAATACATTGACTAAGCAGAGAACGGACTTTTGGCTGTTTTCTTAGTATGCGTGTGATGCAGTAATAAGTGCCTTTCCTTCAATAAGCAATCAAGATCAACAGTCTGGTGACAATGAAGCTAGTCTTTTCTAAACTTAAGTTTCCTGATGTATATTATATTGAAGTCATCCATAATAAAATCCCAGCATTTTCATATGACTTGAAGGACACATGTCCTACTTGTAAACACTCTTGTTTATCTTTGATCAAGATTAAAGGCTAGCTTCACTCTACAAGATTTAATCAAAATTCCCCATCCTTAAGGAAAGGTGAATTGCTGAAGAAAACCCTGTTACCTTCCCTACAGACAGTCATAAAAATTGACCAGCAGACTTGTTCACTGCAGTATATTTTCTAAGATATTTATTTAAATTCAATATAAAGTTTTGCTCTGAAGAAGAAATCATCCTCAGAGATTGATATGATGCTTTTTTTCAATCATGTTGGCATGTGATTACTCTCAGGAGGAACCTGTATTATAAATAAAGAGTTCAAAAGAGTCCTCTGTGTCAGAATTCAGTTAATATTAAGAATGTTTAATAGAAACTGTTTGCTGATATCACCTGTGCATTTGTTGTAAGATTATCCCCAGATCTAATGACAAAAGATTTATTTTATATTAGAAAGTTTTAATTGTCACTTATTTTTAAAGAAAGCCAAGGAGGATATTCAAAAGGTTCTTGCTTATATGAAAGCTGAATCATTCATGATACAAATGAAATCCACTTTCCTTCAACCAAAACTAGAAGAACTAGAGACATTCCATTAGCATCTTCTTTTTAAAAAATTATTCGATAACCTAATGTCTCCACTTTGCAGCCTCTTGTCCATCTTCATAACCTAATTTTTGTGTATGTTCTCTAGTCTTTTAATAATATCATGGTTCTCTCCCTTTTACCCTCAGAGATTTTGATCTTTTAAGTAATAAATCCCAAATGAACAAAATTTCCCCAAGAAATAAATGAAAATGTAAACTTTATTTTCCCTAAGTGATGAGCATCCCCAAACCATTTTTATAATGTTTCTGGTTTAATACTCATCAGAGACTCTGGGCCTAGGAGACAAATACCACCATCACAACAGAAAACAATCTTCCAATGTCTGGAGTGTAGAAGGATCCTTTGAGTTACTCACTTGTCAAATATAAGATAGTAGCAGTGACATTTTTTATAGCCCTTGCTGTCAAACAGAAATACATAAAATCTAGTAATTGTAGTTTAGACTGCTCTGAAGCAAAGTGAACAAGTAAATACAGCAAAGGAAAAAAAAACACTTTGGCTTAACTACTGATGATATGGGATAGGAAAGGGAAAAGGGAGAAGAAGAGTGTTACACCCAGAAAGTCTTTAGACTCTCTGACAACCTTTTTATTATAGCCTTGTCTTAGTGAAAACAAGTGGTAAATCACATGGACTAAAGAAGACAATATGTTATTTAGGGGCAGAATTTATGCTGAGAACTTATTATGGCATCCATTACTGGTTGCATTATGACCCATTCTCCCAAATATTCAGCATTGCTTTTGTTTGTGATATGCTGAATTGGGCAGTAAAAACAATTTTCTATTAGATACTTTAATCTGAGAGCATTTTTATCCTCATTGTAATGAATTTACTTTGTATTTCTGTGTTTTAAAATTAAATTCAACAAATGTATATTAGATGCCAACTATCTGTAAGGCCCTATGCTAAATGCTACATTTATGAAAATGAAAATCATAGTTCTTGCACATAAATCCTAAATTTTTAAAATGTGCTCCAAAAAGTTGTATTCTGATATAAGCATGAGTTTATTTTCAAAGATGCAATAACTTTTTTAAATAAATCAGTTCCAGGGATATCCAAAAATAACAAGGAATGTACAAAAAGGACTAGACTTGAGATCCAGAAGGACTGAGTTCAAAACTTCCCTCAGAGATAGTTAATTGCGTTAATTCTGGGTAAATCAATTAACTTCTCTTTGTATCAATTACTTTATAAAATGAGATGCCAGGATACAGACAATGAGGCTCCTTTTTTGTGTCTTCCAAGATAGCTTAAAATATTATTTACTTTTTGCAGACAGCCCAAGGAGGATATTCAAAAGGTACTTGCTTATATAAAAGCCAAATCATTCATGCTACAAGTGCAGTTCATTTTCCCTTATTCTCACTTAAAGGAGGTCTCCCCATAGAGCCCTTCTGACCCTGCTGAATCTTCTCCCTTTCCCAAGCTGCTTTCCTTTCTCTCAGACTGTTTCATCAGATTAAATATTTGCTGACTCACCTCACTTTAAGCCAGAGCTCAATGATTTCTAAGGTCCTTTCTATGTCTGAATCTAGAAATCCATGAATTGTCTGGTTCTTTTTCAACCAAAGAGGATTTCGGCATTTAGAAAGGATACTTTGTTTTAGAGAAACACCACAGTTGTAATTAAAATATTCTATAAAGATCATGTTATGAGATGGCCCTTGAATTAGAAATCTGGAAATCTATAGATTTGAGCAATGTTGCATTGATAGCCCAGATAAACACTTGGGTTTCTTTAATTTGAAAATCATCTAGTTCAAACTCTCACTTGTAATAGATAAGAAAATTATATCTCAAGCAGATGAAATAATCTGGTTGATTTTATATAATTTTTAATTCAGCCTATTTACAATTACTTTATTTTGTCCTATAAATACTATCCAAAATGGCTTTGTTTGTCTCCTGAACTTAGTTTATTCCTGAATTCAGCTGGTCTTTAATAGGTCATTCTTTAATAAGCTAGTTTTTAGTAAATTAAATTTAGAATTCCAGTTTTCTTGTTAATCGCTGTTTTATTCTTATGTCAAGGAAATCGTAACTCTTGAAGAAGACAGGAAGACACTAGGAGTGTGATCTAATATCTTTATAGCACCAAACTATCCATCTGTGATATCTGGTTTTTTATCCAAAGAAGTCTGGTTTTTAAAAGTAGATTCAAATGATGAACATTTCCTAGTCACAGGAGAGGGTTGTTGCTAGTTTTCATCCCCAATTTCTAACCATTCATGTTGTTCTCACTCCCATGATGCTATCTATTCTGTAACCAATGTCACTGCCTTTCTCACCTACCCAACTCTGTATTCCCCCAAATTATATTTACTGGTGTGGCCTATGTCAGTGGTTTTATGTCGATGGAAAAAACCAATAAATAGATCTTGCTCAGACCATTATCTCTATGTCTACCTTAATTTTCAAATGTGACAATTGGAGAAAGGACTGATCCCTGAAATAGTCTTCCAGGGTAAAACCCTAAGAGTTTACTGGTAGAATTTATCCTTTGAGGCTTCTTCCACAACTAGGGACCTGACCCTTTCCCATGCCCCATCCCACCCCACAATTTCTTCTGAGCTGCAGGCCCCCTGTTGGGGAAAAGTTACAATTTTGGCTACATTTGTCTTACGGTGCTAATTTTTTTTCAGTGTGATGATTTGGAAATAATTGGCAATATAAAACTCAGCACCCCTCCCCATTGTTGATTTCCTTTGTCTGACACCTCTTTGGGGAAATCATTAATAAGCCCCAGATGACATTCTCTTCAAAGGGGAGCTCCTAGGTTTACAGCCAGAGAAGATACTTTCCAAAATAGGATAAGGAGACCTGAAAAAAACAGGATAATAGTAGTAAATAGTAGTAAAAAAACAGTAGGAGAAATTTGAGACTTGGAAAATTTTCTTTGTAAGGAAGGTTCTTAATATGTAAGGTGAGAGGGAGAATCTTCCTAATTAAGAGGAGATGATAACTAAAATCATAACAAAATTAATCAAAGAATTCCAGAAATTGACAAAGGGGGAACATATACACAGTGCAGTTCTGTCTGTCTGTGCTTCTCTTTATATATAGAAAATTGGAGCTGGAAATAAGAAGGAAAAATTTTGCTGATAAGTGCTTACATCTTGTGTCTGTTTCGTGACTATGGTCTGAGATTATTAGTATTTGAGATTCATGAACCATTTGCATTGTCTGATTTTTAAAATAAAATTTTATTTTCCCTCAATTACATATAAAAACAATTTTAAACATTCTTTTTTTTAATTTAATTCCAAATTTTCTCCTTTCCTCCTTTCTTCCCCATTCCAGACAATAAACAATTTGATACAGGTTATCAAACATGTTAATACCACATTAATCATGTTGTGAAAGAAGACACAGATCCAAAGAGGGGGAATATGAAAAAATACAGAAAATGAAAAATTTTGTGGTTAGATCTTCATTTAAACTCCACCAGTTCTTTCTCTGGGAGTGAATAGAATTTTTTTCAACATGACTTCTTTGGAATTGTCTTAGATCATTGTAATACTGAGAAGAGTTAAGTCATTCAGTATTGCTTTTAATATGTACAATGTATTTTTGGTTCTGTTTACTTCACTTTACATAAGTTCATTAAAACTTTGCAGGTTTTTTCTGAAATCCACTTGCTCAGCATTTCTTAAAGCACATTAATATTAGTGCACAACTTGTTAAGCCATTCCCCTCAATTTCCTATTGTTTGCCATTACAAAAAGAAGTGCTATAAATATTTTTGTATAAATGTATCCTTTCTCCCTTTTTAAAATCTCTTTGGCAAACAGACCTAGTAGCAGTATTGCTGGATCAAAGCGTATGCACTGTTTTATAGCCTGTTGGAATAACTCCAAATTTCTCTTTAGAATGGTTATATCAGTTCACAATTCCACCAATAGTACATTGGTGTCCTAATTTTCCACATCTCCTCCAGAACTTTTCTGTCATATTAGCCAATTTGATAGGTGTGAGATGACAACTCAGAGATATTTTAATTTGTATTTCTCTAATAAATAGTGATTTAGAGCATTTTTATATGACTACAGATAGCTTTGATTTCTTCATGTGAAAACTGCCTATTCATGTCCTTTGACCATTTATCAGTTGAGAAATGATTTGTATTCTTTTAAATTTGAATCAGTCCTCTATATATTTAAGAAACAGGACCTTTATCAGAGACACTTGCTATAAAAATTGTTTCTCAGCTTTCTGCTTTTCTTTTGATTTTGGTTGCATTGATTTTGTTTCTACAAAACCTTTTTAATTTAATATTTTATTAATGTTCTCTATTCTTTGGTCATAAATTCTCCTCTCCATAGAAGTGATATACTGCCTTGTTTTAATTAACATGGTTTTAGTGGTCTGAGGAAAAGAAGTGTGCACAGTATTTAAAATGATAGTCTTTTTCTCTGCTTTTTTAATACTGGCCTTTTAGGAGAATATAGCAATAAGGACAGATAAGGGATATTTTCTCCCCTCTCTGATTCTAGATATTTAGGGCATTGTAAACCAATTAGATATTAGCCAGAGACCAAAATTTAATTTCTCTACTATAAATTTCCAAATTGTATTTTGAATGATTTTATAAATGTTGAAATATTTTAGTGAGTTTGGGGTTAACATTCCTTAGAGTTTGTTTTAAGGAAACTAAGAACACAATGGTGAATATTACATGATAACCATGAAGGAAAGAAGTAGAGCTTGAATTCAGCCTTGGCGTTTTTTTACTCTAAACCTGGTACCTTTTTAAAATTAGAAATCCATATTTCCCTAGTATTCAAAAGGCTTACTTATGGCACCTACTGCTAGGGATTGAATATCTCATTGCCTCCCCACAAGGATGGTTTGGCAACCTTTATACTCTCTAAAAGCAATCTTTTTAAGCCTATTAGAAGGAGGCAGAGCAGGTGGTTTACTCACTGTCCCAGTTACATAAGTACCATCCCACTGGCTATTCATTATTTCCTGTATTTAGAGTATTGGGGAGATGATAAACTTGTCTGTGCACATATAATTAGTATTATATTTCCCCATTCTACCCTCTCTCTTTATTGTTGTGGTTCATTTAGTCATGTCCAACTCTTCGTGACACTATTTGAATGTTTGTTGGGGGGGGGTTGGTTTTGCTTGTTTTGTTTGTTTTGTTTTTTAGCAAAAATTCTGGAGTGATTTGTCTTTTCTTTCTCCAGCTCATTTTACAGATGAGAAAGTGAGGCAAAAAGGAATAGCTAATTTGTCCAGGATCACACAGCTAGTAAGGATATGAGGCTAGATTTTAATAGAGATCTTCCTGATTCTGGAAATAATATTCAATCTAGTGTATTGCCTAACTACCTTCTCTCTATTTTACTTCAAATCAAAGTAATTATTTGATAGGTTATATTGAACTTAATTCAATGGGCGCATTTTGTTCTGGCACTTGGAATGGACAAATATCAGTAATGATGAAATACAATATATAAGAAAGAAAATTTAAGAATAGATATTAAATCTTAATACTTTTCAAGGTTTTATTCTACAATCTGGTATAAAAAAATAAAAAGGAAGATAAAAGGTTGTTAGAGAAAATGTATCCCTATTAGCCTATTCATACAATTGGGGATTTAGTACTTTGTCCTTTCTTCTGAGTAGTTAATTTCTTAAAGAGAGACAGCTTGGTAGTACAATGGATAGAGCACAGTGAGTATAATCAGGAAGCCTTGAGTTCAAATGTGATGTCAGATATTTCTTAGCTGTATGACCCTGACAAGTCATTTAACTTCTGGCTGCTTCATTTTTCTGTAAAATGGAGATAATAATAATCTGATAGTCATTGTGAAGATCAAATGAGATAATGCTTACAAAATGCTTAGCACAATTCCTGGTAATAGTAGATGCTTAATGAATGTCTGTTTCCTTCATGCTTTAAATATTGCTATATATAATTCAATTCTATGAAAAATACTTGAAATATTCTTTGTGTTTGAAGGAGCAGAGATTGCTCCAAGAAATGAAATTAGGTTATTTTAAGACTTGTATTATAGAAAACGACTTGAGTGGAAGCCTGAAGAGCTGAGTTCTAGTTAGAACTAGAAAAAATAGAAAATAGAAAAAATAGAACTAGAAAAAACTAGCTTTTGCTATTAATAAGTCTTTCCCCCTCTCTGAGGCTCTTTCCTCCTGGAAGGTGAAAGGTTTGACTGACTGCCAAAGTTTTCAGTTCTAATGGTCTATTAGTCTTTGACTAAGAACAAGTGTAGATAAATATTTTTGTTAAGATAAATGGGTTCAAAACCTAATGAAGAAATTTGATCTGGTGTGTTATTAATCATTGTTGGCTGAAGGTTTAATAAACAATGCTAACTAGATGGCATAATATATAGAGTGTAAGCCTAGAACCAGGAAGACTCATCTTCTTGAGTTCAAATTTGACACTAATTGCATGACTCTGGGTAAGTCATTTGACCCTGTTTGACTTAGTTTCGTCATCTGTGAAATGAAATAGAGACAAAAATGGCAAACTCCTCCAGTATCTTTGTCAAGAAAACCCAAAATAGAGTCACAAAAAGTTTGACTGAAAAATGATTGAAGTGAACTTGGTAAACAAAATCACAAATTGAAGAGTCAAGTGAGAAAAAATGTGTCCTAGAAAACTGTGTTTTAAATTATAATTTGATTGCAGCCTTTTTCAGTGTCACTAGATACTATTTATTTCTCTTCAACATTTTCATCTGCATCTGAGTATGGAAACTATGAAAGAAACACTTGGGATTAAGTTGTGCAGGAACTGGTATATGGCATCTTTTTGACTGGCACTTCTGACTGTACTCTTCCTGTGTTCCATGGTAGGCAGGTCACTTATCTCAACTGCCTTATCTATTAAAAAAAAAAAGAAAAGAAAAGAAAAGATTGCGCTAGTTGGGCTTTTTCAGTTCTACATCTATTTTGTTAATGTTCTTTGACTTTTGTCTCACACTTACCCTGGGTTGATAAAAGATGGAACAATAGAATCCACAATATCTTATTGTGCCATGAAAACAGTCAGTTAAATTGTTATGGGAAAATTGGTGTAATTATTATATACTCTTTATACATTGATCCTTGAACATTATATACTCTATTGGTCAATGATCAATATATAGAGAGTGGGAAGAGGTAACAATTATATTAATATGTACCTAAATGTGATCAGCTTAAAATAAATCAACTGCTCTAATAGCTATACACATGCACATACTCATACATACATGCATGTACATATACAAAGGCTTGATTAGATTAAAGAATTTAATTCAATAAATATTAATATCTAATATTTAATTAAATTGATTAATATTTACTTGAATGTAATAATTAATATTTATTTAAATTAACATTTATTTGAATATTGATATCAAAGAACAAATATATTTAAGACACTGTGATACCATGCTAAGTCCTATGAAAAGCACAACAATGACAGGGGCGCTCCCTGTCATAAAGAGCTAATAATTTTTCTATGAGGAGGAGAGGAAGTGTGTACATATAATATATGCATGGAGAAGTAAATACAAAATAATTTTTGAAAACAGAGATAACCACACACTGGGATGTACAAAAGAGGTAAGCTTTTGAAAAAAGTAAAGTTTCTGAGAGATGAAGGGAAAAAGTGTCACATAGGCATGAAGGCATGGGGTGGGAGATAGAATGGGAGTACTGGAACAGCATCTAGAAAGGAGTAGAAACAGGATATGATATATCAAGTGTGGTATACGGCTAATAGTCTAGTTTAACTGGAATACAGAATTATTAATTGGAATTCCATGTAGTAAGTCTATAAGTAGGTAGGAGTCAGATTTTTTTTCAGGCATTAAATGCCAAACTGAAGAATTTATAACTTATCTTAGTCAATTAGTATGAAACCATTAAAAGTTTTTGGATTAGCCTTGTACACTGAGAATATCAATTTGGCAACTGCGTAAGTGAAGATACTAGAAGCCAGGAGATCAGGTAAAAAGCTATTTCAATAATCTAGGTAAGAGATGATGAAGGCTGTCTGAATGAGGGGGCCACCAATTTTTATTTTGCTATCTCCCTTCCCTCTAAAAAGAATCAAAAATATTTTATGCATAGCAAATTAGGAAAAATATACTTGTAGACTGAAAATATTACTGTTTTAATATTTAAGGTCATTTCTAGTTTTAACACTGTCACATGCTGAGTTATAGCAATCCTAGACAAAGCAAGTAGAAATAATGTAAAATGCTGTTACTTCTATCACCCTGTCCCTGTGTGTCATAATTTATAGGAGTCTTTGATGTACATTTTTTTATCTTTAATGTACATATTCTTTTGAATTTTGCAGTTGTTTGGAATAGATGAGGTAGCTATCATATACCCCTTTCAGCAATCGGGAAATCAAAACAGAGAGAAATAACTTATGTGAGATCACACTATCGGTCTATGGTAGCACTCTATCTAGATGGCATCTAATTCCATTTAATCAGTCTTTTTCTATTCAGCACTTACAATGAGCAAAGCATTATACCGAATGATTAGTTTGTCTAGGTCACATTCCACTGTACAAAACTATGTTTCTGAAACCAGTGAACTTATTTTGAATCTAGTAAATATAGAGCTGCAACTATGAATTTTTTTTCCATTCAGAACAAAACCAGTTGAACATAAAGAAGAAAAATGAATTGTCTCATCCTTGGCTTCTCTGTAATTAAACTGACATGTGACGGGTGAAGAGGTAGAAGCAACTACACCATTTGACAGAATGGACTCGTGCAGATATATGGACAGTGGTCACTATGGAGAGAAACACAAGACTTCTATCACCTCCATGTTACCAACAAGGGATACATCCATGTTTACACTTAATTAGGACGAATGGTTGAATATACCTCTTACTGAATATTTTTCATATTTTGAAATTCAGTCCCCCAAAATATGTTGTTGAAAGAAAACATAACTAGTGAATTTTGTGGTGATTTTCTTCTTTTAGAATATAATAATGATTCTCTCTGGGAGAAGCTTGGTTTCTCGGGGAGGTTTTCTGGAGGCAGCCTTAGTTGCAGTTGAAAGTAATAATCACCTCAAAACACAGCCAGGTGATAAAAGTTCAGATCTTTTATTGCCTCTAATATATCCCGGTTAGCTTAGAGGCCTATCTCTCTGCTTGGTTCTAAGAGCTCTTGCAGCTTTGCCCTTTGTTTCTGCCTCTGCTTTCTTCAGCCTCCAGAGCCAGCACCAAGTTGAATCTGTCTTGCCTCTGAAAGAGGGCTTCTGACTCAATCTCCCAGAGTGCTCCTCTCCGACCCCAGTCAATGTTCCAAAATAAAACTCCTCACTCAGAGAGGGCTTCTGGCTGAACTCACTTGATGCTCCCCTCTCAATCTAAATTCAGCTGAATTCTCGACTCGTAGCTTCTTCTGACTTGACTCTCCCCTCTCCATGTAATTCAGCTGAATTCTCCTAAATGGGCCTCTGCTTTCTTCTTATATATCAGAGCTTGGGATTATGGATTTTTCTCCCATAGTGCTCTCTGGCTCTAAGAGCTTCAAGGGAGGTGTGATATCTCATACTAAACTCTGAAATCTCCCAAATGTGTGAACTCCAATGAGTAAAGGTCTGAATACAAGCATTGTATCATTTAGTTCTACTTAGTACCTTGTTTCAGGTTCTGGCCCAAAACATCTTCTTGTAAGCTCAGATCAATAATCTATCAACTCTAATGAGTTAGCAGTTTGTAAAGATTCCAACAGAATTTTAAAAAGAAAAATTTATATTTCATTGGACGCGAGGTGGGGGAGATGGAGGAAGAATGAGAGACACACTGTTAAGGGTAGAGAGTGGAAAGAGGAGATTAGAATCCTAGGTTCCTTGGTGTCCAGAGATTCTGCTGAGAAACTTCCTTTATCAACAAATGCAGTTCAGTACCTTCTCAGTAATATTGAATCTTAGAAGAGTTATGTAAGAGGTTTATGTGAAACCAGGTCTTCTGTGCACTAAGCTTAGCATGCTATCTACTATACAATGCTACCTATTGTATTAATTTAATATAGATTTTCTTCAATTACATGTTAAAATTATTTAACATTGTTGTTTTTTTAAAGATTTGAATTTTATCCTTCCTTCTCTCAATCCTCTCCCAACTCCCTGAAACAAAAAGCAATCAGATATTATATTGTATGTCAGTAAAGAATAATTTTTAAAGGCCTATTTCTCTTCCCAGAAGTAGATATACCAGAAAACTTTTGTCTGAAGAATTTTCTCAGAAATAGTCTGAATTCATGTCCAAAGTTTTAAAGGTCTTGTCTGTATTTTTTCCAATATGTGCCATGGGCAAACTAAAAGAAAAAAAGGCCAAAAAAGGGTACACTCTTCCTTCCAGCTTGCAGTCATTCATATACTATAAACAGTTACAAGGTATTCTGCCACCCCAGGCAAACTTAGCCTGAGAGAGACTATGAGGAGTTTGAATAAAAAGAGCAAATTACAATGGGTCTTTATTATATATGTGGAGTTAATAATTTAAAAAAATGTTTGAAATGGTGAAGAGCAATGACTCAAACTTAACCCCACTGAATAATTGTTGTCACATCTGAGCATTTCTCTTGAGAGAACACCCGTCACGTTATTAGCACAGCTGCTATCCGGTAAGAGGGGAGCAGGTGCCCTGTCTGCTATCATCACTGATGACATAATGATTCTTTTGATGTGTCTAGGAGTGTAAAGATTTGATCTTTCTGGAAAAGTGTTAATTGTATGGCACTGTGTTGCCATGGAAATTTTTATGACATCAACATCAAATTAATAGAAGGAAAGCTATTGTGAAAGAGTTCTACTTTCTAGTGAAAGGTTCTACATTACTTTCCAGTGAGTCTTTTCCCTCCTCCACTCATAAATTCTTAACTACTTAGAAATTAAGCACCTTTGTCATCAATAACAATGAACAGTATAGCCTGGAGTCTTAGGTGTCCCAGTCAAGTTTTATATATCTGTCTTGGAAACATGTTCGCTTTACTGGGTGTGCAAACTTCATATATGTGGGTATACAAACTGAAAGTGATGAGATTTCTTGGAAGAACACTGGGCATTGATAATAGTTCTCATTTATATAGCACTCACGGCTATATAGCATTATCTAACTTTTTTGAAGCTTATTATAAATTCCATATGGCTAGCACATTGATTCTCCTTTGTCTTGTTTATTTTACTTTGCTTATGGTACAGCAGTGTAGAAGCAGTGATCAGGGGAGCCTCCTACCTATGCAAAAGTCATTTATCCACATACTCTCTTCAGAATAAAAGAATCACTAGAGACCTTGAGAACTTAACTTGTCTATCACTCTGCCTCCAGGAATCACTTATCTTACAAGAAGAGAATTCTAAGTGGAAATTATCTTTCTCTACATCTCATAACCCTTTGTAATAAACATTTCTTTTCTAAGCTTTCTTAACCCTCCTGTTTCAATTTTCATACTTTGTTCTTGCTCTTCTTTGAGGCATTTCATGGCTCTTCATTCCATCAATTGCCCAGTCCCATTCTTAATAGTACATTCTCATAAAGACTTCATTATTGGAACATCTAAGTGGCTCAGTGGATAGAGTACCAGCCCTGAAGTCAGGAGGACCTGAGCTCAAATTTGACCTGAGACACTTAACTTTTCCTAGCTGTGTGATCCTAGGCAAGTCACTTAACCAATTGTCTCAGGAAAAAAGAAAACAAAACATTAAGCTGTTTTATTTTGTTTAGATCCAGTTTCTTCATCTGTGAAGAAAACTCCACATATGGAAATTTCTTCCACCTACACAAATCAGCAATTTGTTTGTCTTAGTCTTAGAAAGTTGCTTGGTGAAATGAACTAATATGTTAGAGTCAAGACTTGAATACAGGTCATCCTGATTTGTAGCTTCTTGTGGTTCAGCAGTTTTCCAAAAAAAGAAAAAATGGCAGTCTCTGGTCTCAAGGAGCTTGCAATCTAATGGGGGGAAAACTATACACAAAAGAAAGCTGGGGTGGAGGTGTGGGGTGTGGGAAGAAGAAGGCATATAGCTTAACAGAGTCTACTCCAAGGAATGTAATTAATGAAAGGTTAGTATCTATGAGCCCTCTTTAAATGGAGATTTGGGAAAGAGTTCTGCATTCCAGTCCAGCAACATGAGATTATAGAAGAAATAGCAAAACTGAAAAATCTCCCAAGATGATGAGCTCCCTCTTGAAGATGGGAGTATGATTCTCCAGTTCAAGGAGGACAAATAGTGGGAAATGAATAAATAATTCTCTACATCAGACTTACTGAAGATATTAAATGTAAAATTTTCTCATTTGACAGCTTTTTTTCTAATGGCATCGATTCTATTCAGTTCACGCTTTTTATGATCAAAGTTGTTTATTTTGTTTTGTGTTCCTTTTTATGCCTCATTTAATTTCCCTTTTATGCCTTATTTGATTATGGATTCTTACCTTAACTACAGTTTCAAAAGAACCTCTATCTATTCTCTCCTGGTTATTTTAGGATTTTTTTTTATATATTTAGATTGCTTATCTACCTATATGGTACCTAGAAGATGCTGATATACATTATTTTAAAAACATTTTGCAGCTTTCCAAGGAGTACTGAAGAGTCCTTCCTTAAATACTTTATATTCTTGAAATTTTTGAATACTGAGTTATATTGTTTATTTCTGAATGTTGTCTTTCTAGTTTGTTTCACTGATTACATTGTTATTTTTTAATTAGCAATAAATAGTTTTTATTGTTACTACTTTATGATAGCTTGAAATCTGGCAGTATTAGCCTACTTTAATTTCTTCTTTTTTGCCTTTTATTTCCCTAGAAATTGTGGACCAGGGATTCTTAACTTGTGATCAGTGAATTTGATTTTAAAATATTTTGATCACTGAATTTTGATATAACCAGTTTCCTTTTGTAATCCTAAGTATTTTATTTTATTATTTAAAATAATTTTTTCTGAGAACTATCCATAGCTTCATTGGATTGTTAATGGGGTTCCACAATACAGAAAAAGTTAATCACTGCATTACTTTTGTTTCTTCAAATAATGTTATCTAGTTCCATAAAGTAGATAAATTTTAAGGCAAAAAAAAGAAGAAAAAGAAAAAGAAAAGAAAGAAAAAAGGAAAGGAAAGAAATAAAGAAGGGGGAAAAAAAAGAAAGGAGAATGAAATTCAGTTATATAACACTTCCCTTGATAGTACTTTGGTATAACACAAAATTAGTAAATTGATTTAAAGAGAACCCTCCTTTATATTTTATTGACACTATCCAGCCATGAACAATGAAGGGCTCTCTAGTTATTTAAGTTAGGTTTTTGGGGGGTATTGTTTTCACTTTCTTAGTTATATTGCTGTACATCTTAATTGCTTTTTGCTATATTGGTTTTCAGATATTTTGCATGTTTGCAGCTATTCTGAATGAATTTTTTCTCATTATCTTCTGATGTTTCTTATTAATATACCAAAATGCCAAGTGCTTTTTTTAAGATGTAATATATACCCCTACTTTATTGAAATTGCCACTTACATCATTTGGTTTCTTGTTTTGGTGTTTTTAAGTAAAAAATCATAACTATAACTGGGGATTTTTTTAGTACTTTTTTGCTAATATTTTGCCTCTTAGTGTCTCTTTTTTATTGCTAAAGCTAGTATTTATTGCTAAAGCTAGTATACTAGCTTTATAGATAGTATATATAAGCATATAAAAATATGCTGGAGAAGGGGGATTTATTTGTTTAATCCCTAAATTTAATTGGAAAAAAATTCTTATTTGAAAAAGGGTATTTCTATGCTTATGCTGAATGAATATTATATATTATTAAAGGGATTTATATATGTATTGATATAATAATTCTCTTTATATAATTATGATAATTGTTTTTTAATGTTGAATAATCTTTGTACGCCTAATGCACACCTTAGTCAGAATGAAATTTGATAGGATGTATTACTATAGTCTCTTTGAAAAATATTTTATATAAATATTTAGGTGGCATTTGAGCTGAGTCTTAAAAGCAATAAAAGATGTTGAGGCAAATATGAAGCAACAGAGAATTACAGAATTGGGAAATAGTACCTATACAGCAAGTAGGTTGGTTGAGCTGAAGTGCAGAATGTGCAATAAGGAGTAGAATGGAATTACTTTAGAGATATGGGTTGGAAACAGATTGTGAAGGTCCTTAAAGGACAAATTGAGCAATTCATATTTTATCCTAGAATAAGATACTCTGTACACAAAGACTTAAGAAGGTCAGTAGTTTGTAAACAAAATTGTTTCTTTCGTTTTTCTTGCTAATATGTGTAGATATAAATATATATATAAATATGTGTTAATTAATATCAACATATTAATATTATTATTATATTACATTCCCAAGATATAATTAATTAATGATAATAATATTAATAATATAATAATATATAATATAAATTAATTAATATATATATATTAAAATCCACTCATCATGATCCTAATTTTCTTTCCTCACATACTCCTACTCTTTTCCTTGGTCTTGCTTATCAAACCTGATATGTTTGTATAGAAAATAAAAACTAGAAGGGAATAGTATTGTCTAGATTCCAAGATAGATACAGGTACCTGATCTCCCGACAATTCTCAAGGTGAGAGTTACTTTGTTGAGTTTAATTTCATAGGATACTGTAATATGATGTAAGGATAATGGAAAGAATGGAAGAAAATAGAAAGGGGAGGTGAGAGGATTTAATAGTGTAGGTAGCTAGGTGGCTTAGTGGTTAGAACACTCACCTTGGGGCCAGGAAAATCTTATTTCAAATGCATCCTCAGATTTTTCTTAATAGCTGTGTGACCCACTTTATCTCTGTTTGCCTTGGAGGAGGAAATGACAAATCATTCTAGTATCTTTACCTTCATGAACAGTCTTGATGGGCTACAGTGCATAGGGTCACAAAGAGTAAGGCATGACTTCGTGTTCAACAACAGATGTATAGTGGGATGTTGTCAAGCTCAAAGTCACTGTTTTGTTGTGGGATATCAGCTGAGCCAATGATTCCATTACTGATACAGTCTTGCTGAAAGTTATTTCTCAGTTCTCAAATAGCCATAAATAAGGAAAAATTGGATTCCATTAGGCATCACACAATAATATACATGGCCATCTATATGAAAGATTTTTGTCTTTCCATGCAAATTTTGCACATAGTAGATAGCTAACAAATGTTCATAACAGATCCCAACTGTACTATTCCTCTATCTTCATTAGAACAATTATGCTTGTAGCATAATACACTTTGTTCCATGCCTTTATTTTCCTTTCCTATATGTTGGAAATTAAAAAAAATATATTTTACATGCAATTGTTATGTTTTGTTTCCTTATCCACTCTTCCATTTTCTTTGGAACATTATCCATTTATATTTAGAGTTATAATTAAAATTATTTGTGGCTGGATGTGTGACAGAGTAGCAGGGAATTCTGAGATTGGTAGATCACTTGAGCTAGGAGTTCAGAGCTGCAGTAAACCTATAGACCATCAGATGTCTACACTAAATGTCTTGTACCAATATGGCAAGCCACAAAAGAGCAGAGAACCACCTGGCTGCCAAAGGAGAGTGAATATAATCAACAATGGGATGGATCTATGAGTGGTTGATCAGTGCACTTCCAGCTTGGGAGATGTGGGGAGATCCAATCTCTAAAACAAATAAATATAAAATTATTTATGCTTAAATATACTGTATATATGCACATATCTACACATACACATGCACATGTGTATATTTGCATATTATTGCATATATGATATCCATATATACATGTATTTGTATATATGCACATATATTTGTATGTATACATCACACAAATTTATATATTTCTGTGTTTGTTTCTTAACTTTCAAATAGATACTTTTTTCCCTTGTGGTTTATTTTGCATTGCTAAAGTCTTTGGCTTGCCCAAGATATCATATCTTGAATTAACTTTTGTTATCTCTCTCTCTCTCTCTCTCTCTTTCTCTTACACAGTGCATACCCCTTTTCTTTCTCAGCCTCTATAAGAAATAGTATAGAATCTTCTGGTCCCCATTATGTCTTTGATCACTCTCTTATCTAAATAATTTTTATTTGTGGCACCATTTACAAGAAATGTTGAATTGAATCATTATTTTCCTTATTCCTTTTACCTTATAATATGCTCTAAATAATCATTCTTAATTTTTTCTCAAGATCCCTTTGCACTCTTCAATATCTGCTATATATGAAATTAAAAAGCATCAATTTTAAAATATTAATTCATTTACAATACCAATAATAGTCATTGCATGTTAATATAACATATTTACAAAAATAACTATATTTTCTATAACAAACAAAATTAATTAGGAGATAGTTATTGTTTTGTATTTTTGCAACTCTATTTAATGTCTGACTTAATAGAATACAGCCAGATTCTCAAATCTACTTCATATCCAATATGTTGTGGTCCATATTTTTTTTTTACTGAAGTATATGAAAAAAAATCCATCTTTAACAAATTGGGAATATTTTAATAAGTAAATAACTTCTTAGTATTATTCTGAAAACAGTTTTGACCTCATGATATTTTGAGAACAGCTGCTCTAGGTTCTTTTCTTCCATTGATAGGCTTTGTGTAAACATAATCTTTTCCCTCTCATAAAAGGAAGGACAAAGAAAAAGAAGAAACAAGAGAATAAAATCATGATTATCTTCTGTAAGTACAATCATAGATCTCTCTCATTCATCTCTTTTCCATAGTTTCCTCTTTAGGGGAAGGGAGGAAGAAGATGAAATAGATCATCTTAGAAACCTTATCTTCAGAAATTTTTATTCATGGAGTTATGGAACTGTTAGAATTTGTGACCTTTCATTCACCTTCTTCTCATTCTTAGACTTGCCATAATTGTTCCTCTGCCCACCCACCCTCTGCTATGTAATTCTTTTCCATGCTCAAAGGAGATGTTCTCAAGTTCTTCCTGTCATCTTCTATCACAACTCACTACTAGGTCTTCTTCAGAAGGATGTACCATGCTACTAACCCTTTCATAAATGGAACCTAATTCCTCATAACCCCAAAACTCCAAAAAAAGTCATAGCTTACTCTTCTTAAACTTGAACTTAGGTTAGGCTGGATTGTGACTCAAGATCCTATACTTCTTTCTTCCTTTCCTTTAACTTGATCTTAATTTCATTATAAATTTTCCTTTTTGCTGACTTCAGGAGGAATTACTTAACCCCAACTTAAAATACTTCTGATTCTCTAAAAAGGACTTTTATTGGCATGGCCTTATTTTCATTGACACTGAAATTTTCTTGTAATCTTCTTTCTTCCTCTCCCCTGGGAGGAGTAGGTGAAAAAAAAAAAAAACACACACAAAGGAAAATGAAACATGTGCTGTTCAACATTATCTTTCCAAATCTTGACAGATGGTGGACTGTTCTTCAAATATTTGAACCTGAATTGAAAGCTACATTTGTTTATAACTTTTTTTTGTAAATGAATTTACAAGTAAATTCACCAAATAAATATTATATTCAAAAAAGTACTTTTCCCTTTCTCTTCTCAACCCCTTCTGACCAATTTTAAAATTTGTTCAGATAATTTATTATTCAAATAGTCCTCAAAGATTATAAGCCAAATAAAAATATAAAATGACATATTTCTCTAGGGGGAGAAAATGTTTCATTTTGTCATTTAATTTTTTCTAACAACACTTGTTTACATTTCTTATGTTTATTTTGAGTTTGTCCCTCAAAACCCTGTTTATCTGAAATTTAATTTGAAGATATGCCTCAATTTCTTTCCTTTTGCTATAGATCCATCTTTTAGCATCATTATTAATATTGATAAATCTTTAATTTAGTGAAGTTTTGAAGGATACTTTATTTGGGTGGGGGGAAATTGAATGCCAATTTGTTATTCAGAATATTGCTTCTGAATCTCCTTTGTTTTTTTTTTTTATTACTAAGAAATAGATTGACATAATTTTGATCCAGGTTTACTTGGCATGTCCAAGTGTTTCTCCTGACTGCTTAGAATATTTCTTTGAAATTGAGACTATAGTGTTTCCTAATATAGTTAATTTAAGATTTCTGTTTGTGATTGTTCTGTGAATTTCATAGATGTATACTTTTCATTCTATTTTCAATGCTTCTGAGAAGTTTTTGCTTCTATAATTTCCTGAAGTAAAGTATTTAGATTTTATCTTTTATCATATAGTGGGGGTCAAGGGGAGGTTTGAATTTTTTTTGTTTTTTGGGGTTTTTCAACTGGAATCCTTATATTTCCTTTATTTTCACATTCTATTTTCATGTTGACTTTCCTTGGCTTGTAGATTTTCATTCTTTCAGGCTTGTTGTTATTTGTTTTTGTTTAATCTTTTTATCTACTCTTGAAATGTAGATTTTAAAATGTATTTCTTCTTGAAGTTTTAATTTCCATACCTTTTTAAAAAATTCTTTTATTGCTTATCTAAACTATTTTGAATTTTTTACATTTGCCCCCTAGTGTCATTTTCTAGGATTCTATATAGAGTTCCTTTCCTTTTCATCAGATATTTCCTTTCCTCTGGAATATTTATTATTATATTGGTCCATTTTCTTACTTGTTTCCTAATTTCTTCTATAGGATTCTATAGAATCCTAGAAAATGACACTAGGGGGCAAATGTAAGAAATTCAAAATAGTTTAGATAAGCAATAAAAAAAATTTTTAAAAAGGTATGGAAATTAAAACTTCAAGAAGAAATACATTTTAAAATCTACATTTCAAGAGTAGATAAAAAGATTAAACAAAAACAAATAACAACAAGCCTGAAAGAATGAAAATCTACAAGCCAAGGAAAGTCAACATGAAAATAGAATGTGAAAATATAGGAAATATAAGGATTCCAGTTCATCTTTTTAATCAGTGTCCTTATTGCCTTTACTTTAGTTGTCACATTGCTTGCTATATTATAGTGATTTATTGGAGCCTGGGTTTAACAATTATTATTTTTTCATCTAATTAAAAGTGCCCTCCTTTTCCCTTCATGTAATTATTGCTTTTCCCTACTTTTCTTTTTTTTTATTTATTCATATTATTCATTCATTTATTTATTTATTTTTTAAAACTGTTTTAACAAAACCCTCTTTTTTCTTGTAGGATTTGATTTGCATAGAGTTGTATAATTTTTCTCCTTTTCTGTTTTTTCATTCCTTTTGTTGGCGTTTTTTTTATTTTATCACTTTGCTGTTTAATATTTTGAAAGGGGGTTTTAGGGCTATAGAGGGAGAACAAAGACTGAATATAACTTCACACGCATTTGACTTGCAGGAAGATTCTTATAATTGGATTTTCATCAAAATTCTAAATATTCATAGAATCATCAAAAATGACCTTAGAGAATATCTTGGAAATGACTATTTAGCAAATAAGGTTGTGAGGGCCAGAGAAATGAAGCATTTTGTTTATGGACACCAAATTACTTAATAGAAGAGCTGACATTTTAATCTATGTTTCCGTCCTCTTACTCTAAATCAGTGCTTTGACTACTACATGATAAGTGAAGAATACAATATCTCTATCATGAAAGAAAGCGAATTAATGGAATAATTCAATGCAAGACCTCTTTTAGGTTATCTGATTCTCATCAGCAATAAAGAAATGACTATAATGAGTTATTTTTGTTAATATTTGGGTCAAAATTATGTCAATCTATTTCTTAGTAATAAAGAAAAGGAGATTCAGAAGCAATATTCTGAATAACGAATTGGCTTTCAATTTTCCCCCACCCAAATAAAGTATCCTTCAAAAATTCACCCATGATTTTATATATGTGGTTTCCCCCCTCTTTTGACACTGATTGCAATACTTCTATGTCTCACATTTGTGTAACTTTTATATCTTCCCATAAACCCTCCACAGATTAGATTCTTTTAATATTAGAATGGAACAACATTTAAGAATCCCTTAAGTGGGCAGCTAGGTGGCAGCTAGGTGGTGCGGTGGATAGAGCAGTAGCCCCGAAGTCAGGAGGATCTGAGTTTAAATCTAGTCTCAGGCACTTACCACTTTTTAGCTGTGTGACCCTGAGCAAGTCATTTAACTCCAATTGTCTCAGCAAAAAAAAAAAAAAAATTCTTTAATGGTCCATGCTGTGAAAATTCACTCTTTTTTTAAATCTATAAGGTAGAGAAAACAGAGCTGGTAGGATAAAAATGTTTATTTCAAAGGATAATTTTACATTTATATATACATATTGTTTCCCCTAATCCTTCTACTGTAAAATACAAAAATTATTTATAAATTTATTTATAAAGCAGTATCAGTGCAGAAAAATAAAAATAGATAATGATTGACTTTGTTGTACAAAAATGGATAATAATAGAAACACAACTTAGATATTACAAGCCTTTATTCTGAGTAAAGACACAACTGTGCCATTTGATACATAGATGCTTAATGATGTTTATTGATTATTGACAGATGCTAATAGTTTGTGGGATAGGGTTTAATGTTATTTAGAGTGTATTTTGTTTCCTGTATATAGAAAAAATCAGCTAGGTCTTAGCTGGTTAGTTAATAATAACTAATTTGTTACAATGCTGTAGTAGTTTACTAATAAATCATACTTCCATAAGTCTCTACTCTTCCTAATCCATACTTCATCATCCTAAATCTAGGACTGCCTCATTTTGAGCCAGTACTTATTCTCATCATACAAAATTCTTCGTTCATGATAGTTTATTCCCAAATATGGGCTTAGGAAATGTTCAGGTGTATCATCTTAAGGCAGGCCAGGAGTATCCTAAGTGAACAACCAGAACTTTACCAGGGAGCTGTAGCAACAACTATTTGTTCTGGAAATCCTTTGAAGCAAAACTGAAATTGTGGGTTTTGACTCCATATGAAGTCTCCTCATTGAATGTGGGGATCATGAAATTCTGATTTATTATCAATAAATGATTTGTATGCCTATTTAGTATATATATATTTTTTACATGACCATGTATGGGTTTATACATATTTGTACATACACACACACACACACATATATATATATATGTATGTATGTATATGTCCTTAACTTTTTGTGTGTGCCATAGAGCCCTCTGGAAATTTATTGAAGTTTGGGCTTCTTAAAATAATGAAACTAATTAAAATAAAATTATCTATCTGTCCTTGTGTATATTTTTTAAGTTCACAGACCCCAGATTAAAAATTCCTGCTTTAAAAGTTGGATTTTATATTTGTTATAAAAAGAAATCTCTCAGAATGGTTGAAAAAATCTTCTGTATTTGTTTTATTATTCATAAAAGCTAAAACTTTAGCAATCACTTTATAAACAGTAAGCATTTTATAAAAATTTGTTGATTTATTTTTTAAAATAAGCAAATAAACCACATGCATGGCTTAGAATCATTTCTTTCCAAATAAATTTCTCATTGGAAACTAACATATGAATGAAGTAACTATTTACATGGTAAAATACTCTAACAAAATGGTTACCATCATGCACCAACATCTACAATCAGTCTCATGTGATGAAATCTGGGGTTGCACAGTTAACATTTATCTACTTGCTGAGTTTTGTGTCTGTTCTTACCTCCCCCACCACTGTTGCTAGAGGTGCTTTCTCCAACTGCTTGCCTGCTGGGCCTTTAATTAGATGCTTCCCTTATCATTTTCATTAAAATACTCTCTATTCCCTGTTAAAATAGGAGCATACATTCTGCTTTTTCTCACTATATTCAATTTAGCTCAACGTTCATTGATAGCAGAGAGAGAACTGAATTCAGAAACAAAGTTTAAGTTGTTTCCCATTTGATGCTTCTTTACTGTGTGAGACTGGGCAAGTCACTTAACCTTTTAATTTATTCCAGCTCCACTTTCCTCACCTATAAAAGAATAATACTACTTTTACTGATAACCTCACAAGGTTATTTGAAGAAATGTCTTCATTCATAGAGACTGTTCTTCTCTTTGCCAAAATAACCTTTTTTGTGTGTTTGCCATGAAATTTATTATAATGATTGTCACAATGGATCAATGTAGTCAGGAAGGCCCAAGTTCAAATCTTGATTTAGACACTAAGTATGATGCTGAGTAAATTGCTTAACCTGTATCAGCCTCAGTTTCCTTTTCTATAAAATGAGGATAATAAAAAAACTTAATTCCAAGGGTTATCATGAAGATAAAATGATAATATTTTTATAGAGTACATAAGCAAATCTTAGAGCTAACAATAAATGCTCCCAAGCTATTATTATTCATAGCTCGAAAAAATGGCTTGGCATCTAAGGACTCAGTCATTAAATATAGTCACTAGAAAAAATTGGTTATTGAATTTCAAGGAGTCTTTTTTATTAACTGAATAGGGATAAGGGTTATTCTTTGTTTAGTAATTTCATAAATATGAAATTATTTAGATGTAAATTATTTTAGGACCAGGATTTTGTCTTCTCTCTTAATATCTCTTGCACTTAGCACAATGCCATGTAGTAAATGGCAAACCACTCCAGTATCTTTGCCAAGAAAACTCCAAATGGAGTCACAGAGTTGAACATGACTTAAAGCAACTCAACAACAATAACAAAAGAATTCAATAACCTTTGTCAGTAATAATGATTTTTTTCTAATTGGATAGCGTACATTTCCCTTATTCTTGGAGTTCTTCATCCAGATGCAGAATAGACAAAGTGGTCATGGATGTTGTAGAAGGCCTTTCCACTGAGTTATTGGATGAATTCTTAAACCTCAACTTGTTAAAAAGGTGGGTCACAATCTGATATGGGGTTGTGTAACTGAGTGTGGGAGTCATGAAATTATGATTTATTGTAAGTAAATGTTTTATTTGTATATATCTATTTCATATATCTACATATTTGGGGTCATGTAAAAATTTCCCAGGGAAAAAGGGGTCACAAGTAGAAAAGTTTAAGAAACCTTAACTTGATGACTATTCAACTCCCTTTCAACTATGAGATTCTGGGACATGTTTTTGAGTAATTTAAAACTCATAGAAGACATACTTATGGTTCTCAGTCTTGTGGTTATTATACTTTAGCTTCTATGAATCTCTGACGTTTTCATAAATTATTACTCTGTACCATTATGAGTACTACTGCAGGCTTCACAAGTACCACAGTTCAGATATTTACTTGTCAAATAAATATTTTTCCTCCTGCTATCTCTAGACAAGAAGGTATGTAGTAAAGAAGGAATTAGAAAGCAAAGCAAGAGTAACTATCCAGTTAGTAATATTGGCAAATGCACAAAATTAGGTTTTATGTGTTTTATTCTTTCCTTACAATGTTTTAGTGCAATGTTTGCAACAAACACCAGTCAAACATGAAGCAAATTTCAAACCAAAATCTCCATTTGCATCTTAATCAAATTTAAAAAAGAATTTACTATGCATTTTAACAAAGTAAAATCAAACTAACAAAATATTGTTTTGTGTCCCTGTTCCTGATTCCATTTGTGTGTAGGTATACGCAGAGCTCTATTATATTTTGAATTTTTCTTTTTTCTCTTAAAATAATTATATTCAATGCATATTTTCTTATTCTATTAATCTCTATTAACTTCATTTCATGTTACTCTGTATTTCCTTGTATTCTTTATATCTTCAGTTCTATAACATTCCATTTTTATTCATTCTTCCTCCATTATTGAATATATATAAATCAATTTCTGTTTTGCTATTGCAAATAAGTAAGCTTTGAATATTTTTACATAGATTAATCCTCTTCTCTCCTTCTGCCTTTTCAACTTTTTTTTTTAGGATTATGGCTCTAAGATGATATATCTGGGTCTGTTATTTAGAAATTTGTGCCAAAATCATTTTGAGGTCATCCAATCCCTTCCTCATCTGTCCCCCACAAAACTGTTACCCTGAGAACAAACTCCATTTTCTTGTTAAACTGATAATCCTGTATCTAAAGGCTTTTGCATCTTCCCATCTAAATCTATTTCTTAAGGCAGAAAAAAATGGCCTTATTTTGTTTGAAATTCTCATAAGCAGCCAGGCCTTTTTCTCCTGTTGTGTTCACTATTGGAGATGTAGTATGACTGGCTACCATTCTCTGTGAATTTATGTTGAAGACCATTATTGAATTGATAAAGACTGAACTGTCTGTTTTTCCTTTTTTTTTTTCCTTTTTCTTCTCCTCAGACATGCTATCTTTTATTCTTTTGATATTTTAATATGGCTTTTTGCTGATTCTTTTCCCCAAGTCTTTGTCATCCCTCTTTAGTTATGGACCTGAGAAATAAACATAGAGTTCTGGAAAATGCCAGACCACTGATGGATAAAGTAAGTTGGCTTCAGAGTTTTGACATATTCTCCTATTTATTTATCCTGGTATGATGATTACAATGTCAAGGTGACATTGTTGGCTTAGGGTGAGCTTATTGGCCATCCATGAGTTCTAATTTTTCCCCCATGCTTACCCTGAGAAAACCTCAAGGTAAACCACACCTTTTATTTTTGCTGTTCAAGTTTTATCCTCGGGGTATGACATTGCATTTGCTCTTACTTAATTTTAAGCAGTTAGAGAACACATAGAACCAGAGATTTATTATAACTGAGTTGGAGCCAAGGATGAAAGGCCCAGAGAAATGTTACTCCTGGCGTTTCACAGAAGAAGGTGCTATGCTTACATGCAAAGATATGCTGAAACTAGCTTAAACCAGCTTATGAGAAAGAGAGCCTTTTATTAAATTTTCAGCAGAATCATTTACATTTCAGAAATTGGCAAATCAAAACTTCATTTGTTGTGTTGTTAAAGGACTAGAGTTAAGAAAGCAGTGGAGAAAATGTTAATAATGTGTATGAAACTAAAAAGTGTTTCATGGGTATGTTTTTTTAAAAAATCTGGAGAGCTATTTTAAAAAACATTTACCAGAACATCCCTGGCCACATTTCAAATATCTTCATGCCTTTTAAATACTATTACCTTCCAGATGAGAAAGTAATTCTGGGGTGTCAAACATGACCACCATCTGAATCAGATTGAAATGTGATGTAATTATGAAATGTTTAACAAAACAGGTAAGTAAATAAAAACACAGTGGAAAAAAACAACATTAATATGTGGTTTTCTGAGTCAATATGTGGCCCTCAGAGATCTATATATAGAATTAAGTACCCTGTTTCAATTTGAGCTTGACACCATTCAGGTAGATTGTGGTTATATCCTTTTGTGACCAATGGAAAGATCATTTATTTATAAAAAATACAATGTAATCATATATAATTTATGTCTGCAAATAATAGGAAATGTCTCTTAAATATGTCAGGAAGCTAGGTGGTGCCAATTCTGGAATAAACAAGACCTGTGTTCAAATCCAGCCTCAAATACTTACTATCTGTGTGACTGGTATATGTCACTAAATCTCTTTGTATGCTTCCGTTTTCTCATTTGTGAAATAAGAAAAATAATAATATCTAACTCCCAGGTTGTTGTTCATAGATCACCTCTGATGAGATAATAATTATAAAGTACTTAGCAAAGTACTGGACACACAGTAAATGCTATGTAAATGTTAGTTGTTGGTATTATTATCATTATTCCAGGATGTGTTTAAAAAAAAAAAAAGAATCAAATGGAATAGAGTTGAAATAATTAAAGGTAACCTCCATAATTTCCTAGAGTATTTCTGATCTCTGTCTTTCACCTTCCTTTTCTGTGAAGTCTTCCCCCATTAGAATGGAAACTTCTTGAAGCTAGAGATTACATTGTTGTTGTTGTTGTTGTTGTTGTTGTTGTTGTTTGCTTTTATTTGTTTTTTCAGTATTTAGCACAATTCTTGGCATCTCAATGAATGTGTTTCTTACCTTTTTTCTTTCTGTTCTTCCTTCCTTCCTTTTCTTTTTTTCCTTCTTTCTAGGTATCAATTTACCTATACAGGAAATGCGAGCATTGGACAATATGAACAAAAACCCTTCCATCGTTCCTACTTTTTCCTTTATTTCCTTCCCATGTCTTCTTCATTCCCTTTCTTCTACTTCCTTTTCCATCCTCTCTCTTCTCATTTCTCCTTTTTCTCTTTTCCTTTTCTTATTTCTTCTTCTTCCTTCTTCTTCCTACCTTCCTTGTCTTTGTGTCTGTTTCTGTATGTATATCTCTTAATCTCTGTCTCTGTTTTTCATCCTGTCTGTATTTTTTGTCTCCATGTCTTTGGCTCACTCTACATCTCTCTTTCTCATTCTTTGTCTCTATCTTTCACTATATTTTTGCTCTCCTACTCCCTACCTCCCGTCTCCTTTTCTTCTTCCTCTTCTCCTCTTCCTCTTGCCTCTTTTTGTCTTTGAACTACCACCACATGAATATAATTAAATATACAAAATCTAGTACTCTAATACTACATAGTATTGTCACCAGAGAAGCCTGGTCTGGTTTATAGTAATTTCTGTGAAATTGAATAAATGATTTGAGCCTAAGGCATGGGAGTTTTGTCTCTCTTCTCTAATTTATTATTGTGAAAACAAACTCATTTTGTCTCTGGGATTTTAAAATACTAGAAATTATGTCTTTTTAATCTTGCTTTTTCAGTTTTTAAAAAGCCTTCATTTCCTATTTTTGCAAGGCTTTTTATCAACTAAATCTAGTCTGTACTATATTAATTCTTTAGGTCAAAATCCAGGGAAATCTAATTTCTATTTGTCATTCAGTCATTTTCATTTGTTCACTTTTGGGGTTTTCTTGGCAAATATACTGGAGTGATTTGCCTTTTCTCCTCCAGCTCATTTTACAAATGACAGGACTGAAGCAAACAGGGTTAAATTACTTGCCGAAGGCCTCACAGTTAGTAAGTAGCTGGGGCTGAATTTGATCAGGACAATCACTTCATCCATTATACCACCTCACTGTCCCTAATTTCTATTTAGCTATTAGTAAATACTTAAATGAAAAGTAGAAAGAAAGTTTACTGTGTCATTTCTTGTCTTTAAAAAGTTTTTTGGCGAAATATCCATACCATATTGATATAATTAATCCATGATGACACTGAATTTTCATTTCTTCAAATTCCTGACATCACAGAGTAAATGTTTGTATTTTTTGCTGCTTCTGTAGATGATAACACTTTTTTTTACTTCTCTATTTTTAAACACATACATCATAGAGTTCATAGCTTTAAAAAATCACTGAGAGAGGTTTATTTTACTTTCTACTCTCACTTCAAAAAAGGAAAAAAAATTAGGAAGTTGGGTACATCAAAAAAAAATCTTATTTCCATCATTTATTTCTTCCTATGAACAGGTAAGATTATTGCTTGGAATTTTGATGAAACAAGAAGATTGAGTCAAAATTTACCTTTCAAATGTTGTGAACTGACCTATTTTTTATAATTTTTTTTGGCTCTTTAGGCCTAGGAGGCAAGAACTACTGACAGTCCCTGTATTGTCTGTTAGTTTCATGCTAGGTACACCAATAAGAGTGGAGTCCAGTACCTTAGCTGACTTAGAATACAAGGAAGAGTTTGTGAGTGCTCATGCTCAATCTGTAATAAAACTTCTGCCAGGTTCAAGCTCTTCTCAAGTTTTTAGTCATAAATTCGATTTGTACAAATTACAGTTTTGCCGAATCAACTGTTGATGAGAAACATGCTTCTAGGTAAGTAAAATAAAATGAAAATTGCTCAGGACTTTATATTCTAAGAGTAGATTAGTTCTGAATTTATAATAAAAATAATATTCAGTTTTTATTCATCTGAGATTCTTTAATTTTTTATGTCCTTTTTTAATATGGAGAACTCTTCTAATACTGCATGTCTTTCTAACTCCATGGAATTTGGGCTTTGGAATTATCATATTTTGCCTTTCAAATGAATGTAGGGCTAAGTAAAATTCTCCTATCTAGTACCTTAGTTTTTCTTTTTCTTACTAAAAAGGTTATTGTGACATTTGGGGTTTGCACCAATACATGCCAAAGTGACTGACACAGCCATTAAACCCTATTTTTAAAGATGTTAACCTTCCTTCATACTTAACTTTATTCGTAGTTGAATTAGCCATAAAAGCTGCTTTTTGTTGCATTTCCATGTACAATATTGTTAAATAGTTCAGCTGCATGAAAAGGAATGATTTTTAAAAGGAATATTTGTACGTGATCACTTTATTAATATTTTAAATGAATTTTAATGTCTAGAATCCCATGCCTTGAAAATTGATTTCAAGTAGTGGAACACTGAAAGGGTGAAGTGTTAATGCATCACATAATTTATGGTAATGGTTGCAATTATACAAATGTAAAGTAATACTTTCCAAAAAATATGCATGCCATGTTTGAAAATAATATTTAAATATAGAAATCAGACAAAGGCTTTCATTGTTTTTAGAACATCATATAATTCATTTCAGTTCAAAATATACAAACTTGCATTGATCACCTGCTATATGGAAAGCACTTTTATAGTAAACAAGATATGATATAAGAAGTTGATTTTTCTTGTAAAGCAGTGTTAGAAGAAAGTTCAGAATTTTCAGGAATGTCAATAAAAGACAGTAAATTAATGATAGAAGATATGTTCTGTTCCCTGGAAGTATTTCTGGTCATTGAATTGAGATTTTTTTTTAAATAGACGTTAGAAAGTCTAAGAACATAGTTATATAGAAACATACATTTTGACAGCTTTGATTCCATTAACACATGCACAGTAAATTGGAGCAACTCTGGAGTTATATAAGTCCTATGTGAGAATATTTAGGAAAGTGAAATTAAAATATTTGATTTGAATTTGGAAGAATCTTTAAACCCATTGTTGTCATTTTACTTGTGAAATTAACTCAATCCTCTCTTTTCAATTTATTCCATGTGATGTTAGACATGAGATTTTGGATATGTCACTGAGGATCACTGTCAGAAATTAAAGCATTGAGTTATATGTTTAATTTGAACTGATTTTCTCAATTACATAAATTATTCAAATATATAGGCAGCAAAGATAAGGCATTTATAATGTGAAATGTATGTATTTTTGTTGTTGCAATTTCAAAGTGATCATTATAATATTTATCCAAGTAACAATTTTAATACCTTCAAAAATGCAACATCTTGATTTTGGCAAATGAGCTCTCAGGGGCTTAAGTTGGGTTGGCATTGCCTGATTCATAGGTTGGAAAGAAATTACTTGTACGATATGAAACATGACATTTTTAAAAAATCCTATCATTATTGTATGATATTTCACTGGACTTTCATACTCTGCTGGTCTAGCAAGATGACCACACTCAGTCATGCTATACCACAAGGTTTACTGGAAATGTGTGACTTTAGGGAAATGATTTATTCCTGTGTTCCAGTCTTGAGTGAAAGATTTTCCTGCAGGTATTGGGAGTCAGTCTGGCCTGACTTGAGCTCTTTCACTGTACTCTGTAGAAGCACTGGGCTATAATTATGTCAATGGTTAAAGCTGTTTAAACCTTATGAGAGTGGGAGAGGGAGGTGGTTGTTTTTTTTTTTTTTTTCTTTAACTGTTCAGATGAAAGACGTGTTTGTGAATTCATCTTTGCCTTCAATTCATACCTGGGTTAAAATGAGCCATCATGTGCAGCAGTTTTCTGGAATATTACATAAACTTTCTTGTTCCAACTTTTGCAGCCGTTGGGAATATGCAGACAGGACTGAAAGAAACCAAGCCTCAAATTCTTCACAGGCAGGAAATCTAATACTTACACAATAATCAATAGAATAATGAACACTGAGGCAAAAACTCTGATGGGGTTTATTCTATAATAGTTCATAAGAGGGAATATTTCCTTTAGGAAAAAAAATGTGTTCTTGGACAAGTTGTTTAAACCACATCGTGCCTTGGTTTCCCCAACTATAAAATGAGATCACTTCAATTGCATCCTTTTATTTTAACAGTCTCAGAAGAAGCAGCCTGAAGCAAAACAAATAGGCGGATCTTCCTATCCTGATTTACCTTTTCCACATTTAATCTCCTATCAGATATCTTCAATAATACTTCATTTCTGATGAAAGAGGGAAACCATTCCCAGGTTTACATAACATCTAAGCCACTTTTTTTGTTGTTGTTCAGTCATTTTGGTCATATTTGATTCAAACCCATTTGAGGTTTTTTTGGCAAAGATACTGGAGTGATTTGTCATTTCCTTTTCTAGATCATTTCACAGATGAAGAAATGAGACAAACAGTTTAAGCGACTTTTCCAAGGTCATACAACTAGGTAGCACGTGGCTGAAGCCATATTTGACTCAGATCTGGCATTCTATCCATTGTGCCACTAGGTGACATATATGTATAAAATTATGTATTTATGTATAAATGTGAGTATATATTTATATATGGATATGTATGTGTGTTGTATTTATGCTTATCTATACATACAAACACACATACATGTGCATGCACACACACACACACATATATATATATCAAAGAAGCATAAATAAGTTAGAGCCACCAAATATTTATTAAGTAAAGATATTTGTGCAAAATATTATGGCAATCCTAGAGATAGAGAGCCAAAAATGAAATAGTCCTTTTGATCATGAAACAAATTATTTTTTCATTTAAAAAAATATATTGTTTAATCTATTTAATTATTAAATTTTTAAAATTTTGAATAGCCAATTCTCTCCCTCCATTAGAATCCTCCCCCACTCACTGAGAGTGAAGGAAATGTGATATCAATTATAGATATGAAATTATGCAAAATATATTTCCATGATACAAAAATATTCAGGAAAAAATAAAGTGGAAAACTATGTTCCAATCTACAATCCAACTTCATCAGTTTCTCTCTAAGTATAGATGGTATTTTTGTCATCTTTCAGAATTATCTTGAACATTGTATTGATCAGAATAGTTAAATCATTTGTAATTGATCATCTTTATTATATTGCTTACTGTGTACAATATTCTTTTCTGCTCACTTCACTTTGCCTGAGTTCATATAGTTAATCCTAAGTTTTTCTGAAACCTTTCCTTTTATCACTTCTTATGGCACAATTGTATTACACTACATTATTTTTCTATAAGTTATCTAGTCATCTCCCATTATATAGGCATCTCCTCAATTTCCAATTTTTTGCTACTACCAAAAAAAATGCTATAATTATTTTTATACATTTAAGTTCTTTACCTTCTTTTTAAAAATTTCTTTGGGATAAAGATAATTTTTATAGCCCTTTGGGTATAATTCTGAATTATTCATAAAACCTGCATTCTATAGTGTAGATACTTACATGTACACAAATTCTGTTCAAAGTATGTACAAAGTAATTTAGGGGGAAAAGTATCCACTACTGAATGAATCAGGGAAGTCATTATTCAGGGGTTACCTTGAAGTAACTAGGGATTTTATGAAGTAAAGCTAAGAAGGAAAGCTTTTTCCACACACAGGACCATTACTGACAGAGGTCAACAAAAAAATAATGAGATGTCTTGTCCAAGGATCAGTTAGCTCAAAGATTCTTAAAGATTCTTAAACTTTTTCCTTTCACGACCCCTCCTTACCCAAGAAATGTTTATGTGACTCAAGTGTGTATTGTGTAAAATAGGAGATCTACAAATCAAACATAATATATCATAATTTTGGGACCCTGCTTCCCCACATATAATTTAGAGATTCATATAGGTTTGTGAACCATAATATCAGAAGCTAGGAGAAAGCTGGCTAGTCTAAGTGAAATCAAGTATAAAAAGGGAAATCATATAAAACAAAAGTTTGTAAAGATAGGTTGGAATTAGGTTGTAAAAGATTTTTAATGCTTGAGGATTCTGTCTTTTCACTAAAGGCAGTAGGGAGCCATTGAATCTTAGCATGCGTTTTATGTGTAGGTAGAGGAGATTTGGCAGTGTTCAACCATGAATATTTGTGGATAATAATGTATTTTTGTTGGATATTGAATGATGCTCTCTTCTGATTATAGTTCCATTAAATACTTTTTTTAAAATTTACTACAGATGTGAGATCTTGAATTATTTAAGGTCATACCCCATTTTTCTTTCTCAGTTTGGTGTTCAGAGGACCTCATTTTAACTAGTGGGTAGCACACATGTGTACACACACATGCATACACACACATACACAGAGCATTTCTGATATTCAACATGTCACTATTTTCCATACTTCTCTGTAAGATGCTGCTCATTTTCAGATAGCTCCAGACATGCATGGAATTACTCATAGTGACAAAGTCAATGAGAAGAACCACTGGGAACCAGCAGACAGCATATTCTCTATGATGATTTGAATAGATTTAGATAAATTCTCATAGGACTGCAATACTATACTAGAACAGATCCACAGGACAAGATGACAAATTATTTTGAAAGAGGGCAAATCCTGAGTCCCCTGCTCAACAGTTCTGATTTAAATATATATATATATATATATATATATATATATATATACATATATATATATATATATATATATATATTCTTTTGCTTTTCTGATCAACCAATAGTGGCAGTAGTCATAGTGATAAAAATGAATATTATGATTTGCATTTTGTATAATGCTTTGCATTTTTCAAAGATTTATCAAATCTATTTGATGCTCTCCCTCACCCTTAGTTAGGCAGAGTAAGCGTCATTCTTGTTTTATACATAACAAAGCTAGTTCTCAGTCTGGCATCACAGGACCAGAAAGCAACCCCACTTCTTTTTATTCCAAGGCTACCACTTTTTCCATTTCCCAACATGTGCCTGTTTAAAACTCTAACTCCTCAACAAAGACTTAGAGCTAGAAAAGATCTTGATGGTAATAAAAGCCAAGCCATTTTTTTCTGCAAATAAAAAATTATGACCTTGAGAGACTAAATGACTTGACCTGGGTTCTTCAAATGGTTAATGGCGGAGTATTTATTTGAGTCCAGTTTCTCTTTCCCATGTGAAGTCATACCTCCAAAATTAGATTTTATTTCAAGTTTAGTGCTTGATCTACCCTACTTCAATATCTTCTTAGGTATAGTAGAGTAAAGTAGAGTATAATAGAGCAATACTTGTTCCATTATACCTCAATACCTTTTCAATATATGTAGAATGAAATAGCAGTGCAGAATAAAAACATATGATTCATCTTATTAACTTGTTTTCAGCCTCACTTCTGATATAATTTTTTGATTTATATTTCTGAAACTTTTTTCGATGTTAAAGTTCTTAATGATACTAATAATAATCAAGTTTTTTTTTAATTTCTTAAACAATAAGCATTTATTAAATGTATGATATATCCTAGGAACTGTTATTTGTCCTTTCTTTCTTTCTTTCTTTTTAATTAAAGCTTTTTAATAAACAGTTTTAAGTTAGAAATTGCTTTATTAATGTTATTTTACTTGATCCTCACAACTACTCTAGGAAATGGATGCTATTATTATTGCCAGTTTACAGATGTGGAAACTGAAATAGACAAAGGTATGGCACTTGCTCAAGGTTTCATAGCTAAAAAAATGTCTGAATCTGAATTCAAATCTTCCTGACTATTCTATTCATTGAGCCCCCTCCTAGCTGCTTTAGAATTGAGCTTAGCAAATAGGTACTGAGTGTTTCTCTTTATGCAAGAATTTCATGCTAGTTCTTGGCTTTGTCTGTGCAAAATCCAATAATAAGAAAGAGCAGAATGTACCCAGTGTTATATGTGTGGTTAACACATTTTCCCCCAGCTAAAATAGCCCATAAGTAACTGAATTAAGAAAAAGAAGAGATTCTAATTCTATAAAAGCTCTTGTTCTTAGACATGTGTTTGGGGAGGAGGGAATTACACATAGTAGGTAGGTAACATTCTAAACTTCTTATATTTCAAGAACTTTAGAAACTTTAAGCCAGATGCTTCCACGAGATGTTTCTTAGACCACTTCCAGCATTTTGGGAATGTTAAAAACTTTTACAGACATTAGTTTATAAGGGAAGAGCAGTTTACTAAAGAATAGCAAGAAAGTGCTTGTTCAACATTATGTGTTCTCTTATCCTTTCAAATTCTGAAGTTTAGAGGTTTGGTATAACTCTCCCTTCTTGTCCCCACACTCCCCCCCCCAAAAAAAGGGCAGAACAGGATAAAGTTTTTATAGATGGTGAATTTCGTGAGAATAGACTCAGATAAAAGAATTTTGTGATACTTTCACCTAACCCCACCCCCAGCACACACATACACAGTCTGAGAATTTGGTGGCCAAAAAAGGACTTGAATTTCTCACTTAGTCACATTCTTCTGGAGCCTGATTTTACTTCCTCTTTCCTACCATAAGCTTTTTTTTCCTACTTTTTCCTCCCCATTTTCTGGTGTTCTTTTTTAATACTGTTATCTATATACTTCTAAAGCTGTTTAACAGGAAGTTCTTGTATAATGTCATGAGGCTTTTATAGGAAAAAAAGTGTCAGATGACTTTAATATTGAAAGTCACAAAATTACCATAGATTCAAGCATTTCCTTGTAATCTTTTGAGTATCAATGATAAGAATGTTTCTAGAAGTTCCTATTGAATTTCTCTGTTTACTAAATGAAGAGAGATTTATCGTTTCTACAAAGTATTTTCATTATCCATATTATATCTATTGATGTAAAATCTATTGTATATACTTAAAGTCTGGATGTCCGTGTGATCTTATCAAAAATATTTCCTCTTTTAGTGCAGATTGCATTCTACCTGTGCCTTTTTGTCTCTGTTGCCCCACAAATGTCATAACAAATAAAACATGGCATCTTATCTTCCTGTCCAATTCAGAGCTTTCTTGGAATAAAGAATGATATGAACAAAGACATAGAACTGGAAAATACTCAGGATATGTAGTGCCCTGGAAGACTTATATAACACTTTAAAGTTTGCAAAGCATTGTACATGTTACCTCTTTTGATTTGTTGTGATATCTTGAAAACAGAATTCACTTAAGGTTTAGAAGTCATAGTGCAGACCGCACTTAAATCTGGGTACACTCCAATCTATTCCTGTAGAAAGGGCTCTATCACTACTAGCAATTAAAAACATAAATGAAAGCGTGCAAATGTTATTCCAATATAGTTTTTGAGTGTTATAATCACCTCAGAATTTTTACAAGTTTATCTGTATAAACTACCTTATTACTTTTCAGATAGATGAGGTATGGTGGTTAAAATGATACTGATGCATGGGTGTCCAAAGACAAAGATTTTGTATGTTGGCTTTGTCATTAGTCTTAATTTTTTACCTATTATAGAGTCTGAATTCTGGGCTAAGTATGTATTCTCAGATCTTAATCCATACCCTGTATTGTTGTTATTGTTGTTTCTATTAGACACCTAGTTAACCATCTTCATTCATGTATCTTATTTTCTCTGAGGAGGGTAGATATTAGAGTTAAGAGGTAGCATGTTATTTTGGAGAGAATAGAGAACATGTTCATAATTTGTTCAGTTATTCCCCAGTTGATGGGCACTTGCTTAGTTTTCTGTTCTTTTTATCTACAAAAAAAGAAAGACTATAAATATTTTTGTACATGAGTCCCTTTCCTCCTTATTTAGTCTTTGGGAGATAAAGACTCAACGTGAGTATTACAACTCAATAACTTTTGAAGTATAGTTCCAAAATGCTTTCCAAAGCGACCAATTCACACCTTCACCAACAGTACAGTAATATGCCAGTTTTCTTTTATTTGGAAAAAATGTTTGATGAATGTGTTTTGTTTTTAACATTACAGACATTTAGCATCCCCCACCTATCCAATTTTTATTGGTTTTAATTAAAAGGAATTATTTTTCCTCCCTCCCATTCTATTTAAAAGAACAAAAAATAAATCAAATTCCTTTTGACAAATATACACGATCAAGCAAAAAAATTCCATCATTGGATAGCATGTTTTATCTAGAATCATGGAAAGCCATTGTATCGATCAAAAGTTCTCACAGCTTTCAAAGTTCTTTGTCTTTACAATGTCATTTTTATGGTATAAATTGTTCTCCTGGTTCTATCCATTTCATTCTTCATAAGTTTATAAAAGGCTTTAAAATTATCTGTTTTTAAAATATTGTTATGGTATAACTTATTCTTCTGATTTTGTTCATTTCACTCTAAATAATTTCATATAACCTTCCATGTATATTTGAATCATCAATTTCCTCATTTCTTATAGCACAACAGTATTCCAACAGTATATATATATATATATCCCCCTTTTCTTTGATCTCTTTTGGGTGTAAACTTATCCATGATATAGCCAGATCAAAAGGCAAACATTGTTGAGTAGCTTTTTATGAACAATTCCACAATGGCTGTAGCCATTCATAGACCTACCGGTGATGCATCCATATGTTCATTTTCCCATAGCCCCTCTAACATATTTTCCTTTCTTGTCAACTTTTGTCAGTCTGGTGGATGTGAAACAAAACCTTTGAGTTGATTCAATTTGAATTCCTCTCATTATTAAAAATTTGTCATATGACTATTGATAAAGTAGCATTTCATCATTTGAAAACTGACCAGACAAGTAATTTCAAATTTTGACATTGAGATCTTGTAATATAGGTGGGTATTTAATGGGGCTTTAGTATTAATTAGCTTATGAAATCAAACCATGACCCAGCCCACTTTTCTACCATGATTACACATTATCCCCCTCAGGCTCTCTATCCTTCAGCCAATATGCAGCATTACTGTTTCCTACAAATAACATTCTGTTTTCTGCCCCTGTGCTCTTGTACTGTGTCCTACATGTCCTGGAATGCTTGCTCCATATGTCTGAAGTAATCTCCCTTCTCACCTCATCCCTTTGTTTCCTCTGAAACTCAGATCAAGTGCCACTTATTTTTTTAATTAATTAATTTTATTAAAGCTTTTTAAAATTATAGCTTTTTATTGACAGAATATATGTATGGGTAATTTTTCAACATTGTCCCTTGCACTCACTTCTATTCCATCTTTTCCCTTTCCTCCCTCCACCCCCTCCCCTAGATGGCAGGCAGTCACATACATGTTAAACATGTTAAAGTACATCTTAAATACAATATATGTGTACACATCCATACAGTTCTCTGTAGAAAAATCAGATTCAGAAAGGTAAAAGTAACCTGGGAAGAAAAACATAAATACAAGTAGTCCACATTCATTTCCCAGTGTTCTTTCTCTGCATATAGCTAATTCTGTTCATCATTGATCAATTGGAACTGAATTGGATCTTCTCATTGTCGAAGATATCCACTTCTGTCAGAATATATCCTCATATAGTAGTGTTGTTGACGTGTATAATGATCTCCTGGTCCTGTTCATTTCACTTAGCATCAGTTCATATAAGTCTCTCCAAGCCTTTCTGTATTTATCCTGCTGGTCATTTCTTACAGAACAATAATATTCCATAACATTCATATACCACAATTTACCCAACCATTTTCCAATTGATTGGCATCCATTCAATTTCCAGTTTCTAGCCACTACAAAAAAGGCTGCTACAAACATTTTGCCACATACAGGTCCCTTTCCCTTCTTTAATATCTTTTTGGGATATAAGCTGAGTAGTAACACTGCTGGCTCAAAGGATATGCACTGTTTGATAACTTTTTGAGCATAGTTCCAAATTGTTCTCCAGAATGGTTGGATCCATTCACAACTCCACCAACAATGCATCAGTGTTCCATTTTCTTGCATCCCCTCCAACATTAGTTACCTTTTCCTGTCATCTTAGCCAATCTGACAGGTATGTAGTGGTATCTCAGAGTTGTCTTAATTTGCATTTCTCTGATCAATAGTGATTTGGAACACCCTTTCATATGAATAGAAATAATTTCAATTTCATCATCTGAAAATTGTCTGTCCATATCCTTTGAGCATTTATCAATTGGAGAATAAGTGCCACCTATTTTTTAAAAATTTTAATCTACCCATCTAACCCCATTGTTTTCTTTTTTTTTCTTTTGCAGTTGAAGCCATTTGTGATTTAAGTTATATAAAATGACATTTGGGAAAAAATTTTAATTGAAAAATTAACATCCAAATAGGCTGCTTTTGAAGCATGACATTTGATATAAGAGATTTTAAAAAAGAATTCTCAATCTAATTGCACAAGGAGAAGCCAACAAGGAGCCAACCAGGGATCAGATGACTCTTTGGGAATGAATGAGGGCAGAGGTGTCCCACGAGTTCTGTGAATCTTGAAGTCCCTGGAGATCAAAGGAACTGTCTCCAACCATTAATTCTTACCTCCAAATAATTAAATCTATGTTTTATATATATCCTATATTTATATTCCCATAAACATATTGCAAGCTTCTACTAAAATATAAGCTCTTTGAGAGCAAGAACTATCTCATTTTTATATTTGTATTTCTAGTGAACAATTCTAGTAAAAAAAAAAATTCCTGTAAATAATAAACAAAAGTTGATTTTGTTAGCTGCCATGAAACTCTTGAATGTTCCCACTCCCAGGTCATGCAGTTATAATTGTCTAATGCAGAAGGTGGGATTATTCACAGAAAACCTCAGTGACAAATTTAGAAGAAATAAATTGTCCAAGTAATTTTAGAAATAATTGTTTTTAAAGCTGCCTATTTTAATTTTGGATAATAAATCCATAAAGTTATGAATAATTTCATTTATATAGTAGATGGAATTTTGTGGAATTTTGATTTTTGCCCTATTATCTTTCCCTTACCATTAGATTGAATTTAAAGATAAAATAAATCAATGTAAGTTGATCTTGCTTTAATAGACTATAATCATAGCATAGAGATTTTTCCATAAATGAAGATTTTTTAATAAAAATGTACTATACACATGTGCTTCACATGGTATGCACTGTCCAATAGTATTCAAGCTACTACACTACAATATTCTGTTTAATTTTTGTTTCCTCCAACTTATTTCTATAAGAAAATTTATAAAAATCCATCTCTTTTTTCACATTCTCATTCAAATAGTTCAAGCTCCATGGCGATTTTAATGGCTGTTTGCCATGTTCGTGCTAAGACTACTCTGCTGTGCCATTTCTTCCCTATTTTTCATCTCTTTTTCCAGATTTTCCATGGGGAATGAAAGAGATCATAGAAAACTATCTATTCTGTAGATCTTGCATTCAGAAATCACTTGAACACATCTCTGTCCTTCCAATTTTTAACAGATAAAAGAATGTGTTGCTTCATGTGTCAATTGTTGAGTGTTTTCAGTGGCAAAGAATCATTAAAAGGCATTATTTCCCATTTGCCATTTTGATAGTAAAAATAGCCTATTATGTTGTTTTGCCCTAATCAGTTCTTCCATTGTATCTGTGTATGACTAGATCAATTGTCTGATGATTTAATGCCACTTAGCTGCCTACTAAGACAGAAAAAGGTTTTAGCTATTTGGCAGCCAAGTCCTTTTGCTATGTCACATCAATTTCTGAATTCAAAAGAAATTCATAATGTTATATAGAAAACCATACAGTATTTTTGTTTCATTAGTTTTGTTCACCTCCCTATCTTATTGATTTGCTTTTATTCCTGAGAATAGAAATGATGTATCCACATTGTATAGAATAAATGTAAGTTATAGCTATATCCAAATACCTTTTTTTTTTTTTTGAAGATACATTGTCATCTTTTTCTAGCTGACATATAGTTAAGGGTTTCCTTTTTCAAAAACAAAACATGCTGCCTTTGAACCTCCTGTTAGCACAAAGGATATCATGTTATCCTTTTAGCATTTAGTGATAGATATCTATTACCTAGGCTTCCATTTGTATTTAAGCATTCCTTATCTTGAATAATGTATGTAATCATCTTTGATATACCTGTTCATGATGATAGCACCTGAATACATAAAAGCTATGAATGAACGAGCATTCTTTGCTGACCAGTATACTAAACATTGGATCTGGGCACAATGCCAGGGTGAGGTTAAGAAAGAAATTAAATAAAAGTTCATTCCTCTCCACCTAAAAACTGAGTATTCTCTGCTCAGGTGCCTAAAACTTTTACAGCAAGAAATGTGTTCACTGTGTATGTCCAAGTAACTATTACAAACATAAAAATGAGAATTGTCATGAGAAGAATTGTATGAACTGAAGCTTATGTGAAGGAAGCGGAATCAGGAAAAAACAATAATTAAAATAATGTAAATGGAAAGAACAGCAACAAAACAATGAAAAATTAAACATTGTGAAATTATAAGAATCAAGGTTGATCTCAAAAAAGAGATATGAAAAAATATCTTCCTTGGCCTTATTTGTAGAGATGGAACTGTAGATATGGAACATTTCTTAAACCTTTTTTCTTTTGACATATTGGTTTGTTTTCTCTTCTATTCTTCTTTATATAGGATGGCTATCTGAGAAAGGAAAGAGTGAAAGGAATGGATGTAAAATATAGGCCAGGAAAAACAAAAGATATCAATAAAATATTTTCACAAAAAATAATGAAAATAAGCATTGCCTCATATAGTGATTAAGAAAAAAAATCGTGGTTGAATTCACTGAGATTCAGGTATGGAGTCTAATGGAAGTTAAATAACAATGGGGAGGAAATAAAATATGACCCTATGTTATTTTTCTTTTTCTTTGATTTTCATAAGAATAGTATGTTTTTTTAAAATAGTATTATTTTACCAAATAAGTGCAAAGATAGTTTTCAACCTTCATCTTTGCAAGGTTCCAAATTTTTTCTCCCTCCTCCCCTTTTCCCCCTCTCCAAGATCACAAGCAAGAATAATGTTTTTTAAGACAACTATGTGTTGTGTATATATTGCTGAAAGACTGCTCTACTATCATTGCAGTATAGTATAATGTATAATATAGTGTGTGTGTGTGTGTGTGTGTGTGTGTGTGTGTGTGTGTGTGTGTAGTATAATGGAGAAAGGCTTGAATTTCGAATTAAGAGGTATGGGTTGAGTTTGAAGTTGGCTCTTCCACTTTTGAGATTTGTGACTATCACTGAGTTTCAATTTCTTTACCTGCAAACTTGGGAGGTGAATTTATACATATATATATACATATATATATGTCTACCTCACACTCCTATGTATGGAAAAGCAGTTATAAATATTTATTCTTCTCTCAATATGGATTGTTAAGAAGTAGAAGTAAGCCTTAGGGAAGGTAAGTTATTTCCAGAAATCATTAAATCTTTGAAAAATATGAAGAAATGGCACACCAGACTAGTCTTAGAATGAACATGGCAAACTTCCATTAAAATTGCTATGGAGCTTGGACTGTGAATTAAATTTGAAATATCCAGAGCAAAATGAGTTTTTGAGTAGCAGCCATTTTCTTTTAAATTACCAAATTTACAAGAATTTTGTTTTCTTTTCAAGTCTTACCTCTTCCATGTAATTCTGCTTGGGAATTCTAGTCTATGTTAAAAGACTTTCCTGAACAGTAGCTCTGTACCTTGATCTCTACTCTATATATTAAATTGCTTTCAGTCTATTCCTGACTTTGGAATAACCTATATATTCACTCGTAGTTGTTATTCTTCCTGTAAATTTGTCTCTAAAGTATCTACTCCTCTTCTTTCATTTCCTATAGATTCTAAGTTCAGATTTTGTTGCTGTTTCAGTTTATTGGGGACTCTTTAAAACACAAACATTTAACTATGTCAAAGAATTCCAGAACAGATTTTAGAAAAACTAAAACTTACATCTCAGTTTGATAGTAAATTGGTCCTTTCCCAGCCTATGTGCAATCAGGAACAATCTGAAACCTGGATTACATGTCATGTTTGTTTGTTTGTTTTGTTTTTCAAATCAGAACTTCCTGGGATGGCTCTATAATTCATCTGATGTTAATTCTCCAAACATCAAATGAATGCAAGCCATTATTGTGTTAGCTTTTATTTTGAATTGTCTTCTTTCCCATTTGGATTATCTTCCCTTCACTAAAACAAATTGTTTAGGATGATGTTTGTTATTCTAGAGTTTCAGTTTACTTTAACTTCAATTTTTTGATTCAAATGATTTAAATTCTTTCTTGTTCTGCTATTATCAAAATGTTTTATGAAAATATCAAATAAAGATCTACTTCTCAAATTGGCATTATTACTCAAAAGTCATATGAAATCATGAAATAATAGATATAGAACAAGAAGATCCATGAGGATCATCTAGAACCCTCCTTATTTTACCCATGGGAGAATTGAAAACTAGAGGATAAGGTAGAAATTGGTCTTAGAAAACAACATGAGGAATTAATGCAAGATGCTCAAAGATTCCTCTGACTCTATATCTATATTATCAAATAAAAATATTACAAACAATGTCTACATTATTTGTAGCACAATGTCTAACATATTTGTTTTCTTCCCTCTTCCTTCATCCTTTCTACTTTATCACTGATGTAACCTTAAGCAAATCACTAAGCCTCTAAGGAACTGTACAGACCTTGCAACCTGTTCACATAACACACACATACACACACTCACAAAAACACAAGTATGTACATCTAATACCAAATTTAGACTCTTTCAACTTTAATTGGTCTAATTATTCTCCATTATAATAGATAACACATCATAGGAATCCAAAAATTTCCTATACTTAAGGACATAGATCTAGGCGATTTCAGAGGCAATCTATCCAACTTTCTTATTTCATACATGAGGAAACTGAGGCTCAGGTAAAGTAGGTCTACTTTTTCTGAATAAGGAGAAAAGACAAATATATTTTTCTCTTTGGTCTTTTAGCTTTCCCCAATACATGTAAAACATATTAAAAAATTCATTCTGGGAGTGTACTCCCTAAAAAAAGATGGACCAATGTGATTGACACATGTAAAAACATGCAAAACAAATAATTCTGACCTCTTTAGAGCTGGTTTTTGACAGGGAAATAATTTTTTGGAAAGAAAGAGAGGGAGAAGGAAAGAGAGAGCCAGAGAAAAAGATTCAAAGAGGGGGGATGGAAGGAGGAAGGAAGAAAGGAAAGAAAAAAAGAAGGAAGGGAGGAAGGAAGGAAGAAGGAAAAGAAGAGAAGGATGGAAGAAGAGAAGAAGGGGAAGAAGGGAAGGAAGGAAGGAAGGAAGAAAGGAAAGAAAAAAAGAAGGAAGGAAGGAAGGAAGGAAGGAAGGAAGGAAGAAGGAAAAGAAGAGAAGGATGGAAGAAGAGAAGAAGGGGAAGAAGGGAAGGAAGGAAGAAAGAGAGGGAGAAAAGGAAGGAGTTAGGGAGGAAAAGAAGGAAGGAAGGCAAGAGAGGAGGGAAGATTATAGTAGGGCATAAGAATTAAGAGATAATAACTAAATTATAACTACTCAGAAGCAAATAAGTTAGCATTTCTGCACTATGGTATCATGAACTCATCTGTTTTAATAGAAAATCTTGTTCTTGTTTCACTCAGCATCAAATAGTAAGTTAAAAGTTACATGATGGAAAATGTCAATTCTTTTCTGGAACCATAGTTGTACTTGTGGAGTCAGTTAGACCTACTTTCCCAACTCTTTTGTGCTTCTAATAAAGTGATAGATTTTGCTGAAACTGAGCGAACCATAGTATTCTAAGACTTTTCATTGACTTTCCAGGTAATAAAATTCTGATTCCCAGTTCTCATAAAAGTGGGGAAATGACAACACTTCAGCAGAAATCCATTTTCATAACAATACCACATAATGGAAAATGTTTTTTTTTCCTTTCAAAGCATGATACAGTTTTGTTACAAACTTCAATATTATGTGACCTATATCAAATGTAGTAGAATATGTAGAAAGGTGGCTTGGGGAACAGAAGTGTGTTAGCTAACTTGCAGAGCAACCACTGCAAACACAGGGCCATGGAAGAATTGTTAAAAGGATGGTCTTTCAATAAATGGAAAACAGTTTAATATGTGAAGTTGCTAAATTGGGATTGCTTAATCATATAATTAAGACAAGAAGATTCATAGTTTTCTTGTCTTTTTTGCCTAAACTTTAATGAATTAATTTCAGCTTAGGTGGTAGTAGTAAATTGATAATCTTATCCTGAAAACAGCTGGCCCCATTTGGGATAGAAATCTCACCTGAATTTGCCAAGTAGGCTAATGGTTCAAAGATTATAGAAGATGAAAGGTGGAAATGCACATAATTAGCCTTTCTTGCTCTAGATCGTATATGGATAGTAGGTTAAAACATTTCAGATTTATACCCATACATTCAACAAAGGATAAGCAGCTACCAATGACAGAAAGAAAAGGGAAAATAGCTATGTTTCCTCTTAAAAATACTATATGGTCATAAAGAGCTTCATTGACTATTAAGATTGAAAGCACTTTTTTAAATTCATTTTTTGTGAACTGAACAACCATCAGCAAAGATAAACATTTCAAATATCACCATCTTCTTCCTCTAATTTTCCCCTAACTGCTGGTGTCTTCCCTACCATCTACAAATATCACCAACTTTCCCTTGGGCATCCTTAAAAAAGAAAACCTTCTTGAGATTCTCTCACTTCTGAGAAGGATTGTCCTATAAATCTCATCTTCTGAGCCAAAATATTCTTTTATCTCCATAACAACTCTCACATCCATCCCCTTTTCTCTACTCATATAACCACCACTCTAGGTTTGACCTGATCATCTTTTACTTGGACTGTTAAAATAACCTCCTAGTGTAATTGGTCTGCTTGCCTTAAGACTATGTCATTTCCCTACTCAGTACACTCCAGTGGCTCTCTGTTCCCTGTAAAATTTACAAAGATCATCAGCTCCTATCTACAAACCATACTGTCCATGATGCTCCATCTGCTTTGTTCATGCATTTAGACTTCTATGCCTGAAATGCTTTCCCCCTTCATCTCTACCACCTAAAATCTCTAGCTTAAGAACTAGCTCATATGTCACTTCCTGTAATCGTCCTAAGTGTTAGTGTCTTATTCTCTAAGATTACTTATCTTTTTTTAACCCATCTGTGCATATAAACACACATACCTACATACATATTTATGTGTGTGTATACACACATAGAGACATGTTTCCCTCATTATAACATAAGTTCTTGGAGAGCAAAGGATATTTTCTATTTTTATTTATATCTCTAGCACTTAGCACAGTTCCTGACACATAGCAGGTACTTAATAAATACATATTGATTATCATTTGCATAAACAAAGAATAGGAAAGGATTATTTTTAAAAAACTGGGAATTTCTGAAAGCATAGGACTTTCCCCAAGTAGATATTAAATTTAACAAGAAAGTAATAATATTTCTTTATTTGTTTTTGAACCCTTCTTCACTTCTCTTGATTTTTTCTGGATAGTGTTTTTTTGAATATTTTACTGTTGATCTCTTTTTCTTGCATTTCTATAATAGTCACTTAATCTTCTCAATAGAATCCCTTCCTTATAACAAAAAAGTATGGGAAAAAATCCACAACATAGACAATGTCAGAAATCCTAAATTACATCTGTACCTTTAGGCTTTCAACTGTTTGCCAACATGTAGATAATATGCTTCAAAACAGTCTTCTGATTTGAAGTCTTTCAGATTTGTATTCTTTTTCATTATTGTACTTTATTGTACATCATTGTACTTTCTTTATTGTACATCATTGTACCTACATTATTGTATATCATGTGCATTGTCTTTATGATTCTGTTCCTTTCACAGTACATTGATAGATACTTGTCTTCCTGTGTTTCTTTGAACTTGTCATAGTCATCATTTCTTATTATACAATCATATTCTATTCATTTATATGCATAAATCTCAATAAGGTTAAAAAAGGAGAAAGACCCACATATTCAAAAATATTTATAACAATACATGCTATTGTAGGAAAGAATAGCAATTACATTCAAATAGATTTTTTCCTCATTCTTGCAATTTCCAAGAAGATAACATTTTTCTTCATTTTATAGATGGGAATAATGAGGTATAAAACTATCCATCTTGTCACATACTTAAAACAGAGCTACTTGCAGAATCAAGAATTTTAAGCTTTTTGCCAAATAATCTTTTCATGATATCCCATTACCCCTAACATAGTTTTAAATACTAAGTATTTATTAAAATAGCCATGTTTGCAGAGCCTTTTGCTATGTATTGGAGGGAGATATAAAGTATAGATAAGACAAACAAATCCAGGTAACTCTAAATAATGTTACTTGAAAAGTGCTTAGAGAGTACTGTAATATTAAATATAACATATACTATATTATATTATAATATAAATATATAATATATGCAGATGTAATATATTGTGTATATAGTCTATTATAACAAAAATTATATTATATTTAATATTATGATGCTCTCCAAACACTTTTCATGTAATTCTATTAGCATTACCTGTATGTACACACTTATAAACACATATATAATCATTTATTTGTTTTGTGCAAATATACATATACACACATATGGTTTGAAGGAGAGGGTTGCAATTCATATGGAGTGAGAGTGGGGGGTTCCAGTGAGAAAGTAAAACCTTTTGAGATGGGCTGTGGAAAACAGATATTTTATTATGAAAAGGGGAAAGAAGAATATCCTAGTTCTAGGGAATTTGGTGAACAGGTACAAAGTTGGGAAATTGCATCTTCTGTTAGTCCAGCCTTTGATTTCTGAAAAAAAAAATGTAGAGGGTTGAAACTCTATGATTGATTTAAACAAGGTATTAGCTCAGTGGAATTGATAAGACAATGATTGTCTAGTTTAGCATGGTGATTAATAGTTCCTTAGTTCAGTATGATTGAATTAATCTTACAACAAATAATGGTTCCCTAGTGATATAATAATTGGTTGTATTTGTATGATGAATGGATTTAATTGTAATAGAGTGTTTAAGAGGCCAGAGTCAGACCTGAGGGGGAGGGGGGGAACTGGAACAGACTTGGAGACATAGGACTGGAGGCTGGAGCAGAAGCTCCCGGAGTCAGGGAGACTTCAAGACAGAGACCATCGTCCTCTTGCCTCCCCCCCAGAAACCAAGACACATTCCAGAGGATCTCCAGAATTCTGGCCCATTACATCTTCCACTTTCTTTTGTTTTAGAACACAGGTGGTCACACCCTCCCTGACTTCTCAAGGAGGTAAGAACAGCAAAAAGGAGGTGTTCACACCCCTCCTGATTTCTCAGAAGCGGGGTGGGGTAAAAATACAAAAAAAGAGGTATTCATACCCTCCCTGACATCTCAGGAAGGCAGAGAAAAACACCAAAGGGAAATGGGGAGTCAAACCACATTAACAGGTTTCTGAAGGGTCTCACTTGAAATAGGTTTACATAAATCCATCAACATGGGAGGTATTACACAAGCACATAGCAATATAACACAGTCTAGTAGTGGTGTAACAAATAACATGAATCAACATGAGGAATTATACATGTCCATAAGTCCTAGAAATAGGGCAAAACCAATTCATTGTCATTACTTCATGTGTCAAGGAATCCAATGATTCCTGCAAATTTTGAAGTCCTATATCAGTCTTATTATGTCTCAGGGAATCCAGTGATTTCTGCTGGCTTTGAAGTTCTGCAACAGTCTAATCAACAATTTTTCATCTCAGGGAATCCAATGATTCCTACTGGTTTTAAAATTCAGAGTTTCAGCCCGCTACAAAAAAACATACTAGGGGAATCTTCAATATGCTTTCCACTCTAATACTCCATGGTTTGAATTCTTTATTTACATCTTTATTTAACAGAGTATGTGATTCTGCACATTTACTGTACAATTATGTGCAATTTAGATTATGTCTATACTTGACTCAGAGAAGAGCTACAAATATTATTGAAGGGTTGAACAGGGTGGAAATTAAAGAAATTTTATTTCTAAGTCTAGAGAAGTCCAAAGAAGTTACTTTTCAACTTCCTGAGAAGAAGAATAAGTTGTTCTCCATTTCAATGATGTAACTATTAGAATAATTAATTACCAAAAATAGCCAGCAAGAGAAGCTATGAAAAATTGTTTATACAGTATGGACCTGAATGAGGAATAATGTAAGGGAATATAATAGGAATTATAAAATGAGAAAATATAAGTAAATAAAAGTAGTAGAATACCAGATAAGAAAGGCTCTCACTACCTGTTATACGTACCTCTTAGGATCATTGCAAAGTTCAAATGAGTTAATACATATGATATACTTTGAAAACCTTAAAATTTAAAGCACTATGTAAATACAAGTAATTATTGTTATTATCTTCAAGATAAGATTCACAATAGGGCATTTTTATGAATTTAACAATCATAATAATTTCAATAATTTTGATTTCATTTTCATCACATCATTTCCATGAATAAAGAATAAGAAAAAGAACCATTTGTAGATTATATCATATGCAATTTCATAATTTCTGCTATTTTTCACTAGGAGATAGTTTTTCTGGGAGTTAAGAATACATATCCCATTCCCAGGTGATAATTCTATTGGTGAGCCTCACAAGATACAGATTAGCAGTCAATGAAACAGATGTCAAAAATAGCATTGTTCTAGTTATCAATAGTGTAATTCTTCAATTAATCAGCAAGCATTTATTAAGTCCCTACTATGTAGCAGGAACCATACTAGTTGATGATGAAAAAAAGTAATTCTTTTCCACAAGGAACATAAATTGTCTAAGAAGATAATTATACAGGCAAATACAAAATGAGAGTGTATATACATATAGTTTCCCCCTTCTCTTTTTACCTACATATAGAAAATAAGAGATGGCTTTCTGGGAAGGAGAAGGAGATGAATATGAGGGGTTTAATCAAGGAAATACAAACATAAAAGATATCAATAACTATGTATTACAAAAAAGAAACTTTAGCTTGCTTTTTTTCTTTTGGATGCAATCAATACTGACTTGCCCAGAGTTATATAGCTAGTACCTAAGAACAGATTTGAACTGAGGTGCTCCTGACAACAGGGCCAATACTCTATTCACTGTGCCACCTAGCTGCCCCTCTTAGCTTTTTTTTAAAGCTCAGTTTAAGTTCTACCCCTTTTATGAGTCTTTTCCTGATCCCCCAGCTGCTTATGCCTATTTACCTCTATTCAAAATTATCTTGTAGATGTATATATGTGCATGTACATGTATGTATGTTTACATATAAACATACATGCACATAGCTACATACATAACACATGTATGTATGTTATGTGTGTGTTATGTTTAGATTGCCTATATGTCTTCCTCTATCATCCTTTATAGAAAAGAGAAGAAAAAATTCATCAAAACCAAACACTATATTAGAAAACACACAAGATCACTATTCTCATTACATCATTATAGTTATTATACATGTTGTTTTCCTGACTGGTTATTTCACTTGGTATCAGTTCATGTAAGTCTTTACATGTTTTTCTATATTCATCTTGTTCATTTCTTACAGTACAGTAAGAAAGTTAGGGATTCTAAGAAATGGAGGTAAGGTACAAGTGCCTTTTAGGCATGGTGTTAGAATACAAAAGGGCTCAATTTGATTGAATCATAAATCAAGAGGAGTGATGTCAGTTAGGAGACTGGAAAGTTAGATGGGAACCAGATTGTGAAGGCTTTAAATAACGTAGAATTTTATTCTAAGGGCAATAGGGAGACCCTGGAGATTTTTTGGGCAGAGGAATAACATGGTCAGACTTGACCTTTTAAAATATCGTTTTGGCAGCTGTGTGAAGGATAAATTAGAGAGAAGAAAGATATGAAATAGGGCTATCAATTAGGAAGCTATCACATTTGTCCATATGAGAGATGATGAGGCTTTGAAATAAAGTAGTGGTTGTGTGAGTAGAGAGGAATGAATAGGAGAAATGTGTAGGTGGAGATGACAAGACTTGGTAATTCATTGGACATGTAAGGTGAGTTAGAGTGAGGAGTGAAGGAAGATACTGAGATTACAAATATGTATGACCAGAAAGGTGACTGTGGTGCACCTGATAAAAATAAATGCATTTAGAAAAAGATTCCCTAAAGATTTGCTGTGGGCCATAAGAATCTGAGGTGACATATATTCTGTTTCCTTCTCAGGAAACTTGGTTCACAGTGCATGCCTTTCAGACATAAAGCAAGAGCTTTGTTTGTCCATTGTAAATTGATGATGACAGTCAATATTGTTTCTAGTGCCTTATGACATAACTTTCTATACATGCATTTACATATAACACATCATTCCAATGGATTAGAACTTGGAACTCTAAATTTTGGAAAACATAAATTCAGGACAGATTAAAAAAAAAAAACAATAACCAACTCAAAAAACTATATGTTATTATAAACTATAGTTTAAAATAGGTTCAAGCAGGGCTTAAATAAATGTATATATATATGTAGTATATTCAGAATAAAAAGTTAAAGCAAAGCAGGGAGTTTTTTGCATTTTTTGAGGCTGAAATCAGAGATAGTAAGTTTGCCACTGACTCCAACAAAATAGCCCTTCAGGAATACCATATGGGCTTAGATGGCCTGTGAATTTGACCCATAATGATAATTTTCCTGTTTTAGGCTCAGAGCAAGCTAAAATTTAAATTTCAATCAGATTAAAACTAAAACTTTGGCATTTAAATGTCAAGATATTTAAATGTTAGAGTGTTATATCTATGTGAAATAAAGAATCTGTGCATTGTGGAGTTCATGAGAGCATTTCCACATATAGTCATTTGGCTATTGAATGGAAAAATTCAAGTGTGAGCAACAAAGACATATGAGAGGAAGAAAATCTGAATAAACTGCTCTTTTTTTCTTTTTAATCACAGAAGAGTGACATTTTTTAAACACTAGCATCTTAGTTCTTCTAGATCAACAGTGACTTGGACAAGCATACAAAAAAAGCAAACAAAAGCTAATATAGAGTGATTAGTCATCTGTCCTGAAAACAACATTAGAAGTCACCTCTCTCAATTCTTTATGTTGGAGTGATGACATAGTTTAGGACATTTCTTTTTCATTAGGGAGAATGAAGAGGTGAATTAGTGGGGGGAAGAAGTTGTGTTTTGTTTTGTTTTTTCTTTTCCTTTAAAGCTTCAAGGAACAAGAAACTGTGATGTTTCCAGAGGAATCTGAAAGTGGACACAAAAATTACTCAAGAAAAACTATAATCAGTTAATGTGGCTGGTACCAGGAGCAGGGGGTCTGTGGCTTGAGATGCCGCACATTGCTGCTGCAGCAACCGCCACAGTGTCTGCCAAAACATCTCATGGTTGAAAACTAGATAGGAAAGTCTATATTATTTCTAAAAATAGACCTGGAAAATTTCCTGAAAATGTTCACTGGCAACTCCCTGATTTGACGGGAGGCAACATACTGTAACTGAAGAAAATATATTGCTTATACCATCACCAATGAGATTATCACAGAGCTATCAAACTAATAGCTGGAAATCGGAATTGAATATGCTTTCTTATTTTGTCAAAAGTAATATTCATGGAGGTGCATAGACAGATATTTATGCAGCTTCCCTGTATTTTGGGCTTGTGTTGCATCGTATATATATGTATATTTGTAATCAACATATAGCTTGGGGGGAAAAGATAACATAGTACAAGACATTATTACTACTGGCTATTTACTTAGAAAGCAGTAGCCCTTTGGCAACATGCAAAAGATAGTATCCCTGTAATTTTAAAAGAATTTTACAATTTAAAAATTTAACTTTTTCTCATGCTTGCAGGAAAGTACATTTGATAGTCCTACAAGGCTCTGTTTCTGCAATATATGAAGCATATTAAATAACTGGAGCCTTCCACAAAAAATAGCAGGGCAAGTAAAGGAACAACTGGTAGATGAGATGTTGAAGGAAATTATAAAGATCTTAAAAGAACTTTAAAAAGAATATGAAAACTGAACAATGAAATCACCACCACTATATATAAAATAAGTTTGTGACAATCTATGGACAGGCCTGCCTATTGATTTGACACCTGAAACAGAATCAGAAGATTGAAGCTTATATGTAAATGAAAAAATAATTCATGTACCAAGGACTGAGCTCTTAATTAGTTGGTGATCATTTGTTTGCTTTTTATTACAAGACATTTGTGAGGAATAAGGCTTTCAACTGCTTTCTATCCAGTACTTTGTAAAATGCTATTAATTCTCTAAAAATCTCTGAAAGAGAAAGAGAAAATGGGTTTAAATTGCAAATAAGAGGTATAAAGCAGACTGACTTATCCAGAATCATGACCAGATATGTACAGTAATACAAAAAAGTGAAAATAAAAATGAACTCTTAAAGATGCTACTAAAGTTTTATTTACTGAAAACTATCAGAAGGGAAACATTTGTATGGGGAGGCTCAGGTAGATAGAAATAGCTCAGAACTGGGAACAGAAATTTACAGATCATCTTTTAAGAGCCCTTCCTGCCCAACAATTCTATAATTATTTTCAATTACAAGTTTCAGGTACAGGACCAGGTGTCTAGAAGAGGTTGAGTAGGTATTCATTTAGCTGACTATTAATTATTAAGGGCTAGCCATTACTGTGACAGAGGGGTTGTGTCTACAATGGAACTATCTAAAAGAGGCCCAGGGAGTCTACTGGCAAATGTCACTTGGTGTGGTCAGATCCTGAAAGTAATAATAATAATAACTCATGTTTATATGCTCTTCAAAGATCTTTACATCCATGATCCCAATTAAATCTAAAGACTAAGTATTACTTTCCTGATGATGTTTTTGAGAAGATTCCTGTAGCTCCTTTGGGCAAGGGTATCTGCTTAAAGGTTCAATTTGGCAAGTTAGAAATATTCCAATTTACAACTTAATTCTTAACTTGAGCTGGATCATTGAAAGCAGTGCCATTTTACTTTCTAATTACTGCTTTTAAGTAGAGTGATCAATAGGAGCATCAATTGGTGAAAGAAATTCTTTCCTTTATTTCTTTAATTATTCTTCCTCTTCTTCCTTCCTTCATCCCCCAACTAAATGATTAAGATTAAACTCAGCATTAAGAATAACAATAATCCACTTTTCAAATTTAATGGATTATGTAAAGAACAATCTTAATATCTTTTAAAATTACTTATGCCCAAGTTTTTTAGAGATAATAAGTTATCATCTCTCTAAAAAACTTTTTTTTAAACTGGCAACTAAGGTATCTTGCTTTATAACCCATTATACTGATATGAAGAAATTCAAAATGTTAATTATATATGTGGCTTGGTGGGTTCCCACTGTGAGTATAAACTTAAGAGATATGTTTTCTCTGTGTGAGAGAGAGTTATAGAATTTATAAATCTTAATATTATGTATCTATTCAGACATTTAGAGATAATGAGATAATGAATGTACCTTACCACGTATCTGAAATTTTGTCTTTTGTTTGTTTGGATTTTTTAAATTCTGTGTTCTTTTTTTAAAATAAAGTAGCTATTTCCCCATTGAAAACTGGGAGTACTTTGTCCTTCAGAATGTAGGCTGAAAATTATAGGAAGACATTGGATGATATTATCAAGTATCTCCTGAGTATATGTGTGTATGTCTGTGAACACATATGTGTGTAATAGAGAATCATATGCTTTAATTAACAAACCAACTGAGGTTGAAACTCCTTTTAATAATACCCATCCTGGAAGATGGATGGCATTGGGGAATTCCAGTCTTTCATTACTTAAGTCAGTGTTGACAACAGTGGCTGCTGAGTAGCTGCCTGTAATGCTGTATTGTGTGTGAACCTCTTATCTACAAAACTACAAGATAGCTGAGACCATGTCTGTATAGCCAACATTTCATTTGACAAGTAGTTGTTCCAAAAAGATAAGAACATCTCCCATATAAATCAAGGGGACTGAGAACCCTTTGCCCACTTTGTCTGGAGAGGGAAATGAAGGGTGCCCAGTTTTATGGAAGAGAGAATTCAAGTCCTCAAATATTCTCCTTTACCTCCCATATTATTTCTAGGTAATGGATTTTTTGGCAAAATATATTGTTGAAATATTGTCTTTATTATTGCCCAGAAGTTTTAGAGCATGTAGTCTTCATATCATCAATTTTCATTAGGTTTAAAGCAGGGTTTCTTAATATTTTTGAGTCATAGACTTTTTTTAGAAGTCTATAGAGAAGAAGAAAAAAAAACCATTTGTTAAGCTCCTATTATGTTCTAGGAACTGTGCACAACTACTTTACAAATATTATTTCATTTGCCTCTCACAATAACTTTATGAGGTAGGCATTATTATTATCCACATTTTTGTTATTGTTATTCAGTCATTTTGGTCATGTTAACTCTGTGAACCCATTTAGGATTTTCTTGGCAAAGATAATGGAAGGGTTTGTCATTTTCTTCTCCAGCTCATTTTACAGATAAGGAAACTAAAGTAAACAATGTTAAATGACTTGCCCAAAGTCAGACAACTAGGAAATATCTGAGACCAAACCTGAATCCAAGATGAGTCTTCCAGATTCTACGTTCCTACTCCACCTACTGAAGCATCTAGCTGCCCATATCCATTTTTCATTTGAGGAAATTCAGCAGACAGAAGTTGTTTACCAACAGATATAAAGATAAAATGTGTCCTGAGATCAAATTTGAACCCAGGACTTTTCGATTTCAGACCTACTGGTCTAGTTATTTTTCAAAATCATGTATTTTTTATTTTCCTTAATGCATAAAATATATGATTGTAAAAGAAACCAATTATTTAGGAATAGAGTTTTCAAACATATTAAAAATTAGTTCATGGACTTTAGGTCAAGATCTTTTGATTTTAAGAAAAGAACAATTTAACATTTGACAAGTAATGCTGTGTATTTAACAAAGCATGAAAAGGAAGAAGTTTGACTTAGAATCTGGGAGACAAGATGAGTTCTAATCTTGGCCCTATTTTACTAATTGTAAGACACAATTTGGAATAGCACTTCCATAGAAGATTCTAGTACATATCAGACAAGGTCCCTTCCAGATGTAAGATTGGGGGATTCTGTCTGGGGGATTAAAAGGAGATTTCTTTTAATGAGTTTCATTCTCTACAAAACAAGGCAAATAGCAGTTGATCCTCCTCAGTTCTTTAGAGGGAGGATCTTCATAATAGATGGTAACATATATCCTTAATAATAGGTGGTACTGATCATCACACAGTGCTTCTCTTCTTTATAAATCTGAGGAATTTAAGGGGTTAAACCTACCAAACAAATTCAAAGTCTGAAGAGACTGTGACCAGGAAACACCATTTTTTCTTTTTTTTTCCCATCCTCAAATACTTTTCCTTCCTAAATTCCTTAAATACAACCTGAGAGTTGACCCTTTGTTTTCAGGAATTTGTCATACAATGGATTTGTACAATGGATATAGGCCAGCAAAAAGATTTTTTTCCAAGTAGATTGAGTGCCACACTAGGAAAGATCAAAAATAAAATTATTTGAAAGTAGGACACTATGTGTCAGGGGGAGGGAGACAGAGAGAAAAGGCTAGACATAGATGGATAGACGATAATTAGAATAGTTACACAGGAAAAGATCAATAAATAAAGCCCAAGAGACAACAAGAATTCACAGTGAGGAAGGGTGGGCAGAGAATATGATGAAAGGTAACATAAGGGACACAGTTTTGATTTATTGGGTTTTTTGTATATGTTTCTTGAATTAGGGAGGAGTACATCATGATGATAAAGCAGGAGAGGAGAGTGAAAAAGGAAGTTTGACATGGTGATGGGTAATCCAGATGGACTGGAGTTAGTAATTCCAATGGAAAAATGGAAAACAGTTATCCACAGAGATTTTATAATCTGTAGATCATGATTTTTAAAAATTTATTTTATTTTAATAGCATAAAATTTTCAAGATACAAGATAGTTTTCAGCATTAGCCTTTGAAAATTCATGTGTTTCAAATTTTTCTCCCTCCCTTTTCTCACCCCCTCCCTAAAGGGGAAACAATCTGACATAGGCTAAACATCTGCAATTCTTCTAAACATATTTCCATATTCATCATGCTGGACAATAAAAATCACATCTAAAGGGAAAAAACACAAGAAAGAAAAAGAAAACAAGTAAACAAAAACAACAATAAAAAAGTGAAAAATATACTTTGATCATCATTCAGTTTCCATAGTTCTCTCTCTAAACATGCATGGCTCTTTTCATGATAAATCTATTGGAATTGTTTTGAATTGCCTCATTTTTGAAAAGAGCCTAGTCCATCATAGTTGATCATCACATAATCTTGTAGTTACTATGTACAATGTTCTCTTGGTTCTGCTCACTTCACTTAGCATCAGTTCATGGAAAGATTTCCAGGCTTTTCTGAAGCCAGTCTATTCATCATTTCTTATGGAACAATGATATTCCATTACATTTATATACTTTAATTTATTTAGCCATTCCCCAACTGATAGTCATCCAGTCAGTTTCCAGTTCTTTGCCACTACAAAAAGGACTATTACCAACATTTTTGAGCATGTGGGTCTTTCTTTCCTTTTTAAAAAACTCTTTGGGATACAGATCCATTAGAGACAATGCTGGATCAAGAAGTATGCACAGTCTGGTAGCCCTTTGATCATAATTCCAAATTGCTTTCCAGAATGATTGGATCGGTTCACAACTGCACCTACAATATATTAGTGTACAAGTCTTACCACATCCCCTCCAACATTTATCATTATCTTTTCTTGTCTTCTGAGCCATAGATTATCATTTCTTAATGTTGCTTCTGAATTTCCATTCAGAAAGAAAACCAATACTTTTATGCAAAAAAAAAAAAAAAGAGGTGAAGGTAACATTTTATATTTAGCATAAAATACATTTAAGCATATGATAAACAGTCAATTTAATTTTAATTCATTTGCAATTAAAATTTGTACTGCAATGACTCAATGAGTCCATGTTTTCATTGATGTGGGCATCATCTCCTATATTGTATAGACTGAAGTTCAATCATGTCTTTTCATTATGTGTGATTCTTATTCCTGTATTCCCATTAGCGTTTCATGAAAGAATTACACAAGATCCTGGCAACTTTTCTCTAGTCTTTTTAACAATCTGTGTGTACCAGGGCAGCACTTCGATATTTCTGTGGCCCATTTATCTCCCTTCCTCATTCTACATATAATGAATACACTATCTTCTCTGATCATATATAGAAGATATTTTTAAATCTACTTTCAGTAAGGTAGATCACCATTATCAATAGGCCATAGTCTGCTCAAACCAACTGTATGTCTCGCCAATTAATTTGTAATTTTCGATCTTTGGATATTATGGTGCTCTATGATCTTTCAGACAACTTTACTGGATGATTTTGTTGTTGTTGTTCAGTTATTCAGTTGTGTCTGACTCTTTAAGACCCTATTTAGGGTTTTCTTGGCAAAGATACTGTAGTGGCTTGCCATTTTCTTCTCCGGCTCATTTTATAGATAAAGAAGCTGGGGCAGACAGAGTCACAGGGTCACATAGCTAGGAAGTGTCTAAAGTCCATATCAGAACTCTGAATGCCCAGCATTCTGTCTACTGTATCACCTAACTGTCCTAGGAGACAACTGATATTAAAGAGAAGGGTTTTGTTTTGATATGTTTGGTTTTATATTTGTTTTTCAATGACTAAGTTGAACCTTTTACAATTTCTCAAGTTCAGTCTCACCTGTTTTCTTCCATTCATTCATTTTTGGGGTAGGTTCGTTGTCTATCTGCTTATCCAAGATATTGATTAAATAAGTCAATGCACTGACCATTTAACTTCATGTCTTGTGTAGACATAGTCATCCACCTCAGAAGTAAGTAATCTATGGTCGATAGCTCAAATACTATGAGCTAAGAGATCGCTTTTTACATTTGAAAATAAAGTTTAACCTCTGTTAGTTAAATAGCTGCACAAAAAGAGACAACAGGCTGAATTTAGCCTGAAAGGTCATAGTTTAGTGATATTTGATTTATGTGATCTTTCTTAAATGAATTGCTACAGATCTTTTTCATGTCTATAGAAACTTTTCAACAAGATATACTGTATTCTGGTGCTTGATGCAACTAATTTAATAATAGTTATGTAATGCTGAAGAAACTAAGGCAAGATAGAGATCAGAGAATTTTTAATATTTTATCTGAGAGGGAGAGATTGTGCTGGGGACATACTGCCCCCAGGGCTGATGTCCAAAGCATCCAGAAGGGAATGTGAGTTCCCATGAAATATATATACAAATGTGGCTCCAAGCTACGAAGGTAGACCAAGGCAGGGATGGAGTCAGAGCACTGAGAGTGGGAATGTACCATCAACCTGGTTCTAACAGGGTAGGGGGAGGCACCAACACTTTCTTATAAGTTGGAATCAAGAAGAACAATGACAGAATGGGGGGCCATATTGTTCCAATTCCAAATGTACACTTTCCAAAAAGATTATTTTATGGAGAACTCACACATGGCAAGCCCTTATATGGTGATCAGAAGAAGTGATATAATGACACTCTCATATAGGTTTTTTTTTTTATCTGACTGGGCATTCTGATAAGTTGGGAAGGTCTGGGGTCATGATGTCTAAGATAAAAGGTCTTTCTCCTTATCTGGATGAAACATTTACAGTTTATAATTTTAGCATAGCCAGCCCTAAATTATATCAGTTCTAATGATTAGGATGGTGTTGCAACCAGGGGGATTGAAACAGAATAATTAAGGGAAACTGAGGCAGGACAATTAGAAGGGAATTGTGGCACAACAATTATATAGAATCATGTACCAAAATATCATGTACCAACATTCCCTCCACTTTAGTTTTGCCTTGTAGCCTTTCAAGTTGAAGAATATATCATCATTGAAGTAGCTGGCTTTGCTTCTATTTTTGTCCTCTGAAGGCATTTAACAATTTGACTGAAAATATTATGCTAAAAAACATGGGAGCAAGTATACAGTCTTGTTTCACCCCATTGGAAACTGAATCATTTCCATTTCAATTGTCCTAGGAAGATTCTAAAGATAACCTTGCAGGATAAGATACCAAACACTGAGGTCCTTTTTGGAGCAAAATTGCCAAGCATTCCAACTCTACTATAGAGAGCACAACTCTGTTGGGCTGGCCATATTGTTCCAATTCCAAATGTACACTTTCCAAAAAGATTATTTTATGGAGAACTCACACATAGCAAGCCCTTATATGGTGATCAGAAGAAGTGATATAATGACACTCTCAGTGTTTCTCTTAAGAACTTTAGAATTGATTGTATGACATGGAAGATATTAGCACAGGACCACCAAGCATAGTGTGTCCCCATCAGAGAAGGTGCTGTGTTTTTTGAACACAGCAGAATTGAAATAGCTCAGAAGAAATGCAAGATGACAGAGTTGGAGAAGCCACCCCAAATGTTCATATAGGTTTTTTTATCTGACTTGTGGCAGAGAATTCCTAACTCATATTTGTCTGATCAGTCACAATCATATACACTATAATTTGACTCTAATATTGTGATATCATTTTGGTTCTCTTTGAGAGCAAAGGACAACAACCAGTCAGTTATAATAGAATATCCGAGGACTTCAGCATCATCAGCTATTTAATCTGGAATCAACTAGGACATCCTATATCATGGTGGTAAACACTTATGAGAAAGCATACATCTCCCTGTTTTATGCCTATCTGATGTTGATAATTAAAACTCGTAGGACAAAATGATCTGTGGTGGAATCTGTCAGTGAATCTTGAGTAAGTGTACATTTGTATAGGAGATACTATATTGGCAAAGGACTTTTTTCAGGCTTGATTTTACTCTATAAAATCAGCCAGTTTTTAAAAAAATTAACAATAAAATCCACTAACATCCTGCATTCCCTATATCTTTCAGCCAGTTGTGTGATTTGAAATTTGTTCTTTTGTAGAAAGTCATTTGCAAAATTCTTCCTGTTTTCTTATTTTCCTCATTACATACACAGATCATTTTATAACATATTTTATGGAGATGAAGAAACAGGAAAGTAGATCAGGAATTCTGATGTCCTCCCCATTAATTCCCTTACTTTAGGGAATATGCAATTTTTCCCCAATGATTGGGTATATTCCTTTCTTTCACATGTTTTAAAAAATCAATCCATCAATGCTCTGGAAATTCCCTTACCTCTTCAAGATTTTTTTCTATGAAAACTTAGTCTGATCTAGCTATTCTCTTTGATTTCAATGCCTCTTTTTCTCTCTGGTCCCAGGATATCAAAGTTTTTCTTGATAATTTCTTGAAAAAATGCTGTCCAGGTCTTCCTTTTGATTATGTCTTTTAGGTAGTCTAATGATTCTTCTGGTTCTATTTTTAGGTCAGTCATTTTTCCCATGAGGTATTTCACATATTCTATTTTTTCCCATTCTTTTGCATATTTTTATTCTTGATGTCTCATAAAGTCATTAGTGTCCAATTGCCCAATTCTACCTTTTAAGTAGTTATTTTCCTCAATTAGCTTTTATATTCCTTTTCCATTTAGCCAATAATACTTTTTAAGCAGTTGTTTTCTTTTTCTAAGATGTTGATTCTTTTCATAATTCTCTTGCACCACTCTCATTTCTGTGATGACCGCATAATAAAATCAGCCGGAGTCAGGAATTCAGGTTAAAGGGAAAATCTTCAGTCTTTATTCTCAGTAGAGGTGAGGGGGTATTGCGATAGCAATATGGGCAACAAGGATTGCCATAGCAATATGGGCAGCTGCGACAGGATGCCAGCTAGCAGAGAGGGATTGGAGGTGAAGGGTGGTCGGGATAGCAATGCGAGCAGCTGTGACAAGATGCCAGCCAGAAGTCTCTCCTTCCGCTTCCCTTTCCACTCCTTTGCCTCCACCCACATCATTTCCTATATAACACATCAGGACCTGCACAAAGAGTGGGTGGGGACCATTCTTTCTCCAAGCATATATATATTAACAGAGTATGGTCCAATTACTATTTAGCCTCATGTGCTTGGGACCTCAGTGCATCAACTCAAGCCTCAGCCCATTACACGTTTCTTTTCCCAATTTTCTTCTACCCCTCTAACATGATTTTAAAGCTCCTTTTTGAATTCTTCCATGAGTTCCTTCTGGCTCTGTTTTTCTTTGAGATTTTGTCCATAAGTGTTTTGTCCTTATAGTCCTCTTCTGAGTTTGTATCTTATCTTCCCTATTACCATAATAATTTTCTAGAATGAGATTCCTTTTGTTGTTGTTAATTTTTGTCCATATTTTTTGGTCTTTTTCCTTTCTTTTAAATTTGAGCTCTGTTCCCAGGGTGGAAGGGATGCTATTCCAAGTTTCTTGTGTCAGAGGCTGCTGGCCCTGGCTGTTTCCCTGGTGCTTCATTGATGCTGTGCTAATGGGCTGGGGGAGGTGGCTTGCACTGCTGGAGGTTATAGGTGTCTGGTAACTTACCAGGTACTAAGCCAGGACCTTAGTGGTAGTCTCTAGTATGTGCTGAGGTAGCTGGAGTGTTTCTGCATTTCCTTGGGGCTACACTGAAGCTCATGGCTGTCTGTATGTCTGGGCCCATGCTGAAGCACCTGATAATCCTTGGAGCTGGAACCTGTCTGCTCAGGCAGGCACGTGGAGGAGCCTGATGTTAGTATTTGCCTGTTCCACTTCAATGGAGCTCAGGATCTCTCTCTGGTTTGCTGTGGTGAGGCTTGCTGCTGGCCTTCTGGGACACTTCCTGTCCTGAACTGTGTTTGCCTCTTGCCCAAGTGAGAAAGACCTTTTTGGTGATCTTCCAAGTTTCTTGGGCTTAAAAGGTTGTTTCACCTCATCTTTTTGCTGGTTCTGCAGTTCCAGGATTTGCTTTGGGGCTCCATTTTATGGTTATTTAGAGGTGTATAGAAGAGAGTTGCAGTGATTTGCTGGTTATTTTGCCATCTTGGCTCCTGGAATTCCTAAGCTCATCACTTCTTACCTAGATGATTTGCAATGATTTGAACTGAATCTTGAAGCCAAGAGGCAGAGGTGACTGAAAGCATTCCAGGTAGGATGTATGGCCAGTGCAAAGCATATAAATGGAAGCATATTCATGAGGATGAACGCCAGTATAATGAATCATAAAATGAGTGAGATTAAAAGATAAGAAGGGCACCAGGTTATGAAAAGTTTTAAAAGTCAGAGATCTTTTTATTTGATTCTGGAGGTTTTTGAGAACCACTGGAATTTGTTGAGGGGGAAGGGGATGATGGTACAGTACTGTGGTCTTTAGGAAAATTTCTTTTGGCAGCTAAGGGAAGGAAGATTTAGAATGGGCAGAACCTTGAGGCAAACCAATCAATTAGAAGGCTATTAGAATTGTCTTTGTGATGAGAGCCTGGTATCTTCTGTGAGAATGGAGAAAGGTTCTGCCAAGGCAGAAATGATGAAACTTGGTAGTTGATTGGATAAATTGGATGAATAAGAGTCAGGGTGTTTAGGAGAATGACAGTGCCTTTAGGGGATAGTAATAAGAGCGTTTCATCTCCAACAATGATAGAATTAACTAATGAGAATATGGCTAGAGGGTAGCTATTTTCATGGATGTTTTTCCTTTGCAATTCACCAATTGCCTAACTCCTACTTGGGTCCTATGCTGGAAAAAGTGGCTTCATAGACCAGAATTGTATATGCTGGGTGTGTCTTTAGCAAAACACATAGAAATTTGTTTATATCTTGTCCAGAGCTAATATTCTGGACCCCCAGGGCATTTCCTTGTCAGTGACAATGATTGTTTTTCTGTTCTAGCTGAAATGGTGGGAATGTAAGCTTGCTGGGCTGCCACCAAAACTGGAGATTCAAAATAGGCTTTTTCCAATATGCATTAAAACTTAATGCTGAATTCTAAATATCTTGAATTCTGCCAGTCACTCAAAAATACTTTCTACTATTTGTGCTAACATTGAAAATGAACTCATTTGAAAATATATCCAAATATTTAAGGGTTTTGTAAAGTATGTTGGTATTTTTAGGGCTTGTAATGATGGTGATGTAAGAAAACAGTCATGGAAGAAACTGGCCCAGTGTAGGCTCCAGCTGTTAAGGCGCGTTCTTCCTCCCAGTTGATGTCTCTGCCTAGTGTATACACCTCAACTCTTTCCTATAACCATTGCTGTTCCAATTGACTGTTTTAGTCATCAGCCTCTTTTGAGGAGATCCTGCCAGGTCTGCAGAATTATGCCAAATCATGTTCTGGAGTGGTGATCTGTGGAATAGGAAATTGGAAATGCTTCTTAAACTAGTTTTAGTAAAACATTTACTTATTCTTATATGTCATTTGAAATGGATCAAAGAATGTAAGACTTCTGGAATAACCCAACATTGAACACTCTTCATCCTTGCTGTATATGGAGAATCTGAAAATCTTTTAGGACTTTCCCTAGTGTGTTTCCTTTCTTTCCTTGACCCAACATGCACTTTGAAAATAAAATTTATTTTTGGCTTTCTAGACATTCTGAGATCTTCTAAGAAACTTTGCCTGGAGAGTTTCCTATCTCACTAAATCTCATAGGTGAAGTATATGCTTTATTAAAGCAGAAATTGCCACCAAAAAACCTTGAAGTTAAGTTCAGAAACTCTATTATGGTTATGAAGTTTTTGATAGCTTGGCCTGCTCTTATGGACATCAGAATGATGAGACTTATGATTATGGTTGTCTTCAGAAATTGTGATGGTATAAGGTGCTATTTTCTATTTTTATTCATGATCTGATATTGTAGCTCAGTATATTTCCAAACAAAAACCTTTAGAAGGGAATCCTAATAGTCTGCACAATTACTCTGAATGATTTTTTTTTCTTTTTGTATCATTATGTCATTTGTTAAGGTGAAAGGAGCAAACAAACCTTTAGTAAACAATTGTTGTGTGTATTTTAGTTGTTAGGGGAAATCACTGCCCAGGAACCATTTAAAAGAAAGAGAATTTAAAAAAAAAAAAACCTTTTCCTTTAATTTTACTTTTTCTAGTAATTTATTTTAATATTTATGTAAAGTTCAAGGAAACAAGTTTTCTTTCTCCTTTTCTTAAATTGTTTGAGTAGTCTACTTCAGCTACAATGAAATCATCTTTTGTATAAAGGCATTAACTAACACTTTCAGTACCTAGAGTCAGCTAAAATCTTGTTTCTGAAACCTGAAAATTATGTGATTGTGGGCAAATCATTTAACATGGAAGTTTCAGTTTCTTTATCTATTTTTAAAAAATGACTTGAACTAGATGATCTTTTGAGTCCCTTCCAGTTCAAATTTGAGATGCTATAAAGCTAAAATATTTTGGATCAGTGGTTATGTTTTATCTATCGAGAATAAACTGTCATAATCAACCTTCCTTATTCAAACTATTTAAACTTGTCTGGCTTTTCAGTGGTTTCCATTTTCATTCACTGTCGTTCCCAGATTTTATTCATTCTAAACAGGCATGAATGTTTGGTTGCATAATCCATGTCATAAAAGAATATTAAATATACATGACTTTTTGATGAGTATGGTATAGGCAAGTTTATTCTAGTTTACATTTACAGTAGGTATGAATTGGTAAATATGATCTGATCATGAGAAATGGTCAAAATATTTTATGCAGTAGCTCTTCATTTGAAGTGATTTTTCAACCTACTCTTTTTTCAAACCCACTCCTTTTCATTAGTAGCAGGAGAATTTATAAAAACAACTTTTAAAGTCAGAACTACTCGAATCTGTAAAAGACACCAAACTCCAGGTTGTCATGGGGCATCATGAATGATACCACAGTCTTTACTAATGTTGTGAGTTTCTGTTACTTTTCATTTTATTTTCATGTATGTCTTTTAGTCTATTCTTATTCTAAATTTAGGACTAAATTTAGAGACCAGCCTTCAAAGAAATGGACCCCAATCTTTAAGCATCATACTATCAGTGAACTTGAAAACTTTTTCCTTTAGACCACTCTAAAGAGCATGTTTCTTGCCTCATAAATATCTTTCAATTTAGTGAAGGGCAAAGATACCGTCTGAAGGAAAAGATCCCAGTGTCTTGACACTTAGAATGATTACTCTTGATATAAGCCACCAAGATACGTTCTGTTATAATCAGATAAATTCTCTCTGTTTTATTAAAAACCAATGCACACATTTATCACTCAAGAGTGTTCCTGGTACCTCTATGGGGACTTTAAGGGAGTTGAGGAGTTTATTCATCCACAGATTTTGGAGGTACTTGCTCCATTTTTCATCTGAGCAAAAAAGTCATTTTGACTATTATAAATATCCAAATTAACTATAAAGAACAGATGAAAAAGATGCTATCTGCATTCAGAGAAAAAATTGATAAATAGAAATATGTATAGAATAATTTTACATATATATCTATATATATCTAATGATAGCCATCAAGGGGGAAAGGAAGGGAAGAAGAGGGTAGAAAAAAGAAATTTATATAACTTTATTATATATTTAAAAGGAATAGCAACATATATAATAGATTTGCAGTTTCATCTGCAGTTATCTTTTTTATTAGACTATGTAATGGACATGTTTGTTTTAGTCCATAAATTCTTAAAAATTAAATATTTTTTTAAAAGTACACCTGGACAACATTGAGACCCAACAGGGAAGTTTAATCTGGTCAGTTTTAAAATATCTGGTATTGATTTAGCACAGTGACAGTGAAGCTGATCATTTGTGGTTAGATTCCATCTCAGGCCTAGTTATCTGATTCCTTTTTTTTTCTTTCCTAAATCATGCTTTACCCTCAGAATTGTGACAATAAACAGGATAGGCCAGGTGCCACTTTATAGAAGCAGTTACATGATTATACCCTTTGTGTACAGTTATATGTTGAGACATGGGAGGCAAAATATAAGCTACCGTATTTCTCCTTATATTGTAGCCCTAAGCATTGCATGCCCACTGTATCTCTTATGTTATTGTCTAAGTAGTGTTAGCTCAGAAAAATGGGACAAAGAGGATGCCCAAAGTTCAAAGTGCCATTCTTCATGGCTTTGGATCCTTTAAATTAAAAGGAAATTAATCATGGCTTAAATACTCTCTTTTCTACATATAAAATTTATTGGTGCCTTTTATTCTTTATATCACTTATTTTTGAATATTAGCCCTCTCTGATATCAAAGAAAACTCCTTTAAAAGCAGTTGATCACAATTACTATGCTTAATAATATATTCAATATTCTACCTCTCCTGACCCACTTCCATTCCCAACTTCCCTGTCTTTCTCCTTAGAAGATGGAATCACGTGTCATTATCTGTTCTTCTGATGCAAAACTTTTTTTATACTTATTTTCAGTTTAGCTTTTTTCTCTCATTTTCATTAGATGATTGTATTCATTCCATAGCTTCTTATGATTCTGCTTAATTTCTCTGCATTCTTTTTTTTTAACAGCTTCCTGTGTTTCTCTGAATTCTTTATATTTGCTATTAAGTAATTATTACAATCTCACAGTTATTTGTTGAGCCACTCTAATTTAGTTTCTTAAAGTTTCTTGGTCACATCAATCATGGCCTACTTCAAAGTTCCTGAAAATCATTCTTCATTATCAAGCCAGAACTAGATTTTTACATATTACTTGCCAATGATCACACAGATTTTATTGTTAAAAGTTTTAAGTGCCAATACAGGGGAAAAGAGTCTGGCAAGATTATTTCACCATGGTTTCTTAGAATGGAAAAAAGGATAAGAAGAAAGAAAAGATCCTGGGTATAGAGTTGAAAGTAAGTAATGTTTTAATGGGAAAGGAATAATACCCTTTAATACATTCTCAATTAAGGAAAAGAGATAGGAGGATATTCTTAGTTAGAGAAATCACAAAAGAGTGGAAATCAATCAATGAATTTTAGAGACAGGGAAACAAGATGATTGTGGAGTCTAGTAGGGACTGGACCTGAATAAAGCAAATGCTTTGACTACTAGTGATTCATCTTGTAAAATTACAATCACTCCTAAATCCTAGCAAGCAGTTGGTAGTGTTGGCTCAAATGGATATGACCAAAGTAAAAGGATTAAGGTAGAAACTAAACTCTTCCTTCTTTTCAATGTTATTTCAGTTCCCTAGTTTAAACTTGGGAGAAAGCACTCTAGGCACTAATGATTTTTAACACCTACTAATCTTCCTTCCAGCAAGAAAGCTAAATCCCTAGCTGTTGGTAGTGAAAGGAAACAATAATTGATGCTTGAGATTTGGGACTGGGACTAGGACCAAAATTGCATCAGAAACTGGTGCAAGAACAAGACTATGTTTATTTAATCAGTAAATCAATCTAGAAGAATTTACTAAATGCCTATTATGAGTTAGCTACTGAGGATAGAAAGATAAAAATGGAACTGTGTTTGCCTGCAGGTAGCTTAGATGTTTTGAAGTGAGAAAATATGTAAATAATCTATACATAGATAGAAAAAATAAGGTTATTGGGATAGGGGATAGCACTAGTTTTTGGAGGTTTCAGGGGAAAAAACTGCTTTAAGAAAAACAGGAAATTTGTAGAGACAGAGATAAGGAGGCAATGCATTCCAGATATAAGAAGCAGACCCGACAAAAGCACAAAGATTGGGGATATTTTGTTGTGTGTGAAAAGTACCAAAAAAAAAAAAAAAAAAAAAAAGACCATTTTGATTTGGGTAGGTTGGAGAGGATTTTAAATGCCAAGGAGAGGATTTGTTTTTCATCCTAGAAGATATTAGGAGGTACTGGTGTTTTTGTTGTTGTTTTGTTTTGTTTTGCTTGTTTTAGCTTATTTTTGACACAGATCACTTTGGCATCTGTATGGAAGATGGATAGGAGAAAAGATAACACAAGGCAGGAACAGCAAATAGAAGGCCATTACAGTAGCCCTTTGGATAGATTTAGAGGACCTGAACTATGTTGGCAGCGGTGTGAGTAGAGAGAAGGGGTCAGATACAAGACAAATTGTAAGGTTGGAACCAATATGAGGAAAGAGCGAGGAACTGAGAGCAGCTCAGAATTGGGAAGAATAGTGATATCCTGGAAGGAAAGGGGAAAATTCATTAGAGGGTTGAGGTTTGGGGGGCTTGGAACAATAATTAATTCTGTTTTGGATATGTTCAGTTTGAAATGTATGCCTATAGTATATCTAGTTTCTAAATGTCCATGGGTGAAATAAGGCTGGGGCTCAGGAGAATAATTATTGAATACATATGTGTGTATGTATATATACATATGGACATGGATATGGATATATATATATATATATGTATGTATATATATATATATTCAGTGCTAGCTATTTTTTAAATATGTATATACTTATATATGTATATATTTCTTTATATATAACATATACATACAGACATACATTTGGACAGCTTGCATGATCAGTTCTCAAAAGACAAAAATTTGCGTGTTGCAAATTCCATTCTGAGCTGGTGAAAGGACCCTCAGGCCTACCTGTTCTCCTGTTTTGGCAGCCCCCTGAAGTGAAGGGGAAGTCTTAGCAATGGTTAAGAGAAAACTATATATCTATCTAATATTATACATACACACACAAACACACATATATACATACACTTCAGGGTCCTCTGAACTTAAAAGAAAAACTAGCAATTCAAAACTGTCAACCCAAAATCTTAGTATCAAGAATACTTCTCATATTTGACAGTGCCATAGTAGCTAACAGGGGAGATTATATTGGGGAAAGAAAGGCTGACTGATTTGAATAGTTATTGGATGTAATCAGATATGAAAATATTAATACTAATAGCTAAAATTTATACAGCACTTCAATATTTGAAAAGTGCTTTTCATATTTGAATCTCAGTTCATTCATTTGAGAAAAAAATGAAGACACTTGGCCATTGGCACTTTGGGAATTAGATAAAGTGAAGGAAATAGAATTTAGGTGTGAGGGTATTGGTGGGACCAACTAGAAAAATGAACTCATTATTAGATAGCCAAATGAAAAGCTAGTACTGTACACAGGTGTTTTCCTCTCACTGTGTATACATTCTTTGTGTATTGGGGGAGGGAGGGAGAGAACTGGAAGAGAGACAGAGAGAAAAAGAGACAAAGACAGAGAGAAAGAGAGATAGAGATAGAGACAGAGACAGAGAGAGAATGTTGTGGTAGTTGCTTTAACACAACATATCTGTTGTGTTATATTCCATTAAGTAATATATCCCTGAAAACCCTACTCCCTTTAAATTATTTTGGGTGAGATACCTAGAAACCTAAAAGAAATTTTTATTTTTTTTCAAATTCTTAAAAATCATACTGTAAGAAATTGACCTTGTTTCAGTGGCCATTTAGAAATAAATTCAGTGACATGTTACTGACATGGCAAACATCTCTTCGTATAGAATGCACATTTCTCATACATGAAAACTATTCAACTGTTTCTGTGTCTCCTTGACAACAGCAAAAGCATAACAAGAAAAGTTGCTGAGGTCAACTAAAAGAAATCTTATCTGTCCAAGTGTCTATTGTGCACAATAAAAGAACACAAGGACAAGACCAGTTCCATCCACAGGCACAGCCTCTATCATAGGGGTATCATGTGTCGCATTTCTCAAGTAGGACAAATACTGGAAGATGATGTTGATGCCATTGGCAATTTTTATGAATTATACATGACATTCTGTTCTTAAATTCAGCTGAAAACTGCCATTTACCCTCTGAATGAAAGGTATGATGTGAAAAGTGAAGTGTTGGGTGAGTAAACATTAGATGCTGCCAATATAATGGATCTTAAGTACACTTCTCTGTACTGTCTAGCAATGATAGAAGACTAGACTTAAAAAAAATTGCAGGACTAGTCTTTAAAATGAGATGATAGGCTGCCAAAGTGCAATGATACAGCACATTTGTGCTATTTCAAAAAAAAAATGAAACAACAGCAAAAACTCTTTTAAAGTGTGACTTTGCTATTTCCTTTTAGAACTTTACTTTTCTGATGCTGGGAAGCAGAGTCTCTCTCTCTCTCTCTCTCTCTCTCTCTCTCTATATATATATATATATATATATATATATATATATATATATGAATTTAATTCCAGTGGCCTCCAAAAGAGTAACTGTGAAATAACTATGAAAGTTTTGGGAAGGTAGATGGGTCATATAATTCCCTCCCCAGCAAAGTCAATAGTGGGCTTATCTCTAATAAGACCTTTCAGTTTTTCCCCACTCCACCCACTTTCACCTAATGTTTTCCACATTTGCCATATGTGGACTCCCTGAGGAAGTTATAACCTGGTCAGATTCAGGCACCTGTAGATATGTGATAGTAGACTTAAAGTTGGAAGGAACCTTAAAAGTTACCAGTTCAACTCTCTCATTTTACAAATAAGGAAAATTGAGAAACAGAGAGTTTGAGAGTCTTACCTAAGCTTATACAGGTAAGAAAGGGCTGAAGAAGGTATCTTTTACAAACTCTGATAATTTCTCATATAGCATCTCTGCTTAAGAGAACCTATGCAAGACAAAAAAAAATCAGACAAACTATTGTGACAGGAGCCATGATTTTGTAAACAAATATCATTCCTCTTAGAAAAACTGAATGATTCAAGGTAATCTAGCTGAATTTTGAAAGACAAAAAAAAAAAAAAACAAGAATAATGAATATATTTGTGAAGATATTTTTAAGCTTAGAACCACCAGGATGTATTTCTTGAATTCTATGGGTAGGTTTTCTGAGAACAAAACTCCTTGGGATAAGACTTTTGGGAGTTTGTGACATCTTATCTGAAACTGATGGAGAAGAAAGACAAAATGTTACTTAGCCATCCCCTCCCTATTCACTAGGGGAAAAAAAAGAAAAAGAAAAAGTTTGAATTAGAGCTCAGATTCTTTGGACTAAAAAGACTCTTATGGATTCATCTCCTTTATTTTACAGATGGCAAAAACTGAGGCTCTGAGAAGTGACATAACTGACCTGTGATCATACAGCTTTTTATTGTCAGAGTTTGAATTAGCCAATCATTTTCTTGAACTGGCTCAGGTTTCCTGGCCAAAATCCAGTTTTCTTTTTCTACTATAGTGTACAACAATTGCACAGCTAGGTGATACTTTGGTAAGAGCATCCTGGGGGTAGGAAGTCTATTCATGAGTTCAAATCTGCTCTCAGACACTTACAAGTGGTAAGGCTCTGGGCAAGTCTAGACAAACCCGGTTAACCTCAGTTTCCTCCTATGCAAAATGAGCTTCAGAAGGAAATGGCAAAAGTTATCTTGCACATGAAAGATTGGATACAAGTGAAAAATGACTTAATGCACACCATGAGCTGCCAAGTGATTCTATTCCCCTCCTCTAGCAGGAGATTAGAGTTGAGATGGAGGACTTGGGTCAGTGATTATAAGTAATTAGCAAGCCCAGAGGAAACAAATGCAATTAATTAGGTAGGGAGAAGAGAGTGTAAATTCAACAGTATGTTGAAAGAGGAAAGAGAATTTGGCTTAAGATCAAATACAAAAAGAGTTTATAGTTTTAAAGAGTCTAGATTAGTAGAATGGAAAACAAAGTAACCAACAGCAATTTGAGAGTCTCAGCTAGCATGGAGAAAGGTCACAGAAGCCATGAAAGGAGAGAAATGAAGTGTCAGTGAATGACAGATCATATCACTCTGATGTTCAGGATCAAATATGCCTTTTTCTTTTGCTGATGGGTTAAGCATGCCCAGCTGTGTCTGGGCATATCAGGCATGGGGAACAGCCAATGCAAAGGCACAGAGATGGGAGATGATGTATCCTCTGAGAGGTACAGAAAGATGAGCAGTTTGTCTGGATTGTAGAGTGCAAAAGCGAAGAAGAATATTTAGTGAGACTAAAAAGTTGCACTGGCCTAAAAGAGCACAAAAGCTATAGAGTACTCACTTAAACAGGACTTTAAAAAAAAATCTATTGGTCTGAGAAAACTCAATAGATCCAACATTCTAACAGACTGCTGTAACCTGGTAAAGGTCCAAGATATCACGAGGCAGGTTTCCTTTTTCTTGAGTTCACTGCTTATTTGAATTCCATTTGAATCTGAAATGTTGTTTCAATCCATATAAAGTACATTAAAATAATCCCTTCTATTTGAATGCATGAATTGTAAATCATGTTGTCAGTTCAATGTGTTGTTGGTTATCTCTTCCAGTTCTTAAATTCTGACTCTGAATACTGATGGAAATGATTGTTACTGTTGTTATTTTTCTGTTCAATTGCTGAGTGCCCAATAAGTGGTATCCTACAAAAGACACACAATCTCTACCCTTAGGCTTAAAAATTAATTACTTAGCATTATTCATTCTTGGATATAAATAACTCTAGAAGGCATCAGAATAAAAAGAATCTCATCACACATATTTAACATTCACCCTTCTCCCCTCTACCCAAGGTCTTAGATCAAACATATTGAGGAGGTGAGAGATGTCCACTTCATTGCCACTTCTGCTGCCCTAATTTGGGGATAAAGGAGGTCAGGGAAGGGATGGCCTTGAAGCTTCATGACTATTTTTACCAAATAACCTAAAGACTTCACTTGAAAACACCTGATTTAAGAATACTAAATAAGAATAATCTTAAAGTATGTATCCTTATAATGGTTAGACAGACAGGATAACATTTGGGGAGAGTGTTGGTATCAAACTTGGGCTCAAATGAATCTTTTAAATATACTAGCTATGTGACTCTGGGCAAGTTATTTCACTCTTTCAGTTCTGGGAAATTCTTTAAGATTTCAGAGAAGATGCCAACTTGCATGGATGAGAGTTTTCTCATCTCAGTACCTTTAAACAATAAGTCCTATTCCTAGCCCTTTAGTAGTTTAAACAAATTGATTTTATACATACATACATACATATATATATACATATTCTACATATATATATATTAGTACATAACCTTTATATTTATAAATATATACAGATACATATGCCTCTCTATATATATAATACTCACATATATTATGTGTATAATATACACATAAACATGTATATGCATGTTTAAATGTGTATCTATCTATCTAGTAAATAAGATAGTTAAGTAGTGCAGTGGGTAGAGTGCTGGGCCTGGAATCAAGAAGATTCATTTTCCTACTTTCAAATTTGGCTTCTGACACTTCTTAGCTGGGTGACTCTAAGCCAGTCACTAAACCCTTTTTGCCACAGTTTCCTCATCTGTAAAATGAGCTGAAGAAGGAAACCACTCCAAAATGGCAAACTGCTCCTGTATCTCTGCCAAGAAAATCCCAAACAGGGTCACATGACTGAAAAACAACTGAACAACAAAAATATTGCATGTAGCCCACATATGACATATGTGCCATGACTATTCTATCCCCGAGTTGACTATTAATATAATTGTCTGTCATTATATACATATTACAAGTATTATGACCTCTTGCTGAACTTTTGAAACAGTAAATTATAGTGCATTGGTGATTTATAATGAATGACTGATGTTAAATTGCCAAGTTCACCTTCAAAACAGTCTTGAGATACAGTAAGTTCTTACTATGGACCATATTCATCTTCTAATACTTTAAACTTCCTCCCCCTCCACCTCCTGCAATCTTTGACTCCCTTTAACAATTAGGGATCTTAAAGAATGAGTTGTCAGTTGTGTTTTTAGAAAATGACTTGATACTCATATGTATTTTTGTTGGCTAAAGCATAGATGAAAAGTTTAGGAAACAGCAAGACATGATGTTGTGATTTCATCAAAAAGCAAGCAAGCAGTATTACAAGGTTCTCCTCATCTTATGTCAAGTCCATCAGAGCAGAGTGAGTAAAACAGCAGATGGAGGAAATGAAATGTTATAAGCTAATTATGCTTTGCCAACACTTGAAAATTATATCACCTATTAATGTCTAATAGGTTAAAAGAAAGTATAGCCTATCTAAATTATTCTCTGCATTTCCGTCATGCCTCACCAAGAATTTCTAAATCTTTGAGATGAGGTCCATGTGTTTTCATTTATTGTATTATGACTAGAGTACATTATATCAATGTGTATGGTGTTACTAGCATCATAAAATTATACAAGTACTTCTTAAAATATGCATTATGTAAAATAAATTACTTTACTAATTACCTACTCTGCTAGAAAAGAAAATGCTTACTGTTCCCCTGGGCTACTGAATATAAAATATTTTTGGAATTATGCACAAAGTATAGTTAGGTACAGTGAAAGGTTTGCATTTTGAAATGGCATAATGTCTACCTGAAATATAGTTTGACCTAACCCTCTATATACTGTGCTTGATAAAAACTGGTGTTTGCCTAATAAGCAAGAAAGTTTGCCAAAAAATAACTTAGCTGGTTTTACAGGGAAACAAATAAGAGCATTTGGACAATATACAGTTACAGCTTGGTACACCATGCAACACAGTTTAATTTTTAGTCATTAAAAAAGTATAAAAATGTGAATGTATCAAAAAAAATCACAAATATACTACTAAGAAATCTAATTTTATTTCTTTAGCTGCTTATCTATAACAAACTAGATCTGAGAAAGCTTAGGGATGTATTGTTTTAGAAGACAGATGAGTGGGACAACCTACTATGGTTATCTTTTAGTAAATAAATGATGGAGGTGTCTTAAAAGTATCCTCTACCCCCCCCAAAAAAAAAAGAACAAGTCACCAGAGGAGGGAGGTTTACATATTTTCTCTTCAATTTCTTTTTTTTTGTAAATAATTACTATATTGAACTTTTCTAAACACATGCTTTCTTGTCTCTTCAACTGTATTTCAGGTTTGTATTTTTCATAATTTCAGTCTGTCTTCTTCTTTGTGAGTACTTTTCACTTTTTTTGACATCTTTGGCAGGTGATATAATTCTAACTCTCCAAAATTTACTAGACACAGACTAGCCAAGTGTGGCAAACCACTGCAGCATTTTCAAACACACACACACACACACACACACACACACACACGCAATGGGGTCACTGAGTCAAATCAGACTAAACGGAATCCAAGTGTTAAATTTTATTGTTGTTTGCCTTGATTTGGTAAATAGTTATTTGTATCCTGCTTCCATTAAAGGCAACTGATATAGGGGGAAACAACCTGTTTGGAGAATATTTCCCCTTTTTAATTATTTTTCTGATTTTTTTTCATTTCCCTGGTAATACATTAAAAATCATAAAACAATGTTTGTTCCAAAGTCACAAGAGGCATAATTATCTTGAATAATTAAAATGTCCTTTTAAATTTCTCATTTAGATTCCCAGGGTAATAAGATACCCTATTTCAATGACTAAGGCAGTATATAGACAGTTTTAGTAAAAGACAGAATAAAACCTTATAACTTCATATTCTTGACTTATGAGGTCTTCCTGATTGAACTACATCATCAGACACAAAGATTTTATCATATGTTAGAAAACACGATATAATTGTCTTTCTAAACTCCACAGTTGTAGTAACCACTATAGGTGGATGGCCAGTGTTGAGCTAGGAAAGGCCAAAAATTAATTCAATAGTTACACTGTCCAGAGAGATAATCTTCTGAATGATATAAGAGTTAATAAATAGAGATTGAATCTCCTCTCCATTATATCCTATAATCACTCGTAGATGACGTCAGTATAATGTTTTGATACAGGCAGATGCAATGATGATGCACAGAGTAGATTATGGAGGCTAAACCTAGGTTGAAGTGATGTCTTGTTGGCCACAATGTAACCTCATACCTATTATAAAGTCACTTCTCAGTGTACCTCGGGCAACTCCCTGAGGCTGTAAGTTACAAAAGAATTACCAACTTGCTTTTGGGAAGAAAGTTTTCAAACTAGTTCTTTCAACTATGAAATTATAGGTCTAGACAGGGAGGGGAGAGAAGGGGAAATGAGAGCCCTGCTCAGTGTATTTTTATTAATGAGAATCTGAAACTGCCAATGTGTAGTACCCTAAAAATAAAACTGTTTTTAAAAGTCCTGATGCATGCTATATTTTTAACCAATGTACAATGCTCAGTGTTGTTGAAAGACCTTCTTAGGATTTTTCTAATGAAGTCTCCAACAGTTTATAAAATGAGACTACTTTCAGTTGTGGTTGTGGTTATAAATAAGGAAATGAGTAATCATGGTCCCCCAGACTGCATGCCATCATTTCTTGGACCCCAAGCATATAGGAAACCAGTTGCATTTGGACACCAGGCACTGGTGAACTTACCTTCATCTTCAAACAATGACAGAAAGAGTAGTCAGTCACTACAGGTGGTAAAGAAAATAAATTTTAGTTGCCTTCTCAGAAAGAGAAGTTAGTCTTTTGAGTCAGTTAAAATCTGGTAGCATTTACAAGTGAAATAAACCATTACTACTCCTTTTTAAAGGAAGCAATACACATAAGGCAGGCATCTGAGCATAAGGGCTAGAATTGTGGCCCTGGAATCAAAAAGACCTGGGTTCAAGACATTTTCCTGTCAAATATTAATTTTATTCTAGGGTTAACTCTTCAGTGTCCCCAGGAAACTCTCTAAGTTATAAAGCATTTGCTGGTATATATGTATGAAGGGAAGAAATTTCCACATAATTTAAGTCCCCTTGAGCAAATAAAATCACAAGGCCATACTAAAAAAAATCAGATTTTTATAAAGTAAATAACATGTTGGGCTAGTGGCACATATGGGAGGAGAGAAAAATGGATTGTTATATTATTAAGTGTCATAAATTATAATGTATTTTAATATAACAATATATTTGGCACAATAAAAAAGAAAAGAAAATCAAACCTTGTAATTCTTCCTCCAAGGCATTATTTTATAATGGATGTGAATTACAATGAAAAGAAATAATTCAAACGTGATTTTGTTATTTGTCTAAGATAATTGAGTTGCAAAATGCCCGTCTAGAAATAATGAAGTACTTGGGAATATACAGTTAATTTTGCTGCGAAATTTAGTTGGTACTTCTTTCTCTTCATTATCCTCTCTTCTCAACTTATTGCAATCTAGCTTCCATCCATACTACTCTAAGGTCACCACTGATCTCCCAATTACCAAATCTGCTAACTTCAGTTTGGGTGTCACTCATTTCGTATGACCCCTCTCTCTATGTTTTGACATCCCTCTAACACCACTGCTGAATTCTCCCTATTTCCTTCATTGAAGAGGTCCTAAACTTTCCTGCTTGTCCACTCTTACCTCACAAACTGATGAAGCATGAGTAGTTAACAGCTCCTTTGAAAACAATCTGGCAATTTTAATGGACCATTGGTCAGTTAATTCTTGGCAAGCAAAAACAAAAATACCAATATGACCCCAGGCTAGTTAAAAGAGTTTTAGTGACTAGAGTAGAATGAAGGAAAATAGAGGCAGCAGGGGACAGTGTCTAAAAAAGCAATGGAGGAAGAATCAAGAAACCTGGTTCCTTCCAGCTCTGCTACCATCTATGCGATTTTTGGTCTTCATTGATGAGATCCTGAGTAACTGGGTACAGCAGACAGATGGAGACTGTCATATTGATAGTATTGCTCTCTGGGGCATGCAGGGAAGGGCATTGGTGGGGATCAGTTTAGCCTTGTCTCACCCTCTATGGAGGATATGAGATAGTCCCACTTTGCTTTGTCCAATCAGAAATCTGAATTATGTCAAACCCCTGAAGTTGAATTTCCCTTCTAAATATGTTCATGGCACACATAATCTTTGCTGAACCCCTTTTGGCCCAGTCCACCCCAGAACTCTGCCATGTGGTGTCTTTCCCTTCACCCCTCTCCCATGCCATGCGGTGTCTCTCCTCTCATGCCCCACCATGCCTCTATTCTTTCTCCTTATAGCTAACTAACTCTTTCGGGATATTAAATCTCTTTTGTTATTTAGTCTCCTAGTTAAAGGCATATTCCAACCTTATACAGTGTTTCCTTTCTCCTGGTTAATTGTGAGTTCTACTAAAGAACTTGTCTTTCTTTGCTAACTATATGCTCTCCCAATTCTGTATCATATTTATCATTCCTGGTGCCTCTTATATCTTCATTTTTTCTGTAACCTCTACTCCTAAATAAACTTACCTTTTGCCAAAGAGAATGGCCATTGAGAATTCTTCCCATGATTGAACCTCAACATTTGATGCGTACATCAATCTCATTTAGTGCTGAACCCCAAACATATCTTTTGGAACCAGCAATTGTTTTCCTAGATAACTTCATTTTTCTCCAAAATCACATCAATCATTACACTGTATAAAATGAGAGAATGAGATTAGAAAATATCCAATATTCTCTTCAGCTACAAAATAGTCAATGTCCAAGGAGGACTTCAGAAATAAACTGACAGTTCCAGATTGCTGTTTCCAAGACTTAGTTAGGTGGTGGTAGTTGAAGCCACTTAGCTGTCAGCATGGAATAAGTGCATTTGTTATCCTCATGAAGGAAGATCAGAAGGGAGCAAGGTAACAGATGTTACCGGTAATCCTGATGAAATTTGGGGGAGCAATTTTTATAAATAGAAGGGAGGGACCAGGAAAGAACTGGGGAAATAAAGGATATTTGAAGGAATCCAGGATGAGTTGAGGGAAATGTTCTTAAAGTAGACTAAGGAAATTTCAGGCTTTGGGAGAGAACAAGCTAGTTTGAGTTCCTATCAATCCTAGCAAAAACATCAGTCACCTTCACTAGGTGACTGCTAGTCAATGCTAAAAGTAACTAATAGTCCAGGATTTTGGTCTGGTATTTGAATATTCCTTAGGATGTGATTATAGACATTACTGGGGTGGAAAGGATGAGAGCAAGAGCACCAGGTGAGATCTTTGTAGCAAAACTGTCCAGTTCTGAGAGATCTGATTATTCAAATAACTTCTGTGTATTTGCATTTGTAGTCCAATGAGTGTGTCTGGGGAAAGTCTTTTAAATAGGGCTTTGTTGGAAGCTGACTAATGTCTTACGAACAAAATATATCAAATTGTATCTTCCCCTTATTTCCTCTCTTTCTCTTTTCTTTCTAAACTTGATCCCTTTATTTTAATTTTTAAAATTGAGGTTTTTTCATATCACCTTAATTTCTAAATATAATTTACTTTCCCCCTTTCCCCCAGAGAGCTAAACCTTATTTCAAAGGGGTTTTTTGTTTGTTTGTTTTTTAAATGACAGGGGAAGTAAGTTAGTAAACTAAACAAAATATCAACCAAATCTGATAGTATATGCCAGTTCCATACCTGTAGTCTCCAACTTCTATGTAAAAGGAAAAGAGGTTTATTTTCTCTCTTCTATAGGGGTAAGCCTTTTTTTTTTTTTTTCAAAACTAGCTCTTAATAAAATCTTTTCTCAAAAAATCCTTCTTCTAGTATCTACCAAGATTGCCATAGTGTTTCTGGGTCTTTTGATATTTACAGTGACAATACCTGGGCTCTCTATTTGTTATTCATCACTCGAGATATCTGTGGCCTCCTTTTTCTCTCATCTAACTTCTTTACCATATCTTGTAGAAAATTGGTTGCCATTTCTTCTATATGCCATTATTGACAAAATGCTAGAGGCCACTTATGTCTATTACATATTTTTATTAAAGGATGCCAAATGAAAACTAGCTGTAGGCATGTAAAGCTACTAGTATATTAAAAAACAATATAGTTATAATTATATTTAGTATAGTATATACATAGATATATGGTAGTTTATATGGTAGATATATAATCACTATATATGTGTATTATTATTATATATAAACAATTATCAGATAGTATATGCTGTCTGATAATTATATCAGTATATATGATACTATATAGTCTATATGTGTATATATAGACTATATAGTATCATATATACTGATATAATATATATATATATACACACACACACATACACACACACACATATATATATACCAGCATATATGGTAGCTATATAACCAGTATGTGTATTAGTACATATATATATGTGTGTGTGTCATATAATATATATATAATTATCAGATAGTATAGTATATAAGGCATATAGTTAGTATAGTATATATGTATATGTATGTATATATTTATGTATGTAATTAGTACATATGGGTAGCTAGGTGGTGCCATGGATAGCATGCTGGACCTGGAGTCAGGAAATCTCATCTTCCTGAGTTTAAATTTGACCTCAGACACTTAATAGCTATGTGACCATGGACAAGTTACTTACCCTGCTTGCCTCAGTTTCCTCATGTGTGAAATGAGTTGATAAAGGAAATGGCAAACCACTCCAGTATCTTTGCCAAGAAAACCCCAAATGGGGTCATGAAGAGTCAGACATGACTGAAATTTCTAAACAAAAGTATAGTATATAAATTTCCTGTGGTATCCAAAATCAGAAGATCATTCCCTCTATACTTCCAAACTCCTGGACTTTAAGAAACAGGAATTATCATATACTAGTTTAAAAGTGGGAAGTTTCTATTTAAAGTGAATGCTCTATAATAACTTAACTAGTTTTATAACATAGTAGTTTGCTTAGAAAAGGTTTTCATCCTCTAATCTGAGCATACCCATTTCAAATACTGTCTCCACTGATTTCCTCTTCTTCTTCCTTTTCTTCCTCCTTCTCCTCCTCTTCTCCTTTCTATTTCATCCCCTTCCCCTTCTTTCCCTTCCCTTCCTTTATTTTCCCCCACTCCCTTTCTCAAACTCTGTCTCTTTTTTTACACCTTGCTGACTATCAGATGAACTGACAGCCTGACAATGATAACCTTCTCTACAGTGGTATTTTAAACTTAAATATGGGGCTCTAGACAGAATTTGGTGAAGTGATTCTGCATCCAGAGCTTGGTTCTCAGCAAGAGAATAGAGGTAAGGAATAGAGGCTAGAGCCTTTATTCTGGCCCAGTCTTGATCTTTAGTGGAGGAGTGCAGGAGATAGGAGAGCCACCAAGAGAATGATTAAAAATGGAATATGTCCCATTTCCAGTCCTCTCATCCCTTAAATACCTTGGTATGATTACATCATTACAGGACACTATGTGTGCATGGCATTACATCACCATGCTAAGTACTAAGTATATGTATACTAAAGAACCATCATCTCACCAATTCCACTGAATTAACATCTTATAAGTATCCTTGTTTAAAGTATACTTCTCCAAAGCTTTAGCCCTCTACAAATAGATATTACCCCTTTTAAGATAAGGAAATTAACCTCCAAGAGGTTATATAATTTATATATAGTGACACAACTGTAAAGCATCTAAGACAAGATCCAGATCCTTTTAGACTGTCAGTCTGGTGCTCTTCTTTTATCTATTATTTTGCTTTTCTGATGCACTCAAAAATTAGGTTTTTAAAAGAAAGATAATTTCTTAAGTTTTCTTGGCAAATGAGGCTTTTCTGAAAGCTGTCATTGGATACATGCAGATATTTGTCCATTTTATTGCTTTGAGACTAAGGATAATTATCCTTCCCTACTGCCAAGTCAATGTTTAATTAGAATCATAGAATATTCAAATTGCAAAGGATCTTAGAGGTCATTGAGTCCACTTAATAAGGCCACTCTTTAATTTGTAGCTTTAACTTCTCTTTGCAAGAATATGAATGTTTCTCTTTACTTTATGAGGTACATTTAATTTTTCTTTCAAAATGAACCATTTCATCTCCTATGCTGGCATGGCTTTAAATGCTCTTTTTATATCTCTGCAATCATTGCTATACCTGTCTCTTCGACTGGGCTTCATCATTTTCTCATGTTATTTTCTGTTTTCTTTTCTTAGTATCATTCTGTTTCTGTTATCATTACACTAGGCAACCATAGAAGTTGTATAACCATGGACATGTCACTTAATCTCTTGGATCCTTCCACATCTATAAAATGGAAATAACCTCCTATTTCTTACTTCAGAGAGTTGTGAAGACCAAGTGAGATGTTAATGTTAATAAAGTATTTTGCAAACTTTAGATTCATATATTAATGTCAATTATTACCATTATTATTATTATTATTATTTCATTCATTCAAACCAAGATCTCTCCTAATTCTGTTTTAGATACCCTTCCTACTGCACCATATTTCTTCAGTAATATATAGAATGGATGTATTTTGTGGGGCAAAGGTATGAATTGAATATAATTTACTAAACATAAACAGATATACAAAAGACACTCAAGTACCAGAGCTAAGTCCTGATCACAGAAATAAAGTAACTATAGAAGTCAGAATCGAAAAAGCTTTCTTAATGGAAGTCTTACTCTTTGATATCATCATCATCATCATAGCTACATTTATATAGCACTTATTTTGTTACAGTTACTATATTAAATACTTTAAAATTATTATCTTATTTGATTCTCACAACAATCTTGGGAAGAAGATGCCATTATTATCCCATTTTACAGAGAGGAAACTGAAGCAAACTGGGGTTAAGGGCCTTGCCAGGACTACCCACATAACAAGTGTCTAAGGCCATATTTGAATTCAGATCTTCCTGACTCCAAACCAGGTACTCACTGTGCCACTTAGATACCTCTGAAGTATTAATAGGAAATATTAAAGCTTTTAGGGCTACAAAAAAAAAAAACAGTGGGGTCTTTCATCCATTGAGTAGTACATGTGTTTCATCCTGATGGATTCAAAAGAAAGCTGCTGACCGCATTTATCTATGTTTGTGAATGTAGCAGAAAACATTATTTTCTTCCACTGAAACTAAAAAATGAAACAAGTAGGTATCTTCAAATGGCAATTTCTAGTTTGTCTTGTAATGCCCCATCCATCAGTATTTCCAAAGTTTTGGGGGATAAAACACTTGCTTGGGCTGTATCATTCTGCTTCCCACTGATAGTCTGAATGCTATTATTTGAGGAAAGTTGGAGCTCAAAAATTTTCCCCAAATAGAGTTTATCTTTTTACATTTTTATTGCTGTGGCACATTGACTTCGATTTTGTTATGCAATTTAATGTTAATAGCTTTCAATTTGTAAAAATAAAAAATAAAAAAAATTCTAAGTCACTTCAGTGAGAGAGCATCTACATCTGCAGACTTTTATAAAAGATGGAAAATTTAAATGTAAGGTGTGACTCAAACTAGCTCATTTTTAAACTATAAAGATAATGAAATTATACACTCAAATAATTTTTTTCTACTTTCAAATAGAATGTAATCATCATTTGAAGTATTTTTGTAGCATGGAGTAAAAATTGGCTTCAGAGTCAATTTTTTGAGCCAGTTAAGGGTTTGTCTCATTGCTTTTAAGACTTGAAATCTAAGTCTCTACAAACATATTATGGAGTGTCTAATGAAAAAGATTGAGCTTAGCTTGAGATGGAGGTGCCTGCCAAGTTCCCAGTATGCTAGAATATTCACTTGTATTAACCATTACCAGAGCCCATGTTGGGCATGAAAGTCCTAAACATAATTGTTGTGATAGCAAGCATTCAGTAAACAGCAGGAATGGATAAGAATTGAGCCCTCCCTTTTTTTGAGCAACTGTGAAAAGTGCTTGAGGGCAAAGAGGTTTCTTGAGAACATTCACTCTTCTTGTGACGTGAACCACTCTTGGTTGACTCTTTTGGTAGAAGGAATTACCAGTACCATACTTATTTCCTAATGTACTCATGAATCTGGTTTTTGCATACTGTTATCATTACCCTTTATGGCATGCCCACTGTGTACAAAGTCCTGTCCTGTCATGTAGCACCACGAAGCTGAAATTACAGACTTTACTGCAGTTCAACTACTGAAAAGATCTTTACAAGCAAAACATCTTAGGGAGGGAAATACTTCTGTATAAAGCCATAGAACAGAGCTAACATTTGAGTTGGCATATGGCCACACATTAAGTGAAATCTCAAAAGGGTTTCTGGGAATTTACAGATAAATGGAAAATGTGGCTAGAACAGGAAGTAAAGCCAGGGCTGAGGAGAGGCTAAGTTGGATCAGGGGGTTTCTTTGAATAGAAAGAAGAAATGTCCCTTTGGATGGAGTTGTTAACATTAAACTTTTTTCTCAAGATTCTTATTTGCAATGTGTCAAACATGGTTATACTGCCAAATTGGAAAAGGCTACTATGTCTAATTTCATCTAGGAAGATTATCTATAAATATTATCAATTTTTGAAGTATACATAGAAATTATACAGGCAACAGCCAATGCTTCTTCCTTCTGACTTCACTAAATTAAGAATATATAATGATTGAGTGGTCATTATGTGCAAAGCACACTTTCTGCCTAGTTATTATTTTTTAAAAAGTCGAAATAGAATATCTGTGAGTTCATTGATTAAGTACCTACTATGCGTGTTGAATTCAATTAATTAAATATTAATTTATGTGCAAGGTATCATTCTAGATTGTAAAAGAAATAAAGGCAAAATTCTACAGTCCTGACCTGAAGAATCTTATGTTCTTTTTGGAGAAAGTATTTTTTTTTTCTCTTTCCAGAAGTTCTGTAGAGGCAAACAGGTCGTTCTTATACATAAGAAAGCAGGTCATACGTGTATATTGATCCCCAGATCCCAAATCCCAAATCTTTTTTTTTTCATTTGCCCTTGAAGAAACTTCTAGCCATAAGATTAAGTCAAAAGAGAAAGGGAAAAAAGGAAATATATATTGCCATGTTGGCAATATATAATGGCTAACAGGCCAATGTGCTTGCATTGAAATTTTGGAAGATAACTTCTGCTGCAATAGAAGATCTATGCTTCTATCAATAATCCAACATTCCAAACTGCTTATGACACTAGGAAAAGATCTAGAGAGCTATTGTGGGACAAACCACCACTAATGGCCACTTGCTCCTTGCTATTGCTAAGCTACTAAAGTATGACCAATGAAGAAAAAGCTTGACAAGGGTTAGAATGTTATTGTGACAGAGGGGTAGACACAGAGACTGGGAAAAGACCAGACTATAAAGTGGTAGAGCACATTAATGACCAAAAGCAGAAATGGAATTGAACTAGACTACTAACTGCTGCATTGCAAAGATCTTAGCAAGACCTTCACCTTGACCAGTGGCTAAAGAAGGAAGGAGGATCACTTATCCAAAGAGAATATATATTGTATTCCCTTGCTGCTTAACTAGTTATTAACCTAATTTTCTGAAGTCTACCAAGAGCAGGGCATGAGCAGAGTCAGAGCCAATATTGTTGCTGCAGAACCTCCACTATCACTTGTGACATCTATCAAATACATATGAGGCCCCTGGATTACTGTCATTTCTTCATCATACACCACTAAGAATTGTAGGGGATTTTGTGATTTGTCATTTTATTGTAATTTATTTTTCCTCATTTATACCTTGGCTTACAACACATATAGCATTTTAAAGTAATTAAATTGGATTTATTTAAACTATTCTATAAATCAAATATGTTTCCTTTATTCCAACTCAGTGGAGATTTAATGAATATGATTTTATCCATCAATCCTCACAGTAACAAAATTGTTTAGCTCCTAAAAATTTATACTCAGAGGTCATTTGTTTCTTTTCATTTATAAGTGTCTAAAAAGGTGTCAGACCTTGGAAGATTACCAAGTTATTATTGCAAGGAACTCATAAATCCGTATGGACATCATATTGCAGAACCTTTCTTACCTTCCACCAGACTCTCAATGCCCAAAAGCTATAACACTATAGTTGTTGCTTCATTTGGTGACACATTATAATAAGTAATAAGTTGTTCCTCTTGTAGATTTAAGAAGGTCTTTCCCATGTGTATTTCTATGGTTTGAATATATGTAAATGCTGTTGTAATTATGAAAATATGAATTCATTAATAGAAAAGTATGAAAAGTGTCAATGATGCTTCTGTGATTCTCTTACGAATGTGCGTAAAGGAAAAGAAAACTATAAGCTTCAGATGTGACAAATGTCTTTTAGAAAAGAAGTTTCTGGTCCATCGAATTTTAATTAACTGGGCTCTACCATTGATAAGAGAATAAGTGAAAGCTATATGTGTTCACAACCCCAGATATTTGGATATTTTGTAAATTTCAAAGCAATTGAAATCCTCATTTGCTGCTTAACTCAAGTATCTCATTTTACAGATGAGGAAACTGAGGCTCCAAGAAATCAAGTTTCCTGCCCATAGTCAATCAGTAAACACAGTTATTATTAGGCACCATGCCAACTGCTAGTCACACACACACACATAAAATGCTGCTTGTTGCCATACTAATTCTGTTTCACTGAGATGTTTGACATAGAATAGAGTCATGTCAACACAAAATGTCTCTGATACATTTTACAAAAAGTTCTTTTCATTCAGCAAAATTTATTATCCCCAAATCCCAGCATTTGTTTCCTTTGTATGACCCTATTTGTATATCAAGCTTCTCTAGGGTGGGATTTTGTAGAGTGTGTGGTATGACATAATCCTTTCTTCAGTTCACCATATCAGACCAGGCCAGCTTGAGGCATTCTTCACTCTACTCTCAGATCACCTCTTCCTCAGCCATCTTGTCACTGCTTTGCAGAGATTTGCCATTTCCTCCTCCAGCTCATTAATTATAGAGGAAGAAACTGAGGCAAACAAGGTTAAGTGACTTGCCCAAGATCACATAGCTAGTAAATGTCTGAGGCCAAATTTGAACTGAAGAAGTAGAATCTTCCTGACTCCAGATCCAGTGTTCTATCCACTGAGCTACCTAATTGCCCTCTGGAAAACTTAATCCTTTTAATTATGGAATGCTCCTTTTGGGACCTTAATGTCCTGGTTGCTTGGTGCTTCATGGGAATATCTATATCAAGTCAGGCTGATTCTAATTATGCTTAACTTCATTCCCTCTATACCGCTTCCATTTCCTTGCCATCACAGATATACCTCCATTCCTTTCCCATTCTACAGGCATAATCAAATCAATACTGCCATCACTACTGGAAAGTTGTCAAGTCTTCTCCCACTTAGTTCTACTCATCATTAGGATAACTTTCTAGACTAAAATACCCCTCTTTAGCTACCATTCGCCTTTTTTGTCATCTACACTTATTAAAACATAAAGAACAGGGACTTCATTTTTGTGTTTGAATTCTCAGTGCTTGGCATAAGCCCTGAAGAAATTCTTTTCAAAATTCATTTGTATTAAAATCTACTCATCCTTTACCACATAATGTTTTGTTTGTTTCTTCTTGTGGTGATTCCAATAAGTTTTTCAGTGTAATCAAAACACCTTCACATATGCACATGTTCTTTCTTGAACACATTCTAGGCTATGGGGAATTATAGATATGTTTTTAATACATCTTCTATTTCTCATAGTATCTTTGTGACATGGAGGTGATATGTATCTCTTAAAAAGCTAGCCTTTATATAGCTCCTTTGATGCTCATAACAATCCTATAAGATAGGTACTATTATCATCCCCATCTTTCAGATGGGGAAAAGGAGACAAGCTCCCATCCTACAATCTACACTGACCCAAGAACATAGCTACAATTTAAAAATCTGTACTTAGTGGGAGCTTCCTTCCTTCCTATCTCCCTGCCTCAGCTTTGACTTTCTGAGGTCTGCCAATCTGTCCTGCTCAACCCCTATTCATGTCCATTGTAGTATTTCCAGCCCTGAGTATATTAAATTTAGAACTTGCTATCTGCTAAGCTGCTGAAGCCTGAACTTGGACTAGTGAAAATTGCTATTTTGCTCATAGCAAGAACAGTCAGTGCATCAAAAAGTAGAGCAATTGGCCCCCAACTTTGGAGTTAGATACATACTTCACAGTTCATTCTTTATATGGGATCAAGAGGTAACTACAGAGAAGAGATTTTAACAGTCTGGGAGACAAACTCAAGAGTTGCCTTTTAACTATGCAGAATCAAGTTTAGTGTGTTTTCTAAGATATTGACTGAATTGACTTTTTAGATTTTTTTATTACTATTTTGTAGTTTATAATACTTTGCATTTATAGAGTCTTTCATCCCAAAGAAGCAAATCCCAAGGTACTCTATTGAATGCACATCACTGAATGAACATCATAGTTACTATGACAACCATACTTTTAATCCCTCTTTTTGTTAACTCATTACTTTTCCCCTAAATATCCTTCCTTTGAACTGAAACTTTCTTTGCTTGAACTCTACCAAAATTTTGGCTTTTCAAAATTTATTTCTTCACAATGTGAAAGGTTGAATTAATCCTTTTTAGATAGTTTTGTGTTGTAGCATGAGTTATTGTTATAATCCATGTTGTCACATTTCATTTTGAAACTTCAAGTTTATCCGAACCAGGATAAAAACCTCTTGTCCAGCTTTCTTTTAAACTGTGACATTTGAACTGAATATATATGTTATATCCACCCCTTGAAAAGTTGCATTATCTCTGGACCAAATTAAAAGGTCAAATAGGATGGTAGTAGGATCAAGCTATCTATTAGTAAGGTACATAGATAAATCATATAATAATTACTAATGACAATAGCTAGCATTTTTATAAATATTGAATATTTGGAAAGCAAAAAATATTATTTCATTTTATCCTTATAACAACCCTGGGAGATAGGTGCTATTATTAGAATGCTCTTTTCGTAAATGAGGAAAATAAGGCAGAGTTTAAGTAATTTGCCCAGAGTAAAACAGATAATAAGTATATGAAGCTGGATTTGAACTTGGGTAAGGAAATAAAGTTAAGCATAACCACAGACAGCCTGATTAGATATAGAAGAGCCCATGAGGAACCCAGCAATAAGGAGAGTTCTCTATCCATCAAGCCACCTGGCTTCAGAGACAGAAATCCAATGGGACTTTGGACTTGGAACTTAGTGGAATTATGCTATAAAGGAATTGAAGTAAGCTGTGAATCCAGTTTCCCTTCCCCTTCCCAGAGAGGGTGAAAGGATTTTTACTATGTTCTTGCTGTACCTTATGCCTTTGTATGTACCTAATCTAAATGTTAAACAGTTAAGTGGGACAGGGTTCAGGAGAACTCTAAAATTTGGACAATACTATTGATGGGGTCTTAAGCCAGTGGCAAAGAGACTGCTGTTGTTATTGTCTGGCCTTTATTCTCAAGGGGACCAGAACATCAGGAAGGTGATATAAGACATGCAAGTGGGGAATTAGATGTAAGTGAGGCAGAATTATGTAAAGTCACCAGCCTCACTTTCTCTTCCAGAACCTTCAGGGTCCAATGGCCAGATATACATCAGGACAACTGGAGATGGCCCTGGATAGAGTGGGGGACTTTGGCATTTTAAAGCTAATTTTAACAGGTATCAATTTCATTGAGACCGCATCCATTCAATGATTAAGGCTTGGTAATAAATGTGACAGAAAATAGCCTCTTTTATCTAATCGAGAGAGAGAGAGAGAGAGAGAGAGAGAGAGAGAGAAAAGCAGAGACAGAGAGATGGAGATGTAGGAAGGGATGAAGGGAGGGAAGGAAGGAAAGAGGGAAGGAGGAGGAGAGAGAAAGGGACAGGGGAAAAAAGGAGAAGGAAAGAAGGAGAGGGAAAAGAAGAGGGAAGGAGAGAGGACACACATAGAGAAACAGACAAAGAAATCTGGGAGGAAAAGATACTCAGAATTTCTGCCCAAATAAAAACAATTACTATTTATATTCACTCTGAGTCAGTACAGGCCCAGGAATGACAAAGTGAGGTTTGGCCTGGGACATATTGTTGGTCAATCAGTGAGAGCCAGAATGATCTGGGTTTAAGGCATGGTCTTAGCCCTTGAACCTCAAGATATCTATCAGGATTGTTCCTTTGAGCAAAGCCCTCAAGGAGAGAAGAGAGAAGAGGAGAGGAGAGAATAGAATAGGACAAAAAAAGGAGAAAAGAGGACAAGAGAGATGAGAATAGGACAGGACAGGAGAGGAGACAATAAGATAGGACAGGAGAAAACAGCAAATGACAGGAGAGGACAGGACAGCAGAGGACAGGAGAGAAGAGGACAGACAAGAAAGGAAAAGACAAGACAGGAGAGGAGATGAGATAACAGGTAAAGAGAGAAGATAGGACAGGGGAGGAAAGGAGAGGACAGCAGAAGACAGGAGAGGAGAGGATAAGAAAGGAAAGGCAGGACAGGAAAGCAAAGGAGAGGAAAGGAGAGAAGAGGACAGGAGAGGAGAGAAGAGGACAGGAGAGGATAGGAGAGTACAGAAGAGGAGAAAACAAAATAGGAGAAAAGAGGAAAGAAGAGGGCAGGAAAGAAAAGGAAAAGAGAAAGGAGGGAGGGAAGGGGAGGGGAGGAATAAAAGTTGTGCTGTTAACCAGTTGGGAAGCTTCTGTTCCTACTCAGCCTAACTTTTTGGCTGCCATATGACCTTGTTGATTCATACTGAGCATTCAGTCACCCCTCTCCCCTCCTCCATATTTTTCTCAAAAATTGTTGGAACTGTCCAGGGTCTCTTTGTTCCACAAAGGACTTTATTTATCTTATATTAATTGATCAAGATTTAGAAGTACTTATAACTGAAAAAAATAATGCAAATTATTTTTGGTGATAGATCACCAGATAAAATCATATAAAAGATCATTTTGCTGTTTTATTAGAATCAGGTAGAATGAAAAGAGTGCAGGCTTTTGAGTCCTGGATTGAAATGCTTTCTCTGTTGGTGGGCATATCACTTTAAGTCTCTAAGTCTCCATTTGTTCCTTTGTAAAAAAACAAAAATAAAATAAAATAAAAAGGGATGAAAGACCAGATGAAATGACTTCAAAGGCCTCTTCCAATTCTAAGTCCATGATTTTGGGCAAGTAACTTCACTTTTCTAGGCCTTCTTCCCTTATGAGAGAAATGAGATGTCCAAAGTGCCTTCCATATCTGAACAACATAACACTACGAAACAACTTCTGAGAATGGCACAATGTTGTAGAATTCTGAGAAGGGGCATTAGCAATATGCATCTGCTTGGTAGAAAGTCATCTTTCCTGAGCAAAGACTTTCTGTGGTTGTATAAGTCAAAAGATTGCCTGTCCCACAGCAAGTAATCTGCCAAAGGCTCTAGATGAAGAGTCTGGAAAAGGCAACTCTCATGCTTTCTAATAATGTGGTTGCTAAGTCTTTATATGACAACTAAATACCGTTAACACAGCAGGCTCCAATAAAGACTGTTTTAGAACCATGGGATATCAGAGATGGAAAGAATTACTGACTGACAGTCTGTCCAAATGCAAAATCAAAGGGAAAAATATTTATTTGTGTTTAGGGAAATAGAAGATGGAAAAAAAGATCAGATGTGATATACTAATATCCAGCTTAAACAGGAGCACCTGTAGAATTTGGTTCAAAGATTGTATGTACAAGAGAAAGCAAAGTGATCTCTTGAGAATAGTTAAACATCTACCTCTGCCATTATGGCTCATAGAAATTATGATATGCCCAAGGTCACATAAGCACTAAATGGTAAAGACTTGACTGAAACCCCAGGTTATCTGACTGTAACCCTTGAACAAGAACTCTTTCCTTTCTACCAATCTGTGTCCAGATGGATTATATAATCTTGTCTTACTCCATCCTCTTTAACGGTTCCTTTTCTGTTTCCCCCACTCTTCATTCTCTTTTTGATTTTGTAAAGTGAGTGTTAAATCATCAAATGAGAGATTGAAGATCCAAAAAGACTTTGATAGGCTGGAGCAATAGATCAAATGAAATAAATATATTGGGGATAAATGTAAAGTTATAGCCTCAACTTCATAAGAATAGAGGCCATGGACAGTTCCAACAATTTTCAAGAAAAATATAAGGGAGGGAAAAGGTGTGATTGAATGCTTAGTATGAGTCAACAATGGCAGCCAAAAATGTAAACTGAACTAAGATGCATTATGTCCAGAAAATAATGTATAATTCTCTTTCAAAGGTAGAATAGTCTGTTTTAGAAAGCAAGTTAATGAATTCCCTATCACTGAAGATCTTCAAGCAGAGGTTGGATAAACACTTTTTGAGAAGTGTTATGGAAAGAAATACTGAGCAGGAACTGGTTGCAGTCAAGTTGCCTATAAGGTCCATTCAAATTCTGAGATTCTGGGTGTTCCAAATACCTGTCTGTAGCTTCAACTTCTTCACCAGCTTCAAGGTGTTTCACCTTTGTCACCTATTCAGCCTATTCAAAATTTATTATTTCATTATCTTTTCTCACTTATTATATTTTCCCCCTCTTAGATTTTGAGCTAGAAAATACCTTAGATATGATCTTCTCTAATCCCTTCACATTACAGATGAAAAACTGATGCTCACAGACACTGTAATTTACTTCTATTTGATGCAGTTTTCTCATTGGCAATATGAAGGGGAGAAAGATATTTTAGTATCTTTCCCCAGAAAACCCTAAACGGGGTCACTAAGAGTGGAACACTATGAAAACAACTGAACAACAATGTCTTTCTAAACCATCAGCACAATTTTTTGAATAAAAACTCTTGCTGCTGGTACTCTCCATAAATCACCTTACATTAGTCCTGTACATACACATGTACATATTGACTTTCTTGCTAGGATTCATGTAATGTTTTTAGGTTTGCAAAACATTGTACATACGCCATCTCTTTTTATCCTCACAATGACCCTGTCAAGTATGTGCTTTGAGCTCATCCTTACAGATGATGGAAATGAGTTTGAGAGTTTATGACTTGCCCAATGTCACAGCTTAGATGTAATGAGGTAGGAATTTGAATTCACTTCTTTCTAACTAAGTCTTGCAGGGTTGCTCCTTGCCACCTGGCTACCAGAACAATTAGCTCCTTAAGGAGAATGACTATTTTCATTTATCTTTTTATCTCCAACATAAAGTAGGGAATCTGGGAAGATAGTTTATTAAAGCTCCTTGATTGATTTTGTTCGCAAATTATCCTTTTCCTTCCTCTAGCTTAGTCTCATAGGGGAACCTATCTTAATTTTTTCCTCTTCCAGCAACTAGTACAGGGCTCTGTACACAAAAATTCTTAATAAATATTTGTTGAAATGAGGTTATTCAAGGCAATTCCAATAGACTTGTGATGGAAAAAGCCATCTGCATCCAGAAAGAGAACTATAGGGACTGAATGTGGATCAAAGCATAGTATTTTCACCTTTTGTTGTTATTTGCTTGTTTTGTTTCTCATTTTTTATTTCAATCTTTTGAGCTGATTTTTTTGTGCAGGCTGATGAATATGGAAATATGTTTAGAAGAACTGCACATATTTAACCTATATTGGATTGTTTGCTGTCTATAGGAAAGATTGGGGGGAGGAAGGAAGAAAAATTTGGAACACAAAATTTTGCAAAGGTGAATCTTGAAAACTATCTTTGCCTATATTTGGAAAAATAAAAGGTTATTAAGGAAAATAAATAAATATTTGTTGAATGGGTGAATGAGCTCATTGTGGATCACTGGAGTTTAAGGTGTTGATGAGTTGTTAAGGTAGATAAGTGGAGGTTTTCAACATGCATCTGGAAACAACTTGATTCCTTCCTCTGCTTATACTATTCCAGTTTTTTAAAATACTCTCCTTGCAGCCCTCCATTATATCATTCTATTCTTTTCCCCATCACCCATTTTTTACACATTTTAATCCTACTTGTCCTTCAAGGCTCATTTAAAATGTTTTCTTTCACATTGTACCCAATTCTTCATGCTGTACTAGAAATGTTTTCTATCGCTACATCCTTACCAGTCTACCAGTCCTTTCTCACTTTTCTTTATCTAGCTTTTGGCCACTTTTACTCAATTCTAAGCTCCTGAAAGAAGGAACTATGTTTCATTCCTCTTTGTATTTTCTCTAGGGCTATATACATGGTGAATGTTCAATAAACAAGTATTAAATGTGGAAAATTCCCTATATTAAACAATACAGAAGAATCTGCAATAGTAAAATCCACTTGGGGACATTTTGTTTTCCTGCGTGTAACATTTCTCACATAATAGCAGCATTCTGACTTATAGTGGGATGAAGAATGAATGAGGTAGCCCTAGGGAGTAGCTCACCCTCAGAGTATTTATAAATACATGTGGAAAGGAAAAAAAATGGTCACATTGGCATTCACAAGGTTCTCACTTGGATGAGAGATTTTTATTAGGAACAGCAATACAAGAATGAGGAATAAGAAATTCTTTGGTCAGTCGGATACGGTCAAAAATAGAGAACAAAAGCGGGAAAATGGAAAACATAGTAAGGAAACTCAAAAACTGGGAAATAAGAGGCAGCATATAGAAGAGGAAAGTATGTATCAAAGTTTCTTAAACTTTTTTCCACTTGAAATCCCTTTTTGCCTGAGAAATGATACTGGGTATATAGATATACAAATCAAACATTTACTAATAATAAATCATAATTTCATTACTCTCATATTCAGTTATACAATCCCATATGGAGTTGCAACCGACAATTTAAGAAGCTTTCACAAAGTATGGTAGATTTTGAGGATCAAAGTTTAAATCTTGATTTTCCTGCTTGCTTTTGTATTACTTTGGCCAAATAACTTAAACTTTGGGGGATGAATTAGAAAACCTCAGAGATTCCTTTCACTTGTGTATCTTCAGCCTGTGAAATCCCCCTCTGCCATCAAACTCTATTTTAATGAAGAACTAAAGAATTTTGTAATGGGAGAGATTTAAAGAAAAAAAGAGAGCCAGCAGCATCACCAGCTTTGGAAAGCCATGAAAATCCATCTGCATACATAGCATGGCCATGCAACATATTGCTGGAGAGTAGAGGGAGGATTTCCCTAGCTTCCTTCAAATCCCAGCTAAAATCTTAACCTTCCATAGGATGCCTCTGCCAATCCCTCTTAATTTTAGAGTCTACTCTCTGTTGATTATTTCTAATTTACTCCATCTCAATATTAGATTTCCATTTGGTCCTCCCTCAGCACTCATTTTATAAAAATTAAAAATTAATTTAAAAGTTTAAGGGGAAAACCATTTTATGAATGATGTTACATGAATGAAGCTTTTAAAAAATCAACATTATATCCTTCAGTGCTCATCACTTAACTTAGTATAGTCTCATAGGATACTCAAAGACAATCTCAAGATTATCCATTTCTTAACTTGCCCATGAGGGCTACACTTACATCATCCACAGCACAGGGCTTCTAACCTGGCCTGCACAAGAGGTATTCCTATTTAAAAGGACACAAACAATGCCCCTTGGAAAAAAAGCCCTGCGTAGTTTCAGCCCCATCTCTCCTTACCAGGTGACTTTGAACCATGTGTTTCTTCTGCTAATTTCAAAACTCAGGTCACAGATAACATCAGTTCACAATGGACTCTGGACGTGACAGCAATCTGTTTTAGTAACTGAGTCAACCTTAGGCTGTGTGCCATTTGCTGGCTCATATCATTTGTGAAGGTATTATTTTCCCTACCCTGGACACAAAACATAGGGGCTTAGATTTACAAAGCCATAGAGACAATCCGAAATGAGGAGTGTGGAACATTTTCTGCCCTGGCATCCCAGAAAAGAGCAGGTATTCTAGTGGCTTTGAACAAAGATGAATTGATTATAACTTCATTAGCATGATTTCTACTTAGTAACATTAGGTTCTTTAGGACACCTAGAATAATAGACTTAACACATCATTATTATTATACTTATCTTGGGTTATTTGGGTTATTGCCAGCAGTGCTTACATGTTTATTAGCTCATCTTGAGCAATTGTTTAATAACAGTAAGATTATTAAACAAAAGATGCAATTTCGTATATACCTATATGCTTAAAGTGTAAAGGAAGAAGGAAAGCCGACTTAAAGAGAAAAAAAAAAAAAAAAAGCTGGGGGTGGGGCTAGAATAGGGCAGTGGAGAGAATTTCACAAGCACTACCTCCCTGTTCTCAGCCCTAAATCTGGCTCCCTAATTTCAGTTTCTTCCTTCCTTCAGAGGGGCCTTTTCCCCTCAAAAAAATCATCATTTTAAAAACTATCTTGTAATCATTTCCTCTTTTTTAATATTGTTTTCTGCCATTTTCAATGGAAATTGATGCCTTGTGAAATACTTCACCCGAGGTATAACCTAATAAATCCTCTCAGTCCTGTGAAGAGGGGAACCTTCAGGAGGAATGGAAATGGGCAAGATAAGGCAGTGACTGAGCTTGGAAAGTGTGAGAAAGATCAGAAACATCTTCGGCAGGTGAGCTTTTTGAGGAAAGATCTAATTACTTTACTGACTCTCCTAACTCTGCCTTCTCTCTGCCACAATATTTGTCATTCCTTCCACTTTATATAGTTTAGAGCTGTAGTTATGGGTTTAAAACATTATTCTGGCAAAATAAGTGCTGCCATAGATTGGAAAATGAGTAAATTATATGGATCATTATTTTTTCCTGATAATGTGGGGAAGAAAAGCCATCATTGTGAGGAAAATATAAACAAAAATAGAAAAATAAAAATATATAATGTGAATAATAAATACATAATATAAATAATCTATCAGGACCTGTTTTGAAATTTAGTGGTCACACACAGCGACAGTCTGGGATTCCTGTAACAGCACCAGTTATCTTAATGTTATTTTATGTAGTTTCTTTTAATCAAGTGCTAACCCTGCTCAGCTTCTGAGATCAGATTAAATCAAGCATGTTTTAAGCGATAGGATCATAGCTTCGATAATATGAGAAGATGAATTTTCCTAGTTATATTTCATAGGTAATATATATTATTCATATAATAGATTGGAAAAAGTATAGACTTACCCCCTCCCCATGTCTACAGGAAAAAATATGTCCATAGGAAACAATTCATCATAATTGAAAAACCTTTTTAATATTATGCAGGAACTTAATTAAATCCCAAAGCAGATATTTCCTTTGTTTTCCTTTCTAACAATAGTTGTGTAAATAAAGCTCATTAAAAAATATGTTTTTTTAGAATTCCCAGGTAGGTTATAATAGATGGTAATCCCATAGGAAAATTCATACTGCTTCTTGTAAAATATGTTTAATATAAGACTGTAATGATTTTTGAGGAGCCATCAGATTCCACTGTCAATAAAAGAGGCACAAAGTAGTTAAATATACTATGACTGGCACTGCCAAATCCTTCTGTAAGTAGTTTAGATAAGAAGCTTTCAATTAAACTTAACACATTTTCAGTTTAAAATGTTACCTTGTTAATAATTCACATAATGAAGCATCCCCACCTGGGCTGTAAAACAATAGAATGTAATAACTCTGTAGGTATCTTTTATGATCCATTTTGCCTATTAAAAACACAGTCCAAAGACTTCATAATATTCTGTTCTGCTCATTTTTTCCCAATTATTGAATGTTACTGATTATAGTATAGTGAAATCATCTGGGAAGTTTTATTTGTCTTGTCTAAATAGAAGTAAGCTTCCAGGAGACAAAGGAACTGTTTCATTTTCTGTCATGGCATTCCTAGTTCCTGATACAGAGTTGGACATATAGTAATTTTCCCCTAAGAATAGACTGATATGTAGAACTTTTTTCCCAATTCAATCTAGGGTAGAGGTCTCAACACTAGAAGCCAATAGAGAAGCAGCAGGAAGTAAAACTACTCTCCTCCTTCTCCCCGCCCGCTCTATCCTTAAGTTTCTGAAATCTGTGCTAAAATCACAGCTAGTATTTGGGTGGTTCCAGTCTGCTATGCCAAGGACACTGCTATTGCTGCAGCCTTCCCAAGATGTCAGCTGAGAGATATTGTAATAAAATAATTCAAGGTCTTGAAGAGCCATAGGTTATATGAGAAAAAACGCTTAAGAGCTATGGCCTCAGCACAACTGTGGAGATAAAATTGTGAATTTTTATCCTATAATATATTAAAGGTATATGATAGGCTTTCCAGTAATCTTATGTGATTCCATGCCTTACAAAGCTATGTTTCTTCTCTGCTGCTTTAACATTTATATCAAAATGTGATTTTGTTGATCTGGGGAGAGAGGGGAAAGGGAAAGTATTCCTAAATACTGATTAATCATTTCAATCAATATAAATTTATGTTTATTTCTATCAATTTATATTTTTACACTTTTATATGTTTTCATGAGTATCACATTGAAAGATGTATTTTATTACCTGAATTAGAATAGCTTATAGTACAGGATACAGTAAATCTTGATACCATTTGTGAAATTGGGAAAATATCTTCACTCCTATGTAAACTAATTTTTTTTGTTTTATCTGTTAAAAGAGAGTTTGTATTAAAACTCCAAGATTCCTTCTAGTTCTAAGTATATTGTAGGAGTTTCTCAAGTTTCATTTTCTCATTCTTAACTAGTTATATGATTATAGAATCACAGTTATATGCAAACTCAAAAACTAAAATATATTAAAAAATTAAAACTCATCCAGCTTGAAGACCTCTAGTTGGGGAAAGGATATAGGATATTGTCTCAAAACTGCCTTACATATTAATATCTGAGAAAAGAATGATTTTTGACTGAGAAGGGTGAGAGTTGCTCAATTTCTTCAAAATATTTAATTATAGTGGTCATGACTATACTTGCTATGTGTTAATGTTAGTTTTTTGGGGAAATTACTTTTTAGATATTTTCCCTATTTATTTTTTTCCCAGAGAAAATATTTGGCTAAAAAACCTCTTAACTTTATCCTTGCTGAAAGTATTCCCTTGCTGACAGAAGAGCTTTACTATAACCTATAATATATATGTAAATACTTGATTTATGAGAAGTAGAGTTATTTTAAATTATTGATCATGGTGAAAAACTTTTGCAGCCCCATTTGGGATGATTTTAATACTTTGGAGCTATGATCATAGTGATGTGTTTATTCCTTTCCAGTGATGGTATTTTCTTAAAACCCATAAAAAGCCTACTTATTCTGTGGGATTCTTATTTATATCTTTACTTAAGTCTGCCATTGGCCTGGTAGGAGCCACTCAATGTTCCCTGAACATATCTTAATGTTGCATAGATGACAATAGAACTCTTTGGATATCCATCTCTGGTCCAGGGAAATGGATACCCTTTCCCTGATCTTGAATTTCTATGACATACTTGATTCTGCTTCTTCTACACAAGATGTCATTCATAACACAAGGTTGCCTACTCATAACTACTATGTAACATTTTGTTTTTTGCCCTCAACTTTCTTTGAAGAGGTGATATTCCATGAATCACAGACATAGGTTACCAGAAAAATAATAATGATCAAATGACTGATCTTTCAAGGAACCTTGGTTATGGGAAATCACTTAATCATGTTGTGGTTATGATACCAAATACTTGAATATCCTCATTTAAGTTGTTTATGTGTATGCTGGACCTTCATTTTCCCTTAGTAAAAATAAAAGCTAATATTTAGGATCATAGGACTGGAAGCCTTATTTGAGAATCAGGAGATGTAAGACTAATGGCCAGATTTTGTGGACTGCCTCAATTGATGTGTTTCTCTATTTCTTCGTTGATTTAAAATGTAGATAACTCCTCTAGCTCTGTCTCTCAAAGACATTGAGGGCCATGATAGAACTTCTAAAAACTCTTTAAAAATATATTCTTATTAGGAATTCCACCTGTCTCTGGACAGAACATTCTGTGTTCCATTGGATTGAAAAGTAATCTTTTTTGTCTCAGTAAATCATCATAAAGTAATCGTCAAAGAAGAAAACAATGGAGATATTTTGGAGGGGAAATTGTGATAGTCAGAAAACATTTGTTTGGTATCAAACTTGAGACATCAGGGGATGATTCTCCAAAAGATAATTTATGACTTAATTTTTCATTCTTATTTTTGGTGGTGTCTGTTTCATGAACACCAAATTGGATTTCTGTCTGTAATTCGGTGTACTTTGAATTTGGAAGTGGTGGTGGTAAAATAATGGGGAATGGAAGAGAAAGAGAGAGAGAGAGAGAGAGAGAGAGAGAGAGAGAGAGAGAGAGAGAGAGAGAGAGAGAGAGAGAGAGAGAGAAACAGATTAGCATTGGTATTGATGAATAGCACCATGAATTAACATCATAGTAAAGTGCTACACATTTCCTGGTAGGGAGTTATAGAAGGTATGTCCTCATTGCTCAAATTCTGTCTTTTTTTTTTTTTTAAATCAGTCTGTCTTAGAAACATCCTACCTTCCATAATTGCTTGGCACTTTTTCTCCAAGTGAATTTGGTGTTGATGAGAATTGTCACATTGACAGTTCCAGATTACTCATGAATGAGTAAAGCATTAAAATCCATTTACTTGTTGGTATAACTATAATTTCCAGGTTTCTACCACAGCATTTTTGAGGGGTTCCTCATTTGTAGGGTCGAAGCTGTATGGTTATGTTAGCAAGATTCTTGTTGTCACCCATACAGTTACAGCTGACTAATTTCTAATCCCATTCCCCCCTCCCAAATGGTTAATAAATTAAATGAATAATGACAGTTAAAATTTATGCTGTGCTTTTGCTCATCATACACTGTTATTTTATCTCTGAAACAACCCTGAGTGCAGTTGTTATTTGTAACTACCATTTTACCTAAAAAGAAACTAAGGCTCAAAGATTGTCACTTACACAGGGTCACACAGCTTAACAAAAGCAAGATTTGAACCCAGATTCAATATACATTAACTTAATTCTCTTACTCTTTCCTCTCTACCATAGATAATGAGCTTGGTGTGTCAGTGAATTAGTAGATTTTTAATATATGCTACTAACCTCATTGTTTCCCACTCAGCACTGGTTCATAGCTAAAGCCACCATGGTCCTTTGTCATCTGCCTCTAGCCCATTCAGCCTTGTTTCTCCTTTTTTTCCTCTCCCTTCCCTTCCTTTCCATCCCATTCCCCACCCCTAATAGTATATGTGCCAATCGCCATTACCTTTGAATGAAAATCTGAGTTGATGATATCACCACATTAGCAAGGAATTAGGATAGTGTTCTCTTTGCAAGGATAGCTGAAATGTTTGCTAGATAGAAGCATCTAGAGGGAAGTAGTTTGAGAAGTCCCTGGCTAATTTCTTTTGTACCACTGGGAAGCCATCAGATAGTAATGACAGTTTCTGTTCTTTCTTGACTTTTAAGTCTGAGAACCAAACTGACAAAGAACAAGAAAATTCCAAATTAAAGCTGACAACCCTCCCTTAATTCTTCCCAGGGTGCTCAGGAATGATGATTATTTAACACTTATGTGTCGCTGTAAATATACAGACCTGTGTTCAACACATGAAATTGTGCCAGATGGGGTAAATAGAAGGAGCCAGGCTGAGAAACAGGAGAAGACAGTTTAACTTTCTCCCCAGTGGCCTGGGGTACATTGCAGTAGAGGAAGCCATAGCTTCAAGAAAGGAAGCAGAGAACTCTGGGGTACCTTTTTGTACCTCAGGATTATTACTAGAGAATTTATGCCACTGTGGCATTTCCCTTATGAAGGTAAGTGACTAAATATTTAAAATTTTGCTTCTGAGAGACTTCTTTTTTATGGATGATGACCCAGGTTAGCAACAGCATTTTTGTAGACAAAGGACAAGATATCACTATCATTTGTTAAGAGAAAAGAGGAGCTCTTCAGAGACAGATTGGTCATCCGTGCCAAAAAATGCCTGCACTATCCCTAGATAAGTACTTCTCCAGGGAGGGAGAGAAGTAGGTGTTTTAAATGATCTCACACTTGTAGGGAAGAGAGAAACTAGGTTCATTGAAGACTTGAAGTAGAAATATATGGTTAGGCCTGTCAAATCTCAGGCATTGATTTGTATCATAATTTTCAGGGAGCCTTCCTAAGACGAGGAGAAGCTGGTCTTTGAAATATTAAGTCATTTGAGTCTCACAACAATGCTGTGGAAGAAAATACAATTATTTTGCAGTTGAGAAAACTGAGGCAAAAAGAGGTTATGTGACTTGCTCAGGAACTCCAGTTTTCTTAACTCCAGCCTCAGTGCATTATTTACTGATTCAACCAGCTGCCTCATAAAGTTTACAATGCTTTCACCTCGTCCCCCCATGGCCCTGCTCAGATACATTTTCCTCCATCTAGAGGTTCCCTTATCTTTTTGGAAGGGATCTGAAAATAGGAATTTTGGGCTAACTCATTGGATTTAAAAGTGAAATTTGTTGTCAAAAGGGATAGAAATTGAATATTCATTGCTATTTCTTATCTTCCCCAAAATACTGAAAGCTATTTGTGAGGTTTGAAATAAAGCTGCATTTGAGAAGGAAATTTTAATCTTTGTGTATTTGTGTGTATGCCGATGTGGGGGAGGAGGGGAGATGACTTTAACTTCTCTCCATCTGGATCACATCTGCATTTTAAAGCTAATTTCTTATAAGCCTCAGTTTTCTTTTATGAACTTATTTTGTGCTTATTTGTGTTGCCTAATAGAAGCCTTTGGCTCTTACCTCACACCTACTTTGCATTAAAACTTATTAAAATGCAGAATGTTGATCATATAACCCTATTGGGTTGTATAGAAGCTTTACATATTAATTTCATATACTGGAAAATAATATATAATACACCAAATTAAACATTTTCAATAGTTAAGTACTTAGCACAATCTATGGTCATGAAAAATCAGCTAGATTTCTTCATGATTGTTTATACTATTATCTGATAGTAAATGATTTAGCCACACTCCCCTCTGGTGAAAAATAAGATTAATCCTAATCTCCATTTACAGATGAGGTAACTGAGAATCATAACCACTAAATCAGCCCAGGAAAAGAAAACATTATGTTCCAGTTACTAAACAAACTAAAAAGTCATCATACTACAACCAGCTCTATAAGCTTTTGTCTGGCTTATCTTCATTAAGTCGTTAATCCTTTGTCTGTTTTTCTTTATGCAAGCCATCATGATTTGTTTTCATTTTACCATGTCTTCATTTGATATATGCCCAAGGAATTGAAATTCATTTTGCTATTAACTAATCAACACTTAATCTAGAAAGTCAATCACTGATGCAAAGTCAATCACTCCAGCAAAGAAGAAAGAGAGAGAAAAGAAACAGAAAAAAAGGAGGGAGAAAGCAAAAGAAATCAATAACATATTCCAAATCCAAAAAGAAATTATTTTTGGTGGTCCATATGTATGAATCCATATGTATGAATAATGAATCTATGATACCAAAAAATTAATCAAATATTTAAAAGGAAAATATTTATCCAACTAACACTATAGACATTGAACTTTCTGTGTTGCTCATATTTAGGAATTCAGGAATTGCTGGGGTATTGAAGAAATAGCACTAGATTAGAAGCCAAAAAAAAACTGCGTTCTGGTTTCAACTCTTCCACTAAGTGACTGTGTGATACTGACTGAGCAAGTCATTTTATCAATTCATTCACTAATGTTTATTTGTTTATGATGTGCAATGTTCTGTGATAAGCGCTGTAGGAAATTAAAAGATAAATGAGACATATCTTCTGTTCTGAAATTTTCTAGAGTCTAGGAAGGTTACATACATATAAATATAATACTGTGGTGACTGTGAAGAGGAGTAAATTTTGTACTATAAAATCAGACTAGTTTTCATTTAGGGTAGCTAAATGACCCAGTGGATAGAGTATTGGCTCTGAAATCAGGAGGCTATGAGTTCCAATGCAGCTTCAGATTCTTACTATATGGCCCTAGGCAAGTTCCTTAATCCTGTTTCTCTGTTTCCTCATCTGTAAAAAATGAACTGGAGAAGTAAATGGCAAACTACCCCAGTATCTTTACCAGGAAAACCCCAAATGAGGTCATGAAGAGTCAGATATGGCTAATTAACTAAACATTTTCTTTACCACAGCACTATAGTGGATAGAGTACTAGAATTGAATTCAGGAAGACCTGAACTCAGAGTCTGTCTGAAACATTTATCATTTAGTGTCTCTGTGACTCAATTTCTTGATCTAAAAAATGAGGCTAATGATCGAACCTACCCATTAGGATTGTTGTAAGGATCAAATAAAACCACTAAGCAAAATTTAAAATATTCAACAAATGTCATTACTTGTTATTTGTAAAAATGAGGAGTTTAGACAATATTGTCTTCAACCTTCCTTCCAGCTTTCACATTCTATGACTTTTGAATTTCTAAGGACATCCTCCTGGGAAACTATCATGGGGAATATGTCAGTTAAATAGCAGAAAAACAAATGGTGCATCTTCTTTTGTTGTTTTTTTTTTTTTCAGCCATTCTTTTTTGGTCCATTTTTTGCCTTCATCTTTTTTGGGAGGGAGAGAGATAGGGGAAGATAAGGGAGAGGGAACTGCTCCCTTACCAAAATCTTTTAGCAGTAAATAGGTATTGGGTGCTGTTCTTCAAGCCACACCTGCATGATGGTTCTTAGGGTTAATTATGACGAGCTCCTGAGGAGTCTGTTCTGAAAGGCAATGTATATTTCCAACCAAATCTGGCTCTCTTCTGACTATCATCCTGAAGTTTTCATTCCATCTCCTAAAGAAATGTTCTTAAAACATGTTTCAAGACATTTTCTTTGAGCCTTTAGAGTTTTAAATCTTTGTATTTAAGGATTGGGGTGTGTGTGTGTGTGTGTGTGTGTGTGTGTGTGTATTTAAAGAAGTCAATAATGACCAAGTAGGATGAGTCATTTATTAAAAACAGTATTTTATTCAGAGGCTAACCAGAGACAAGTAAATAGGTTCTATGGAACAGAATTTGAGATCACTGTGGTTTACCCAGAAAAGAAACAGCAAATAAGTCATGTTAATGGTCAGCAGTCTGATGAGGTGATTCAATTTAAATTCCCATAAGAGGGAAGAAGAGAAGAAGGAACAAGCTGTAGACAGGTGTGACAACTGTTAAAACTCTTCCTGTATGTGCAAGTCACCCCACCTTGGTGGGTTTTTCCTTTGTACTACAGAATATGGCACTAAATGAAATGAACTTTTATGTTTCCTGTCTCAAGAAGGTTTAGATCTGTGTACCATGGTCTGAACTGAACTAGTAACTATAATCAGTTTGAATCCTGTTTTCTGCTACTTCCTTGGTGAGTTTAGACAATGGGCGTTCTCGTTCTCTCTCTCTCTCTCTCTTTCTTTCTCTCTCTCTCTCTCTCTCTCTCTCTCTCTCACTCTCTTTCTCTAATAGGTCAGGTTGCCTCTCAAAAATAGTTTATAGACATTGGAAAGATTCAGCTAATAGTTTACTATTTTATTCAAAAGCATCTGAATAAATCAATTTGAATAAATCAAATTATGGATTTTATTAATGAATAAGTATTAAGAGAAACTATATTGAGTAGGGATAGACAACTGATCTTGGACTATGGAAAAACCTAGGTTCTAATTCTGCCTCTGACACATATCTTGGCCAAATTGCTCAATCATTTAGTGCCCTCAAAAAACTCTCCTAAGACTCCATTAAAGTTGAAGACCAGATACCAATCTGCATTGGTAGGGGGAGATTTCCCAGTGCCAAGGACATCATAGGTCCCATCCCAAAAAGTATTAAAAATATCATTTAACTTCTAGTTTTTTTCACTGTGTTGATATCACACTTTTGTGTTATGTTAGAGCATATGGCCAGTCTTTTGAAAAGAAACCAAAGTGTTGATGATGATAAACAAACACTTATTGAGTGCCCACTGTTGCCAAGTGCTGTGCTAACTCAAGTACTTCTAAATTAGGTGTTAATTGAAGTAATATCACACAGGGACAGAATGAATATGAAAAGCTATGTAGACTTGCTTTATATTATTATTAATAAAGCAAGCCTAAGACAGCAGAAAGATCTTGGGACCCAGAAGATCTCAATTTGAAGTCCTGGCACTGCCACTATTTCCATATGTAACTGTAAGAGAATCATTTAAACTCTGAGTCTGGTTTATTCATATATAAAATGGAAATAATAATATGATTATCTACCTGATAGGATTGGCTGTGTATATCCTAAAGTGCTTTGTAAACTGTAAAACAGTGTAAATCCCAGTGAATGTTATCTTTAGGATTCTTTAGATATACCACCAAGAACATGTTAACACTTCATATTTAGAGCTTATTTCACATCCTCCAGTAACTACTACATTCCTCCAACTCTCTTCTTCTACCATTAGATAAATGGAATTTTGAAAAAAGAACTAGACATTTTAGAGAAAATAAATTAAAAACAAGCCAAAAACAACCTACCTATTTTGTGACCCTTGAACTCCCTTCTGAAGAATATGACTTTGTCAAATTGCTAGGTCACTGGGATTTCCCTTTTGCATTGATAGTTATTTTTTGCTTCTAAAAGATTGAAGTGTTTAGAATTTAGATGCTTCTATTTATATTCTTCATAGGCTTAGGTTCCTGTGGGGCAGACTATGAAGGCAGAAGACGGACAAAGAGTTTCACCTGCTGGGCCTGACAAATCTAATGCAAATAAAATGTTTTCAAAAATTTAGGCTAGGTCCCCTGAGGAGCTGTTTAATCCTGATTTTGAAAGCTCTATCTTCTCATAGGTTCAAATGCCATGCCTAAGCAGTAAGAAGTAGATTCGTTCCAAGGGAAGCACCAAAAGAAAATAAAGTAAATTATTTTTATATGTAACCACATAATGTAGCTTCCTAATATCGCTAAGAAAATATAAACAGACTGAATCTGAGGAAGCTATGTCTTGAAATAAAGTGGAATATAATATCTTGGGTTTTGTATATAAAATCCTTTATTTGTATTTTTACAAATTAATGTTTCTGCCTTGAGCCAAAAGCATGGAATCCATTAAGAAATAATCTATCCTAAAAATAAATAAAATTAATAATCTATTCTTTTGACTATGAGGATGTACTCACATCAACTTTACCCATGTATTCAATGTGTATTTTCCTTTCTTCTTTCAAGCCCCAGTCTTTGGAGTCATCTCACTCCTAGCTCTTCCAATGTCTTTTACTAGCCTATACTTAACAGCCCAAAACACAGACTCCTCTTTCACTGAGAGTAGAATCCCTAAATCATAAATATCAAGCTAGGAAGGGGTATCCCTAGCAGTCTTTAATAACTTCAGAACTTTAATAACTTTAATAACATTCATGGAGCAATGACCCATTGTGATTCCAAAGGACCAATAAGGAAGCATGTCACCCTCCTTCTGACTGATGGGATAAGAGATTTGAGGGCCAAGTTTTAACATATCTTTCTTGAAATGTCAAATGTGTGTTTTATTTGCTTATTATTATCTGTTAAAAATAGTGCTTTTATCTTTTGGGGGGGGAATGATATTCAGGAAGAAAGAGGGGAACTAGAGTTAAAGTTTAAAACAAAAAGACAAAGTATCTCATAGCATTTTGTTTTAATGCACAGAAGAGAAATAAAGGAATTTCAGAAGGTAATAGATAAGCAGGACAGTTTTGAAAATAATACATAGAATTTATGATATCCTTTTAAAAATGCAATTCGTACATGATAAAGATTTTCAATTTTATGTCTATTGTATATATGTGTTGTGGTTTTTTTAAAGGATGGGGGTGGTTCAGTGTTTTTAAATCAGAATAAATTCCCTAATTTGGAAGGGAAGCATCATCTTTACCCTCAAATTGTTTTCCTCAGTGAACAAAGGGGAAATAAGGCTCACAAAAATAAGGAGATGGAGTTTTTTGCTTTTGTTTTTGATGTAATGAAGGTCTGACACTTGCCCTGAGTTTCTTTAATGGCATCTCCCCATGTGGAAACGCCAGGAAGCTTGCTTCTTGGAGAGCTGAGATAACATGAAATACAAGTGTCTTGGCAGCTGGGAGTGGTGCATACACTTATAATTCTTGCTGCTGGGGAAGCTGGGACTGGTGGATCACTTAAGCTCTGGAGTTCTGAGCTGCTTTGAGCTAAGGTAATTGAATACCCTGGACAATGGGGCCACAAAGCTGTCTTTGTTGTTGCGTTTGTCAATTCAATTGTGACTCTTTATAACCCCATTTGGGGTTTTCTTCACAGAGATCTTGAAGTTGTTTGCCTTTTCTTCTCTAGCTCATTTTACAAATGAGGAAACTGAGGCTAACAGAGTTAAGTGACTTGGCCAGGACCATACAACTAGTAAATATATGAGACCTGATTTATACTCCAATCTTTCTAACTCCAGGCCCAATACTCTATACATTGTGCCCTCTTAACTGGCCCAGGTAAGGAATGGAACAAGTTGCCAATCAAGGGTGATACTAGTCTTGTACATGACCACTGAGCTTCTAGGAACAAGATAGGAAGAAGAGGAAAAAAAGGAAGGGAGGGACAGACAGAAGAGAGAGACAGACAGATAGACAGAGACACACAGAGAGAGACAGAGACAGACAGAAAGACAAAGACAGAGATAGAGACAGAGATTAACATATTTTACAGAAACTGTGGAGCATACATGGACATTCTGTACCTGTGGCTAACCAAAATGCAAACAGGAGATTTAGATTGACTTCAGAAGTCACTTCCTCTGTTTCTCTTGGGAGAGCTCAGTGATTTATTTTCTATTTCATGGCAGCTGAAGGAATAGGGGATATGTCATCATGAATTCCAAAGATCCTGTAGAAAGAGATGGGGGTGGAAAACCTTAGTATCCCAGCATTCTGGAGTTAAAATTTGTCACAAGCACAGCATTGATGCACTGAGAAGCAAGAAGTAATCTTGACTATTCTAGCCCAGCAACAGCTGAGATAAGAATTCATTTGACAGTAGCACTGCCTTTGGATGTAAACTTAATGAGACTAGTGCTATGGAGGAACCGAGCCTACTCTGTGGAGGAAATGGGCCTAGAGAAGACAGATTTCAACATAGGTGTAGAGAGAGTGGATTCTTCTCTATAAGAGATGGAAAGACAGCTGAACAGAAGCATGGGAGGGTAAGACAAAAAGAAAAAAATAGCTGATGGTCCATTTCAGCTGGGACATGAGTGTTTTGAAGGACAAGGTAATATCTGGAAGGGTAGAATGAAATTTAGAGCCAGATTACAATGAACTTCACATGTCAAACTAAGGAATTTATATTCTGTAAGTATGAAGTAACTGAAAATTTAGAAGGGAAAAATATCACAAAACATATACATTAGGAACATTATTTTAGCCATTGTTTAAAGAACATAAACTCAGAAAACTTTAGTGGCTAACTGTGGGGCAAACCATTCCAGTGACTTTGCCAAGAAAACTCTAAATGGGATCAAGAAAAGTCAAAACAACTGATCATCGAACTGAACTATTACCTCTAGAGATATCCAAATGGTGCAGTGGATAGACTGCCAGGCCTGTCAGGAAGTCTTCTCTTCCCAAGTTCAAATCTGGCCTCAGACAGTTACTAGCTGTGTGACTTTGGGCAAATCAGTTAATCCTATTTGCCTCAGTTTTCTTGTCTGTAAAATGAGCTGGAGAAGAAAATGGCAAATCACTTCACCAAGTGAAGTGGTTTTTTTTAACCAAGAAAAATCTTTACCAAGAAAACCCCAAATGGGGTCACAAAGAATAGAACAGAACTAAAAACAATAATAATTGTCTAGAATGAATTATAAACTCCTCTCTTTACCATTTAAATTTCTTCATAGCCAGGCCCTTTCCTACCTTTGTAGTCTTATCCATTACGTCCTTCCACATATTAGCTTCCTTGCTGTTTTTTCCCATAACGCTCCACCTTCTTTTTGTCTTTGAATTGACTGCTCTTCAAGACTGGAATTTACTCTTTCCTCACCTTTACCCCTTAATAGCTTCGATTTCCTTTAAGACTTGGATCAAAGAGGTGGCCCTTTTCAACAATGAGATGATTCAGGCCAGTTCCAATGGTCTTGTGATGGAGAGAGTCATCTGCATCCAGAGAGAGGATGATTGGAACTGAGGATGTATCACAACATTGTGTTTTCACTTTTTTGTTGTTGTTTTCTTGCGTTTTGTTTTCTCATTTTTTTTCCTTTTTGATCTGAATTTTCTTGTGCATCATGATAATTGTAGAAATATGTATAGAAGAATTGTACATGTTTAACATATATTGGATTATTTGCCTAGGGAGTGGAGGAAGAGAGGGAGAAAAAAATTGAAACAAAAAATTGAAACACAAGGTCCTGCAAGTATGAATATTGAAAATTATGCATGTGTTTTGAAAAAAAAAGTTTTATATATAAAAAAGAAAAATACAGAAAAGCTGAAAAAAAGATTTTAAAAAAGACTTAGATCAAGCACCATCTTCCCTTTGAAGCTTTTCCTAATCTCCCTCATACTTTAATGGTTACTGCATTTACTCCCCAAAACTACCTTGTATTTATTTTGTATATATTATGTCTGTATTTATATAAGTACCTGTTATTTTCCTTTGGAACATACCATTCACTTAATGTTTGTTGAAGTGAATTAAACTATAAAGGAGTAGAAGAAGAAGCACATCAGAGCAGAATCATAAAGGTTGATGGGGATCAACTGTGTAGAATGTTACCAAAAAGAAATCAAGGGCTATGGGATTTAGAAAGGCAATTTGGATTGGAGGATTATGGTTCATTAGAATGTGATGTCTTTGCAGAAAGTGGCTGTTCTCAGTGCCTAGTATTTAATAAATGCTTAAAAGTCTCATCAGTTTATAAAGAGTTTACATTACATAAAGAGTTAGTGAGTACACAGTGAAACAATTCAGGCAGAAAATAGAAACTATTCTTTTGGAAAGTTTAGTAGTAAGAAAGGAGGTAAAATATGAGTGATTTTGAGGAAATGGCAGGGTCAAGAGAAGATTTATATAGGATGAGAAACACTCAAGCATGTTCAAAGTAGAGTTAGAATGAAGATGAGAGGGAATGATCCATAGAGGAGGTATGAGGTATGAGGTCAAGAGGTCAAAAGATACAGGCAGTAGGATCAGTCTTAGCAAAAAAGTGGGCCACTTCATCTGGAAAGACCAGAATAATGGTGAATACAAAGAAATTCTGAGTTAAGGAGATGAGGCTACTCAAGACAGGTGAGTGAGAAATTAATAAATCTACTCAGAGCATACCCAAGGTCACAGTTGGAGATTTCAAGAGATTTGGAACAGCTGTTGTAGAGTGATGAGAAGTAAATCAGAGATGGATACAACTGCTGTACACTCATGAGAGGGACCATTAGATATTAGCTTTTTTTAGTGGGATATAGAACAGGATGGTTTCATTACTTCTGCAAGTGGTGCTTGGCAGCTTGAGAGTAAGAATGGAAAAATTAAACATCTGGCAGGCTTGGCCCAGGGGTGGAGATTGATGGAAAGAGAATAATAGGGGAAAAAAGAAACAGAGGATTCCAAAGTACAAATCCTTTGGATATATTCTTTCTAGGATCAACATTATGAAGAAAAGAAATGGAACTATAATAGGACTATTAAGTCTTCAGAAGAGAAAGCTAAGAAGAGATGAGATGGCATAAGGACAAAGTAAATTTCAAGCAATAGTGGGATTTTAGGGTATAGAAAACTGTGGGTAGACTGAAAAAGAGTGAAAAAAGGAAGTGAAAAGTTTGATAAATTAAAAAAAAACAGAACTTAGAAGCTTTGTTGGCATAATGAAGTAAGTCACTGAGAATGTTGGCAAGGATTGGTATTGGGACAAAGACTATAAATCTTATAATGGAATCATTGAAGATGTAGGCTATGAGTGAATGACAGAGATTAGCATCAAAATTGTTGATTAATAATGACTGAGTAAGCCTTGAAGTTCAGGTTTGACAAGGGGTATTAGGAAAATTTCTGTGGATCCAGTGATTTAGGGAGTCAGGAGAAAGAGTCCAACTAGACTACTTACCTAGTACCTATTATCCCCTGAGCAATTCCAAATGGCCTGATTGAGGGTTGAACAGGGCCTAAGACTTAAAATTTATTAGCCATAAGGCATAGGATCAAGGAAATAGGAGCTCATTGTAGAATAAACTAAATTCATAACAGTTGAGATCAAAAGAGAACATATTAAAGAAGCTAATGTTTAGTTGTTTGAAATAATATAAATATGTGTGTATATATATATATATATATATATATACATGTATGTATGTGATTATATAAATAGATATAGCTATATGATGAAATTGTAGACACCAAATGTTGGGGTTCAGTCATGTGAAAAATTCACAATGGCCATTCTCTTTTGCAAAAAGTAGGTTTACTTAGCAGAAAAGGTTAACAGAGAAAATGAAGACAATACAATAGACACCAGAAATAGTAAATATGAAATACAGTTGGGTTAGCATATAGCTAGGAAGGAAAAGGGTTTTAACAATTAACAATGGAAAAGAAGAGTTCACTAGTGGAACTCATAATTAACCAGAAGAAAAGGTATACTCTATGAACTGTGAGTATGCTTTTAACTGACAGGATAAATCCATAGAAGAGTTTAGCACAGGAGAAAGACACCATGAGGCTTGATAAGGGGGATAAGAAGAAAAGAAACCACAGGCAAAACAATGCCATGATGGACTTACCCAGAGGCTACAGCACAGAGGGCCTGAGCCTTGGACAGATTTATAGGAGAAATTAACCTCAGGGTTGACATACCTTGGATTTCTGACTGGACACCACAAAATGGGGCTATCCATGACCTCCACAGAGGGTGACACTATAAGGTTGAACAGATCCCCATCAGTTCCCTTCTTTACCTCAGGGAGTAATTTTATTAGTACTTCAGTGTTTCTCTGCCAATCCCACTTAGTAACCCAGTTCTTCATCATTTATATGTCTGTGTCTGTCCATGTCTGTATACACACAAACACAAACATATATATGCAGATTATATATAATATATATGTATAAATAAAGAATAGAATTCATACATTTCATTATCACTCTTTCCTACTGATATATATTAATCGGGATTTGTGTTTTTAGTCCTAAGTAGTGATATGCTAATAAAATGTTTAACAACTAGCTCTCTGAAAAGAAAAAAAAATGTTTCCAGGATACACATTAAACATTTTATATTATTAGCATTTTATTAACATATATTATATTACTTTCTATATTATTAACATTTTCTCCATCATCTCATCTGAAACATAGAATGATTGATTTATAGCATATGAAGATTTCTGAGATTTAAATGTCTTCACTGAAGGTTTTAACAATTAGCTATAGCTACCTCTTGCACTACAGCATATTTAGCCATCAAGCTAATCTTCTTACCAAAAAAATCAGACTGACATGAACTTCTACCATTTTCCTAATATGTTCATAAAGTACACTTTAGTTTTTTTTTTTCTTTTCTTTTTTTCTTTTCTTTTTGTTGAGGCAATTGGAGTTAAATCACTTACCTAGAAAGTGTTAAGTGTCTTGAGGTCAGATTTGAACTCAGGTCCTCCTGACTGCAAGGCTGGTACTCTATCCACTGTACCACCTAGCTGCCGGCTTAATTCATTTTGTATCATACCAAAAAAGAATCAAGTGGATTATGGATATGAAAGTATTTTGTAACTATAAAATGTATAACTATTGAGATATTATTATTTTCTTCGGCCATTCTTTTAGAAAAGGTACTTCTGTATTTGTCATATAATTTGCATAAATCCACATTAATTGTAGATAGATATTCCTATCTACAACATCCCATGTTTGATCAGAATAAAGAACCATTCAAATCCAAGTGTCAAAACCAAGCTTTTTTTTTTTATAAAATTTGCAATGCAAATGTCATTACTTGTGATTGTGATAAGCAGAATAAAGAAAACAATGAAAGACTACAAGGTACTTGTTAGACATTCAGATTGCTTTAAGAATTTTCCTTAGATGACTTAAAAAAGCAAAGAACTATTATTTCCCACTTGGTTATGAGTTTTTATTATTATCATCTCAAATAGGAATAAATAAAATTGATAACTCATAATTAACTCCCACGTTCTCAGTATTTGAACATGAAAGCCCAATGGGTATATACATTTGCCTATTTAGAACTTAGAATATTTTGAGATAACATGTAAAGTACTTTGCAAACAAAGCTCTATATAAATGGTAACTTTAATAATTATTATTATGATTGAGGGGAAATTACTAGCATATAAAGAATCATTTAAATTCTAGTAATATTGCTTATATTCTAGATTACAACTTGAAGGACAGCTATGTTTCAATTTAAGAGATGCCATAAAGTTAATGGTCATTGGCACCAGAAAGTATTTGATTGAGCTGAGATTCTTGCTGTGAAATGCAAGACCTGTGAAAATCCAAACAGATTTACTCCTGGTCATTCTCTTCTGATCATTAATAGAGTTACATGAAGGCAAGCTCCAAAGTTAAATCATTCCTCTTTACATTCGATTTTTAACCCAGGTCTAAACACTGAATTGGTTCATTGTTCTTTCCTGATTTGGACATTAACCAGTATTCATTTTTTAGCCAGAAAGATAACATTTTTAAAAATGACTTATTTTTGCTTAACAACTTCCTGCTAAGAATACTGAAACATAATTATCTAAGCTGAAAAAAAATTAAATTGCAGTACCTTTTCTTTCTTTTAAGAATAAGATGTTATACAATTTATGGGTTCTGCTTTAATAAAACCTTAAATTAGCCTGACAATTTTTTCCTGAGACTAGCAATTATAACAGAACTCAGGTCCAGTCACCAACTTTTTCTACCAGAAATATACTGACATATGCAGTCAGAGATACTATTTAAAGTACATGTCAATTCTATATAGTGAGAGAATTGCAATAATAATTATTGTTATCTGTGAAGAAACTTTTTTGGAATTTTTTTTAAATTTTTTTAGGAAACCACTTTTTTTTTCACTGTGACTATGCATATCATATATGTCATATAATATGTGATATGTATATAATATAACACCTATTTATAGATATTTATATAATTCACACATATATCCCTGGGGCAGACAAGTGGCACAATCATTTCATTTCAATGCCTGGAGTCAGAAATGCCTGAATTCAAATCTGGCATCAGGTACTTTCTAATTGTGTGATCCTAGTAAAGTTGCTTAACCCAGTTTGCCTCGGTTTCCTCATCTGGAAAGTGAACTGGAGGAAAAAAAGGTCAAGTCACTGTAGTATCTTTGTCAAGGAAAAAAAATCCATTTGGGAGGATTGTGGGGAACATGACTGAAAGAGTTGGACATGACTGAAATGACTGAATAAAAAAATTTCGATCTACATACAATATCTATATCTATATGGGGCAGCTAAATGACATAGCTAGAGTGGTCTGCCTAGAGTTAGAAAGACCTGAGTTCAAATCCAGCATCATGCATTTAGTGTGTGATCCTGGACAAATCATGGCAAATCACTCCAATATCTTTGCCAAGAAAACCCTATGGACAGTATTGAAGAGCTATGGTCTATGAGAAAGCAAAGAGTTGGAAACAACTGACTTATTGAATAGCAATATATACTTATCTATTTATATAGATAGATATTGTTATGCCCTGAATAAAATTATTATAACCCCCCCCCCTTTTTTTTTCTTTCCATTAGGACTGGGAGACTGAATCAGGAAAAAACAAACAAACAAACTTGAAATACCATTGAGTCATAAAATTCCAGATGCCTTATCTCAATCCTTGCTAGGATAATTCCCCCTCCTTTTGAGTATTGTCCCTTGGCTTGTTGTTTCTTGCCCTCGACCTTCTTGTCTTGACCCTTATCCTGTCAGGACTACATTATAATCCTCTCCTGGAATTATGGCTTGTCCACCCACACAGTATTTTTGTCCCCCTTATCTGCCTTTGTTCCCCTACAAAATTGTATACTCAGGCTATGTATACTCAGACAACTATAAAAGTTGCCTGCTTCAGTTCCTCAAGGCTGAATGATTTTTGAACATGAGTTCAATTCAGACAGCTAGCCTAAACTCTTCACATTAAAAAGATTAAAAACCAATTTCTGTCTTGCCTCAGTTTCTCTGGCATTACAATATATACACATATTTAGATAACTATATACACATCTAAGTATTGATCTCTCTCTACAGATATACACATGCACACATATATATGTTTGTGTGTGTGTGTGTGTGTGTGTGTGTGTGTAGACACACACACACACATTTTTTAAGATTGGTATCTAAATAGATAGATAAACACATATATAAAGATGATATAGCACCAAGTTCTAGGAGAGCAGTTCAGAATGTAAAAACTTCAGAAAAGACATTATCTTAGCCACAAAGAGCCCTTTATTGTCCTAAATAGGCACATGAAGTAATTAAAATCATTTAGGAGTGGGCTGTAATTGAAGAGAGCTATTTAAAAGTCAGAGAGAAAAAAGAGAGAGGAAATAAGGACAGGGTCTAGAGAGTTAGGGAAGAATTAGTAGAAAACAACTTTGCATTATGTATACATTAGCAACTGCAGGATGGAATGCCACAGAGTGGAATATGCTAATACAGGATAATGAAGGTACTTTGGTCACAAAGGTTATTTGTAGGCCTGTTCAGAAGAGGAAGGATCCTTTATCTGCAGAATCATTGGATTAAACAAGCCTTGGTCATGTTGACAGGATAACAGTCCTAAGAATTTGGCCTTCATTTGTGTTTATTATAAGGTTGTCGATGGGAATAGTTAAAGTTCATATCACTCTTAACAATGGCTGCATTACATAAAAGATTTGTAATAAATAGATATCAATATGAAGAATGTACGGATATATATAGATATCAATATATGTAATTTATATAATATGTAGTTATACATAAATACATAATTATCATCAGTATTTATAAAAACCAGAAATATAATGAAGAGAAATCTATAAACAATTGAAAAATATTGTTCTGCTGAGTAGCTTTAACTTCTTCCCTCCATCTTTGGTAACTACCTAATAATTCAACTTGAAATGGCTAAATTGATAGACTAGTTTCATTTTCACTTGGTGGATTTACTAACAAGCAGGGATATGGCTCCAAATACTAGCAATAGAGGGGAAAGAACCTGCAAGAAACCAAAATAATCCACAATGAGGAGAATCAGTCCCTGAAAAATTGAGATTGCCCTATAATCAGTTCTCAATTTTATGCACTAATGGAGAGGAGCAGAAGTATGAATAATCCTGATATAATTACTTTGTAGTTTTTGGAGAAAATGCAATGATTTTTAAATAACATATTTACTTTATTTATGTTTGGGTTAGACAAGTATTAAAATTCATCACAACTACATTAAAATTAGTGTGTATCACCTGAACGTATATGAAGAGAGCAAATATATGCTGAGATGGTAAGAAAAATGACATCCTAGAATTTAAATTTTTTCATTGGTAATTTATAATATGAATTTTCTTTTGGACTTCACTATTTGGAGAGTTAAAATCATGAGCTCTTTTTAGACACCAGGGCTCTAGATCTTATCTATGTTTTGAACAATCCGCTGGCATCCCAGGGAATACTGGTACAAGTTAATGCAATGGTAGAGCTAAAAAAGATCTTAAAGATTATTTAGCACAATGCTTCTACTCTATAAATGAGGCATCTATGGCCCAAAATGAAGTGATGGTCCTAAGGTCACACAGTGAATTGGTAGCAGAATCGGGACTATAAGAACTGGGTCTCAGAATCCTCAACCCAATGGTCTTGCCACTACAGCATTTGGTAAGTGTTTATTCAGCAATACCTGAGTTCAAATATGACCTTAGACACATATGGTCCTGGGGAAGTCACTTAATCTCTATTAATACCTCAGTTTTTTTATCTATAAAATGGGAATAATAATTATACCTATTATTTCCCAGAGTTCTTGTGACTTTAAAATGAGATGTCTATAAAATCACTTTATGAATCTTAAAATATGATAAATATTATTAATTATCATTATTATCTTACTTCAGAAGTGCTGTCTCACTTCTAAGCAGAACCAATTAATAAGTCATTTAAGAAGCTTTTGTTAAGCACTTAAGTTTCAGGCACCAAGCTAAGCACTGGGGATGCAAAGACAGAAAAAATGCAACAATCCTTTCCCTCAAGGAGCATAATTCTAATGAGATTATAAATCAGGAGGGAAGGAATCAAGCAATTCAAGAAAATATCTGCAGCAATGGTAAAGAGCAGATGGGCACTTTGTTTTGTTTCAACGGGAAGACAAGCACAAGTATGTAAGCTAAGGTGCTCTGCCAGTGACTTTGATCTTCTTGATGAATTGACATTATAGGCAAAGTTGGCCTTATTACCTCTCTCCTTACTTCTCAAATGGCAAAATTTCCTAATATCTTACTAATCTCCTAATATCTCACTTTAAAATCTTAGAGCTTGTTGTCTCATTCTCTTCTATTATCTAGTCAGTCTTCCAATTCTGTAGAAACCTCCTTCACAAAGTCACTTGGAGTCTTCCCTTTTATTTAATTTCTACTGCTGACATCCAACTTCATCCAACTGTCCAACTTCAGCATGTCTTACCTACATTATTGCTTGCTTTCATGTTCTTCCTCCAATTCATCTTGATTTTGTAGTTCATTAGAAAAAATCTATTTTCTCTCCCTTCTACCTTCCTTTCCTCTTTGAGAAAATTAACAAAAATAAAATCCATACTGGTATGCAAAGTCAAGCAAAACACATTTTTGCATTAGTCAGGTCAAAAAATTATATATATATATTCACCATCTCTGAAATTTTGATTGACCATTGCATTGAGCAATATTTTTGTGTCTTTCAACTTTTATGTCTTTACAATCTTTACATCTTTACAGTTTTTATTAAACAAGTTGTTTTCCTAGTTTTAGTCACTTCATTCTGCATCAATTCATGTAAGCCTTTCCAGGGTTCTCTGAAATGTTTTGTTTCATCATATCTTATGTTCCAATAGTGTTCTATTTCATTTTTACACTATAATTTCTTAAGCTATTCCCCAGTTGATGTACTTGACTTTAGCTTCCAGTTTTTTGCCATCTCAAAAAGATTTTATGCATATTTTTGTCGTTATGAGTCCTTTTCTTCTTTCCTCAATCTCTTCAGGATATAAGCCAAGTAGTAGTGTTATTTGATCAAAATTTTGGTAAGAATTGGCATTTGGTAAGGGGAATGAAGCTTAGCTCCAAATCACTTTCTTGATTTCTTGACCAATTCACAGCTTTACCAAAAGTGTATTGTAAATGTTTTGCTGAAACCCCTCCAAATTTATTCTTTTTCTTTTTTGTCAGTTTTGCTGACTTGATGGCTGTGAGGCAGAACCTTAGAGCTGCTTTAATTTGCACTTCGCTATTTGTGGTTTGGAACATTTTTTTATATAACTATTGATATTTCAGATTGTGCTGTCTTAAAAATTGTCTATTTATATCCTTTGACCATTTATCAGTTCCTCTAATTCATTGTATATACTGCTATTGAGCAGCCTGAAAACATGAATTTTAATGTCACTCCCCTGCTCAGAAACATACATCATTATCCTATGAATAAATAATAAAAATAGTTTAAGTAGCTCTAGTTTATATGGCACTTTGAGGTTTACAATGCACTTTCCTCATCCCATTCCTATAAAAATAGATAATATAAGAAATATTATCCCCATTTTATAGATGAGAAACCTGAAGCTCAGAGAGGTTGTATCTTATAGTATGATATTGAGGTCATACATATAAATAGAAGTATCAGATCAAGGTCTATCATCTTCTGAATTTTAATATAGGGCTATATGGATTATATTATTTTGCTTTTAGAAGCATATTGAGAATCTGGTACTCTGTCATTCAAACTTTTCCTTAGCTGACTCTGCTTTATAGATTATGATGTTAATATTGAAACCCCAACATGTATTTGTTTATCTCAGCAGCTTTTCCATATATGAATCATACTCATTTCATTCAAAATTCACTTGGTAAAAAAACTAAAATAATGCATTTCTTTCCACTTATTACTCATGAGTTTTAAAAAAAAATGTCTAGAAGTATATTATAGAGTTCCTTAAGACTACAGTGTTTGTTCTCATATGAAATAGCAAAAGTACTTAAATCACGGAGTTTAGCAAATTTCATTCTGTCATTCATACTCACTGTAAAAGGACAGTACATCTCCTGATTAGTCAGGCCAGTTCAACAAATGGCCATCTCCATTACCTTCAGTGAAGACTTACCAACCACCAGAAACAAATCACACAAGATAGGACTATCTTATATTTCCCTATTGTTCTATGAAGTAAGGAAGTACTTTCTCTTTAGAAAGTCTGGAATCACCTCCCAATAAAAAGTCTGACTTAACAATGTCAATGGCAAAGAGATCCATCTTCCCTTCCTCCACTATATTAAATATTTTTATTCAGGTACCTCTTGACATTGGTTTTGCTTTTGGCACTGCTTCCAAATCTTTTAATTTCTCATTTCTTCCTGAATTATTTCTTTTTTCTGTCTAGAGATTATTCGGGTTTTTTTTTAATAAGCTAGAATATAGTGACATTTCTCAAATCCTTTTCTTGTTCCTAGCAGATAGACAAAAAGTAATTTGTACTCCTCACAAACCTCAGGCAAAAAGGCACTGTAACACATTGGAGAGGACAGAACATAGAAACCATGAAAATGAGTAATACAAACCTGCTCAACTGAATTGATGGTTTTCACAATCTCATGTTTCTCACATTCCTTATGGGGTAATACACATAAGGATATACAGATCTCCAGACTGACTGTTCTAGGGAGGATATTCTGTATTATATGCCCCTAGAGTATCTGTATCCCTTAGCCACCAATTTAACAGAATAACTGTCAGTTCTGCTGCTACTATACTCTCCTTTCTTTCCCTACCTGACTTTTTTTTTCTTACTGATTTGCCATCATTTATGAGTTTTTTGCATTCCTTCCTAATTATACTTGCTCTCAAGGGAAGGGTGGTATTCACAGTTGTTTGTTATGAATGTTAATGATTTTGCCAAATAAAAAAATATTTCCTCGATATATATCTACCTCATAAGCACACTAAGAAGGCTCTAACTCCTTTTACTGTAGTGTCTATCTAATTTATATATAGATTTCATCTCTCTCTAATGGCCCTTTCCTAGTAAATAGCTACAATTAATTTGACTTGAATATGTGTTTCAATATTCATGATTTTGGCAGCTACTGAGTAGATTTTATGAATGTTTACTTTAGTATTTTTCTTTTTAGTCTAGTAGATTCTATGCTCAATGGAAAAGCAGATAAAAGTGCCCAGAACTAAATAGAAATAGATTAGATTTTGCTCCTACAAAGTTTGTTACGTGACTGTCAGTGGTAAGAATCCTGCCTATCTTGAAAAGAATAACCAGGAAAGTGCATTCTGTTGTTCAGAGTTCTGAGAAGGGACAATGCTGTATGTCTGATTGGTATCAGTTCTGGTGGATATTATACCTTCAAAAATGTGCAAAGCTATTTCCTCCAGAATAGAATATGGTTTAGCTACATTTGCCTTCTGTAAAATAGCAATTTATTTTGTTTTATGTACTTCTTATGGGCCCAAGTCCCTTAATCTATGGACAATGCTTCCACTAAAATGTGCTTAGCCTGGTACATTATTTTACAATTCCTAGTGAAAGAAATTCTTTTGTCTGTCTTATAGGACATCATGGTAAAGGGACCATTAAAAAAATCAATCCATTGAGTTCAAGGACAGATAGTCTTACATAGAGAAAATTCATATTGCTTGTTTCCAATAATAACTAGGCATTTCTTACTAGTTCAACCCAAAGTTCATTACAAACATTATTTTCCCTGGCACTTCAATGCACTTGTTATGATTCTCCTTCTTTTATACATGAAGAAACTGAGAATAAAGAAATTGAGTGATTTGATACAAAGCCACAGAGCCATTCAGTCTTAAGTAGAATTCAGAATCCCTGACAGAATGTGCTACCTTTTTATCTGAGCTTAGAAATAAATCTTTCCTGTTAAAGGGACCTTTTAAAGGCTTTTCACCCATTTTCTCTTCAGTTTCTTTTCCCCCTATATGGTATTGATTTCTATTTTTTTTAACTTTAAAAAATCTCATTTCATAATAAGCTGGTAAAAAAGAGCAGAAAGTCAGATCCTTATATTTATTAAAAGTTCTTGCTATGGAAATCTTCATTTCTTTTTAACCTTAAAGCCAAAGCACTGCCAGTTTTGAGCATTCTGTATTTATTATGTCTAATGACTATTAAGAGATATTGTCCATTAACAATGATTAATCAATAAATGATACCGCTAATAATTCTGTTTTTCAAAACAAAACATTATTAATTTAATTGAACAAATGCATATTTTAAAATGACTATGTTTTTTAAAATGACCTTTGCTAGACACTGGGAATGTTGTGTGGAGATGAAAGTACCAGATTTTACAATGTGGTTAGGGGAGATAAAATAAGTATTCTATGAGGTTTTTGACCTTTTGTTTCTCCAGATACATTTGATCATTTTTTATAGCTCTAAAAAGGAATCCTTTGCTAGCTTGATTGGTCTGGAATCAATCGATAAGAAAATCAATCGAAATTGTATTCTCATTTTAAAAAATATTGACATGGTCCAACCATAAACAATTAACAAGTCTCCAATAAATTAATTCTGTCTATTTCTTTAAAGAGTATTTTTAGTTTTGGTCATAAAGTATTTGTGTTTCCCATGGCTGATAGACACCCAAATGTTTTATACAAGCTGCTATTATTTTGAATGGGATTTTATCATTTTATCTCTTCCCTCTGGGTTTTGTTAGCATATGTAGAAAGTACAATAGAACCATTCTTTTTATAAATAAAAGGCATCAATGGCCTTTCAGATGCTTTTTAAGACAATATTGGTCTATGCTGAACCAGTCTAGCCAACATATACAAGTTGGATGAAGTTAGAATTCCATATATCTAGAGCTGTTTCCATTATAATGATAACCGGAATGACAATATATTAGCATTCTATACCCTCTATCTTAGTACTACATACTGTGCTGTGCTAATACTGCACTACGCTATATACTAGCATAATGCACTATATTAGTGTCCAGTTCTGTATACATAGTGAACATAGCCTCAGTCAGCAAGCTGATTTTAGATACTTAGTATCAGGCATTGTCTTGGGCCCCAGGGATACAGAGGTATACAACGAAACAAGTCCCTGCTTTCAAGAAGCTTACATTCTCTCTACATAAAGAATCTCATCATCTCTCTCTTTGGTAAATGGCAAGAGATAATAGTTTCAGAAAGTTATTTTCCTCAAACTAGAGAAGAGGCATCTGTGCTTTCTATGAAAATCAGGAACATAAGAAAATACTAATGAATAAAGACAGAATTCTTTGCAGTCTTAGTTTTCAAAAGCTTTAAAGCTCTACCATGTGGTACACCTGTCTACCCAAGAGCACTTCAACCATGTTTTACATGAAGGCTTTTTCAGTGAAAGGATCTGAGCATACCCTTTTTGACAATACTATTAATTGTGAAGACAAAATATTTTTATAGCAAATTTAAATTGAATGAACAACATTTATATATGGTTGTTTAGGAGAGCAGTTTATCATTTCAAAATGAGGCAATCAAAGCAGAAAGCTACATGTCGCTATAGAAAATATGATACAACATAAAAAATAGTGGTATTTTGTGTTCACAGTCTAGGCTCTGAATAGTTTTTTAGTACTTATAGAAGAGCTTTATGTTATAGTTACTTGTCAGTTTCTACACTGAAACATTCCAGTGAGTCTACCCAGAGGAAATAAAGGTTAACTCTTTTGTGTGCTCTGATGCTTTTGGTCCCCTTTTATAAAGCAACTCTTTAACAATTGGAAAATTTCCATTCCCTCTGCTCCCCCAAAGTAATATATTTCATTATTGTTTGCAGAGTAAAAATTAGGTATATAGTGTAAGACACTCCAGATGCTGCAAAGAGACTAAACACAATGATGTGTGAAGTGTGAGGATGAAGAATATTACTAAGAGTGAGATCAAAGAAGACTTTTTGGAGAGATGGCCTTTAGATTAGCTTTTAAAGGATGGGTAGAATTAAAGTTGGGGAAGGAGGACTTTCTAAAAAAAATTTTGAACAAAGTCACAGAGGAAAGACAAAACAGGGTATGTATAAGTATCAGAGAGTAGGGTAATATGAAGGAAGGTAGTGTGTATGTATAAAGGATTGAATAATAGGATAATAGCAGACTGGGAGATTCTGAATGCATGACAAAGAATTATGAACTTCGCTTAGGCAGGATGAAGTCAATGAAGATTTTAGAGTAAGGTGGTGGTGTGATCAGATTTATCAATAGGAAGGGTTGACAATACTATAAAGGTTAGAGTCATTCATTCAAAAACATTTATTTTATTTTGCATTGGTGAGGTGAAAGAATAAAAGTGGATATTTGCCAGTTTAATAGTTTTTATAATAGTTTAGGTTGTTGATAATATTCCATACTAGGGAGAGGCAGCATAGACACTGGATTTGGAGTTAGAAGATCTATTCAAATCCCACCTTGATCTCTTACTAGTCTTATGACCCTAGGTAAGTCACTTAACCTTCTCTGAAGCTCAAATGAGAGGACTGGATTCCATAGCCTCTAAGTTCTTTTCTGTTTATAAAATAATGATCTTATAATTGTCATGAAGTCAGGTAGAAAAAACATTTCCAGTTGTGCATCAGAGAACTCTCCTTGGAGGAGTAAGCATTTGAACTGAGCCTTAGAGGATAAGAAGGCTGTCAGTAAGCAAATAGAGTTAGAGGGAGAGGACATTCGAGTTACTGAGAATAGAATGAGCAGTTTCAGAAGAAAAAAAAAAAAGAAGACATTTAAGAGTAAGTGATTAATTAGTAATTGCCTTATTGAAATGATAGCTGCATGTTCAAGCAAAAATTGTTAGCACATCAAATGGTGCTTTTTTAGCCCAGATAAGCAAAAATCCTACTTATGTTTACAGCCTGTTCTCAAAGGCTAATTGTTTTCTTTGAAAGTATATTTCGTGTTAATGGTCCTTAATAAGATAGCAAAGAAACCAGTAGATGTAAATAGAGCTATAGGTATAGATGTACTTACTGTTTTCTTCATTGTTAGGAAGTATTAACAAGTTGATTGACAATAACACTAATAAAATATGTTGATAGATAGATAGATAGATAGATAGATAGATAGATATATGAGATTCCATCACTTCCTTAGTTTAGTCACAGAAGGTCAAAACACTTCATTGGAGGTAGCTGCAGAATCAATGAATCAATCAATAGTATTCATAAAGTGGCTGTTAGGCAGCGTTACTCCAATTCTACCTCAATATGTCAATAAGTCTGTCATCAGTTTGGGGAAGATTGTAGAGTCTACAGAGAATATCTTGTTATTGGTTGAGAGAATCAGTTCTTCCTTTTGAGTTTGTATATGAAAAAAGCAAGTATTTAGGAGAGTGCAACTGTCCAGCAGTGGAAGAGCTGCAATTCAGAGTTCAGTTAGTATAAAAGTTGGAGCCAGAAGTGGTGACCCTTGAAAGAGAATTCCATTATTGTAGACAAAGTAGAAAAGCAGACTTTTGGACTTTCTCTTTATCCTCTCTCCTCATAAAGCTGACCATGTCTTTTAAGAGACTGGATCAATATAACATATCTAGTTAGGAGTAGAGAACCATATAGAGAATAGGTATAGAAATAGAAAGTTGGAGGCAGCAGTTTCAAAAAACATGACCCTTTTCACCAGAGAGAATGCCAACTGTGAACTCAAAAAAAAAAAAAAAGGGGGGGGGGGGTGTTCAAGCCATAGAATAATAAGAGTTGTGAGTTAACCTTGACCACATATGGATCTTACCCATGTAATCATTACCATTGGGCTCTAGGTTTGAACTCACTCTTCCTATGAATGTGTGTTTATTTTGGAGACAATGAGTTCCAGACTCTTGGGTGGAATGCTATAGATAACCTATTCTTACTATACCATCTAGGTAAATTATTTTGGTAAAATACAACTAAGTTTACTGGTTAATCATTAATAAGAAGAAGCAGGCTGGTTATATTTAGACTCCAAGAGTACTAGGGGATCTCTAGGGATCCAATCTGAGAGTGGGCATAAAAGGATGTATTGAAAGAGTAGCCCAGAAGGAGTTACCTACATGCCTATATAAGAGGACATGTACTATAATCCAATCCCTTTATTTCAAATTAAGGAAACCCAGATGTAGACAAGGTAAGTGATTTCAAGTCACCGAGTTGAAAACATTCTACTATGAAATCAAACTTTAGATTGAAGATGAACCTATACGTTGATTGCAGGTGTGTTAATTGCCCCCAAAATTAGCTTAATTTTGGTCCTGGTATGTTAAGGTCCCTGCATAATATGGATGCTTTAAAAAAAAGTTATGGAAATTGAAAAATAGCATAATTTCTATATAGGCAGCAATGAATTTTATGATTAGAAAAAATCTTCTTATGAATAGTATTTTGTTTGTTTACCCAAGAACTAGTAAGCAATGACCATAACAACAAACCTGTCAAAAGTTACACATATGCAAGTGTGTTTTATTTTGATCCTTAAACTAAACCAAAAAATAATTGAAAAGAAATAAATGCCTCAACAAATTCAAACCCATTCTTTTTTATTTTATTTTATTAGAAAATTCCTCTCATGTCCTACCTATCCTATCCTAAACCACCCCATTCCTATCAGCAGTAAGCATATAAAATTCATGACTTTTGATTTCAATGATGTTGTAGTACATTGTATATTATCACTTTAAAGTTTAATTTTTTTCCTGAATTGTGCCCTTTGTTGTTTTATTATTATTAGCTATTATGAGCCATATAAAAACACATTTGTATACTTTTTTGACCCCTAATAAAATATAATTTCAAATTCTTTTAATTTACTGATTTTTCCCTTATTTTTCAAATTATCACGCTATGATAACTATTTTTTAAAAAATAAAAAATGTTAAAACATGTAATTATTCTTCACAATATAAGTGTATATGACTCTAATTAATTTTTCATTGTTTTTCCTTATAATATACATTAACTAATTTTGTGTGAAATCTATTGTGTTAAAAATACACTAATGAATGACAAAATAATCTGTTTCATTTTAAATAAAAGCTAAAACATCTCCTTGAGGGTTTCTAATTGAAACAGGAGAATTTATATATATTCCTATACCAGATTGTATGTTATGATGGTTATTAGCTTATTGTTGAAATTTGGTTATGATGTGATATGCTAGCAAAACTCTCTACATATGAAAACTTAAGTCTATTACAAAAAAATAAAATAAATTAAACTGAGAACATTACTTCATTTTTTTTGTCATTTTGATGTTTTCAACCTCCTTACTATTCTACTCATCCCATCCATCCACCCAATTACACATAGTTTTTAATCACAATTTAAAAAGCAATAATACATGTAGCAACAAAAAGTTGTAGATGATCAAAAGAAAGTACCCAAGATTTTGTACAGCATAGATTAGATGGTATCTAAATTTAAGGCATTAATCTCTGAGCACAGATAATCCCATGATTCTCTTGGTTTAGAACATTCTTAACTACCAAATGAGGATAGTGTTTATTTCTTATCCCCAAATTCCTCTTCTCCATTGTTAGTTTGGGATTATCCCAGATATTCACTTTGAAAAAACTTGACAAAATAATTCATCATAGGTTTATTTAAGTAATAATACTTCTAGTATTTGATTTGTGAAAATCAATCTACTGACAAATTTTAAGAAATTTTTGATAATTTAAAACAAAGTGAATTTGTGTGTGCTGAGAAAATTCTTGAATTAAATGGAGCCTATTCAATTCTAATACATATTTCTTCATCTAGAATCCCTTTAAAACTTTGTATAGTGAATGAATACCTTACATTTACTTTACAACTGTCCTATGGTCACAAAAGTCTTTGTAAGATAACTTGCATTCTGAGTCCAAATAATTTTCTTTCTTAGGCCATATCACCGCAGAAGCAAAACCTTCTAGTTAGTTTCAGCTTCAGCTAAACTTCTAGACTTTCTTTCTCTTCAGACTGCATCTCATCTAATTGTAGACTGGGATCACAGAAATGAGCTATGGGAGTTGGGGTATAGGAGCTAAGAGAAGAAAGATATTTTCCCTGGGCATTATTCAAAAGTTCTAAGCTTTTCCAGGCTCCAACAGAAATTTCCAACTTACATCTGTATAAGAGAGTTGTCAGTGAAGGAGCCAATAAGTATCCAGTCAGGCTAGAAACTTGCCCTATATACCAGGTTTCCGTTATGAGAAAAGTACAAAGATCCCATTGAATAAAAAGTCCCACGTGGAGAGAACAAACAGAAAACAAAAACCAAAAAACATACTTCCTGAAAGACAAAAATTAACATGTGAGGGTCGTATTTATCCTATGTTCACCAGACTTTAACTCATCAATTGCCATGTAGCAGTTCCAGATCTCCTCCCAGAAGGGGCAAAAAAGGCAGTTCTGGGAAATTAAATTTACTTCTTCAGGACCAAAAATACCCCAAATTTTCTAAACACCTGAAGGTGGATTATTTTGAAATTTTGTTAAAGCTTTATTTTGTTAAGCTTTTTATTTTCAAAACATATGCATAGTTTTCCACATCCACCCTTGCAAAATCTTGTGTTCCCATTTTTTTCTCCTTCCCTACTCCCACCCTCTCCCCTAGACAGCAAGTAATCTAATATATGTTAAATGTGTACAGTTCTTCTATACATATTTCCACAGCTATCATGTTGCACAAGAAAAATCAGATCAAAAAGGGAAAAAAAGGAAAAAGAAAACAAAATGCAAGCAAACAGCAATAAAAAAATGAAAATACTATGTTATGAGCCACACTCAGCTCCCACAGTACTCTGGATGCTGATGGCTCTCTTCATCACAAAATCATTGGAACTGACCCAAATCACCCTACTGTTGAAAAGAGCCACGTTTATTAGAATTTATCATTATATAATTTTCTTGTTGTTGTGTACGATTTTCTCTTGGTTCTACTTGCCAGTTTTATTTAATAATTTCCTTTTCCCTCCCACAAACAGATTAAACTATTTTGTAGTAATGAAACAGGAAGTTTTTTTTTTTTCTTGTTCAATTTTTTCAATTGTTTCCAACTTTCTGTGACCTCATTTGGAATTTTCTTGGCAAAGACACTGGAGGGGATTACTATTTCCTTCCCCAGCTTATTTTATAGATGAGGAAACTGAGACAAGCAAGGCTAAGTGACTTGCCCAGAATCATACAGCTAATAGGAATATGAAGCCAGATTTGAGGTCAAGTCATCTTGATTTTAGGTAGATACTCTGTCCACTCTTCTACCTGGATCAAGGGTAGGGAATGTTTGACCCACAAAGTCTTATATGAAATCATTTGCTAAAGCAATTGCAGACAATGATGAGCTGAAAGCTAGATACAATAAACTCTTACTTCTTGAGTTCTATAAGTTGATGGCCCATGAATGATGTTATAAAATGTCCAAATGTCTCTTAGCAGAAAAAAAATTCCCCACCCTTGACCTAGATGTCCCCACATTTTATCCCATTAAAAACATGATTCTTAGAGGTTTTTAGAAGTATTCTGTTTTAGAAATCAGGCATTAGCTGGAAAATCTAGCTAATTTCATAGTATAATTTTATAATGGAAAAATTCCATTTTTATAATAAAGATGGAATGAAGATAGATATTCCTTAGAATTCTCCCATAAGAAATAAAACTGTTTTGATATCAGGTGCAAGGAAGCCTTTGCAATGAAATGTTTTAGACCTTTATTTGACAGTATTAATTTAAACCAGATTCTGAGAGATTTTAGGTATTCAGTCATATAGGCCTAGCAGTTGCTGACATCTTACAAAGATGCTGACATCTTTTAAATGTTTTCTTATGGAAGGTGCTATGCTATTCATATGAAAGAAAATATGAAATTTGTCATCTCTGTATAAAAGATGTCCTAGATAGGTCATATTTCATGGGTTTTATGTTTTTAATCTTGTATTTTTATTTCATTTTATTTATTTTTAATACACATTGCTTTATGAATCATGTTGGGAGAGAAAAATCAGAACAAAAGGAAAAAACCATGGGAGAGGGAAAAAACAGAAAAAAGAAGTAAACATAGCATATGTTGATTTACATTCAATCTCAAGGGTTCTTTTTCTGCCTGTAGTTGGTATTTTCTATCAAAAGTCTATTGAGATTGCCTTGGATCACTGAACTCCGGAGAAGAACCAAGTCTTTCATAGTTAATCATTGCACATTCTTGCAGTTATTATGTACAATGTATTCCTGGTTCTGCTTGTTTTGCTGAGTACCAGTTCATTTAAATCTTTCCAGACCTTTTTAAAATCAGTTTCTTCATCATTTTAATAGAATAGTAATATTCTATTACTTTCATATACCAAAACTATTCAGCCATTCCCTTAAAAAGCTGCTACAAATATTTTTGCACATGTGGGTCCTTTTCCTCCCTTTATGATTTCCTTGGGATATAGACCCAGCAATGGCACTGCTAGGTCAAAGGGTCTGCACAGTTATCTTGTATTTTAGAGCAAGATAGTCACAGGGAATTAGGTTATACGGCCAGGTCAATGTATTCTTTGAATTGACAATATTGAACTTAAAAGAGATTGGATCCAGCAAATATATTTACAAATTCAGTCAGGAATCATTTCCCATAGTGTCCTCCCCTCCTCTCTTTCACAGCAAATTTGAGTCCTTGAATGATTGATACCAATTTATAACTGTATTTATATAAAATAACTAATCTACTTATATAAAAAAGAAACAAAGCAGACAGCCTAGTATGCCATTATTGGCAAATTAATAATCCCAAAACTAAATAAAAAGCCTTATAAACCATTCAGAACAGTGAACATTTGTTTATTAAGCCCTTATTTTGTAGCATGAACTTTGCCAACAGCTAAGGATATGAAGAAGAGCAGAAGATAGTTCCTTCCCTTAAGGAGACCACAATGTAATGGGGAAAGACATCATGAATGAACATGTAAATATATGTGTATATATACAAATATATGATTTAAAACCAAGTGGATATATATATGTGGATTATATAGTTTTAAACTATATATGTGTGTATGTATACATGCATACACATTATATAATTTTAAAACAAATGAGGGGAAAAGGCAGAGGCAAAAGGTACAGGCTTCATTTTTATGCTGGGAAATAATTAAAACCACCAAGAATTTCCTGGCCTGTTAAAGATGGTGTCCTCACCTCAAAGGAGAGCTTTCCCAAACTTCTCTTAGAAGGGAGTAACTTGCAACCCTCTAAGTTACAGTAGAACAGAGAGGCTGTTATCTTGAAAGCATATCCTCATCCTTCCAAAACTTGTCAAGAGGGATAAGTACTACTTAGTTCTGAGCATTCATGTGGGTACAAATGAAAGATGTCTCTTTCACTTTCATTTGCTCTTCTCTCACTTTCTTCTGGACTTTTTATATGAGATTGTATTCCCAATCCCCACTCTATCAGTAGATAGTATCATCTCCTGAAAATCTTCTTGGGTTTTTTTTATACATAATAACATATCTATATATTGTTTCCTCCAGGTAGATTGTAAGCTTTTTGAAAGTGGGGGTCCATTTTCTCTTCTTTGTAGCTCCCCAAACTGAAAAAGAGCCTCATTTGTTATGAACATTTAATAAATATTTTATTTGTTGACTGACTGCTTCTTTGAGGGATCTAGAAAATATTAAGATTTCAAAAGCTTTTAGGCATGAAATTGTAGAGCTGAGGAATACAGGTACTCTTTTTTTAAATCTTTGCTTCCAGTCATAGATGAGGATTTCAGAAGAGAGAGACAAATTTTCAAAATGAATAGCTAATTAAGAAGGCAGTATCTGATAAGAAGATTTGGATTTCTGTATCTTTTTAAAAGTGAATTTATTTTACATGCATTATCTTTTTTTTTACCTACAAGTGTTTACTCTACAAGTGAACAATTAAAAAATCTATTGTGCATCATATCTTAAAATATGGGTTCTAGGGCAGTGTTAAAGCATACCTAACAAGGCAGGTTCCATGGTCAACCTCTCTGAGTGAGATTTTCATATAACATTGGCTGCTGGATAACCCCATGGCTTCTTATCAAGATGCAGTTTAAAGGTCAGAAAAAAATGAAGAAAATAGGCTGAGTCCAATTATAGGGCCTGCTATTAAGATACAGGAAAAGAATACCCAGTAAGGGAGCCGAGATAGGCCAAGGCAATTGAGTACCTGCAATGCCAACAATTTGCGGGGGAATGAAAACGAACATGTGAATGGCTCTGGTAAACACAGTGCCTGATCTTGGCTGGTAAGCTCTCAAACTGGCCACTGGCAGTTCGTAGAAGTGATCAAAACCACAATTTAAAGGGTGGTGACAGAAGTCACTTCTGCTATTACAGTTTATCCCAAGATGCCACTATCCTATGAAGGCTGTAGAATAGCTTTGGTTCTTTAAATACTTGGCAAAAGTGATTTCATTTGCAGGCAGTCCTGAAGAAACTGAAAATAGGAACACTCCAATCTTAGAGAGTGACTCTAATCGGACAGGGTCAGGGTAACAAATGGCCCATCAGGAAAACTACTTGGTGTACACAGTGGACATGCAGTTAAGTGCTGAATGACTTTCACTCCCACTTTGGTTATCCTATCAAAATTAGGAGTTCTTAGTGTATTATGCTTCCATAGCATCCAGGCTTTCCAATACCAAGATCATCTGCCACTGTTATAATAATTCTGAACTTCAAAAATGCATCACTGTTGACACTGTCACTGAATATCAGAATTAAAAGCATCTTCATCTTCCCTCCATTTTTGTTCTGCTATTTTTCACCTTTTGGAATCAAGCAATTAGTTCCATGTGCTGAATATTCATAATGTCCCATATTTTCTAAGTGGCCCTTTACTGTTTACACAAATTTTATCTATCTTGTCCCTATGTACCTTATTTCAGAGGTTCTTTTTCTTTTTTTAATAGCTCTCTATTTTCAAAATACATGCAAAGATAGCCTTTAGCATTCATCCTTGCAAAACTCTATGCTCCAAATTTTTCTCCCTTCCTCCCACCTCTCTTCCTTAGACAGCAAGTACTCCAATGTGTATTAAATATGTATAGTTCTTCTAAACATATTTCCACATTTATCATGCTGCATAAGAAAAATCAGATCAAAAAGGGAAAAATAAGAAAGAAAAAGAAATCAAGCAACAACAAAAAAGGTGAAAATATTATGTTACGATCTGCATTCTGTCTTCACAGCACTCTCTAGATGCAAATGGCTCTCTCCATTACAAGTCTATTGGAACTGGCTTGAATTACCTCATTGTTGAAAAGAGCCATATCCATAAGAGTTACTGTTACTGTGTATAATGTTATCTTGTTTCTTCTCACTTAGTATTACTTCTTGTAAGTCTCTTTAGATCTTTCTGAAATCATTCTGCTACAACTACAATTTTGGATAAAATTCATCTACTGAAACTTATTCATCCAATCCCCAAATGATGGGCAGATCTTTTTCAAGAAAATACATCTACTTTATGATTACCTCCTGGGAAAAGAGAAAGTCATATTACAGCCAGAGAACTCCCCTTATGGAAAAACTCTCCATATGGGCCCATTTGAGGGGAGCTTCTTGTTAAGATTCTAGAGTAAAAGGCTCCTGTTCTTCATGGCTAGCCATAATTTCAATGTTTAAAAAGGTTCAAGAAATATCATTTCTGAGTAATTTAATCATTTTATTTATAAGGCCAGCAGATTATTAATTAAAAGATAGTCATTTGACCTTCTCTTAGACCAAAGACCTATGTTCATAATTTTAAAGATTGTAATTTTGGTTTGTCATCTGTATATCCTTATCTGAGCTACAGATTTTCCAAAAAAAATATATAATGAATAGAATCTATAAATTATATGCCAGTGAAACAATTTTTATTGCTAGCAAATACTGTGGAATGTATGAAGAAAAAGATGGCTATTGCACCATCTAAAAAAAAGTGTTAAGCATGAAGAAACAATATGACTTTATCACAATTAGATCATACCAATGTATTTTCTTTTTCTAATGGGGTTGTCAAATTTCATTTTCTGATATACTACAGAACTTGTGGATCTGCTTCTTTATAAATTAGCACTTAATTATGTCTTCTCTTGTATTTTTCTCTAATTATTTCATGTGCTATGAGATTTGAATTATTGAAATAAGACAGACTCTAAATCTTACTACTTTGATATCTATCCATCCAGAGAGTCCAACAGTCTCCTCATACCAGGAGTCCTTAACCATTTTGAGATATATCATTTAATCTTTTATCAGTCCTAACAAGTCATCTGGCCCTTTTAAGAAGAATTTTTTTTAATCATTATATAAGAACATACTAAAATTCAATGAGACATTAGTAAAAATAAAGAAGTATGTGTTTTTTTCCTATCCAGTTCACAGGCCTTCAGAAATCCAGCCATAGATGCCTTGGTCCATGAACTTCTAGTTAAAGTTTCTGCCCTTATACAAATGAGATACAAAGGATATTTGCAAGAGCAGAGTAATGACACCCACTTCATCTTTGTGGAAGATACTTTTAGGAAGAAACTCATTGGACTAATTATAAGATCTTAAACATTTCAATTCTGTAATTCTCTTATTCAAGAATAAGAACAATTTATTACTATCTTCAAGACACTTTTCCAAGACTAGAAAAAAGCTATTTCTGATTTCAAGGGGTTTAAAATCTTTGAACTGAAGACAAATCAGTTTCAGGAATATAAAAGTGGGATGATAAAGGTCTGTATAAGGGGCTTTGCTCTAAGGTTTGAAGGGAAGACAACACTTGATAGAATGTGGGAAACGAGGTTTTCTCAATCTTGATTGTGGGAAGATATGGAGTCTGAGGAGTTAAAGGTGATTTATCACTCTCAGATCAAAGATTTTTTAAAATTCAAGTAAAAGAGACTGAATTAAACAATATTTACCTTGTTCAATTTTACATGGTTGCAATATTACCAGGTCAAGAGATCAGAGGGACAGAAAGCTATAAAGGCATTGAATAGAGAAATGGTACAGATATTTTTAGACATTGACAGTGTCAATAAAATAATGTAAATGGAAGATTATAGGGAAATGGCAAAGCTGACAAATTTACCTGTAAATGGTGGTCTTTAGATACTATCAAATAGAATTTTTAACCAGAAAAAAATAAGTATATTTTACACATATTTTATATAAGTATCATGACAGCCTAGATCATCTTTTTAGTTATAGAGTTTCCCATCAAAAGGCAGAGACTTGTGAATAGCCAACATTATAAATCAGATAAATAAAGTGAGATGTTCTTTCTATTATGAAAGGTTGGCAATAAAGTTAACATAAGGGCTTCTTTAAGCAATGAGCCCCACTCAACCTCCCACTATTCTCACTGGATATAACTTTGTTTAAAGATCATTGAGCAATAGAGATTGCAGTCAGAAAAATGTAAAGTGAAAATACAAGGAGCCATTGTCAATTTAAAATTAGAGATAAACTTGAAATCTGTCTGATATTAACTACAAGTAGATCTGAAAATACTCTTTGATTTATGGGGTTATATTTATATCACTATAAAGTTGTAAAAAGAATCAGATTTGTAGCTTGACTCTGTCAAGCTTTACTATAGCTTTATATAGCTTTACTATATTTATCTTTAACAATTAATTCCATCTTGGTAAGCCTCAGTTTCCTCAATAGCAAAATAAAGCTAAGAAATACTATATGGTTATAAGACCACCTACAGGGGTCTTCAAACTTTGTAAATAGGGGACCAGTTCACTGTCCCTCAGACTGTTGGAAGGCCAGACTATAGTAAAAACAAAAACTTTGTTTTGTAGGCCTTTAAATAAAGAAACTTCATAGCCCTGGGTGAGGGGGATAAACATCCTCAGCTGCTGCATCTTTTGCGGTCATAGTTTGAGGACCCCTGAAGATGGATGCCTTTCATATCCATTGGATTAGGAAGACTTCTGTTAGAGGAGAAATACTCCCTAAGTAATATATTTTCTTCTCACTAGGGACTGGGCAAGAAGAGAAACCTGGACCTTCATTTCCTCATGTGTTTCTATTAATAATGCAATTAGAACTATTTTAAAAATACTTTAATTGTCATTATTAGTGTGACACTAATTGCAATAGAATTATTATTGGATTGTTGTTACTATGATATTATAGCTACAATTGTAGGGATACAATAGTAATACTGTGGTTCAATTATATAATGTGGACTAGCCTAGAAGCCTTGTAACATTAATGTGGGAAAATGCATTATGAGTTCCAAGCAACTGACAAATGAATTTTTGGAATATATCTCATTTGCATAACATGAATTATCTGCACTTTGTTATACAGTACAGGAGCTTTTAATTTCTTGGAAAAACTAATGATTATCAAATCAATAAATCCATCAATAATTACATTTATGTAGCACTGTATTAGATTATCAGACTGTACAGAATATCACTCTATTATGTAATCAGAGGCCAGTATGTGGCCAGGGATCTGTATGAGGCTAAGGGCTCTCTCTATTCTTCTCTCCACCCTCTACCCTGGATTTGCTATAAGGTGTCTGCAGGGAGGCAAAATAGATCTCTTTAAGCCTCTTCTCCCTCTTTCTACCTTCCCCCCAGGGAGACTTTAATTTCTGCCAGCAGGGGAAACAGGAGGTTGAGATTAGAGACCACTCTGCTCTTCTCAAATAGAGGAGTTACTGTGCTAGAATTTCATCTATCTGCTCCCTTAATTACAATTTGTCCAAGAGCCATGATTGGGTTCAATCTAACCTCTGATCACTATTTCATTATTGGGGAGATAATGCTCTATTTACCCCATTCTCTTTCCCTGAACTTTGACTTCTTTCCCACTAAATACCAATTTCACCTTGCAAACAGCCAAGAAACCCAAAACAAAACATAGAAGACATGTACCAGAAAATAAAAAGTGAAGGAGTTCTTCCATTGGAAAGGAAGTAACTTGGCTCAACCACGAATCTTATCCAAGGGACAACTCTCCAATGTCTCTAGGACAGCAAACTGGGGACAGATACATGATGGAGGCTACTGGCTCTTCCCAGAGTCTTATCCTTAGCAATCCAAAATGGGGATAGCCTCTTCCATCTTCCCTTTCAAAATTGGAAGCCAGAAGCCATTAGACACTTGAAGGAGTCCCAGAAAAGATGGAAGAAGTGGGGCTTTCTCTTTCTTGCCACCCCCCCCCCCACCTTCCCCAATATCCACGGACATTGGGACAAGACCTGCATTTAGTTTTCTTTTTTTTCTTCTGTGATCAGTAGTCTCCTGAAGAGAGAATAGAACTTTTTGTACAATTACCCTTTTTTTCCTCCAAGATCTTTCAGAAATGATTGTGCTCTGTGGTTTTGTGGCTAGGAGGAGGTTTACAGTCACAAATAGAGTATAGAAGCAAAATACTGTTAGGAGGGAATGGAAGCAACCTTCTCTTTTATTTCTGTGTCATATATTGTATCTTATCTTTATTTCGTTTCCGCCCCCCCCCCCTTCATTAGCTTTTCCTTCATTTATGTATTTTGGGTAATGGAGCACCATGATACCTTAAAGATTTCCTTCTTAAATATATTTCCCCAAGTGCTCTTTCCTTTCTTCATAGAAATGGCAGACTGATTATATAGATGATAAAATATAGTATAGGTAGTATAGATATAAACATCCTCAGCTGCTGCATCTTTTGCGGTTGTAGTTTGAGTATAGTATAGATATAAATGGATAAGTGCAGCTTTAATTTTTTCGTGCATTAAATGCTATGGAATACTGTGTTAATTTAGAGGACTTATCATGAACCTCTGTGTCCTTGGTTTCCCTTGCTCTTGATTTCATATGCAGACCAAGTAGGTATGGGGCAGAACTAAAAGAAGGAATGCATTAGTATAGAAAGGAGTAAGGATACACAACTTCCTATTTACTCTTCATTAGGGTATTTCAAAAGAAGACTATACAAAAGTGAAGAAAAGAGTAAAGGGAGAAGGCAATGAATACTGAAGTTGACCCAAATGTTGAACACACAAACATAGTTTATTATAGAAATTCAATAGGAAAGGATGGATACAAACTTCCTGAGCTTGAAGAGATAAAAGGGGAGAGTAAAAATATAGAATCCCAGGGGATGTCTTATATTGCCTAAGATATGTAGGGAATGCCTGAATAAACTGGCATATGAATGCAATAAAATATCACTGCACAGTAAATGATGAGAAGTTCAGAAAATCATGAGTAGGGAAGTGTTTGAGAGAATTCAGAGATTCTCTTACAATCACAGAAGAATTTATTAACGTCATAGCAGACTTACCAAACTCTGAGAGTCTGGCAATTAAAAAGAGTTTGGGACAACTTTTGTATACTGAAATTTGGGGCTTAGCTAGCAGGCTAACCACTCACATGTGGAGGGCAAGGTACAGATAAGGGAGAAACCAAAAAGTCTTTTCATTCAGATAAGGAGACAGGATGTCTTTCAGCAAGGTATTGTCAATCAAACAGGATTTGGGGGGGGGGGGAGGGAGGGGAACAGATGAGATTTTATTGCTTCACATTCCTTAGTTGGATGTGTAGTTTTGAGTAGATCTTTGGCTCTGATCCATTATCTCCCCCATTTCAATCTTAGAGAGAGGAAATTCAGGAGAAAAGGGCTGAGGACACAAGAGAGAATTAGTTTATTCGTTGACTGACACTGGAAAGAAAACCTACTTTGAACAAACTTAACAACTCTGATAAAAGCACTGACCAACTATGTCTCCAAAGGACTTGTGATGAAACACATTACTCAGTTACTGATGGGGAGTCAGTGGACACAAGATATAAAAAGAAGACATAGATTTTTGTAGAGAGACAGTGTATGGATGGATTTTATTTGATTTTACTTATTAGTTGCACTGGTGTGTTTTTTTTTTTTTTTGCTTTTGTTCCCCGCCCCCCTTTATTTCTCTGCATTTTTAATTAAGGAAGACACTTAAAGATTTAGCAGGTAACATCAAAAAAGGACACAAAAAACAACAAACTTCAGGATAATTGAAAACACTTTTGAAAATGTTGAGAAGAAAACAGAAGTTCAGAAGGAAGCAAATTTAAGCAGGAAGATTTTAAAAGTAACATGTAAAATATATTATGTATTTTTCTTAAATCAGGAATTATCAAATGAAGATTGATGGTTCCATATTGAATCCTCTTGTGGTCTGGTGTGTCTGTAGAAATGCTCTTTTCACTGATATTTAAATTCATTATACAATTTTAAAAGCCTGTGATGTTGATGTAGAATGCTTCTATGCTCTTCAAATTCCAAATAATTATTCATAAATCGATTGAGCTTATTTAAGCTAGACAGAGAAACCCTCATGCAAGGTCTACTTTATGTAATGAGCATGTTGACTGCTCTATCTCATTAATCACTAGAGGCTTACCTGTCCTTGAAAGTGACCCAGTGAAACCAGACAGAAACAGACTGCCAGATCTCTGAATTTGTGTCGGTGGAATGAATTTTCTATGGCCTGCCAATGCGCTAGTAGTTCACTTGAGTTATTATTGGCTCTGCCTGGCACACAAGCAAGAGGGCCATGCCAAAAGGGCAAGATTCTTTCTGACATTTGGAACCGTCAGTCACTTCATGTCTTTTTCCTTCAATGAAATATCCCTCAAGCCACCTCATCAGTATCAATGAAACACAGTTTACCATAAATAAGGAAATAGCCTGTTTATTGCTTCAGTTGCAACTTGGGTATATAAACACAAAGAAAACAGAGTGGCCATGTTCTAATTGTGTGGACAGATGTCTCTATGTAAGGAGTAAAACTGATTATGGATACTTAAGTGTGAATATCAATCTCATTTTTAGAAGTATTTGAAGGAAAATTCTTCAGAGTTAGCTTATTATGCCATAAAGATCTCTGGACTTGGAATCAGAAGCCTTGAACTTCATTATTGACTCTATTGCTTCCTAACCTATGTGATTTTGTGAAAAAAAACTTATTTGTTATTAAATGCAAATACTCGTTTGTAGAGGAAGAAGGGAGAGACTGGACTTGTGAATTCATTGGTATAGGGAATTCCCAATAAGGAAATTTGATTCACCAATAAGAATGGCAACTGCTTTGCAACTTAAGGTCCTAGAGAGCTACTTGCAGCACCAAAAGTTTAAGTGATTTACCCAAGTTTGTTATACATCCAGTTTATATTAGAGATGTTACTTGAAGCAAGGTCTCCCTTTCTGAAGCTTTCTATCACTTATACCTCATTGCCTCCCTTTGGGAATAATAATACTTATTTTCCCAGCTTATGAAATCCATAGGAGGAGAATGAAATATGCAAAGCATTTTTGTAAGCCTAACATAAATGTAATTTGCTATTATCTTCTTATTCATAAATATTAGAATGTGGGATAGTGGATAAGAGAAGATGAAGTCCAAAAGTCTTGCATTTAAGCTCTTCTTGTCATATACTAGCTCTGTGACTGGAAAAAAGTTATTTAACTTCTAAATGATGGAAACAACTCTCTAAGAATATAGATTGCAAAGTTCCTGACCTGCATTTGGAGATACAAATCTATGTTTCTCATACTGATCGCATCAAAGCAGAAACCAAAACCAAAACCAAAATCAAACATCTCCCAAAACAAAGTTAATTTTAATCCTATTGAGTACAAAATTGATTTAAAGTAAAAAGTCGTCTAGATTTTTAAAAGCTACTTATTCACTTAACTACTGAGAGAATATTTTCCCCTCGAAGTCTTGACTTTTAGAATTTTCCCATGTAAACAGATATAGGTTACATTTTTTAAAAACTGAATTGCTTTAAAATAAAATCTTATTTCCTTTTTCTTTTGTTCTTTTTTGGTCAACGATGATACTATAGCAGGTCCCAGGTAGTTTGAAAAATATTAGAAAAATGACATTAAAAAAAAAAAAACAGTGTCAGTCTTTTACATTCTATTTGGTTGCCTGCCGTCAGTAGGTAAGCTGCCCTCCCTCCGGAATCAAGTTGCAAACACAATCCTCCATAGTAATTAGAGCTAAGCACCAATTACAGTACGTCTGATTTGTTCAGACTTAGTGCCTGCCAGTCGGCTGTTTCCTAGCACCACATATCACGGGAGCACCAGGTTGAAATGATGGAATTATTTATCTCTAAATGCAATAATACTTCATAAGAGTGTTGGAATACAGAAGTGACTGAATTGTAAACTTTAAAACTAAGGTAAGCATTATTGTTTGACCAATATTTATACCTTGGGGATTTTATTTTTCCATGAAGTAAAAAAGGTGTGGAGAGAGAACACCGAAAATTAATTTGTGGAGAAGTGAGGAGTTTTAGAACTAAAATAAATACTGTATTTGTTGGTATTCACTCCCTCTCCCATCCAAAAATTTATCCTATTCTCCTGTTCCTAAACTTTTATAAAATTGCAATGTAAATATCAAGTCAGACTTTGCCAATTTTCTCTGTAAGCTAAAAATGTCACCAATTTCTAGAATTTCTTTTGTTCTTTACATTATCACAGTTTGTTGCATTTCTTTAAGTTTGTGGAGTATTACATTACCACAAATCAATCAGTGAGCTGAAATAGTATACCTGTACAGTAAAGATCCATGATATGTAGTTCTTGTATTCATATCCTTACAGTAAATAATTCAAAGCACAGATGTGTATATGTATATTGATCACACTTGTAAAAATTCCAGGGTCAGGTTGATAGACTGATTGCTGGTATGCTGTTTGGAGATGGATAGTATGAGTGAGCTATACTCTTGTCCTATGATTGTGATGGTGGGCAGCATTCTAGAGACTCAATGTTCCTTCTGGTTCAGGCAAAAACTCAATGGTTTGTATAGTTTTCATACTTCTTTGAAAGAGAAATCTAACTGGAAATCAGATCAATTCAGGTCTTGAAAGGGGATTATTTCCTAGGATGAAGTTAGACTTATGTTTACGTGTATTCAAGGTGGAGATTTAATATCCTGACTTTTACCTTTTCTTTGTCCCTGAGCTCATTCCCAGGGATCCTTCTTTGCAGTTTTTGAAACATGGATAGATGTTTGTTGGAAAGAACTTAAAGGCTCAAAGTGTGAAGGTGTTGTTTTTTTTTTTTTTTTTTTAAACTGGGAATTTGGAGTTGACTTCAAAAATATTGAGAAACAGATTTTTTTTTTGCCTTCTTTGTGGATCAAATGTATAGACATTGCCTTTTCCATGGACTGTTTGCCAAAAGGAGAATTGATACCAATATATGTTGATCTTTACTTGTAAGTGACTAACTCCCAAATCTGTAGCTAGTGTGATTATAAATAGGATGATTCAGTATGCTTATCAAAAAGATAAGCAACTTGGAATTAGAAGGCCAAACTTTAATGCTGATTCCCTAATAGTTTTTGTTGTTGTTATTTTTGAGTGTGTGATATTAAACAACTTTCTTTTTCTGAATCTGTTTCATGAGAATTAATTGGGAAATAATACTAATATATTTTATAGGCTTTTAATAAAAGCTTACAAATGATGTAAAACATGTGAAAGTTTGGAACTTCTTGGAGAAAAAGTATCCAGTACTTTATAAATCCAAGAAATCATCACAGTTATAGCGTAAAAATGACTTGCAATAAAAATTTACTATTGTTACTGTGAATTCAACTTAAGTTCCTACCTGTCACACTATGTCACAGAAAGTACGATACCATCATGTTTCTGTATAGAAAAGCAACTTGCCTAACTACACTAGATTTTACTAGAGATATGTCCTAACTGATTTGTTCAAAGGACCAGTTTTAATAATAATAGCCTGATAATAGCACATTTCTAGCATTCACTTCCTGATTTTTGGATACAAATGTTGAGTGGGGGAGAAGGGGAGAATACAGTATAACAGTTAAATTAAAACCAACCCTTTCCCACATATTTGTGTACACACACACATACACACACACACACACACACACACACAAAACCACACACATCCTTTGGGTGCTTTTTTTTCTTTGCTTCTTACTGGCGTGTTGCTCAGAATTTAGTAAAGAATGGCTACTTGCAACTCCAAATATAAACAGTATACAATTTAGGGATTTGGGATTTCTATATTTTTAATTTAGACTAAAACTTTCTTTCCCAAAGTGAATTTGTTAGCAGTTGGCACACATTTTATGTAATGTTTATTTTAATTTGTGTATTATAAAGAAATGGGAATTTCAAAATGATGTTTAAGATAGAAGAAAGAGGAATCAAAAAATTACATACAAACTTATCACCAGTTAAAGATGACAATTATATCAACAAATTCATTTTAGACACAGACTAAAGAAAGTTCAAAAGAATGAATCAAACAAGAGTGATGTGAATAGTTGTCTCGATTTATATTTTTCAGGGATAAAGCAATAAATAATAGAGGTTACAATTTCATGTAAAGTGGTGTAGATTATCTTGCTCTTTTTATTTTATTTTCTTATATTTTATTTATATGTGGAATAGAGGCACTAAAAATATAAAATGCTTCTTCTGGAAATACCTACTCATTCCTTTATCTTCTAAAACAGTTTACTGAAAAGACAAATGCTTACTATTATGTATTAGTTCATACTACTATGTACCACTTCATATGTAATACTGTGTATTAGTCTGTCTATTAGGACTACAACTAGTCCCTAGGAAATAGGAATTTTTTTTAAATGACATGGTAATTATAGAAATATATAAATAAGATCTAGAAAAAATAACAACAAAATTCATATGGAAGAAGAAAAGGTCGAGAATCTCAAGGGAATTAATGAAAAAATAAAAATTAAAAAAAAAATCAAATAAAGGTGGCCTAGCTGTACCTGATCTAAAACTATATTATAAAACAGCAGTCACAAAAACCATTTGGTATTGGCTAAGAAATAGATTAGTTAATCAGTGGAATAGATTAGGTTCACAAGACAAAATAGTCAACTATAGCAATCTAGTATTTGACAAACCCAAAGATCCTAACTTTTGGGATAAGAATTCATTATTTGACAAAAATTGCTGGGAAAACTGGAAATTAGTATGGCAGAAATTAGGCATGGACCCACACTTAACACCATATACCAAGATAAGATCAAAATGGGCCCATGATTTAGGCATAAAGAATGAGATTATAAATAAATTAGAGAAGCATAGGATAGTTTACCTCTCAGACTTGTGGAGAAGGAAGAAATTTGTGAACAAAAATGAACTAGAGATCATTATTGATCACAAAATAGAAAATTTTGATTATATCAAATTAAAAAGCCTTTGTACAAACAAAACAATTGCAAACAAGATTAGAAGGGAAGCAACAAACTGGGAAAACATTTTCACAGTTAAAGGTTCTAATAAAGGCCTCATTTCCAAAATATATAGAGAATTGATTCTAATTTATAAGAAATCAAGCCATTCTCCATTTGATAAATGGTCAAAGGATATGAACAGACAATTTTCAGATGATGAAATTGAAACTATTTCCACTCATATGAAAGAGTGTTCCAAATCACTATTGATCAGAGAAATGCAAATTAAGACCACTCTGAGATACCACTATATACATGTCAGATTGGCTAAGATGACAAGAAAAAATAATGATGAATGTTGGAGGGGATGCGGGAAAACTGGGACACTGATGCATTGTTGGTGGAGTTGTGAACACATCCAGTCATTCTGGAGAGCAATCTGGAATTATGCCCAAAAAGTTATCAAACTGTGCATACCCTTTGATCCAGCAGTGCTACTACTGGGCTTATACCCCAAAGAGATACTAAAGAAAGGAAAGGGACCTGTATGTACCAAAATGTTTATGGCAGCCCTGTTTGTAGTGGCTAGAAACTGGAAAATGAATGGATGCCCATCAATTGGAGAATGTTTGGGTAAATTGTGGTATATGAATATTATGGAATATTATTGTTCTGTAAGAAATGACCAGCAGGATGAATACAGAGAGACTTGGAGAGACTTACATGAACTGATGCTAAGTGAAATGAGCAGATCTCTAATGATAGGAGATCATTATACACTTCGACAATGAAATGGCATTTGTTCATTTTTACATTTTCAGGATCCTGGTATGAATATGAAAGAGCAAGCATGAGGAGAGCCTCTTTTGCTATATAAGATGCAATTCCCTTTTGGACCAAATGTCCATGCTATAACATGTACAAAGCTTTTCTCTTATCTCTCTGAAGCCTCCCAACAATCCTGGAAGAGAGAAAGCCCACTATTTACTCAGGGAATGAAGGCAATCAATTACCAGGAGCTACTGCTTCCCTATTTTGTCAAAGAGACAGGCAGCCTCATCTAACTTGGCTAATAATCCAAATGAAACTATTCTTGGCCAAATAGAGCTTTTCTTTTCTGGTCATTTATGATGTCTTCCCTGTGCTGCTTATGCTAATAAATAAAATTCTATATAAAAATCTGTCTTAGTAAATCTAAAAATTTTTTTTAAAGAATATCCTTTTTAATTTTGAAATCTCAGTTCCTCCATTAATGTTATTAAGTTTTCACTTAATATCCTGTTGTTATTGACTCCTGATCAGCCTCCCCAGATTACTCACTTACCTCTGCTTTCTCTCTGCTATAAACAAATGATAGCCCACACACCAGCTTTTCTAAAGGTGGAGTCAGGTGGATGTACAATCCACAGTCACAGGAAGCTATTAGCAAACAGCCATTTCTGTTTAACAAAAATGACTTCTCTCCATGTGAAGTTTTTCACAGCCACTTTCTCTATTTTTCCACGCTATTAAGATTTTCCCCAACATTCTCAAACTCCAGCCTTTGAGCTACTGGCTAACAACAGAAAAGGATTTTCAAAAGCATCAAGAAAGAGCATTGTTAAAAAGAGAATCTATGCACGTTTTACCCAGAAAGTTTGCATTGTAGTGTGTTTTCCTTTAGTGTGGGAAGCCACTTGTTAATGACTTGGAAAGCTCTGGTTAATACTTAAACTGAGGAAGCTTCCCTCTTCCAGCAAAGGTGGGATTAAAAAGTAGTCAGAGAGTAAACATTAACTGTTTCTTTAAACTGAAGGTGATTCTATGGTATCCCTTTTTTCTGATTTAAAAAAAAAAAAGAAAATGTCAGATGATATTCATCTGGCTCTTGAGTATGGAAGACCTACATGCATCCTAATAACTAATTTGATTTACCAAATGAAAGAAAACAAAATGTGTAGCCCAAATTAAAGTTTATACCTTTAGCTTTGTATGCTGACCTCATAGGAGCTGTGTTCTATCCTCTTTCAGTCAAGATCATTTGTTTGAAGGCAGAGAAGAGGACTCAGTGATAAAGCAGCAGGGAGGGTCAAATGGCAGAACTGACTTAATTGATTATAATGGAAGATTAGTTGCTATTTCTTAGGTAAAAGTATCTAATGCTTAACTGTTATTTCCATCAATATAAAAACTGCCAGCAGGAATTCACTGACAAATATATGTTTTTCTTTAAGTGATTTAAAATCCTTTCTTTGCTTCCACCAATGGTTAAGAGAATGTTTTAATAGAATTGGTTCTGTTTTCCTTTTCAAAATTTTTATAATATTGTATAGTACTGATCATTGTATAACCTAAATCTTTTGTGACTTATTAAATTTTAATAATCATAATAACTAACATGTACATAATCCTTTATCTTTGTAAAGACCTTTATTGAAATTATCTCATTTGAGTCTCATAACATCCCTGTCATGTAGTGGTATTATTTGACACATTTTTACAGGTGATGAAACTGAGGCTCACAGAAACAGTGACTTGCCTTGACCCACAGAGCCAGGACCATTACTACTTGAGTGCCCAAATCAAACCAATTTTTTTAAATTAGGAAATTTTATCCTCTGAATGAGCTTCACCTTCATTCACTACTCTAGATCATTTTAATATTCTTATCTAAAGAACTATCTTAATCAAACCCAGTTAGATTAGATTCCTTCTTGAAGCAAACCCCTCCTATGACTCTGAAATCAACACAGGCATTATGAAATTCTCACTTCCGGTGAAGTATCAAATGGGAGGATTTGAAATTCAAGAACTTGAGTATTGATATGAATTCTTTCTTTCTTTTTCAATGAATTTCATATTGTAATTAGTTCTCTATGTTGTTTGTTTCTGGATGGAAACCTTAGCAAAGGTTATTCTCGAGAGGATTTTAGTTCTTTTCAGAGAAGGAAGTTAGTCTTCATTAGTTATAACTCAGAGGTTCTTCTGAGATATCTACTATAGAATTTAAATTTAACAATGCTCTGGAAATTTTTAGGGATTTCTGAGCCCCACATAAAACAACAAAAATCCAAATGATCATATAAAAACAATAATTTGCATTTAAATAAGTGCTGTGTGATTCGCAAAATACTTTGATTACAAAAAACAGGCAGTACAAGTATTAAACCCCACATTTGCAAATGAAGAAACTAAGATTCAATATGGTTTGTCCAAAGTCACAGAATCAGTAAATAGGATGTCTAATACGTTTTGATTAGAATCTCAAATACTCCTTGTAAGACCTCTCTCTATTAGAGAACCTTGGACTTGAACCCAGATTTCAGGACTGAAATTATATCACACTTTCTTGCTGCTTGAATTGATACAAGTCTTGGGGGCTAGTTGATCCAGGATGGGGCTAGTGACACATAAGCACAAATAGATCCCATGATAATATTTCAAATGCCTTGACTCCTACATCAATTTTCTCTAAAAACAAAATAAAAGAAGAGCTGTAAAGATAGGGAACTTGATGTACCTTTAGGATTTCCAGCTATAAATGAGCCACCCCCTGCTGTCCTGTTTGTGTCAAATGGACGCAACATCTGAAATGCTGCAGCATCCCAATGAAAGGCTCATCCTTTTCTTCTTTTTATAAACCCTGGTGAGGTGCCATCTAACTCAAAGTAGATCATGACTTAAAATTTGCCATGCTGTGCCCTCATTGCTATTTTTTGATGCATTTGACTTCGTTATTACTTGTAAACTTCAGTGGTGATGCTCCAGAGTTATTTTTAAAAGGAAGACACTTTGCCAATCTGCTGCTGCTGCTGTTCTTCCCCAGAGGGCATTTTGAATTGTCACAGGAGAGACTCAGGAACAGGACTGAGCTTGAGACTCTCTCTTGCTCAGCCTTTTGTTAGACTCAGTGCCAGAGACACTCCTTGGTTTGATACTATGTCTAGTATTACTGGATTCTCCTCTGTTCTCTGCTCATCTTCCTCCTAAAAAAATCAGTGTTCAGAGGAGTTTTTATTTCTTCACAAATCATCCTGAGCAAAGTCAGTTTGACACGAGACAAAAATAAGGGACATTTGCTTCAGAAATGGAGAAACTCCAGCTTTTGAAAGCTTATTTTTCCTTCATATATGAATGTAGATTGCACCTTAAGTGAACCAGTCACAAAGTATTGAGATTTTAGTCTAATTATATGCTTGACCTAGACACAGCACAAGGTGCTATTCAGAATTCAGAGAAAATACCTTTACTGACCATGAGAATCCATCCTCAATGGTGGGCCTAGATAGGACTTTTAGATATATTGCTCCTTCACTCAATATTTCTTTAACAAATGCCAAATTTTCTCTGTAGGGAATTATGACATTTAGTAAAACCTTATCAGAAAGGGAGAAACATAGACATTATATATATATATATATATTACAAAGTATTAAAAAGAATATTAGATTTTTTAAATTAATATTTTTAAAATAATATTTTTTCTCAATTACATGTAAAAACATTTTAACATTTATTGTTTTTTTAAATTTTGAGTTCCAAATTCTATTCTTTTCTTCCTTCTCTCTGCCTCCATGAGATGATAAGCAATCTGATATAGGTTATATAAGTCACACATACTTTTTTTTTTTTTTTAATTTTTTATTTAATAATTACATTATATTGACACTCATTTCTGTTCCGATTTTTTTTTCCCCTCCCTCCCTCCACCCCCTCCCCTAGATGGCAAGCAGTCCTTTATATGTTGGATATGTTGCAGTATATCCTAGATACAATATATGTTTGCAGAACCGAACAGTTCTCTTGTTGCTTAGGGAGAATTGGATTCAGAAGGTATAAATAACCCGGAAGAAAAACAAAAATGCAGATAGTTTACATTCGTTTCCCAGTGTTCTTTCTTTGGGTGTAGCTGCTTTTGTCCGTCATTTATCAATTGAAACTCAGGTCTCTTTGTCAAAGAAATCCACTTCCATCAAAATATGTCCTCATACAATATCGTTGTCGAAGTGTATAATGATCTCCTGGTTCTGCTCATTTCACTTAGCATCAGTTCATGTAGGTCTCTCCAGGCCTCTCTGTATTCATCCTGCTGGTCATTTCTTACAGAACAATAATATTCCATAACATTCATATACCACAATTTACCCAGCCATTCTCCAATTGATGGGCATCCATTCATTTTCCAGTTTCTAGCCACTACAAACAGGGCTGCTACAAACATTTTGGCACATACAGGTCCCTTTCCCTTCTTTAGTATTTCTTTGGGATATAAGCCCAATAGAAACACTGCTGGATCAAAGGATATGCACATTTTGATAATTTTTTGGGCATAATTCCAGATTGCTCTCCAGAATGGTTGGATTCGTTCACAACTCCACCAACAATGCATTAGTGTCCCAGTTTTCCCGCATCCCCTCCAACATTCATCATTATTTTTTCCTGTCATCTTAGCCAATCTGACAGGTGTGTAGTGGTATCTCAGAGTTGTCTTAATTTGCATTTCTCTGATCAATAATGATTTGGAACACTCTTTCATATGAGTGGTAATAGTTTCAATCTCATCCTCTGAAAATTGTCTGTTCATATCCTTTGACCATTTATCAATTGGAGAATGGCTTGATTTCTTATAAATTTGAGTCAGTTCTCTATATATTTTGGAAATGAGGCCTTTATCAGAACCTTTAACTGTGAAAATGTTTTCCCAGTTTGTTGCTTCCCTTCTAATCTTGTTTGCATTAGTTTTATTTGTACAAAGGCTTTTTAATTTGATGTAATCGAAATTTTCTATTCTGTGATCAGTAATGGTCTCTAGTTCATCTTTGGTCACAAATTTCTTTCTCCTCCACAAGTCTGAGAGATAAACTATTCTATGTTCCTCTAATTTATTTATAATCTCGTTCTTTATGCCTAGGTCATAGACCCATTTTGATCTTATCTTGGTATATGGTGTTAAGTGTGGGTCCATGCCTAATTTCTGCCATACTAATTTCCAATTATCCCAGCAGTTTTTATCAAATAATGAATTCTTTTCCCAGAAGTTAGGGGCTTTGGGTTTGTCAAACACTAGATTGCTATAATTGACTATTCTGTCTTGTGAGCCTAGCCTTTTCCACTGATCCACTAATCTATTTCTTAGCCAATACCAAATGGTTTTGGTGACTGCTGCTTTATAATATAATTTTAGATCAGGTACAGCTAGGCCACCTTCATTTGATTTTTTTTTCATTAATTCCCTTGAGATTCTCGACTTTTTATTGTTCCATATGAATTTTGTTGTTATTTTTTCTAGATCAATAAAATATTTTCTTGGAAGTCTGATTGGTATAGCACTAAATAAATAGATTAGTTTAGGGAGTATTGTCATCTTTATTATGTTCGCTCGGCCGATCCAAGAGCACTTAATATTTTTCCAATTATTTAAGTCTGACTTTATTTGTGTGGAGACTTTTTTATAATTTTGCTCATATAATTCCTGACTTTCCTTTGGTAGATAGATTCCCAAATATTTTATGGTATCAACAGTTATTCTGAATGGAATTTCTCTTTGTATCTCTTGCTGTTGGGTTTTGTTGGTGATGTATAAAAATGCTGAGGATTTATGGGGATTTATTTTGTAGCCAGCTACTTTGCTAAAATTATGAATTATTTCCAATAGCTTTTTGGTAGAATCTCTGGGGTTCTCTAGGTATACCATCATATCATCTGCAAAGAGTGATAGTTTGGTTTCCTCATTGCCTACTCTAATTCCTTTTATATCTTTCTCGACTCTTATTGCCGAGGCTAGTGTTTCTAATACGATATTAAATAATAATGGTGATAGTGGGCAACCTTGCTTCACTCCAGATCTTACTGGGAAAGGTTCCAGTTTTTCCCCATTGCATATGATGCTTACTGATGGTTTTAAATATATGCTCCTGACTATTTTAAGGAAAAGTCCATTTATTCCTATGCTCTCAAGTGTTTTTATTAGGAATGGATGTTGGATTTTATCAAATGCTTTTTCTGCATCTATTGAGATGATCATGTGGTTTTTGTTTGTTTGGTTATTGATATAGTCAATTATGCTAATAGTTTTCCTAATATTGAACCAGCCCTGCATTCCTGGTATAAATCCTACTTGGTCATAGTGTATTATCCTGGTGACAATTTTCTGTAATCTTTTTGCTAATATTTTATTTAAGATTTTAGCATCAATATTCATTAGGGAGATTGGTCTATAATTTTCTTTCTCTGTTTTCAGCCTACCTGGTTTAGGTATCAGTACCATATCTGTGTCATAAAAGGAGTTTGGTAGGACTCCTTCAATCCCTATTTTTTCAAATAGTTTATATAACATTGGAGTTAATTGTTCTTTAAATGTTTGGTAGAATTCACATGTAAATCCATCTGGTCCTGGGGATTTTTTCTTAGGGAGTTGATTGATAGTTTGTTCTATTTCTTTTTCTGAGATGGGACTGTTTAGGATATTTACTTCTTCCTCTGTTAGTTTGGGCAAGCTGTATTTTTGGAGGTATTTTTCTATTTCATTTAAGTTGTCGAATTTATTGGCATAAAGTTGGGCAAAGTAACTCCTAATTATTGCTCTAATTTCCTCTTCGTTAGTGGTGAGTTCTCCCTTTTCATTTTTAAGACTAACAATTTGATTTTCCTCTTTCCTTTTTTTAATCAGATTTACTAAGGGTTTGTCTATTTTGTTGGTTTTTTCATAGAACCAACACTTAGTTTTATTAATCAATTCAATAGTTTTTTTACTTTCAATTTTATTGATCTCACCTTTTACTTTTAGAATTTCAAGTTTAGTGTTTGACTGGGGGTTTTTAATTTGTTCCTTTTCTAGCATTTTTAATTGCAAACCCAATTCATTGACCTTCTCTTTCTCTATTTTATACAAATAGGCCTCTAGAGATATGAAATTTCCCCTTATTACCGCTTTGGCTGCATCCCATACATTTTGGTATGATGTCTCATTATTATCGTTTTCTTGGGTGAAGTTATTAATTATGTCTATGATTTGCTGTTTTACCCAATCATTCTTTAGTATGAGATTATTTAGTTTCCAATTATTTTTTGGTCTACTTCCCCCTGCTTTTTTGTTGAATGTAATTTTCATTGCATCGTGGTCTGAAAAGGATGCATTTACTATTTCTGCCTTACTACATTTGAGTTTGAGGTTTTTATGTCCTAATATATGGTCAATTTTTGTATAGGTTCCATGAACTGCTGAAAAGAAAGTGTATTCCTTTCTGTCTCCATTACATTTTCTCCAGAGATCTATCATATCTAGCTTTTCTAGTATTCTGTTTACCTCTTTGACTTCTTTCTTATTTATTTTCTGGTTTGATTTATCTAATTCTGAGAGTGCAAGGTTAAGATCTCCCACTATTATAGTTTTACTGTCTATTTCTTCTTGTAGCTCTCTTAGTTTCTCTTTTAAGAATTTAGATGCTACCCCACTTGGTGCATATATGTTTAATATAGATAGTGCTTCATTATCCATGCTACCCTTTAGCAAGATATAGTGTCCTTCCTTATCTCTTTTAATTAGGTCAATTTTTGCTTTAGCTTGGTCTGAGATCAGGATGGCTACCCCTGCTTTTTTGACTTCACCTGAAGCATAGTAGATTTTGCTCCAACCTTTTACCTTTAACCTGCATGTATCTCCCCGCTTCAGGTGTGTTTCCTGTAAACAACATATTGTAGGATTCTGGCTTTTAATCCATTCTGCTAACCGCTTCCTCTTTATGGGGGAGTTTACCCCGTTCACGTTTATGGTTAGAATGACCAATTCTGTATTACTTGCCATCTTGTTAACCCCGGTTTATGCTTTCCTCCCTTCTTTCCCCTTTCCCCCCCTTCCAAGTATTAAGCTTGTGAGCACCCCTTGCTTCTCACAGCCCTCCCTTTTTAGTGTCCCTCCCCCCGCCTTAGAGTTCCTCCCCCTATCTTACCCCTTTCCCTCCCAGTTCCCGTATTCCCTTCCGCTTAGCTTATTCCTTCCCTTTCCACTTTTCCCTTCTCACTTTTCAATGAGATGGGAGAAGTTTCACCATAGATTGAATATGTCTTAAGATTTTTCACTTAAAGCCAATTCTGAAGGCAGTAAGATACCCACTATATTCATCCCCCTCCATTCTTTCTCTCAGATATAATAGGTTTCCTATGCCTCTTCATGAGATGTACTACCCCCACTTTACCCTTTTTCTGGTACAATGCCCTTTCCACATCAATTTCTAGAACAAGGTATACATGTATTCTTTATACATCTATATAGTCAAAATATAGTTCCCAAGATTAATCTTTACCTTTTTAGATTTCTCTTGAGTTCTATATTTGTAGATCAAACTTTTTGTTAAGTTCTGGTTTTTTCATCAGAAATAGATGAAATTCGCTTACTTCGTTGAATGTCCATCTTCTTCCCTGGAAAAAGATGCTCATTCTCGCTGGGTAAGTTATTTTTGGTTGCATACCAAGTTCCTTAGCCTTTCGGAATATCATATTCCAGGCCCTTCGATCTTTTAATGTGGATGCTGCCAGATCCTGGGTGATCCTTATTGTGGCTCCTTGATACTTGAATTGGGTTTTTCTAGCTGCTTGCAATATTTTTTCTTTCATCTGAGGGTTCTGGCATTTGGCCACTATATTCCTTGGTGTTTTGATTTTAGGATCCCTTTCAGTGGGTGATCGATGAATCCTTTCAATGTTTATTTTTTCCTCTGTTCCTATGACTTCTGGGCAGTTCTCTTTGATAATTTCCTGGAAGACAGTGTCCAGGCTCTTTTTTTCATCATGTTTTTCTGGGAGTCCAATGATTCTCAGATTGTCTCTCCTGGATCTGTTTTCCAGGTCTGTTGTCTTCCCCAGAAGATATTTCACATTTTTCTCCATTGTTTGATTTTTTTGGATTTGCTTGACTGATTCTTCTTGTCTCCTCGAGTCATTCAATTCCACTTGTTCAATTCTGATTTTCAGTGAAGTATTCTCTTCACTCACTTTTTTAAAATCTTTCTCTAATTGTCCAATTGAGTTCTTTTGTTCTGTGGAATTTTTTTCCATTTCGCCAATTTTGTTTTTTAGAGAGCTGTTTTCTGTTTCCAGTTCACTAATCCTATTTTTCAAGGATTTTACTTCTTTATCCACTCTCTCTTTAACTGACTTCTCCAGGCTCTTTTCCCATTTTTCTTCTAGCTCCCTTGTGAGAGCCTTTTTAATCACTTCTATGAGGTTCATCTGTGCTGAGGAACAGACAATCTCCTCCTTTGGGGAATCACCTGGGACTGCCTGTTTTTAGTCTCCTCAGGATTTAGAGTCTGCTCTCTATCTGTGTAGAAGCTGTCAAGGGTTAAAGTCCTCTTCAGCTTCTTGCTCATTCTGTCTATTAATCAGAGACAAACTACCAAAGAAAAACAGAAAAAACTGGAGTCTTTCTTTGGGAGGGGGGGCTGGGTGTGTTATCGAGCTTCCTCTACAGACTGCAGGGGGCAGCAATGAGGCACTAGCAGGACTGTGCTGCGCCTGCGCTCTGAGATCCCAGAGCGTGCTGAGTCACTGAGGGGGGGGAAGGGGGGGCGGCCAGGTCCTGAGAGACTCCAGCTGTTTGCGGTTGTATTCTTCAGCCCCGGTGTTTTTAGCTTCTCTGCTGGGCTGTTGACTTGCTGCAGGTTCCAAACCTGTAGCGAAGCTCTCCCCACAGAGACGGCTATGATCACTCCCCACCCCCTCTCAGCTCTGCTCCCGTGCTCTCACTGCCGCTGCCCTCAGCCTGCGCCCGATCTAAAACCACCCCAGCCCTCCAGTAAAGACAGACCTTTCTTGGCGGATCTCAAGGATGGCTTCTCTTGGTAACTATTTGTGGGTTTTTTTCAGTCAAGCATTGATTCAGAGGCTTGTAATGAAGTGGATAGTGAGAGAAAGCGCGGAGCTTATGCAACTGTGAGCCTCCTCTCCGCCATCTTAACCGGAAGTCCGTCACACATACTTTTAAAGCAGATAAGAAAGGACATTTTTTTATAATGAAGATTTTCTTTGAAACTTTTTGATTTGGCTCTTGTTTTATTTTAAATAAAAACATGGAGTTCTCACATGGATGCCTTTTGCTTTGCACCAAAATTCAATTTTATATGTTGCTGAAGCAAGCACAAGTTGAAGTGGTTCTGACAGCATTGAAGATATCCAGTGGTGAATTAGCACAATGAAATAAGATCACCAAAGTTCTTTTAAAAATACATATTTAGTTTATGCTGAAGCTTTAAAGATGGAATAAATATATTTCAATAACTCCTATTTCTTTTGGAGACTTCAGAGTCCAAAGATGTGAGAATGTTAAAATAGCAGTTTCATTGAGGAAAAGGATATTCCCATGTTTCATAATAAAATAAATCTATCTTCTCATAGTCTTCCAAACATTCATTTTTTGAAGCGTCTCTGATTCTATTTTAAAATTATTTAAAGGCTCATTTTGGAGGGAGGAATTATCCAGGACCTTATAAAGAACAAAACCTAAGTATGTTGTTGGTACTTGATGAACTGCTGATTTTTTTTTCATTTATGAGAGCACTGCATTCCTTTTAAGGCATCTAAAAAGCTACAAACTTCCATATATTTAGTGGGCCCAGTGAATAAGAATGTTTGACTTGAGATCAGGAAGACCTATATTCAAATACTACCTCAAATATTTACTAGCTTGATTATCTTGGCAAATCACTTAACTTGCCTCAGTGTCAAGTTCCTATTATAACAATAATACCTAACTCAAAGGGCTACATGATGATCAAGATAATAAAAACAAGATAATATATATAAAGGGCTCTGTAAACCTTGTCACACCATATAAATCCTAGCTATTATTTTAACAATATTATTAAATAAATAAATATTATTTATTGTTAAATAAATAAAATCATTTAATATACCTATTATTTTCTGTTATATATTATATATATGTTAAATTTATGTATGTATGTATGTATAATATTTACATGTTATATGTTTGTAATTGTTATTAAATCCTTTCATTCAAGTCCACCTCCTCATGACCTCAATTGGGGTTCTCTTGGCAAAGATCATGGAGTAGTTTGCTATTATTTGCTGTTCATTTTACTCAGTTTTATGAGTAAACTGAGGAAAACAGAGTTAAGTGATTTGCCCAGGGTAAGGTCAGATTTGAACTCAGGAAGATTATTCCTGACTCCTGACCCAGCACTCTATCCACTGTGCTATCTAGCTGCCCTATATATATAAAATATTAAAATATTAATAAAAATCCTTTTTGCTTTGTCAATTCAATTTACACTTTAGCTCCAGGCCTTTGAAATATCCCCAGTACTCCTTTGAGAGAATGAGTTTAAGCAATCAACAGAAATTGTACCAATACAGTTTGGAGTTTGCAGTATTCCACGGTGGGCTCACCATGTGCATCAGTGAGCAAATGCGAGTGTGTGTTTCTTTTTTGTGGGCAGCCTTGTCAACAGAAGAAAGCTGGCCATAGCTAACTATTCCCCTCACTGCTCCTACATTGCTCTCACCTCCAGCAGTTATGATTGACGGTACCTGACAAGAGTTTTTTCCCACAACCAGCTCATATGTCAGGCTAAGAGAATTGGGATCTGAAAAAGACAGGGTTAGGATGTTAAGAAGCAAGGTATATGGAGGTGGGGGGTGGGAGGAAGGGAACAACTAGAAAGAAAACAGGAGAATTACAAGTGCCTGGAGATGATGGGGTATGATGAGCATTGCAATTTAGACACATCTTAATTCTTTTTAATTTAAGAAGTTTTTAGTTATGTAACTGATACAGTAGTTATAATAACCTTTATTCCTCCCCTTCTCTGTGGCCCTGTCTTCCTTTTGTACATTCTAGTTATACTGAAAATCACAAATGAAAAAGGTTAAGACTGTCAGGTAGATGAAGATAACAAAAGGATCCTCAGCCCCGTGCATTATCATAGGATTAGGGCTAATGGACGAATCAAACAAGTAGGGATGACAGTTTGGAATCACCAAGTTTTTTTCACCGTCCTCCCACTCATGGATGGCCCATTTTAGCTATAAACTGGTTCAATAACATCATTTGATCAAACATTTTGTCAGGCAGGTAAGATTGAATTTCTAAGGTGTCTGTACTATTTAGGGCATTTTTTTCAAATTCAAAATAGTTTTTCATTATTCGATAGACAGGCAATAACCCATACACATATATTCATACATGCATACATATATAGTTAAAGCTTAGCTAAGAACCAGTTTTCATAACAAAGCCAATCATCCACCCATTTGACAATATATTCTGTGTATCTCTCCTAGAGAAAATGTAGTTAGAGCAAGTGATACTCCAAGTTCTAGATTCAGGGAAAAATAAATCTGATTAAATTATTTATCTAATAGATTTTATTTTAATTCATCTTGATCAGTCAAATGTTTACTGAAAGGACACATTTAATAACTCTTAACTAAGAAGTATTTCTGAAAGAAATAACAGAAATTTATGAGCATCACTTTGCTGATTTGTTGTAAATAGCTAGCTTATTATTATTTCCTAAGTCTTTGGCTTTGACAAAAGACCCCGGGTCTCCATTTAATTTACAAATTTAAAATCTCCATAGCTTAGGAAATAATTTCAAGTGTTACTAAGTCTTTTATCAAGTTCCAGTAAGTTACTATAATAATGTACATGTGTTACTGACACAGTTACCTGAAATTGCACTTTTGTTCATTTATATGATTTCAGCAGAGGGTCAGACAATGCATTATTGATTTAATAGCTTTCTGTGTCTATTGAGGCCTGCCATCAAATTGAAAGCTGGTGGAGAAGATAGTTGTATTTGGGGGGAAATTTGGGGAGGAGAATGTCACAGCCTGAAAGTAGACATGGATGGAAATTGGGACTATTGAGTCATTGATTTTTAAATTGTATTTTAAAATCCAGAGCAAAGAGTACATGTATGTCATATATGTTTTTGTTGTTGAGTCATTTACATTGTGTCTGACTGTGACCTCAGTTGGGGTTCTCTTGGCAAAGATATTGGAGTGGCTTGCAAAACGTAGTTCTGCTTCAGGGGAAAATAATTTATATTGTGCTATATAACTTCAGATTCTGTACTCTAATATGATCAAACCATATTTTAAAACTGTGTCTCTATAATTTAATTTTTAATTTTTTTCAGAATAGTCGATTTGTAAATTAGCCTTATTAAGTACCTACTGTGTGCCAAGCACTATACTAAGTGCTGGGTATACAAAGAATGGTTAAAGACAGCCCTTGTTTTTGAGGTGCCCACAGTCTAAATAATGGAAACAACATACAAATAAAACTATTTAAAACATAAAGGCAGTGAGGTAACACATTGGATAGAGGGCTGGGTCTGCAATCAGAAGGATTTGAGTTCAAATCTGATCTTGGACATTAATTAGCTGTATAGGCAAGTAAATATCTACTAAGATATAGTTACAATACAAAATTAATTTAATGTTATTTAATAAAAATATAATATAATTTTTACCATAACAGCAACATTATAAATGGAGCAGGGAGGGGAAGGATGATAGCTGGTTTCAAGCATTGTATTGGAAGACTATTATATAGTTTTTAAAAAAGACACATGTAGGGCAGTGGATAGAATGCTAGGTCTAGAGCCAGGAAAACTCATCTTTCTGAATTCAAATCTGGCATCAGACACTTACTAGTTGTGTATCCCTGGGTAAATCACTTAATATTGTTTACCTCAGTTTTTTCATCTGTAAAATGAACAGAACAAGGAAATACCAAAGTTCTCCAATATCTTTGCCAAGGAAACCCCACTTGGGGGCAGGAAGAGTTGGACTTGAATGAAAGGATTCAACAGTAACAATACATATGACCTGAGGGATCTAGATACTCTCAAACCTGGACATCTGCAGCCTCCCTTACCCATTGTGTTTCATTTCACTAATATGAAAGCTGCCAATATTAAATATCACATGTAAAAAGTGAAAGCAAGGTATTGAGGTAAATCTACTGGGGCAGAGTTGATTTATAATTATTGAGATGATTTACTAGCAGTTTAAAATATTCTGTATTTAACACGATCAATTGTCTGTTATTAAAATGCTAATTAAATGGTAAACATCTGCTAAGTTTTTTATGATAATGAACATTGGAAGTTCCAGAGGTATCTTTTCCCCTAATTCCTGCCTAATTTATATTTACATATAGATTTGATTGAGTGAGGGGATGGCGATGAAGCAAGTGACTTGTGATGACAAAAGACCAGTTTGTTTATTTCATCTCTTGTATTCTTCTTGATTTTACAAAGTGACTCTCCAATTCCTCCAGAGAAACTTTATCCTATAAAGCTATCATAGCCTCAGTTGTAGAATACAGAAATAACCTGTTTTACCTTTAGGAGAACCTTTGTAGTTTACTGAAATGAAAACAAGGGATAATCATTAACCAAAAAATCAGTCCACTATAATGAGAATGACTATGTCATAATTTTAATAAAATCAGTGTAAAAAGAGAATAAAATTTTAAGAGAAGTAAATGTTTTAACTTAAGATGTAGCTCTAAGTTAACTGCATTTAAACTAAAATTCTATGTTTTTTAGTAGGCATTTAGGCATAAGCTATTTAAATGAATACTTTAACATGTGCCTTTGCAATTCAAGATGTGTTGATATTGACTTGTACTAACAGACTCCATAACTAGACAATAGCTATAACATTACCTAATTAGAAGGGCAGTATGTAATTATATACAGGATTGTCTCTGAACATCATGCTGAAATCAAGAATGTTTACTTTGAAACTGACTGGGAAAAATATAATTTTCTTTTCTATCATTTCAGTGATTTACTTGCTGAATTCTGCTATGAATTCCAAAATAGTTGGTTTATATCATGGGGCATTTCTAACAATGTTTTGCCACTACAGATATATTCTTCACAATTTTCTTTACTACTTTTTAGGATTAATCTAAATGAACCCAGAGAGCCAATTCAAAACTACACTCAATAATGTCTTGGAGTGCTTCAAAATTTGGTAGCAAACTTACCAAGTGATTATTATGAAAATAACATTGGAATAGATCTGGGTATTCTAAGAAGGCATGTATAACTAAGGATGGAAATTTTAATAGAGGGCACATTATCCTCTTCTGTTAGTTTGTCCTTGAAGTCAATAAGGGGTTACAACCACATAATTGTCATGTACTTTTTTACACAGTTCCTAAAATCTCTCTTAACTAAGACCCATTGCCTCTGAAACTTACTCAGGATAGACAGTGTGGTTGTAAGTTAAAGTTCAGAAATTCATTTTTGTATAGATTTTTATTTTAAAACTATTCAATCTAAAAATCAAAAGTCTAATTAATGGGGATGGTTATTAATATAAATGTTAAAAAGTAATGAAAGAATTTATAATCATTTAAAATCAAAAGACAGAAGAAATTTCATTTAGAGTCTGGTTTTGAGCTATATGTATATTTATACAACATTGCCCCAAATCTTCTCTACTTTTTCCCAATCTCATCCTTTCCCACGCATATTTATCCTCAAACAAGGGAAAATCCCTGACTTGTTTTATATTGTGAAAACAAATAATTTAACTCCAAGCTTCCTTGGAAGCAGACAATAACTATAGAGCATTAATATTTCTTTTCCTTTAAAAAAAAAGGCAAAATAAAATAATCACAACTGTTCCCAAATCTAAAGATTGTATAAAATGTCTCCACTAATTATTCATAACATCATGTATAAGGCAACCCCACGTGGTAATAGGCATCTGGCTTTAATAGAAGCTCCTCCCCTTCTGTCTTTTGCCTTTTTGGCTTGTCGGAGCTGCTCAGACATTTTCATTCTACAGTACCCGCCAGTATGATTCATGTACCATATGTCTTTTTAGAGTCTGAGCAAGTACGACCCTGGGCATAGGGAAGCACTCTGCATCATTTAGACAATGAGAAAGTAAGGTGCCTTTTAATCGTATTGACTCCTCCTGTACCATTTTATTACTCCCACGTAATATATCTCTTCCAGGTTGCAGCACAGCAGTTTTATTCTTGTGCCCATAGGTTGTGAGAGATATGGAGTGTGAGTGACTGAATTTCTCTTTTTTGTTGTTGTTGTTGTTCTTGGCAGGTAGTACATGCCACAGTACCACACTTCCTGCACTTGTGCGCACACCTACCCTGATGATGCAGCCTTCCCTGGATATCAAACCATTTATGTCCTTTCCAGTGGATAGTAGTTCTGCTGTTGGGCTCTTTCCAAATTTTAACACAGTGAGTAAATGCATTTTATGTTATTTATTTGTCCCTTCCTTGATCTTTTTTCTTTATTGCATTTGAGAATTTTCAATAGATGGAAACTCTCTTTCCAAAGTGTGTAAATTTAGCATTAATTATTGATCAAATCTATTTCGTCTGTGTTAGGGAAGATAATGTCTCAACCATAGGAATTACTAGTAGATTCACTTTAATACATTTTTCTCCAAATGGCTTTTTACCTGTTGCTTTGCACAATTTTGATAAACCTTCTAGTAAAATAGGAGCCTCACTTATTTCTGGGATCCTGTTCATATGCTAGAAGATTGTAATTTCAAAGTATCAAGCTAATTTTTCTTGCTAAACTAGAAAGGAAAAAATGATTCTGAACTTTGTCTCTCCAAGAACATTTTTATTTTGCAGACTTTCTAAATATCTTGTGAATCTTAGACAATTGGTATTTTTTAAATGTTTAAGTTATTATAGATTAAATGTGAGTCTGATTCAATCAGGATTTTTGCAAAGGTTAACCCTTTTTTGGGAAGATTCTACATTTAAAATATGTTAATTATTCATAAGATTCTTAAAAGTTCTTTCAACAAATTATAAATATTAATAAAGTTCTCTCATATCCAATCACCTTGTTTATAATCAACTGGACTACTTTCCTAATCTGAATGCTTTGCCAGTAACACATTGATATCTTCCAATAACAGTCAACAGACTTCTAAAAGTAGAAATGGTTAAGTAATTTCGGCGATGATGGGGCTGATTTCTGTACAGTCAGTAAGTACAGTCTAGTTGGGCATGATCGTTTACATGGATTAGACAGCATCATAGATGTTGCTGTAATCGGAAGAGAATTGCATTATCAACACCACCAGACAGTGAGTGTTTGAAGCACTGCCAAGTGTTTCCTTTTGCAAACTTATCTTCTGCACGAAGTGAAAACAGCAAGAGGATTTTTTCCTCCAGGGTTGTAAATAAATTCTGCTGACAGGCCTTCTGCCATGGCACAGAGTTGTAAGGTAATTAGGGTGTAACAGATCAGCCAACTTTTTAAAATAGTGGTGGCCTTGACTTGGAGATTAAACAGTTGGGATTTTTTTCTCCCCTTCATTGGGTTTTTCAGACACAACTGAGACAATAAAAAGGAAAGATGGTAAGCATCCTTTACGATGCAGTGAAACCGATCAGTAAGATAAATTACCCTTGTCCTCTTCACCAAACTCCATCAATACAACCCTCTTGGAGCACAGCAATATACTATTTCAAGAGACTAAATAAAAAGCATGTCTATTATGTCTTTTATTGAACATATGTGCTGATCAACAATAATCACATTGAATAATATCACTTGGTACATTTATTACGTTATTATTTTACTTTTGTTGTTTGTTTTTTCCCTTTAATGTGTATTTGGGAAACGGCACCTGGAATAGAGGAGTGGGGTGTTAGAGAACTAATAACCATGTTAACTACTACACAGATCACCTGTCCACAATCATGCCTTTGCACTATGTGAATAATGCCTGCCTTATACGTAATCTTGGAAAGATAAGAAATAAAAGTAAAATTTCTAAACTGGTGGGTGGGACCTATAGCTATATACAACATGCATATTTGTTTCTTTCTCATGCTGTAATTATTTACCTTTGATATAACTGATGCAAAAATGATATTTTTTAAAGCTATCTAAAGCATGCTTCTAGAAATGGAACTTCACTATTTACTGTTTGAGAGAAATCTAATTTCTTCCTCAAAATAACATTTTGTTAAAGAAAAAAGTGGTTTCTACCCAGCCCTCTGTGGGAAACAAGCAAACAGCTCCCAATGAAGCCAAACACGAGTTCAACCTTCACTCTAGTCTCTCTTACTTTCTACTATGTGAAGTATGTTTCTTGGGTAGAGAATCTTTCAGTTAGTTAGAATATTGAAAAAAAGTTATTGAATCAAAATATGAATTAATGAATTTATGTAACTTAAGTTGTATGAACTGAGTGAGCTGGTCTTGGAGTCAGGAAGACCTGAATTCAAATCCTGCTTCTGACAACTGTTTTGAACAGGCTCAAGTCATATAAATGAATTCTCACTTGAAGTGACTGAACAGTTATCTTGAGCTTTAGTGGAGGGAGTCTGCATACCAGGGGTTCCTTATACCAATGAAAACACAAGCCCAAATCAAAATGTATTTATAAGACAAGCTTGGCTTTCTAATGGTCTTCACAAAACTCTAGAATAACCTATGGATTTTGCATAGCTTTTGTTAACTTACATTTGTGGATTTTGCAGGTGGGATTTTCTATTATGGCATCCTAATCTAAAACTTATGCACATAGTGAATGTTTGACAAGTGTTAGTTTAATTGAATTGAAATATTATCTAATTTATTTCACAAAGTAACTACCTTTTTTTCTTTAATAATGTTTTATTTTTCCTAATACATGCAAAGATAGTTTTCAATATTCACCTTTGCAAAATTTTGTGTTCCAAATTTTTCTCCCTCTCCCTCTGCCCCTAAACAGAAAGCAAATTGATATAGGTTAAACCCCTGCAATTCTTCTAAATATATTTCCATATTCATCATGCTGTACAAGAAAAATTAGATAAAAAGAAAAAAAAACATGAAAAAGAAAAAACCCACAAATAAACAACTACAAAAAGGTGAAAATATTATGCTTTGACCCACATGATCCACTGAATGTGGATCCATAGTTCTCTATCTAGATATGGATGGCACTTTCCATCCATTACAAGTCTACTGGAATAGCTTTGAATCCTCTTATTGTTGAAAAGAGCCAAGTCCATCACAGTTGAACACCACATAACCACAGTGAACAACACATAATGTTCTCTTGATTCTACTTACTTCACTCAGCATCAGTTCATGTAAATGTTTTCAGGCTTTTCTGATATTAGCCTGTTCATTATTTCTTATAGAGCAATAATATTCCATTACATTCATATGCCACAACTTATTCTGCCTTCTCAAACTGCTGGTATCCATTCAACATAATTTTTTTTAATGTAGAATTCTTCCTCCATTTTTGCTCCCTGCTTGAACTTAATTTTATTTTGTAGATTCATTTGCTGGAAAGGCTGAGCTTTTATCTCATAGATAAAGAGCCTATAGCAGTAAAAGCTTAAGCAGGAATTGCCACATACAGATGCAGCCAGTATTTTAGGACCCAACTTTATAAGCATTCTACCAAAAAAAGCAAAAAAAAAAAAAAAAAAAAGTCTTAGCCCAATTGTCTTGAAAGGAATGAATAAATATCTTATTAAAATGTGGACTAGAAATACTAGACTTGGAGCCAGAATATTTGTGTTTGATTCATAGCTATTTATTATACTTGTGACCTTGGGGAGGTCACCTTCTCAGGGCCTCACTTTGCTCATCTGTAAGATGAGGAGGTTGGACCAGCTGACCTTTCAGGTCCCTTCCAACTTTAAATCCTCTGATCTTGTGCCTGAAATAACATAGGACTAAGGAGTAAATATAGCAATGTGTAAAACCCTGATTAAAAACCCTTTTATCACTTAATCATTTCTGCTCTGCTGAGCAAGTTTTTTTTTTAATTTTTAAAAATTTTTATAGTTTTTTTATCTTTCCAAATACACATAAAAATAGTTTTCAATATTCACCTTTTAAAAATCTTGTGTTTCAAATTTTTCTCCCTCTCCTCTTCCTTCCCAAAGACAGCAAGCAATCTGATATCGGTTAAACATGTGCAATTCTTCTAAACATATTTCCATATTCATCATTGAGCAAGTATTGAAAACCAGTTTTCTAGACACATTTGAGTTCATCTCTCTCTCTCCTTACCTCCTTCCCTCTCTTCTTTTAGTCTCCCTTCTCCTTTACCCATTTTTCTCTTCTCCCATCTTTTCCTTCCCTGCTCCCCTTCCCTCTCTCTCTCTCACTTTTTCCTTTCATCCCTTTCTTGGTATATATATATACTCCCCTTCCCTCTCTCTCTCACTCTTTCCTTTCATCCCTCTCTTGGTATATATATATATATATATAAAGCAAGCCATTATAGACAACATATTTGAAAGAATGCTGTCAAGAACCTACCATCATTTCTGAGAAACCAATTCACAAACTGTTCTTCTTTATAGCCTACTTCTGAGTTTAGAATAAACACTCATGATGAATTCCAATAATACCTTATTTTGGCCAGGGTATATTTGTATAAGGAATCATATTTTGAATAGGTATATGGAAAAAGCCTTTTGTAAAAAGCATCTTGTTTTCCTACCTGTGAGATAAACACTAAAACGGTAGCCTTTAAGAAAATGACATATTTTAGTTCTTTTTAAGTTCAAAGATTTTGTCTATTTCCTTCCTAGTAGATTGTTAGAAAAAAATTTGAAAAAATCTTTCTGCAGGAGAAATGCTCCACAGTAACTACCAGTACTCTACACAGTAACACAGTTACTACCGGTAAGTATCTCTACGGAAATGGGCAGCCTTAGAAGCTTAGTAGATAGTGTCAAGCATTGACTCATCTTCCTGAGCCCAAATCTCATCTCAGATACTAACTGTATGATCCTGGGCAAGTCACTCTGTTTCCTCCTCTGCAAAATGAGCTGCAGAAGGAAATGTCAAATTACTTTAGTATTTTTACCAAGAAAATGCCAACTGGCACCACAAAGAGTCAGAAGCAACTGAGCGACCCATCTTGAACCCAAATAGGAAGCATGACATGACAATGATACACAAAACACATGGCATCAACTAGGGCAACTAAGTGATGCAGTGGAGAGAGTCCTTCACCTGGAAGCAGAGAGATTTGAATTGGAATATGTCTGTAGACACTTAATAGTCACTTAACATCTCTCTACCTCAGAGGTTAAATATAAAATGAGGAAAATCATTATATTACTGTAAACTATAATGTAATATGAACTGCAAAATATGGGAAATAATAGCTACTTGTAGTAAAGATCAAATGAAATAAAATTTATAGGCAATTTGCATAGTGCCTGGCATATAGAAGGCACTTTTTAAATGCTAGATGTTATTGTGTACAAACAATACATATGTAGGATAAAGTAGAGATAATCAACAGATGAAAGGCTCTAAGATTAAGAACGACCAAGTAAAACTATTCTTTCTTTCTATCTATTTATCTATGCCTGCCCACATATAGATATATATGTATGTGTGTGTCCATATATATATACACACATCTATACTATATATGTATACTGCAAGTATTTCTAATATGCATGTATCTGTACAATTTATGATTTCTGTAAAGGAGGTAGGAGTAACTCAATAATTTATGCCTTTTCTGAGTCCCTGAGGTGCCATAACATTTTAATTTGTTAAAGATTTCTCATCATTCTCATCATTAAAGGATTATGGCTATCCAGATAGAGATTTTTAAAAGAAGTAGCATTTTTTAAAAATGAATCTTTGCCTCTCTGTGTTCTAGAATACTCTCAACCACTCCCCTCTCAACCCCTTCACAGGATGGAATAGTGTACCTTTCATGGCTCTGTTGATAGTTCAATATTTGCTGTACCTCAAGTCATCAGTCACCTCCAGTCTCTTTTCTATCAATACTTCTTTCTTGCCTTTTCTGTAAGGCCCTATTGGTTTTATGGAAACTGTGGTAACCATCCCATTTCTATTCTGGCCTCAAACTCACATTTTTAAAAATCCTCTGGGTCACTGATATGGTTCATCAGCATTTGGGGAGTCTCTTCATTGCTCAGAAGAGAGTTCTGGATTCTGTAAGGGAGAAAGAAGATAAATTGAAGGCAGTTCAATTCAGCTCTGTGGGAACCTTACAAGTTTAATCTGGAGAAGAGAAACATATGTGAAAAAAGCCCTAAAAAGGAAATGCAAAATGCAAGCTTTATTATTGCTCTATGTACAGGGTAGAATTGGGAGGTTGTTGTAAATGGATTTGAGGGGATTCTGGAGGAGCCATACACACCCGTTATCTTTGTTATTTAGTATGATTTATGTTTGTCAAGTGCCTCATGGTCATTTATTAATTAATAGGCATTAATAGATATTCAGAAGGAAATACTAGGGCTTGTGCCAAAAGAATTGGGCTCATTTGCATTGAATCCTCACCCCTTCCTACATAAACAGCATATTACTTTTGCTTTATTTTTTGAGAGAAGACACAAGAACTGATCCATAACTTTATTCAAATAGAATGAGTTCATTAAAAAAAAAATCCTTATACCTAAGATTCATGAAGCTTTATAATTTACAGACATGTATTATACATATGCATTTCTAGATTTAAAGAAAGATCTTTCTATTCAACAATATCCTCAGAACCATAGTAACTTGTCAGTTATTCTGTCAATTGACAGGTGTTTTACACACCTATTTATTTGATTTGTCTTTGTGAGTCCTCCCATAATTTTGCAACTGTTCAGGAAGGCTGAACATTGCAGGTCACCGATGCTTTATCGAAAGAGTTTTTACATTCTTGTTTTAGTGAAAATAATCTGATTCCTGTCTCCTACCTTGTAATGATTTTTTCTTCCAATCTATGAACAGGGATATGTAGATGGATTGAGGACTCTTGCTGAAATATTAACCTGAAATTCTTCATGTGATTCTTTTAATTGTTTTTAAGAGTATTTGAATTCTGTATGACAATCTATACGATGATCTATATATGTTTGCCAATTATTTTATCATCTCTGGGTAACTCTTTGAGATTCTGCATTAAGTATCACATGGCATTCCCAATGTATATTTTTAAAATGATATTTTCTTGAAATGGAAAACAAAGAGGGTACTAAACAAGAAAACTGGGGACTAGAATAATTTTATTTCTTAATAATTATGTTGCAATGAAACCTTTATAGTTAATATATTTAGTTTATTTGTTTTTGAGTCTATCTGTTTATTAGACTTCAGAGAAAATTATTATTTATATCTTACTTTAGAATTATCAAAATGACCATTTTTCTGTAGCTTATACTTTTAAAGATTCTATTTAAGGATTCTCCAAAATGGCATATTTTTCAAGTGTGCATATTCAGTAATGACTAGTCTCAATGCAGTTTAGTGGAAATAGTGCAGGATATTGATTCTGAGGACCTGATTCAAAACCTATCTCTACCACATAGTACCTACAAGACTCTGGGCAAATCACTTAACCTAGGCCTTCAATTTCTAATTTATCAGATCAAGATATTGATCCAAATGACATCTAAAGTTCCTTCTAACTTTAAATCTATGTCCATATTTTTTTTTTTAATGCTCTGACAAAGATATAACTTTTGATATGATAGTATGTTTATCTTACTGTATCAGTAATATATTTACATCCTTTTATGTATGCATGTGTATGTGTCAGCACCTCGAAGGCAGGCAGCATATGTGAGACAATGAATGCTTAGAATTCTAATATCTAAATTCATGTCTCAACTCTTACATTTATTTACTATCTGAGTGGCCCCTTAAAATATCTGAGCTTCATTTTTCTCATCTTTTAAAGGGAATAGTCATACTGGAATGCTCTACCTAACAGGTTTATTATGAGGAAAACATTCTGTAAAGTGCTATATAAATTTATAAATAAGTTACAACTTTTTCTAAGTTGGAAAAAAAGCATAGCAGAAAAATATTTTTAATTATTTTATGGAATATATTTGAAAGTTCCTATATTTATCAAGGAATGTACTACCTATATACATTATCACATAAGAAACACAATGTAATTAAAACTCACATTGTTCAGTTCTCAAGAAACTCATATTCACAGAGTGGGAGAGAAGTTGTAACTAGTATACCCATCATTGAGCCTAAAGATTAAAAATAAGCTACCTTCCAGATCACAGCAACATACCTTAAATCTGTTAGGAAAAACAAAAATCATAGAATTCTTTGAAACTTTATAAAACTAATGGAAGTTCAGTGTCAATATCTGAGCTCAGAATTTATTCTATATTCACTCAGATGTGATAGTGTTGAATTATGCAAATATGCAAATTGGTAGAAAAAAATATTACTTACCATCTATACTATTCTCTGCCTTACCTCTCTTTCTAACTCATCAAATTTGCCCTATAATTAGAGTGACTTCCTTCTATCCCTTTTTGCTGGTAAACAACCATCCCTCCCTTGTGTAAAAATTCTGTTCAAGATTTGCCTTTCTTAACCCTTTTTAGGGACTTATTACCTATATTATTGTTTTTTATTATTTATTACCTTTATTACCACTTACTTTAGCAGTCCTATTAGCATCTGATTGTCTACATTTATAATGGGGGGCAGCTAGTGGCACAGGCCTGGATCAGGAAGGTGAGTCTTCCTGAGTTCAAATCCAGCACCAGACACTGTGACCCTGGGCATGTCGCTTAATCCTATTTGCCTTAGTTTCCTCATCTGTAAAATGAGCAGAAGGAACCCTTCCAGTATCTCTGTCAAAAAATGCCAAATGGAATCACAGGGAGTCTGAAAAGAGCTTTGATCGTGGTAGTCTGGGAATACCTACACTCCTGCTTTATGAATGGGCACCTCCCCCAAAACCTATCCTGTTCTGTGTGCCCAGGGGGCTAAGGACTTTTTACTTTTCAGGACTGACTCCTCATAAATCCAAGTACTATGTTTTACACATAGAAGATATACGGTGATTCTTAAAATCTGCAAACACACACAAAAATATCAAATATCAAATATCTTTGACCAGGCTCTGCAGTAGCAGAATAAGGGATGAGACAGGGGCCCCTTGGACTTTCTAAGAGAAGATATCTGTCAAAGGAAAGGCTCTAGGAGCCCACTCTGCATCCTCTCATTTGGCCCCTGTATTACCCTGGCCTCAACCCTCATATTACTCTAAAGCCTATTTTACAGTGCTAGGGTTTCAAGGATTATGTGTACTTGGAGGATGCAGCAAGTTCTCTGGCAACAGAGGGGTTCCCATCTCTTGTCCCAGAAACAGCTTGTCAGTTTTAAAGAAGAGAGTCAATTTAGAAAATTCTGTCTCTGTCTCTCACTGTGTGTGCTTGTTTCTGTCCCTCTCTTTAAGTCTCTGTGTGTCTCTCTCTTCCTTTCTCTCTCTTTCTCTGTCTCAATGTCTGTCTGTCTCTCTCTCTCTCTCTCTCTCTCTCTCTCTCTCTCTCTTCTCTCTCTCTCTCTCTCTCTCTCTCTCTCTCTCTCTCTCTCTCTCTCTCTCTCTCTCTCTCTCTCGCCCCCTCTCTTCCCCTCTCTCTCTCTCTCTCTCTTTGTCTGCTCCCTCTCTCTCCTCCCTCCCTCTCTTTCTCCTTCTCCTTCCTCCTCTCCCTTTCTCTCTTCCTCTCCCTCTTTCTTCTTCTCCCTTCCCCTTTTTACACCCCTCCCTGTTTCTCTCACTGTGTGTGCATGTTTCTGTTCCTGTCTCTTTCAGTTTCAATTTGGGTGTCTCTTTCTCTGTGTCTCTCTCTGTCTCTCTCTGTCTCTCTCTCTCTCTCTCTCTCTCTCTCTCTCTCTCTCACTCTCTCTCTCTCTCTGAGTATGTAGGGCCTGCCTTCCTTTTAATTTTTAACTAACTACTTATAGTTAATATATACTATATAGTGTATATATGCCAAGTATACATAATATGTAATATAGTTAGCATAAATAATATAGAGTTAATATAGATCATGTTTATGACTATATATGTATATATATATACATATGCATACATATATTTATATTGATATATCTAACTCTATATCTCTACATCTACATATTGCTATATATCTGAATCTATGTTGATCCTTCTAATTTTTATCTAACAACAATAAAAGCAAATTTCATTCTTTAACTTCTTTGAGGGGACCAAGTAAGCCTCTTGTGTGCTTTGTACAACCTCAGTATACTGTAAAAACATAATAAATATAAAAAGTAACAACTATTATTGTACAATTCATTCCCTCTGGCCTACTAGAGGTATTTCTAACATGACTGCTCAATAAATATTAATTAATAATGGTATTCTCTGAGAAGCTGATAGCAAAAAAAATGGGAAATCATCCAATACTATAGCCATTTTTAGTTTCTCCTGCTTAGAATTAACACTTCTTATGGGGAAAGTCCAAGTCTTAGAATATTTCAGTCCCTAGACTGTTATAGGGCAGCTAAGTGGTAAAGTGGATAGAGGGCTGGATCTGGAGTCAAGAAGATTATCTTTCTGAATTCAAGTATGACTTCAGAAATTGAATAACTGTGTGACCATGGTCAAATCATTTTATCTTGTTTGCCTCAGTTTCTTCATCTGTAAAAGGAGTTGGAGAAGGAAACAGCAATCCAGCTGGAGAAGGAAATGGCCATACACTCCAGTATCTTTGCTGAGAGACCCCCAAGTGGAGTCACAAAGATTCAGAAACAACTAAACAATAGCAATAAAACTTTTATTTGCCTCTGAGTGTGCAAAGGATGAAGTAAAGAGTTGTTTTAAGTGGCACTGATTTGAATGGTACTAACACTTTCAGGACCATTGCAGGTAGCTTGGAAAATGCCTTTTCTAGTTTAACTTTTTTTTTTTGAAGTCAGTTAATTCTAAATATAGGCATTAAAAAACTGACATGGTGGTGGTAATGGTGCCAGTTGTGGTGTAGTAATAGGGTCCATTTTTGATGTGGCTAAAAATATGTTATAGTCAATTCTTTTAGCATTCTTAACTGGGAAAAAAGAGAGCTAGTCTATGCTTCCCTTTTATTTTGAAAAGATCAGAAAACTGGGGATATAACCCATGTCCTTTGACCCAAGTTTAATGTTTCCTCCACCTGGCACCACTTTATTGGAAAATCACAAATCTAAGTAAATAGCAAGTAATCTATAACATACCAAATGGAGCATGCAAAAGCAAGCATAACCCCCCAGGTGATGCATTTGAGAAATATATGTTTTTTGAAGCACTTGATAAATCCTTGTGTCTCCTAAATTCAGACTGAGAAAATATCTTCTATACTATACCCTTTTAAAAAGATATCTTTGTCTTGTCTGCCTATTTGCTTATTTTTTTAATGTATCCTTTCCTAAGTACAAGTAAACAAGGTAAGTGGTTTAGTTGGTGAGAAAGTTATCTTGACCACTTTCACCTGCTGCCAGTTTAAGAGGAAATATACCCACATATAATGTTAACCCACTTTGCACACAAAGATTGATACCATAGGGTAAGAGAAGGGCTATAAACAATACTTTAGCCATTCATTAGTTGGTTTATTGAGTTAGAGGATCTCGGTTAAAAAAAAAAGCATATCCCCAAAAGTTAATTATCTATATGATTCTGTACTAGTTATTATATTCCTTATTACATAGACTTGGTGTGAATTTAAAAAACTAGCAATAAAATAACTTGTGAGGTTGCCTGCTAAAGAAAGGAAGTCAAAAAAAACAACAGATAAGTATACTTAAAAGATGCATTTTGCAAAATATTTGAAAGTAGTTTCCTTATTTTCTCTATTTTCCCATAGTTTGGGGATGATAGAGAAGTAAAAAAAAAAAAAAAGGGAGGGCAAAGAGAGGCCCAGAACAGTTTTTTGTTTGTTTGTTTGTTTTTTCAGTAGTATTTTATTTTTCCAAATACATAGAAAGATAGTTTTCATCATTCATTTTTTAAGACTTTGTCTTCCAAATTTTTCTCCCTTCCCTCCTTTTCCTCTCCCTTCCCCAATAATATGTACAGTCTTTTAAAATATATTTAATAATATGTTTATAATAAATAATATAAATAAATAAATAATAAACATATTTAAACATAGTTCCATATCTTTTGTATTGTACAAGAAAATTGTACAAGAAAAATCGGACCAAAAGGGAAAAAACACAAGAAAGAAAAAACTCTACCAACAAAAAAAGTGAAAATTCTATGTTTGGAACCACATTCATGTTCCATAGTTCTCTCTCTGGATACAGATGGCATTTTCTATCCCAAAGGATTCTTCTTTTAAATAAAACCAAAATATCCTTTGTTAAATAGATTTGCATGATATATATGAAATTATCAGCACATTGTTCATTCTGATTTGATCATTATTTTCCCCTATTGAAAGAAGAGCAATTGTAATTAAGTTCATTTCTTAGTAGAAAAATGCAATGATTAAAAAAAAAATTAGGAACTTTTTCCCCCCAATCTCTTACCCAGATTATTTTCAAAGTCCAAAAGCAAGACACAGTCATCTTGTGAAAAACAAAGAGGGCAGCAATTAATGAAATAGATGAACATCATTACAAATAGTTATTTTTTAAATTTTTATTCTGAACTTAAATAACAAAAAAGGTTCCTACCATAGGTTCTGAAGAACAGGAAAAATATTTTTTAAATGAAGTATTTTTAGATATTTTAGATATATGTGCATATATATAGAGAGAGATGTACATATTTGTAAAAACAATTCAATACATATTTTCAAAATGTTACTGCTTGTTCTCCTTTCTAAACTTCTTTCTCTTCTATGAATCTTAAAAAAAAATGTTTTAGTAGCTCTATATTTTGCCATCACTATTGCTAAACCTCACTTCTTCCCAACTTCCCAATTAGTCAATATAATGTTAGAAACAACAATAAAACTTTTAAATATAGTGAAGAAAATTGAATCCACAGAGTCGCTGTGTCCAAAAAAATCTCTCTCTATACCTTATGTCCACCATCTTTCTCTAAGGAGGTAGGTAATATGCTTCATCACAGGTACTCTGAGGATATGATTCCTCATCACAATGATCAGCATTCTTAAGCCTTTCAAAGCCATATTTTTCTTTACAGTGCTTCTAGTTTTTATACAAATTGTTTACTGTGTCAATTCACAATACCTCCTCCTTTTTAATACTAGTATAGACCCCCTTTTACCATCTTATATCTTTCCTTTCCTCAAACTCTCAGATTTGAACTAATTCACAAAAAGGGACAATTGTTTCTTTTCTCTGTTAAAAGGGAGAAGGTAGTTCCTTACAAATGTTCAAATAAATTAGAAATTTAATTTATTAAATTTCTCAGTTTCTTTGGACACTTGTTTTGCATTTCAAAATTCCTACTCATCTTTGTTCATTTCATCATAAACTCTCAAATTCTTTTATGCTTTTTTTGATTTTTCCTCCTGTAGGATTATACTAATTAAAAAAAAACAGTTTTGTAAGCCTATATCTTCCTCATTTTAGAATATTATATTCTAAGATCTCTATTTATAGTAGATACTGCCGGATCTTTTTTTGATCCTGAGTGTAGTCCATTGGTATTTGAACTGTTCTTTCTAGAAGCTTAAAATTTATCTTCTTTGATGTGTAAGCTCTGGTTTTTGGTTATAACATTCCTGGGGCTTTTTGTATAGGGGTTTCTTTCAGGAGATAATAGGTGGTTTCCAGCTTCGCTATACCTTTTGATTCTAATAGGTCTAAGCAGGTTTCATTCATGATTTCTTAAAATTGAGTATCCAAAAATTATTTTAGTCATGGTTTTGAGGAAGTGTAGTTATTCTTAAAAATTATCTCTCCTTGATCCATTTTCCAGGACAAATGTTTTAATATCAATTACATTACATTTTCTTCTATTTATTTTATTTTTTTTATTTTGTTCCAATATTTCTTTGTCTCATGAGATCAGAATTCTCTTTGATCTATTTTAGTTTTAAGGAAGAGGGTTACTCAGGTTAAATTTACCACTTTCTCTTCTAAGTTATTGATTCTCCTTCCAATTCTTTCCTCAAAATACTTTGTTTTCTTTTTTAGCTTCTGCTTCATTTCATCTAGATACTCATGTAGTCCTCATGGATAGTCCACTTTTCCTTTGAATTTTTGCTGCTTTTTTTCACTCAGGTCCAACTCTTTGATGTGAGATGAAGGCCTGTTTTAGGTACTGACAGAGAGAAAAAGGGGGAAAAGGAAAGTTTGGAGTCTGGAGGTAGGGTGGAGTAATGAGTTCAGTTTGGGATATGATGAATTTAAGATATTTATGGTACATCCAGGTTGAGACATACAAAAGGCAGCCACAGATCTAAGCCAGAAGGTGAGGAGAGAGATTAAGGCCAGACAAGAAGATCAGAGATTCATCTATAAAGAGATGATCATTTAATTCATAGGAGCTGATGAGATCCACAGACAAAATTGTTTAGAGGGAGAAAATGTCCAGGAACACCCATAATTAACCAGAATGAACTTGACGGATACCCAGCAAAGTAAAGGTTGAAGGAGGGATCAGACAAATTAGGAAAAGAAATAGAGAGTGATTGATAGTGTTGAAGGCACTATCAATGAAAGGTCAAGCTGGATGTGTGTTAATAAAAGGTCATTAGAAAGAGCAGTTTCATTTGAATGGGGAGATTGGAAGCTGGAGGGTTTAAACTGCAGAATTTAAAAGAGCTGCAAGGAACTAATGGAGTAGAATTGGGTGCACTATTGTAGACAGTTTGTGTTAAGGAGCTTAGCCACACAAAAGAGGAAAGATCTGGGACAATAGCACCAGGGATAGATGGATCCAGTTGAGGAGGGGGGGTTGTATGTGAATACATGTGTTTGAGAATGGGAGAAGCATGGACATGTTTTTAGGAAGTAGATTACTGAGAGATGGGATGGAATGAGATCTCATGTATATGAGAGGACTTGGCAGTGCCCAGAAAAGGGCCTCCTCTTCCGGTAAAACATGAGTGAAGGAAGCAATAGTGGAGGAGAGAATCTGAATGATTGTGGGTAAATGAGAAGAAGAAGGACCAATGTTCTCTTTTTTTTTCCTCCTGTAAGAGGAGGCAAGATGCTCAGCTGAATGGGGAGCAGAGGTACCACTGTAGATTTGATAAGGGATAAAAAGATTTGGAATGGAAAAGTGACTGTGCTGAATGGGACACTGAATTGATTATGGAGGTATAAAAGGAATGCCAAATGACATGGAGGATTATATAAAGTTAAAATTATATAAAATAAATTTGTAATGGTCTCATTCATCACAGTTTCATGACTTTTTCCAACTCTGTTCAGCAGCACATAAATAAGAGGAAATAATAAAAAGTTGAGGCTAGAGATAAAATTTATTTAAGAGGCATTGGAATTCATTCCAAGATTTTAACACAAAAATAGAATTGATAATTAGGCACAATTAAGTCGATTATGTTAGAAAACAGGCAGTTTCTACTTGGGAAACATGGGGTAGAAGGAAGGTATCATGTTTAAGCAGGAAAGGAAAAGATTGGGATTGGAGAAATAAAAGTTTCTATAGAGTCACATGCTCAGATAGTAGGCCTTTATGTCCTAGAATAAATATTACAGAAATTCAAAAAACAGATTTCTAGAATCTATAGTGGAGCTAGTAAGGACTGTCTGAGGAGATGGAGGTCATGTACTACCCAGAATATTAGGGAAACATTGGGTTAGAAATCAAAAAGGCTTAATTTTGTTATTTCCACTTATAGATTAGTGACCGTAAGCAAATTATAACCTATTTGAACTTGTTTCCTCTGCTCTTAAAATTGAGGGAACCTGTCTTGCCTACCAGAAAGATATATTTTTTAAAAAGGGGAGTTCATGAAAATTTAGTCTATATGTCTTATTTTTATATCTCTCGCAAAATGTCACATGGTGGATTCATGCATAACAAATGCTCTATAAATGTAATTGCTAAATGAATTAATGAATGGATGGTGCTTGAACGGTTTAGAATATGATTAGGTATTTAGAGAGGCAGTGTAATGGAATGAAAAGAATGCCAGGTTTGAAATAAGTTGGTCCACAAGCAACGTAGTAAGTGATTACTATGTGTATCTTGCAAAGCATAAAATCAAAAGAACTGTGTAGACACCATGACTTTGTCACTTAATATTCTTGGGGGAGTTACTTTTTGTGATTTTTTGGTGTTTTAGTTTCTTAATTTGTAAACTGAGGGGGTTGGAATAGTTAAGCTGTGAGATATTTTGTAATTCAATATCCATGATTTTATAAAGTCTGGGAATAGGATTTTATTTGTTGTTAAATTCCTACTTATCAGTCAATCAATAAACATTTATCAAGCAACTACTATGTGCCAGGCACTGTGCTTAGCACCAAGAATACAAAAAGAGACAGAATTTAGTTGGTGCTTCTAGGAGCTTATAATTTAATGGAAGAGTCAACATGCAAATAAATATTTTCAAAGCAAGCTTTGTATGGGATAAATAGGAAATGATCAATGGGCATAATACACTAGATAGAATTAAGAGGGGTTCAGGAAGGCTTCAAGTAGCTAATGAGATTGTAGTTGGGACTTACAGAAAGACAAAGAGGTCAGAATTCAGGGCACGGAAAGGAGAACATTCCAGCCATGAGGGACAACCAAAGAAAATGTCCAGAACTGAGAGGTGGAGTTTCTTATTTGTGCAACAGCCAGGAATCCAATGTCACCAAATCAAAGAGTATGTGTTAGGGAATAAGGTATAAAAATATTGGAAAGGTAAGAGGGGGATAGGTTATGAAGGGCTTTTAAATGCCAGAGTATTTTATATTTGCTCTTGCAATAGGAAGCTAATGGCATATATTGAGTAGGGGAGTGACATGATCATACCTGCATTTTAGGAAAATCACTTTAGTGACTTAATGGAGAATGGATTAGAATGAGAAGAGATTTCAGGAAGGTGATTACAAAAATTTAGACATAAGGTGATTAGGGCTTCTATTAGAGTTATGGTCATGTCAAAGGAGAGAAAGGAGTGTATTCAAAAGATGTCGCACAAGTAAAATTGACAAGTTTTTGGCAAAAGTTTGGATATGGGGGTTAGTGGGGAAAGAGAGTGAGGAATCTAAGAAGACTCCGAAGTTACTAGCCTAAGGATGGGAGAATAATATTGCCCTCTGCAGCAATGGAGAAAGTAAGAGTAATTGGAAGGATTAGGGGAAAAGATAATGAATCCTGTTTTGGACTTAAGTGAGTTTAAGATCTTTACTGAACATCAGTTAGACATCTAAAAGGTAGTTGGAGATAGGAGACTGGAGCTCAGGAAAGAGTTGGGGGTAGGATAGGAAAATTTTATTGACATCAACATAGAGATGATAATTAAATCCTTAGGGACTGATGAAATCACTAAGTGAAGTAGTATTGAGGGAGAAGAGGGCCCAGAACAAGAACCCCGAGGGACAAGTATGGTTAGAGGGTGTGATCTGGAGGAGGATCCAACAAAGAAGACAGAGGAGTAGTGAGATAGGTAACAGGAAAGCCAGGAGAAAATTACATCTAAAAAACATAGAGAGAAAAGAGTATCAAGACAAAGAAAGTGCAGTGTCAAAAGCTGCAGAGGTCAAAAAGAATGAAGGTTATACAACACCAAAGTCCCTTTTTGTAATAAAATCTGTCAGAATAAAATAAGATATATGTCAGACACTTTAAAAAAATTCAAAGTACAGACCTTTGATGGATTTATTGATTATTAAACTAGACCTATAATTTCATTTGCTCTTGATGACAAAATTCTTATTATTAATGCATCTTTTCTATAATCTGTAGTCTTAGAGAGTTCCCTGAGATACCTAAAATGTTTAATGACTTGTCCAGAACCAAAAATCTAGTAGTGTATAAGAGGAACAGCTTGAATCCAGGTCTTTTTGAATCTGAAACTGGCCATTTATTAGCCACTGCATCAAGAAGCATTTATTGAATACTTTCTACATTCCATATATAGTACAAGCAATATACAGAAAAGGACAGAAATAGCCCCTTGCCCTCAGGTTCCTATTCTTAAAAAAAGAAACAAACATGAAAATAATTCATTTTATCTGAGGTAGATACAGAATCTATAGCAGGTTATCTCAGAGGAAAAGGCACTAGCAGCTACTGTGGAAGCAAACCAGGGTGATGGAAGTAAATCAGTATAACATAAGTACCTACCTCTGGGATGTGTTTCAAAGACTATGAGAAGGCAGATAAGAAAGAAAACTGGGGGAATTAAAGACACACTTCATGGGTTTCACATTTTGCCAATGTTTGTCCCAGTTAACCTGCAACTGTCTTTGGACAAAAAGGAAGTTTTTGGCAGTGGTATATTTATGTTGTATAACTTATAGACATGTACTCCTTAAAAGAAACAAAGTCCTAAAACCATATACCATAAAGCCTTTCAGATTCTAGTACCTAGCACATAGTGGGCTTTTAATAAGTGTTGATTGATTGATTGATGTGATTTATGAAGGAAAAATTTTTAAATATTTGAAGTCATTGTAAAGAGGCTGCTCCCCTCTTCCCCCTGCCCCAGGATTTATTGAGGGATCATTGGATTTAAAATAATACTTGAAAAGCATTTCTTTTAATATAGTAGCAAACAAAATAGATTTTTTGAGTTATGAATTACTTTTAAAAATAATTTTACCCATTCAAGGCATATTGTTGGGTTCTTCCTCTCAAATGCTAACCATTTTCTGGCAAGATTTCATGGTTCTCTTTAAGTTTCTGTCTCATCTGTCTTTCATAAATGTCATTCTAAAGAAAAGGGTCCATTTCTTCTAATGACATTTTGATGAGTAGCTAGCATAAATCAGATGTTTGTTATTTGACAAATATGAATAATTACATGTTCTATTCTGAAAACATAAATATACATATACATTACATATGTACATACATATATATATTAGAAAGGAAAAAAACAGTGATTTCTCATATACACAAAAATGTTTTCTCCCCAGATTTGAAATAGCATCCTAAAATAATGTTTAAAATCACATAAGCTAATATATTCACAGGCCCACAAATCAAAGCCTATTCAGAAAGTGAGACATTAGTATTCCTCAAGAGTGAAAACCATTTATTAACATCAGAGAAATGTCAGTCTCACAATGTCTGAACAAAATGTTTAGAAGGGATGCACATTGTCTAAATCATTCACTTCAAAAGGCCATGAATTTTATGACATAGTCTTTTTTAGAAAGTCCCCTAGCACACTGCTCATCACCCCTTATGCAATCAGACTTCCTGTTGTCTTTAGAGGGATTTGCCTGGCCCTTTTAAATGGGTGAGTTGCTTCCTGAAGAAGCACTGGGGCTAAGATAAAAAGTTTGCTGAAGCTATACATCAGTGCTATATTCTAAGCCATTGTAATATAGTCTGAGACAAATAGCAAAGTTTGCCGGGAATCTGTCATCACAGGAAATTATCAACAAGTCTAGCCTTTCCTTTTTGTATGTTCATGGCCTCAAGGGCAATCACAAAAGATTACAGTTTCCATTTCAGCTTTCATATCACTGAAGCTTTCCATCTCAAACTAGACTTGAGAAGTTGATTTCAAAAGGCCAGTTTTTGCCCTGATCTTTGGGGAAAGTCATGGTTTGGTAGCTGTAGCAAGTGGTGTTGTTTTGGTCCAATACACAGATTTGGTCCAATGGCCAGTTACATTTAATGTATTCAATATAGTGACATTTCAGCTTCATATGTTTTAAGTGTGGGGCTTAAGCAAATTTTGATGAGAATCTGGGACAAAAAAGAACCTTGATGGGGAGTTGCAGAGATGAGAATTTCCCATGAATATTTTGATTTCCTTGAAGTGCTATTCCTCTAAGGAGGTGACAATTTGAAAGGGAATACAGGTGAATCCGGGATAGCTAGATGGCACAGAATAGAATGTTGTGCCTAAAGTCAGGGAAACTCATCTTTATGAGTTCAAATCTAACTCCAGAAACTTAATCTCTAGGGGACCTTGAGCAAATCGCTTAACCCTGCTTGCTTCAGTTTTCTCATCTGTAAAATGTGCTTGGGAAGGAAACAGCAAACCAAAGTGTCTTTGACAAGAAAACCTCAAATGGGATTATGAACAGTATTGCCAAAGATAGAAGAAGAGATCATATGGAGCAATGGAAAGAACACTGAAGTCCCAGCATCCTCTCTCTAATCTTGACTTTGCATCTGTGTGTGCTTGGGCAAGTCCTATAATTTCTGTGTGCCTCAGTTTACTCCTTTGTCAAATAAGCGGGTTCATTTCCATCAGTAGATCAGCTATCAGGGATAGCAGAGTACTGTGGAGCTCTTAATTCTCCGTACTCCACACTAAGCCTCTCCTAACAAAGCCCAGGATCTCACGAGCTTTGTTGTCTGCCGTAATACCCTGGTGACACATGCTGAACTTGTAATCCACTAAAAGCCCCAGATAGTTTTTCAAATAAATTGCTGTCTAGCCATGCTTTCCCCATAGCAAAATCATGCAGTTGATTTTTTTTAATCCAAATGTAAGACTTAACATTTGTTGGTATTAAATTTTATCTTTTTAGATTGACCTCAGTGTTCATGGGATTATAGGTTGAAAGATTTAGAATTAGAAAGGGACCAGGGAGGTCATGCATTCCATTCCCTTCATTTTACAGAAGAGAAAACTTGATGATGAAGATGATAATGATGATCCACAGTTATAGAACACTTTAAGATTTACAAAATACTTTACATGTTATTTTATTTGCTCTTCTAAACAAGAAGGTACTATTATTATCTCCATTGTATAAAAGAGGACATTGAATCAAATAGAAATTAAATGACACATTCAGAGTCTCTCAGCTATTTAGTAAGTGGCACAAATTCAGGCCCAAGTCTCACACTCTATCCACTGTGTCACTGAGCTGCACTAAAGACCATATTTCATATTGTTGAGATGGTGGGGAAATTCTTTCATCCACAATATTAGCTCACCCAGCTAGTTTTGTGGCAGCATTAAATTTGATAAGGTTATTATTTATGCCTTTATCCAAATAATTGATTTAAAAAATGTTAATAGCAGATAGCCACTCACAGATCTGTAGTAGGTGCTGATGCAAATTTCCTTCCCAATGCCATCACCCCATTAAAGACTCTTCCTTTGGTGCATACATTTAACCAAGTCCAAATTCACCCAATTGTCCTATATTTAAAATCCTTTGTCTATCTTTTCCTTGAGAAGAGTGTGAGAGATCATCTTCATAGTAAACTAAACATTATTCTCCAAGTTGTTGATTCACAATAATCCTGTCAAAAATAAGAAAACCAGGTTGTTCTGGCACCAAAGGCTCCTTATTAAGCCATGTTTTCTCATTGTGATTACCACATCCGTTTCTAAATGTTTGCTAATTTCCTCTTAATGGTACAATCTAGAATTTTTCCAGGAACCAAAGTCAGATGCACTAAAGTTTTCATTTTCCACATTCTTCTCCTTTTAAAAAATTGTAATGACAACTGTTTTGTTTTTTCCAGGCCTTTGATTTTTTTTCATTCCCCAGCATATAGTGAGCTTAACAAATATTTGTAGATATGTGCCAACCACATTAATTATAAATACTGAATTACAATTATATTTATACTGTGGATATATTGTGTGTATGCATATATATTTGTAAGTATGTGTATGTATGCATACATATGCATACATGTATATGTATTTATATATACATAAGTATTTATATTTGGGTACATATGTGTATATGTACATGCATATATACACATGTCTATATCTACTCATTCTTAATGGAGAGTGAGGGAGAAGAAAGGGCAAAGAGTAAAGGGAAAAAAGGAAAAAAATGAAAAGTGGAAAAGAATAAAAATGGATTGTAGGAGAAAGGAATAAATGAAATTTACTCAAGATGCTGATAGCATCTCCATAACAAGAGTCCTCACAGACTACTTTTCTAAATTAAGCATCTATGATATTAATTTCAAAATGATTGAGTCTACAGGAAGGCTCAAATAGAATTTCTATAACCATGATAGTAATAACATTGGAATGGGAGGAAAAGATGAAGATTGCCTCTTCTTAAAGAAGCAGAGAATGAGGTATATGTTGTCAAATAGAGGTTTGATTTGCTTAACTGTATACTTCCTTGTTATAAAATGAAGCTTAATTGGGGGTCATAAGTGGGGAAGAACTAATTCTAGTGTTTGTTGTTTTTTAGCATAAAAATTTAAAAAAAAACAACCAGTTACTTCATTCTTCTTGGACTCACTTTTTGCATCTTTACAATAAGTGGATTTGATTAGATGATATCTGAGGGTTTTTTTTCTCTGAAATTTTCTGATTATAATATGCCAACTTAGCCTTTTTAAAAAATTTGGCCTGCTTAGGATATTCCATTGTCATGATTGTAATATCCCTTTCAGTTTAACCTGTTATATTGACCCCTACCAATTCCCAATTGTCACATCTCTTATTACAGCCAGTGTGTGATATCTATTCTCCATGTGAGATAAAACAACAACAACTATTTTCATTTCTTTGCTTACTGGTTGAACATGGAATTTGTCCAGACAGGTCCCAGGTTTTCTACTTGTATACTTGTTCCTTCTCTACTGGGATTTTCCTTCTCACATCTTTTTAATTTGTGTCATGGTCTTGTTTTGCTTGAGCATTGAGATGCATCTGATTAGTCACTGAGCAGTCTTTCAAATTTAACTTTGACAGAACGGTTTTGAAAGGATGCCAATTAACAGATTTGGCTGTACAGGCGGATATATTGATTTTTAAATCAAGAAAGTCCATTACTTCCCTCATCTCTTATAAGACCTTTATGACAATTTTTTTCCCCAGTGGGTAGACCTGAAAGCCAGCAAACTCACCCTTAATCTGATTATTGTCTTCATATTTCAGATACTTCACATTTATAGTCTTTCAAACCATGTTAATATGAGTCAGCAGGCAGCTCTAATATCATTTTATTTCCTTTTTCTGGCAGATGAGAAGCTCTCATTATCAAAAAACACAAAACTATCTACCTCTGCTTAAAGTCTTTTTTTTTTTTTTTGGAAAGATAATCTTGACTTAACCCAGACTATTCACAGGAAGATCAAATACTGAAGTTAAAGTTTAAATACATTGACCACAACTAAAATTGGAAATCTCAGTTTAAAATATATTATCTTTTAGAAATAGTGAACATTTTCCACCAATAATTACCTATGTATTGCATCCCCCTTACCCTTCCCCCCAACTAAATTATAAGCTCCTTGAAGGAAAAAAAATATTCTTGAGATTTTTTTGAGCCTTTCCTTCAAGCACCTAGCTGGAAAAAGGAAGAAAGTGGCATGCATATCTTATTACTTGATTGAATCAGAATTCAATTTGGGTCTGAAATTTTTTAAAGGGGCATCATGGGAAAATGTCCACACTGAAATCACATTAGAGAAGCACTTTGCAGTTATTGTTCTAAATCTGCATTCTAAAAACATGGCTTATTTTATTTTCACTTTTGGTTCTGGTTCTTTCCTGTATGGGGACCTAGCCAACCCAGGTCATCTAAACCCAATCATTTTACTTGCTCTTGGTGAACACATTCCAAGTTGTCATAACTAAACAATTGGTATTCATCCTTCAGCTAAAGATCTCATTTCCAAATTTGACAATGTATGCCTCTTTATTTTACTGGGATATGTAATATTGCATAGTCTTTATTACAAACCCCTGGAGAGTAAGGACTTCACAGTCTATTCCCTTCTCTAGTATTTCCCTGCCAAGCTATTCAACACTTAGACCCACAACTTGGCCGTCTAAGCACTCTGTTGTTTAAACAATTTTCCTTGTTAAATGTGTATTCCTCATTCCCCTTAAAGGGGGCTTAACCATCTTTATATTATTTTTTCCATGTTATTATCTTTGAAACATTTAAGTACCTTAAAGATGGAATTATTTTGGTGTGAGGGGAGGAGGATCAGGACATGAGTGAGTTTTTACTTATTTTTCTTGCATTCTGATAAAAGAAAAACAGCTCTTCTATTAGTTTCCAGACTTGTCTCGTACACTTGTCTTTTCAACAAAAAACCAAACCAGCAAAAGCATCATGTTTGCTTTGGAGACATATGATTCAGCTCATTACCTTAATGCTGTTTCCCTACAGAGATAGATATCACTGAAACTGCTGAAAACTGAGGTTGAAAGAAGGTGGGGCAGAAGATGAAAGACTATCTTTAACATACAACATTATTATTTTTTTAAAATAACTTTTTATTGACAGAACCCATGCCAGGGTAATTTTTTACAACATTATCCCTTGCACTCACTTCTGTTCTGATTTTTCCCCTCCCTCTCTCCACCCCCTCCCCCAAATGGCAAGCAGTCCTTTACATGTTAAATGGGTTACAGAACATACACCATTTTAACCAGTTAGGCCTGTCAGGGTTTGCTTTTCCTAACTTCAATATGTTTGCAACAGTCTTAAGTTTACCTGTCTTACTGTTCAATGCAAATGTATATTAAAGTCCAGAAACTTTTTGCCAAGGATCACCAGACATTAGTGAAATATCTGATTAAATTCCATGCCCACTGCAACCTAAGTTTGAAATCTCTTTGTGAAATGAACTTTTGTAAATGTTCTTTGCCATGCCTTCTTAAATTACTAATGGCATAATTCCAGCTTTCCTGCATTGTTCTTGACCCCAGCACTATGGAAAATCACCAGATGCACACAGATCAGATCAAAGAAATAGAATATTTTGCTTTTGTATGAATGATATTTGTTATTTATGATAATTGATTAGTTAGGCTAAAATTGAGTTTACAGTAGGATATGTGGACATACCATTAAATATACCATATTAATAAAATATATTTTTCCTAAAAATTCAATAAATAACTTAAGCATTATTTCTTTGCCATAGACTGAGAAAGTAGAATCCCCACCAAATAAAAATATAAATAAATTAATTTTATATACATATATAAAGAAGAAAGAAAATAAAGACTAAATAATTTACTCTTACACTTGATAAATAAACAAACAAATGCTTTTATCACTTATTTCCCAAAAATATGTTAAGGGAAAACAACAACCCATTCATCTTATCCAATAAAATGACCAGATCATAAAAATCAATTTAATTTTTCATTCTGTATATAGAAAAAAAAGTATCAATGGTATTGTTGAAATTGCAACACTATGAAGTTAATAGTTTTACAAACTTCAATTGGGGAGGACTTTGTTCAGTAGTTTTCCATTGGCAGTATTGGAATGTCTCATACGTGTTCAAGTGAGCTTATTTGTCCTGTTGAAGATGGAATTATAACAGAGTTTGATTTCTTATGAGGTTATCATGATACAGCATTTGAAAGAAAGCCTGTGGCAACCCACCTGCCTTTCCTTCTTGAAAATGTGGACAGATATGCCCCTTAACATGTTTGTTTTTTTTTTTCTTTAGTCTTCATGTATCCTGAATATGTACTTTGATAAAATAAATTTTTGTTAACTTATCTTAGGAGATTCTCAAAACATTAAAGAGAATCACACACACTTAGAGACCGAATATCAAGGCAAATATAATAATTAGCAATCATCTCTGGACAAAGTTGTGATTTCCTCTGAGGATAATATATGTACAAATTTCTGGGTGAGTTGGTGATTTCCTCATAGAAATAATGGAAAAAGAGCTAGGAACTGAATGGAACTACAATTAAATTGTACCCAAGATATTTTTTTTTCATTTATTACAATGGGCAAGGACTAAGTACTACCAAGGTGAAACATTGTAAATGTTACTTCCTTAAGAAGTTTATAACTTTAGGGCAAATAAAGGGTACAGTGGATAGAACACTGGCCCTGTAGCCAGAGGACCTGAGTTCAAATGTGACCGCAGACAGTTAACTCTAACTAGCTGTGTGACTTAGCCCCAATTGTCTTGCAAAAAAAAAAAAAAAAATTATAAACTTTCAGGGAGAAGAATGCAAATAGACAAGTAATTATTTTAAGATAAGTGCAATGTAGAAATCCATCAAAAGAGATACATTTGTATTTTAGATGGGTAGGAGGTTTGAAAGAGAAGTCAGGACATCAGGGGAAATCCATTAAGAGATTTTACAGCATTTCAAGCAAGAGTTCCTGAACTATGGGGATACTGGTAAAGATGTGGAAGAGGGAAGGAAATAGAAATGGGAGAGATTATGAAGGTAGAATTGAAAACTTGTTGCTGATTGAATTCAGAAGCTAAAGAAGAGTCACAGGTGACTGAAGTTCAAACATGAGTGACTCAGAGATGGTAATTAATACCATCAATAGATGTTGAGAAGTTAAGAACAGCTTTGGAGAGAGCATGGGAAGTTCATATCTGGACTTGGAGCAATTAATTGTTAGGGCATATATTACCACCAAAAGCAATTAGGAAAGGGGCAGGCTGGCTTTTGACATACAGATTTGTGTGTGTGTGTGTGTGTTTATCCTTCCATAAAGCGAAACTAATGAATCTCAAAATTCTCATTCTCTAGAGATAATAGAAAATACACAATTCTTCTTATTCTTCAGATAGATCCTGTACCTGTTCCAAACTTCATCCAAAGACATTTTTGCAATTGTCTCTTGTCAAATACACACACATACACTATTGTGTATGGCAAAAAATTAATTAACTTCTTTGTGAAAAGGTAAAAATTTTGGCAATAGATATAGCATTTGCTAGAAGTAAAAGGCATTGATGATTTTCTTTGTTCACAGTGAAAACAAATCATACAAAACAAAATAAAATACTGTATTTTGGTTGTCTGAATAGTCCTCAAAAGAGAGAAAGTGAAGTGGATCAGTCCAAAAGCATTCATTTATTTAAAAAAAAAAAAAAAAAAAAAGGATTACAATTTAAGGTTCATTTCCTGGTAACTACCCCCAGAGGCCTGATTGGCTGCCTTGTCTCTGGGAATAGCAGTAAATTGTAGTGCTTACCTTAGCTTCCACATGGTGGCTCACTTGGGAAGTGGTCTAGGCTCAAAGATCCTGACCAAAATTGCCACTGCAAGTACATGTTGCCAACTATCTGCTAACCAGAATTCCTAAAAATGCTATAATATTCAGGTAAAAAATTACCTTTATCAGTCTGGGACTGAGGTGAAACATGACTTGTCCAGCTTACTTTCCTATATCTGCCTTTCTAAGGCAAATGATATCACATTTTAGACTTTTTTTTTTTTCGGTAAGTGTGTTAAACATGTATCTTGTAAGGATAAATCTACTTCCACACAAGAGTTTGTAGATTTTATCAGTCTTTCTTTGCCAGCTTATTAAGATATTAATAAATTGGGCTAGAACCAAAACATTGGAAAGAGAAATGGGCCATTTACCTTTCTTTAGATCTGGTTCATTTCAATGATTATTAAGAACCTATTCTGGACAAGGTGCTGGCTGGCAAAGGTGAGGTTCATATTGAAAAGGATCTATGATTTGGCACTTATGGAAATTGACACAGAGCTGAGGTTACAAGTGATGAAATATCAAATGAAAAAACAAATCCCAGTATAGCATTGTAGATGTCATGTATTTGGGTGGTGTGGTATGAGAGAGTTAACTTTACCAATAAAAAGAAAAAGTTGGCCTTTCTTGAACTGGCAGGAGATAAATTACCATTGTGCTGTTTGTATTAGTTTTCTTGTATTTAATTTTTCAGGGTTTAAGAAATAAAACAGTAACTCAAAAGCATATGATCAAAACAGTGATAAAAATCAATTCCTTGGAACTTCCAAAATACTTTACTTTATGAAGCACCTGTCATTTGACAAATTTATTTTCCTGAAGATTTGGTGTTTTTAAGATTAAGATTTAAAATTTATTATTTCACAAATTCTTCTATGAAAATGGCTAGTTAATAATATGGAAAAAGAAGGGAATAAATAATATTCCAGCAATTGTATTCCAACAATACTTGATATTTATTCCAGTACTTTGATAAAAAATCTCAATTATAGGTCTAGAACTTTTTACAATTTTTCAAAAAGCCAATTGTCATAAGTTTTGTTTTATGATGGATACAAATTCTTAGGGTTGTCTGCCAGTGTGTCTGTGTTAAATATTCCAATACTGTCTATGTCTGTTATTCAAAGCCAGCAATTATTAGGCTGAAAAGCCCTATATTTTGCCCCAAGATTAGACTTATTGGAAATTATGTTTTATATTATGGGAAAAAAAGATAGAGATGGGACAAAGGGGAAAGCATGTTTCAAAGCCTTCTGGGAAAAAAAAAAAAAAAAAAAAAAAACTACTTTCCACACTAATAAGCATAACAAACAGACTTTACCTGGGGGTGGAATAGATTTCTACCTAATGGGGTGGAAATGTAAGGGCAAATAGGAAGTCCTCCTCATCCTTACCAGTGCCTTAAGACCTTTCAAGAAGGAGCAAAACCTTTCTGACCTTCATTCAGGAGACATAAAATGAAAAACTTTATGGGTAAAGTAAAATTGACAAATTCCTACTTAATTGTGAGTGACTAAGAATAGATCTTTTCATGAAGAAGGTATTAAGAAGGAGGGGAAGAGTCATTCAGAATTTGAATGAATTAGGAGATACTACATTTAAAAAAAAGATATAGAATAAAGTCTGTTTTGGAGTAGGATGACAAACTTTTTTTTACCAATCTCAAATTTTTGACTAAGAGAAAACCCTGCTGTTATGTCTGCTTTGTCAAGTTGTATGGTCCACAGGTAGAGTTTACACTAGTTTTATGTAATGGTGATTTACAAATTTTTTATATGTATTATATTTACACATATAAATATTAATTAATTGCCATATATATTTATTATATAATATATATTTATATATTTACAATTTTTGGTATATCTTGCCTTATTTAAATAGTAGGCTTTTTGAAGGCAGGAACACATTTTCTATTTATTTCGTATCTCCCATAGTAGTTATGATAAGTGTTTGAGAAATGCTTTATAAAATAGTTGTTCAAATGCTTTGTTAATAGTCAACTGAGGTTGATAATGGAATCATAATTATGGTGAGGTCCTAGTAGCTTTTAAGAAGAGTTTCCAGAGGCAATATCTAGTCACAATACTGGCTTATAGGCAGTCCTCTTAACTTCCCTCCTCCTAAAGTGCTTTACTAATCTTTAATTCTGCTGGTGCAGACACCTCACCTCTTTTTCACCACTGTTTTGACTGGTGTCTGAATGCATTTTGAGAATTTAATGGAGATATTTTGGGATGTAACTCAAATTCTACTCATTTGTTAATGCAGTAGCAACAACAGCTGTTTATTCACGGACATAAGTGACAAGGATTAGTAGTAATTCACTTGCCTTCATCAATAGAACTCAGCATCATTAGGTATTATAGATTGCTGTAACACTGTATTTTAATGACAAATATATATATGTGTATATATATATATATAATATATATATATCTGTGTGAAGACATGCACACACATGTATGTATATGTGTATATATATATGCATGTGTGTGTATGTGTATAAGTATGTATGTATGTCTTCATTAAGTGTTTTATAGTTTAAGTACATTAAGTACCTTGGAAAGCCTCATCTTTGATGTCCTTACTTTGTTTCATTCCCATATAGGTCATATTTTGTGTTCAATATACCCTTGCTCAAATGCTTCTATTGAACAACCTAATAAAAGGCACTCTAATGTAATGTGAATGACTTTTTGTTATGAGACTAAAAATCTGTAAGTAAAAAAAAAAAAATTACATAGGTTTGTGATTCTCATAGTCTATATTTACATCTAAAGGAATAGCTTTGTATACATTATTATCTTGATAATAAAACTGTAGTGTATGTTTTATTAAGACCAGTTTCAGTAAGTAATTTAATAGTGTATTCGTCCATAACAAGCCTCCAATTATTTCATCTCTCTCTAGTAATGACCCCACTCCATTTTTCATTTTTAGTACCTAAAATGCTTATTGGCCTAATGGTTTTTATGTTTCACTCCAGCATAATTTTCATTGAAAAAGTGGCAAGTATTAACTCTTTGTAACCCTAGAGAAACAGTATCAGCATTTTAAACCCACATTTTCTCTTCTTCCTTTGTTCCTTCCTTCCTTCTTTCCTTCCTTTTTTCCTTTTTCCTTTCCTTCCATTCTTCATTTCTTCCTCTTTTTTAAAGTTTCATTTAGATAAATGTGTCTGCTAGCCACAAAATTCAAGTTTCATTCACCTGTGACAACTTTTAACTTTTACTTTTTTTAGAAAAGAAGAAACTTGTTTGGGACCAATAAATTCTATCAGGTAAGGACTGCTGGTAGTGGAGTTTTCTGACAGAATTTTTCTTTTCCTCTTTTTTTGGAGGCAAACTTCTAAAGGTTAGAGAAAATCATGTTGTTTAGCAACAAATTCTGATTCTGTTGCTACTGAAATGGCTTTTATATATAATGTGAGCTAACATGAAACGTCTCTGGTTTTTGTAATAAGGCCATTTATTTTTGCAAACTTACCACTAACTGTAGAATTGTGCCAAGATGTGTGTATGTGTGTGTGTGCATGAAGTTCTTTAAGAACTCATTCATTTTTTAACAAGAAAATGACCCCCAAATTCTGGGATAAGTACCTAATAAAAGCCTGAAGATGAATTTTGTGAATGTAATAATCTTAAATTATTCAGTTCTCCTTGTGTATTACGTAAGTGTATATATACTGCTTATTTAGTCACACATTTCTGATGATTTCAGAAGCCTGACATCATTTAGTGAGAGAACAATTTTTAATTTAGTCTACATCTTAGCTTTTACTTTCAACTGATTTTAGAAGTTTGATGGATAAATTTTGAGAAAATAAATAATTCAATCTTATCCATTGTAGGCTTTCTTTTTAAATATAAAAACACCAATTATGTTATTGCTTAGTCTGTAGCCTACTGAAATGACTCAGGTATTTGTAGTTATTGCATTTGAAGACAAATATTCAAAACATTGGCTAGACAGTGTTGCCTCTTTTAGAGGTATGAAATGGTTTGGCAAAGTGGGACATTCTTTTTTGTACCATTTAGAGTCTTTTCATACAAATGATGTCTCAAAATATGTTCTTAGGCCAGCACTATAATTATAGATGTCTGTGATAAATAACCGAGAAAGGAAGATATAAAGAGGTTTAAGCAGGGAGGAAAATTGTACCCTTTCCAAGTGTATTTGAAATGAAGTCTAGAGTCAGGCAGGAAATAAGAGTGAAGCAGTTCCAAGTCAAAAGCCTGGAGAAAAAAAAAATTCTTGTATAATGAATGGACAGGTTGTTGGAAGGGTAGAGAAAAGGGTACCAGAATATAAATAGTCAAAGGCTACTTAGTAAATGTGATTTATGGTCATGATGAAGATTGTATCTCTAAGTGGGAACCATCTGGCAAATGCTTCTTGAGAACCTCTGGAGTTGTAATTCTATCTAGGACAACAAGGAAAACCTTTTTACTTTGCTTCTCCTGGAAGCTGGTCAGCAGCTCATAAACAATGAAATTTAGACTTCTTAGCCTCAGGAGAAAAGAAAAAAGTATTTTCTTGTTGAAGTGAGGTATGGTATGAAATGTTTTGGCAAAGTAGAACTACCAGTAAGGAAAATCCTGCACTGATGCCGTTGTGGTAGTGATGCTGGACTCTTGAAACTTATTATGGGAAGCACAGTACAAAGGATTTATAGATAGATAGAAGACTTGAGCTCTGTTTTCCATGAAACCTTTGATCAGTCATTTAATTTCATTTTAAAATCAGTTTCCTTGGGTGTAAAATGAGCAGAGTGGACCAAAATGATGTATAAGGTCCCTTCCAGTCTAGATCCAATTATCCTATAATCCTAAATTTTTACCAGTTTGAAAACTTTGGCCACAGATGATAATTAGCCTGGGTATCAGGTGTTGGAAGTCCAGTCTAGCCAGGGGCAAAAGGGTTAACCAGAAAGTTGGCTACCACGTGATGATTTTTTAAAAATAACTTTTTTCATTACTTTGCCCTTATAACCCATGAATCTTTCAGAATATCAAAATGAGTACTATAGATAAGAGTTCTGAGCCACAGTCCTGTTTAACCTGGGAATTCTGAAAGCATATGCAGAAGCTTTTTCAAGATCTGTCAAGTTTTAGAAGCTTGTTTCTACTCCAGGGGGATGTCGGGACTAGGAACAGTGAAGAAGGGCTGGTATAGGGTTCCTGAAGACACAAAACTGGATTTCTGCTACCTACGTCTTGGGTCTGATACCATGCAGGTACTGATTCCAGGTTTAAAATGCTTTGCAAAGCCTGAAATCATAAACATTTGTCTCCTAAGATTACCCTTTTGTGAGGCAGAATTTTATTGTTTACTTGCAATATTTGAACTCCAGAGTAAAGATGCCTAAGGAACAAAACATATTTTTGAACCTTTGATACTTTTGGTATTGGCTGTTCCCAGGAGAAAATAGTAATGCTTCATTCTTGCAGCAGGCTTACATAGTTTGTCTACTTCTATGCACACCAAGATAGCATGTCCAGTTCTGTGGCTTGTAAATAGAAATTGACACTACAAATATTTTAAGTTTATTAGGAACTCTTTGAACCAGAAGATGTATGTGAACAATTAACTTAATATATTTTAATTGTGACTTTAAAAGCAAGTTTTTTTAAAAATTCCAAATGTTTTTATTTGTCACCTAAAATAATTTTTCATTCTTTCATAAATTCTGAAACTCTGTGGGCAAGTGGCCACCCTCTCCTCCCCATGCTACTTTGAGCTATTCATAACTATTGTTTGTATGAACTCATATTTCTATGAATTACAGCAAGTTGGAGCTGCAACAGACCATAAAACATGGTCTAGTTCAGTACCCTCATTTTATAAATGAGGAAAATCAGACCCTGAGAACTGAATTTACTTAACAAGATCACATATTATGTTAGTTGCAAAGTGGGATTTAGTATCCAGTGCTACTTCTCCCTTCCCCCTTCCATCTTAATGTGTACTGTTGACTGTCAGAATCTAGGCTATAATCATGACAGAAACAAAACATTTTTCTATTCATTCACCCTAAGGCAGTGCTGTGTCAAAATCAAAAAGAAAAAGGGGCCATTAAAACATAGGTAAGAATTCCTCTAGGCCACGTATTGTCTTAGAAAACTACATATTCATATTATCTATATTTTATTGTATTTGTATGTATTTTGTCAAACATTTTCCACTTACATTTTTATTTGGTTTAGGCCCCACTTGGGAGTGTTGTAGACAGTGTGTGCCAGGACTGGCCACGTGTTTTGACACATCTGCTTTCTTTCTCACACATTAAGGCATTTTAAAGGCCCAACATTTGTTAATGTTGAACTTTCTTAATTTTTAACTATATATAGAAGTGCTCAGTTATTTTGTTGAATTAAATTGAGTTTCTCGTGCTTTAACAAAGGTTATCAGCTATTTCAAGGGTAATGTTGAAATTCCAGAGATTTCATTCACTGATGTGATTTTGTTTTTGCATCATTCTCTGTTTGAAACTGACATGTCGTTTTTGCTGAATTTGAAACTGCCAGAGATTTGAAATACTGCTTTAAATCAGGGCTTTTTAACCTAAGATCCATAAACAGATTTTTCAGAAGGTCCATAATTTGGATGTGGAAAAAAGTTTTCTTATTTATGCCCATATAAGACAAAGTTAAGAGCCCCTACTTGGGAGTGTAATCAGGTCTAGAGAAGAACGAGTATCACTCTGCAGACACTACACTCAACATTGTTTCTTTTGTTTTTCTCTTTCCCATTAGCATCACATATTTTTCAGAAGGAATATTTTGGTCGTTTCTTACCAAGCATGTCCACACACTCTCCTACATGAATTTATATCCTTGCTGAATAGCTGGGGAAAAAAACCCATCATCTTATTAAAGGCTTGAAATATTGACATATTATGTATCTACTAGATCAATATTTAAACAGCGTTTGCATGCTGAACATTTTGGTGTAGGAGCCTCTTAAATGAGGTATTGTGACATGTGTTTCCTCTGTGATTGATATTTTGGAGTGAGTGAATAAAAATGATTAATTAGCATCACTGTAAAATACAGATTAACAGCTGTAAGTTTAAATTGGAGGTTTCTATGATATGAGCCTGCAATTTAAAATTTTGCTATGAATCAATCAACAATTAAGAAACTGAAATAACTTTTGTTTTCTTATTAAGATTTTAACTTAGTTACTCTGGAATTACTTAATCTACTCTTTAGTGTCTGGGGGAAAATTAACATCACTTTTAGTCCATACCCTTAGATCTCCTGTTTTATGGTTCCCTAAAATATTGGTGGTATCCGAAAACTTCTAATCTAGGTGGCACCTGTCTTTTGACCTGGTGCTTTTGTGGGGATTTCCTGTGCTCTGATTCATTCCCTGCCAGTCCAAATGTCTGAGATGTCCTGTGAAACCACAGAGCTTAATTTTATAGCACAGCTCTGGAACAAAATTTAACAGTAAAATCCTAAAGGAAAAATTAAAGTATTTAAAATGTTCACATCATTTACTCTCCTTTGAAGTTATAAAAGACATATTTTCTCATTTGCCCTTTAGATGGATCCTGTGCAAAAGGCAGTCATAAACCACACATTTGGAGTGTCCATTCCCCCAAAGAAGAAACAAGTTATTTCTTGTAATGTCTGTCAGCTTCGTTTTAACTCTGACGTGAGTATCACCTTTTCATTGCTCTTTGTAGGTAGGAAATTTGAGGAGTGAGGAGCTAGGTGGATCCCTATATGGAAATCTGTACCCTTTTACATGCTCTGCAGCATAGCACCTTTCTGGGAAGTGTGACCATTAGTCAGTAGTGTTTCTTGTGCCAGGTTTCCAAAGTTATTAGCATCAGTGGAAAGATAAGAACCAGATTAAGTGGTCAGTTGGAGTTATTAGGGACATTTTCAAGTGACTTGCAATGCATGACATTTTACATTTGATTCCACATGTTGAAGTTATTTGATAAAAAGAAAAACCTGAACTAAGAAAATAGAAAGACAGGTTTGTGAATGCCCAATAGTAAAAAGGAACATGAAATCACAAAAATTCCCTAAGAATCCCAATCATTTGTGTATATCAAACCCTACATTTTCTTTATTTCTTCAATATTTAAGGAGCAGCGATGTCCTGGTTTGGGTAATTGTATCCAGTGATGCAAATCGCAGCCCCTTCAAACTTTAGTAGATGGTCTTCATGAGTCCCTGTATCCCTAATATTCATCACCTGGCAGCCTATATTTCCTCTGCACACTTTGGTTGCTCTTCCAATGATGGACATATAGTCCATCATATTCAAAGTCTTTCCAGGCCATTTGGAACCAAAAGAGCCAACAAGAACCCAAAGTCACCTCTAGACCATTCAAAGGAAATGGCACATGAGTAATGTGCATGTTTTGTGTACTGATATGTAAGCATTCATCTAAACATTTTGATGAGTATACTGTAAGAGGTGTGGAATTTTGTAAGAGTTCTTCAGCCATTGACCAAAGACTGGAAAGGAACATTGCACAAGGTCATGTTAAAAACAATTCACTATCACCATTCATTCAGTCATTCAACAAGCATTTATTTCCAAAAGTAGAACAAACACACTATCTCATTCATAAAATAATAATAGTTGATATTTATAGTAATTTTAAAGTTTACAAAACACTTTATACTTTCTGCTGATATGTGTGACCATCCTGTGAAGTAGGTGCTATTATTAACCCCATTTTATAGATGAGGAAACCAACGCTCAGAGATTTTAAGCAATTTGCTTATGGTCACTTAGCTTACATGTGGCTGAAATCTTTGTAACTACAGGTCCAGAATTTTATTGCCACTATGCTCTCCTACTCTGAGTTTATTCAATAAACCTTTATTAAGAAGGTAAAAACAAATACTTATTAAAATGAGTGCTGTGCTAAATGATAAGGTAAGGACAAAATTCTTTGCCCACAGAGAGCTCTTAGTCTAGTAGGGAAATAAGACCCCAATACAAATAGCAGTAATTTACAATATTACATGAAAAGTATGTTTGAGAGATATAAAATTGTCCTTTTACTTCTCTTAGAAATTATTTTTGTTTATACTTTGTTAAGGATTAGCATGAGCTCTTGATTATCATGTCATATAGGACCTACCTCTAACTTCTAATGGGACATGAAGACATAAAAAAATCATCTCAAAAATAATCCAGGCTCAAGTCTTGAATATGGGCTCTTATTTGGTCTTTTATAAAATAGAATATAGGTCTCTTATAGAATATATACTCTATTACCTGTTTTGAAATTAATGGAATTAGTAGAATTTATTGAGAAACCTGTGTACTAGTCTCTGTTCTTTCCATAATAAGGCAGGGGATCTTAGCCAAGCAATTTAAACTTTTTTATAACATATTTTCCTCATGAATATAATTAAAGGGATGAAATGAATGATTTCTAAAGCCCTCAGTTTTGGATAGTTGTGGTACTGAGAGTTGTTGGAATACACGGGAGCCACCTGATAGTGGCTGCTAGAGTTTCAACCCAGAATGGATCTCCTCTTTTGAGAGGATGATACAAGAAGGCTGAGGGGCAACAGCCTCGCAGTCAGAGAAGTCAGAGAACACCAAATGCCAATCAGTCGGAGAGGTCAGAGAACAGCAACAGCCTCTCAGTCGGAGAGGTCAGAGAACAGCAATGGCCCCTCAGTCGGAGAGGTCAGAGAACAGCAGTGGCCCCTCAGTCGGAGGGATCAGAGAACACTAATGGCCTCTCAGTCAGAGAGGTCAGAGAACAGCAACAGCCTCTCAGTCAGAGAAGTCAGAAAATACCACCTGCCTCTCAGTCGGAGAGGTCAGAGAACAGCAACGGCCTCTCAGAGAGGTCAGAGAACAGCAACAGCCTCTCAGTCGGACAGGTCAGAGAACAGCAACAGCCTCTCAGTCGGAGAGGTCAGAGAACAGCAATGGCCCCTCAGTCGGAGAGGTCAGAGAACACTAATGGCCTCTCAGTCAGAGAGGTCAGAGAACAGCAACAGCCTCTCAGTCAGAGAAGTCAGAAAATACCACCTGCCTCTCAGTCGGAGAGGTCAGAGAACACCAACTGCCAATCAGTCAGAGAGCTCAGAGAACATAAACTGCCTCTCAGTCAGAGAGGTCAGAGAACAGCAACGGCCTCTCAGTCTCCTTTTTTCATCCTCTCACAAGAGGAGATCCATTCTGCTGGTCTGGGTTGGATCTCCAGAAGCCACTGTCAGGCTCCCATGTATTATAACATTGGATGTTCATTTATTCTCTTAATATCTATAAAGAAGTTAGCATCAGGCATCTAGGTGGTGCAGTGGCTAGAGTGCCAGCTCTGAAGTCAGGAGGAATGGAGTTCAAATCTGGTCTCAGACTCTTAACACTTCATGGCTATGTGATCCTGGGCAAGTCACTTGAACCTTTTAACCTTTTAGCCTCAATTTCCTCATCTGTAAAGTGAACTGGGAAAGGAAATGGCAAACTACTCCAGTATTCAAGGAAACTTCAAATGAGGTCACAAGAAGTTAGACAATTTGAATAACAATTACAAAACTCTTTTCATATTTCATGCGTGAAAACTAAAAGCCAGAGTAGTTGCTGAGGAATCTCGGATATACTTCTTTGAGAAAATTAGGGAAAGTCAATGGACATAATGCTTTCTGTTCTCCAATTCTATGGAAGGTTCCACCATTCTACCAGTCTCCCAAGCTTCATCCATCACCTCAGTGCCATCCTTATTTCCCAGTTCTCCTTCATCTCATCTATCAAATCAGTCATTAAATCTTACCTTTTTTTTTTACCTCTACAAAATCTCTTCTAGCTCCTTATCTCTACTCAAACAGATTCCACTTTTATCGACTCCCTCCTTTCCTCTCTCTAAGATGGCTATAGCAATCCTACTTAATCTTTCGCCACTGCAGTCTATCTTCCACTTAACCACCAAAGTGATTTTCCTTAAGCAAAGCTACAAACCATGTCACTCCCATAATTCAGTAAACTCTAGAGGATCTCTATTGACTTTGGATAAAATATAAACTCTCTTTAGCTTGTTTAGGCTCTTCAATCCCCAACTCATCTTTCCAGATTCATTGTACATTACTACTCCTTCCATATTCTGTGAGCAGCCAAATTGAGCTCTCTTTTATTCACATACAGCCCAAAATTGCTTTACTTTGCATTGGCTTCCTTTCATTTGTGAAATGAACTCCTTCCTTACCTTCATGTCATAGAACTCCTCTCTCTCATCTTTCAAGATACAGTTTAAGCCAAATTTTCTACATGAAACCTTTCTTGATTTCCCCAATTAATAGTGCCCTCTTTCCCAAACTACCTAGTATTTAATTACATATTTTAAATATTTATCTCTTTACTTTTATATATATAGCTATATATAATACATATACATATACACACATATATAAATTATATATATACACATATATACACACACATATTTATAGTATATACATACACACACACACACATATATATATATATATGTATACTCAGTGCTAAGCAAAAAGAACAAGTCTGTGCCCTCAAATAGTTTATAATCTAATGGGGAAGGCTACATGGAAATAAATACATGCAAAACAAGTTATATTTAATGTAAATAATTAGCAGATAGACGGCATCAAAATTAGTGATTAGGAAGGTTTCCTGTAGAAGATGGGATTTTAGCTATGACTTAAAGGAAGCCAGGGATGTTAGTCAGAGAAGAGAAGGGTGAACATTACAGACATAGAAGACAGACAAAATGTCTGGAGCTGAGGAATGGATTGTCTTGTCTGGGGAATGGCTAGGAGGCCAGTGTCACTACATCAAAGAGGACATGTTAGAGAGTGAGTATAAAAACATTGCAAAGGTAGGAGAGGGCCAAGTCATGAAGGGTTTTTGAATGCACTTTCTAGTTGATTTTGGGAAAAATAAGTAAACACTAGAGTTTGTTGAGAAAGGAAAGGACATGGTCAGATTTGCTGTAGAAAAATTTCTTTAGTGACTGAATGGAGCATGGTGAGAATTAAAGAGGAATAGGGGATGACTCCTAAATGGCAGGGCAGGGATGGTGGTAGTAGTCTCTACAGTAATAGGAAAGGTAGGAGGGGGAGAAGGCTTAGGAGAAGGAGAAAGAATTCTGTTTTCAACATAATGAGTTTAACATATCTACTGGGCATTCAGTCAGAGATGTCTTCTTAAAGACAGTTGGAGATGTGAGACATCTCTGTAGATCAGCTGAGAGTTTGGAGCAAGCTAGGTAGTTTTGATTGTCATTAGCCTAGAGATGGTGATTAAATCCTTAGGAGATGATGAGCTCACCAAGGAAGGTTGTTTAGAGAGAGAAGTTAAGAGAGCCCAGGACAGAAGCCTAAGGGGCTTAGAAAACATGATCTGGAGGAGGGTCCAGCAAAAGAGACAGAGAAAGATTGGTCAGATAGGATGAAAACTCAGAGAACATGATTTCTAGAAAGCTCAGAGAGAGGAGAAAGTGATCAAGTATCAAAGGCTGCAGAAAGATCAAGGAAAATGAGGACTGAGAAAGAGCCATTGGATTTGGCACCCTTTGCAGAGAGTGATTTCCATGGAATGATAAGGTCAAAATATGGATCGTAAAAGGTTAAGATAACAATGAAAAGCAAGAAATATAACATCTATGTGTGGATATATACATATTTATGTATCTGTATGTAATGTGTATATACATATTTTTGTACATGTACACATTTCCTAACTTCCTATATATAAGCTAGGAAGTGTTAAGTAAGTGTCTGAGGCCAGATTTGAACTAAGGCCTCCTGATTTCAGGGCTGGTGCTCTATCCATTGTACCATCTAGTGGCCCCTATAAGGATCTTAAGAATAGAGATTGTTTTGCTATATCCATTGTCTCGCTAACTCCAGTGACAAACATAATGTCGGGCATATAGTAGGTGCTTAATAAATGCTTCATGATAATTCATTTATTGCTTACAATCTTTCTAAAGGGATTAACAACAGTGAGCTTTTGGTATAGATCCATTATAAATTTGAGCTTAATTCAGTATCAGATATTTTCTGTGTCTTTACTATAAAGAGAGATATGTGCTGATAGAGTCATGAGAAATGTGTGTATATGTGTTCTTGACTTTGTTAAATTGGGCTCCTTTGTTAAATTTCAAAAAGCTCCATCAATAATGAAGAGAGAAATTATATTTTTGAATTATATTTAGGTGCTCATCTGCCAAGCCATGAAGCCTTGATGGCAAATCCATGGTATGCCCCCACAGACACACACAAATTCACAGTTTTTAGTAATACTGAAATAATCTGCATAGCTGAGCTCTGAAATTATGTTTTATTTGAATGGATGTTTATTATTTTGTAATTATCCTATTTACATTTTAATATAAGAATTTTAAAATGTCCTTATCTCCTTTAATACCATTTCTAAGACTGAATTGGCTATACTCTTCAGTGTAAAACATGTTTATTGAAAAATCTGGAAGAAAGATTTTAACAGTTAATTCTGAATTCTGCAGTTCTACATTCCCTAAGTAAAAAGTGCCATTAGAATTCAATGTGACTTATGTCTCCTTTGTCCAGCTTTCTGTCATCTCAGGGTGGTACAGCATTATTGGAAAGCCAAGGCCACAGCTTTATTTTTACAATACAAAGTTATGTAAATGAGCAAGCATTAATCACAAACATTTCCCAAATGGACCTTTACAAATTAGCACCGTTAACTTTGCCAGTGGGCAGGCATTTAGGTTTAGGAATAATATCTTTCTTCTCCTGAGTTCCAGCCACTTTCATATACATTTTACTGTCTTGTCTCCTAACACCTGTCCTCCCCTCTCCCACCTTTTTTTTGTGACTCTACTTCTGTACCCAAAGTAGTTGGAGTTATGAGCCCTTGGGATGAGTAAGAACATTCTGAAATATGTTACTCAATTCTCTTCTTGTCCAACATAATTGCAAGTACAGATTACTCCAGAATTGATAACCTTAAATTAAAATCCCTACCTGTCTGTTTGAAAATCCCATGTCCAAACACCAGATTTCCCAGAGAAATATCTTCTCAAGAACTGTGCTATGCTGTGCTGGATCTTATCTAAGGATCTGTTACTTTGCTCATCATTTGCACAACTGGATTCTCCTTCTTCTCCTTCTCCTCCTTTTCCAGGATCCTTCTCCTTTTCCTTCTCTTTCTTCTCCTTCTCTTCCTTTTTCTTCTTTTCCTCCTTTTCCCTCTTTTTCTTTCACTCCTTTTCTTCTTTCTTTCTCCCTCTTTTGTTTTTTCAGATCAAAAAATGAAAGTAGTCCAAACTTGCTTCTTTTAATCGCTCATACTATATTAGTGCCTTGGAAGAACACAATAGGGACAATGATGTATGAAGGGGAAAATAATGATGAAAAAGGAAGTAAGAGTCTCCTTATTCAATACAAGTTTATTGGGATGCTTATTGAACTTATCTTACTTTCGTCTCACAAAATCAGTATAGCTTGACTTCTAATGAAATAGACAAATACAAATGAACATTTCTTTAGACTGTGTATTTTAAACCTAAAAAACATATGAGTGTTAAGTATTATCAAAATCTAATAGTACAGGGTGGCTAGATGGCGCAATGAATAGAGCACTGTCCCTGGAATCAAGAGGACCTGAGTTCAAATCCAGTCTCAGATACTCAATAATTCCTAGTTGTGTGATCTTGGGCAAGTTATTTAACCCCAATTGCCTCACTCCCCCCCCCAAAAAAAAAAAAACTTAATGGTACCATTGCTTCAAAAGTAAATAAAAATCTGTGCATCTTAAATAAGCAACAGGTTTTTATATCCTGGCAAACTGGGATCATTCATCAACTGACACCTCAAAAACTTGCTATGTTAGTATTGATAAATCCATTGAGTGGTATAGGCTCAGTTTTCAAATCAAAAGTCAAGTGAACCAACTCTTAAATATTTGACCTTTTTTTTTTTTCAATAGCTTTCCAAATTGAGAAGCAATTCAAGATCATGTTAAGCTAGTTTCCCTTTGCTTCTGATTGTGTTTACATAGGGTTTTGTTACTGTTGTTTATTTTGTTTTAAGTAAAACCTTAGCCAATTTCTCAGAGTTCTGTGGTCTGGACTTTGAATCTTTCTTGTGCATTAAAAAGTTTTATAACAAATACATTCTACTACATCATTGATTTATTTTAGACCAATCAGGGGTGAAGCAGTGGCCACATTTATGAAATTTCATTTTCATTCTTTATTAAGCCTTTATTCTCAGATCACAAAGGTACACAATCATTCACTGATCAGGCCTTATCCCCCACAGATCCCAGTTAAAAGTATCAGTGTGGAAGCACTGTTTCCATGCTCTGTCTATTTAACTTGCCATCTTAGTAGCTTTCACTCGTCCCTCCTTCCTGTAGATTTCTTTCTATGTCTGTATCCTTTCAAGATCCACATGAGGGCACTTCTTGATTTTCTTCGATCAATGATGTAATAATAAAATAGGAAGTCTGATCTGTCTTACATAAACAGCCCTAGTTTACCATCTGCTGCTTCAAATGGATGTAGTGCCAGCTCTGCTAGAGACCTCTGGCCCTCATCTATTATCCAGCAGAGATCTCAACAGCAGTGAGATTAGGGAAGAAAGCCACAACTTTGGGTCCCACACCGATTTCCCTTCCATGTGTTGTTGGCTGATTTCTTCCTCTTCCTTTTGGCCACTAGGTCGGACTCCACCTCCTTCACCAGCTGTCATGGGGAGGCTGGTCCCCATAGCAGCTGGGATACCTTCAGTGAAAAGCCAGCAGGCCCCTGAAACTGTGACACTTAGAGAGCCAGTCAGCTTCAAGGGCACCTGTATGGCTTCCCTGAAGGTCCAGCCTTTTTAATTGTGTCATTATGTAACATTTTTGTAGTAGAATCTTCATTCTCTTATTGACTGTCTTGACTTACTGCATTTTAATATTTGCAAAGAAGTAGCCCTTTTGCATGTAACCAGTAATTTTATTTTGATTTTAGTCTCTTTTTTAATACTTGATAACTATATTTCAGTATAATTGGTTTCCTTTGTACTCCTGTGTATTCTATTTTATGCATTTAAAAGTGTTATTTTGTAAAGGCTTCACCAAGCTGCCAGAGAGATCCATGAAACAAACAAACAAAAAAAAGATTATTTATTATTATTAAGATTATTAAACAGCATATATATACATATACATATATATATATATATATATATATATATATATATGCCATTTCCTTAGACATTTATTTTCTGACCAAATATCAGTGCAATTTAATATAAATAAGCTTTCTGGAATGCAAAAACAAAATCTCTTTTTTTATATGATTTATGAAATTTTACCCTTTGTATTCACTAGCCAGATAAATGCTTCCTAGACTAATTTTTCTATTCCTGAGCTCTTGCAATACTGTTGACCATTAAAATGCTAGCCTAGCATTTCTAAAAGTACACAATTATTAAATTATTTTAATAATTTAATTCAATTATTTATTTCATTATTAATCATTAATTATTCAATTAATTTTAAAAAGATGGGTAATGTCTCTAAGTATTAACCTATTGCCTATCATTGACATGTACTGTCAGTATCTTTCGTGGGATCTAAAAAGGCTTCACCAAAGATTTAAACAACCTAATCAGCATTGAAAGCAACAGACCTTTTACTTAGCATAGGCCTGACATCTCCAAGCTTGGGTAGTCTTCTAGGACTATCCCTTTATTCAAAGCAACACTGACTATAAGAAAAAAAAAAAAAATAGAATCAATGCTGTCACTAGGGAATTTGGCATGCAGTGGTCTCCAGGAAGAAAGTCCAGAGTGGTCTAGGATTTTGTGAATCTGTGCTTCCTGCCAACTCTAACTCCACAATGACTCAGGAGTCGTGGCTGTTTCAGGTCAGAGCTACATAAAGATAGTTATAGGAGGGACTTCTGCTTCCCCTGTCCTTCCTGAAGTATTGGCAAGCTTTAAATGCTCCAGGTAGAGCAAATTCCAGATATACCCAGAAAATGAACAGGGCAAAAGAGAAAATATGAGGAGACAACGTGACTAAGGATTAGTCTGTTGGACAAAGAAAAATTAAATCAGAAGACACTTACATACTCTCTGTATGTCTGTCTGTCTCTCTCTGTATCTATCTCTGACTCTATGGGTCTCCTCACTTCAGTAGGATTTCTCTGTAGTTGGTGCTGCCTTTTTTCATAATATTATCTCAAGACACTTTTTTAAAAATTGGAGCTAATGAAAATATCTAAGGATACAACTTTTACTTGGCTAGTGCTTGAACAACCAACTAAGAATAACCTCTTGTTCAAAAACAAAACAGATATTGGAAACTGGGTATGGGGAAGTGTGAACTTAATATGGGGTGACCTGTTCACTGCCATAGGGGCCAGAGAAGGCTACCATTAAATTGAATTCAGTAATGACTGATTAATTAAAAAGATACCACAGTGATAATAATCTTGTTGATGTATTGGAAGCCAGAAAGCTCCTTTTTTAAAAGTTTAAAGCTGATTTTAAGTATGCAGAAATTATTAGATAAGAGTAATTTTAAAAGTTTGAAAGCTTAGCCAATTCTTTTAAAAATCCTCAAAAATGGAGAGGATCAATAGTATCAAATGAAAATCTAGAAAATGCTAGCCTGCTTTTGTCAAACATTTTACATTTTTTCCCATAAATAAGACTATTTATATTGATTCTCAGGTTTGGAGGGTACTGAAGCAGATAGGAAGTAATTAAAAGCATAAATCTCAAGAGCTTGTGAAGGTAATTCTCTGCTTTGTAGACAGAGCTGACAAAATGATGAACATTTTTAGCTTCAACATGACAGAAATATTGCATGATTACAGGGTGTCAGGGTATAGCTTACTAAGAGTTCTGTTCAATAGCAACTATTTAACAAACCTTTTAACTAAGTTCACTTGACTTTCTGAAGATTGTTAATAGTTATTTACTAATGACATCATTTCCCAAATATTGCTATCTTACTGAGATTTCAGTATCATTTTCAACAAAATACTATTTTAAATGAATTTTTTAAAAGTATGACAAAATAGAATCTGCTGGATTAGAAGAAATAAAGATTAGAATCATTTAATTTATACCTTTCTTATGACGACAGGTGAATATTATAACATAAAGTTTACTCACCAGATTTTAAAGTTAATTTTTGTAGGAAATTTTTCTTTTTAAATGTTCCCTTTAGAATCTAATATATACTATTCACTTAAAACCAAACCTCTTTTTTCTTCTAAAAGGACCTGGTTTCTCAGAATAAGCATTAAATAATGGACTTTAATAAAGTTATGAAGAAGTTATGAAGTTATGAAGAGCTACCCAAAAAAATGTCTCTCATGTCATTGTGAAGAATAAGATAGGTATTATATAGGGATATGCTATGTCATGTCTCTTCAGCAAAATATCATTTAAGAGTGCCTTGAAAGACAACTCCTCAATGAACACTGAAGGAAAGCATACTAGAAAGATCTCTGATTCTACTGGCAGAAGATCTATATTCAAATGCTGCTACTGATGCATACTATGTATTTGACTTTGATTGTGACTTTGGATGAGTAACTTAACTCAGTTGGGTTTCAGGATCTCCAAAATAAGAATAACAAACCTGGACTGTTACTTAATTTAAGCCCTTTTCAACTCTAGATCTCTGGTCTACACATTATGCTTTATTCCATTATGCCAGGATAGATTCCATCTTTAGAGTGCTTTTATGATTATACACTATTGAAACTTTCTTTTAAAAAGGTATTAAGTCTTTTCTTTTTTCATCTGCAAAAGTCCATTTCATGGTGATAGCAAATATTAATTCATGGAGTTGTTAAAAGACTACAGAGAATTATTCTATTCTTAGTCATTGTTTTCTTTTCTAAAATTGTCTTAGAAGACATGGTCTTTGTGTTCCATATTTTGGCTTGTGTGTATATTTCTTTTTTGCCTGGCAAAGGAAGCTTTCATTATAATTGGCTAGAGCACATTTCTTAAGAATAGGATAATATTCACTAGATAGGGGTTTGGGGGAGTAGAGGCAGAGGAGAGAGGTAGATTGAGACTGCTGAGAATTCAGTGAGCACAAATGAAGAGTCAGGAAGAGTTTCTAAACTGAAAATATTTTAAATTTATAGGTTAAAGTTAATGTTCATCTTTCACTTTAGATATGTTTGTTGTTGCAGAGACATTTCAGTTGTATGCAACTTTTCATGGCCCTGTTTGAGGTTTTCTTGGCAAAGATACTGGAGTGGTTTGCCATTTCCTTCTCCAGTTCATTTTACACATAAGGAAACTGAGGCAAACAGGATTAAGTGACTTACCCAAGGTCAAATATCTAGCATCTGTATTTGAATGCACTGAAGTTGAGTCTTTGTCATTCCTTGTCTTATCATTGCATCAGCTGGCTGCTCATATGTTTAATTTAAAATATGTTTAGTTTCCTATAAATTCTTTTGTTCCATGAGTTGATATTGACCTTATCTATAAAAATTTAAATCTGAAAGAAGGAAGAGAATTGTTTGTATAAAACAATGAAAAGCTATAGGGAATAAGAATAAGTAACTTTTCCATTCCCTTGTTGTAAAGCAGGTAGTGGTAATTTAATAAATTTCAAAACTCCTACAGATTGGATCTGAGAGGTGTGAAGTGGTATCTCAAGATAGGTTTTATATTATTTCTGTAATCAGTAGTGATTTTAGAGCATGTTTTCATATGACTACTTTTTAGCTTTGATTTTTGCTTCTGAAATCTACCTGTTTATATCCTTTGACTATCTATTGGGGAATGGCTTATATTCTTATAAATTTGACTCCGTTTTCTATATATTTGAGAAATAAGGAATATTATCAGAAACACTATAAATTTTTGCATTGATTTTGTTACAATTCAATTTCTGTTAAATTAGGTTTTCATTCAAATCGAGAGTATCCTAAGATTTTAGTTCTTGATTTTGCAGACATGATAAATAATAAAAAAATTTTTGATGTTCACTTTAAATAAGGAGAAATATATTGGAAAGCACCCTGGATTTAGGGGTTAGCACATATCCTGGCTATCTTAGTAACCAATCTATGACTCTGGGCATGGAACACACCCAGCAAGCATAATTTTCAAGATTTAATTTATCATTTTAAATGAGACCTACAGGTGAGTGTACAGCAAAATTTGACATATAGAGACTAAAATTATAAATTTGAAGAAGTAAATAAAAATAATCAATACAACCAGCTTTTATTAAATATCTACTCTGTGGAAGAAAAACTACATCTGAGCTTACTTTTTAGACATTTAAATATTTGATAGTTACATTTTCATATATTTGCATCTTACATATATGGAAATTTTTCTAATTTGAATAGTACTAATTCAAGTTTATGATAATACAGCCAGGTAAAATTTAACTTCTCTTGGCAAACTTTTTGTCATAGATAATGTAAATTAATAGCATAAATAAGATTTCTGGGGAACAAACTTTTTCAAGTACCCTTAAGCACTTTAGAGGCATCCATTTACATGTAAGCAATTGATATGCTAATTAAAATAATTAGCTATTCATTAAAACTAGGCCCCTAAGGACCTCTATTAGGCAACTTTCTAAAGGGTGAACTCAGTTTAATTTGTTACTGAAAAAATAACAAAACTTTATTTCCTTTCAAATGTTTCGTTTTTTAGACTTTTCACAAATCGCAACTGTCATTCACTTAATTCAAATACTAAGATTTTTACTATAATCATATAGTGACAGAACTAATTTAACTTGATCCCCCAAAGTTAAATAACTTTTTGATTTTATTTGTTTTTCCATTTGGCTTAAAGTCTTCCAAGCTAATTGTCTTCAACTTACATGATAGGCTGGTTTATGATAACAAAAAAAATCAATAGACCAAAAAAAAAAAAAAAAAAAGAACAAACCTGTTTCAGCCTTTGCTCTCCCTGTTTAAGTATCTCTATCAATCAAATTAACTACAGAACTTTTGCCCTCTGACTTCAGGGAACAATTGAAAGAAATAAAGCATTTTAGAACTTTTCTCAAGGAGAATATTAATATTTGGTTTTCCTTTGATCTGGGCATTGTGCATCTCTAGCCTGAGTACCAAGGTCACAGACTACTCAGCAGGAACTTCCATTTGGGGTCCTGTATCCCTTGCCACCCTTATTGGTGACAGATTCTTCCAGCCTCTATTTCAGTAAAACCCCAGGTGTTCTTCTTATCACTCACCTGACTCTCTACATCCATCACCTCCACAGCCTCCTTCAAAGAACACCTTGCACTACTTGGCCCCTACTGTGCCATTATTCCTAGATGAAACGTGTCAGCACACTCTCAGACAACCTAACTTGGCATTCTACTAACAAGGGCAACGATCTGGTCCCTATTCTTCTAAGTGTGTAGTCTTCCCCATTTGCAGGTAAAATCTCTGAGAACAGTTGTGTCTGAAAAAAGCTGTGCTTTTTCTGGCTTTTAAATCCAAATTTGTTAAACAGTGCTTAGTCCTGATATTTAGAATTGGTCATTTCCAAATTATAGGTACAGTTATGTTTCCTATTAAGATTGTATGTAGTGTTGCAATAGGACAGGAGGGGAACCATCTACATTACTTTTTGTTTCATACCAATATCTTGGAAAAAAATAGCCTGAAAAGAACTGTGTTTTCATCTTCAATTTTGAGTCTCTTAAATGAACTCATAAAGGTTACTGCTGCATAATATAGTTGATCTAAGTGACCAATTTACCATTTTGTCATGCTCTTTTAATGTTCACAATCAGAGGGACATACAATTCTTTCTGAGTATTCCAGCGGTCCTTTTATGATCCTACATTTGTGTGTGTGTGTGTGTGTGTGTGTGTGTGTATCTTCTTTTGCTCCTCCACACATAATTTGTGTTATGGTCACCGTATCTTGTATTGTATCTTGGAGATATTGTTTACATGGGCTTCTAGATGGAATCTACAGTGGAGACTCAGGAATGTTTTGGTGTTAAGAGGACCAGTAAAAATTCCAATTCACATTAATCTCACATCTTTTGCTTGGCCTAGGCCAAAATACAGGCTTGAAGCAAAACTTCCAGCTGAGCCTTGTAATCCATTTAAGCAACAATCTTTCTCAGGCTCAAAGCCAAGATGATGGTACCTAAAACCATATGCATCTTTTCAACAATTTCTCACAGTTAACTAAAAGGGGTGTCTGCAAGTTTGAGCATACAGATAGTTGGTATTTTTTTCTTTAAAAAAATTCATGTGATGCTTTTACTCTTAAATTTACATGCTGAATTATTTTTGTATAGTAAAACATGTCTATCTAAAAATGTTATAAGGCCTCTTAAATGATAAAAATGTGAGAATGTTAATTTCAAATTAATAATGAGAAATAATAAAGTATTCATAATATACATAAAATATTCTGTAAGCCACCCCATGACAGATCTGCTAAACATTGTCCTTTCAAGTCATTTTGTCACATTTGTCTACTGACAGTTAACATTTGTAGTGTTAAATAAGCTTCAACTCTCAAAATGTCAGGAGAGCTAAAACTGAACCTAATTTTAGATTTATTTAGAGCTTTGTATGTAAATTTCTTTAATGCCAAAATGGAAAACAGAAGTAAATGTAATACCTTCTAGACAGATTAAAAATTAATGTGTAGAAGCCTAGTAGGCTAATTTAAAAGACAGTCAGAAGACTTGAATTAGTTAGTTGTGTAGTCACTGCTTCAATTCATAGGTCTGAATTATATTACATTACTTATCATTGGGTACTGAATTGTAAAATTGCCTTTTTAAAAGTATACAATGGCACTCCATTTTCCTCCTGAAATGTAACTACACTCTCAAAGATGTTAAGAAATTGGAAGGTAGCTGGGGACTCACTGAGAACCCTGAGTCACTCTTCTTTCTACTTCAAAGAAGCTAAAAATTATTAAGTAAAATTTGTAAGCGTTAATATGCATGTGAAATTAATTTGGAGAAAGAAAAATCATTTCCATTTTTAATAATTATGAAAACAAGAAGCAAATTAAAGGAGAATATTAAGCAACCATGAATAAAGTCTTAATTTTTATACTACTAATATTAATAATATTTAATTCTGCAAAAACATTTTTAACTAGATCTGTGATTCCATCTGTACAGAGAACTTCTAGTGAGGAACCTTTACAACCAATGTAGATCAGCAATTTGTTATTATATGAACCTTATGATCTTACAAAGGTAAAGAATTTCATCAGTGAAATCACAGGTATGCATAAAAACCTTGCAGATCCTACAGACAAAGGTAATGTGGCTATAAAGTAGGAAATCTTATGTAACTCATAATTTGCTAATTATTTAACACTGTAGTATTGAATTCATCCACAGAGCACTAAACACGATTGCCCTTCTGTGGGGTGGGGGAATCTTTCTGGAAGGATGAGGATCTAGTTTCCTTAGAATATTTTATTAAATATATTTATTAAAATGTTTAATATTATTATGAATAATAGTATTATTGTTATATTCACTGATTCCCTCCTCCCTTTTTATGCAACAATATGCTTTTAGATTTAAGTTCCCCCCATTTAATTCATTTATAGAAAATCTAGTTCTGTAGGATGCATGTAGTGATTGCATATATGTGTATCAGTGTACTGACGATTCTTGGCCATAAGCCAAAAACTAAATGCATTTATGTCTGGAAAAGATAATCCATAATTGAAGTAATCAATATTCTGAGTAATGCTTCTGAAATATTTTAATCTTCACTTCTGAGTAGAGTATAAGTTCCTTGAAGACAGAATGCAGTTTGTTTGGAGGTTTTGTCTTTATATTTCTGTGCATGGCACAGTTCCTTGCATATTGATAAATGTTTGCTGATTTGCTGATTCAATTCTGGATTGATAGAATATGATATTTTAAAAGATAGCCTTAATATTGATCTTATTGTATGTCAAAAGTAACTAAAACTGAAGAGACCTCTCCACAGGGAAAAAAAATCACATAGGTGACATAACTGTGTGAATGGAGTATGTAGAAGGAAAATGTAGCATTAGATAATGTCATACAATATGTAATTCACACTTTGATGTTCAGAGTACTCCTATGTCCCACACCATTCTCAGCCTGCCTACCTTTTCCCTTCTTGGCCCTATACTTGTGGTCCAGAATTTCACTAGGTGTTTTAAAAATGTTGCTTTTGATGGATTGATCTCAGCATTATAGGCAAAGAATAATCTGAATTTTTAAAGCAGCTGAAAACTGATTTATAAAATTCATTTCAGCAAGAAGGACAAAATTTCATCTATTAAGACTACTGTAGAAAAATTCATATCAATTTAGCATTTCAAGTGCAAATGTATTCCAATGCCTTATTCAAATTACACTGATTCTGATTCTTCATGTTGGTTCTTCTTGTTCTATATTTACAGCTTTTCAGAGTAACACTGTGTGGAGTAATTCCATTGGTGAATTATATTCTGTGAAGATGAACATCAAGACTCCTGGCTAACTAATAAGCTGTAGTTGAAAAATTAATTTGAAAACTGCTAAAGACCTTTCTTTTTAAGAAGTGAATTAATTTGCCTACATGAAAATTTTTTGATAACTCAGATCATTAAAATGTATCCCAAACCCCTTTATTCAAATAATGACATTTTAAAAACAGCTGCAGCATAAGATTGTATTCCCGGCCCTGTCTTGTACTTTGTGATGACTTCTAAATTAATCCCAGAGATTCTACATTGTAGAAAGTACATCTTCTTTTCTCTTCAATGAGAGATCTCTATTCCGAGTTCATTGATATTTTTTTAAAATGTGTGCCTACTGTAAATCCAGTTACTATGGAATGCCCAATGTGGGAAGCAACAGCTGAACCATCCATCAGAAACCAATATGACTGTGTAATAGAGAACTAAAAAGTCAGTGGTCATTTTAATCCTATTTGGATTTGTTTTCAACAGACCTTAATAGAGGAGAATTTTGAATGAAATTGTCTTATGGAAATAAATATCAGCAGAAAATTTTACTAGCAAATTGATGAATTAGTAAATGTATCCTTTGACTCCTTGTTTAGCCATATTTGATTTTGCTGAGCATTTTAATAGGGAAAATATTTACAAGTTAAAACAAAGTTGTGAATGGTCAGTTATTTAGCTATTATTTAGTAATCTTAGCCTCTGTTTGGCTTCATTTTTTGATAATCATTGATGGATTAAATTATAAATATTTCAGTTACTATTTTAACAGAAGATTATTATTTAGAACTAAGGATAACATTTGTAATAAAAAATCCAACACCTAAGCTACATGATTATTTTCTTTTCTGGACTGCATGCAGATAACAAATTTTTCTTCATAAATTCATTTTATGAAGTTATAGGATATAATATTAAAAGTATTACATTTTACTTTGGTAGCTTTTACTGAAATGCTTTGGTAATTTTTATTGGTGTGAATAATTTTGAAAGAGAAATGATGATCTCAGACTAATATACATTTCCTTTCAGTTCTATGAAGATTATATCATACACACACACACACACACAACACACACACATATAGACTCTTTCCTCCTGTGGGTTTTCTGAACCCTAATATAATTTACCCTTTATAATAGTCCTAAATCTAAGGGAAAATATTTGCAATGTTTTTAAATAATTTATTTTAAGTAAGCATACTAAATGCAGTAGTCCTAATGACTCTCTGAAGGATGAAAAAAATGAGATTCTATAGGAAAATAGTGAAATTAAGAGAGAATATATACATCCTTACACACACACACACACACATAAACACAGACTTCTCCCACAATTTGGATGGGTCCTTCATAGAGTATTTATAGGAAAATATGGGGACAGGGAGGATCACATAGGATGAGGTGTAAAGGGGTCACAATCTGCACTAGTGGAAATATTTCATGATTTAGCTTTTTTTTTTTTTTACTAGAAGACTAGACTTGAAGGTAGAATGGTTGAAAGTACAACCCTTTGCACATTTATAAGGCATAGGGATTATGGACTTTTCTGTTCCATACACCTAAAATTCTGAATTATACATATACAGAAAATATATGGGAAAATATCCTCAAGCTTTTCCTCTAAAATACAACACATTTCTCTCTATCATTTTACTCTAGAGAAATGGGTTTCTTTAGAATGAGTAAGCTTGGGGGAAGAAACCCTATGGTGTTGTGCAAGTAGACAAAGAAAGAATAGATGAAATATTCTCACACACTATTTCCAAGTCAAATTTCCACTTATGGGAACTCAGTAAGTTCAGAGGAGAGCACCCCAAAACCAATTGGATTCAGCAAATATTTGCATATGACAAGCACTATTGATAAGGGCTGGAAATAAAGTTTAGAAAAGACACAGACCTTCCTTTTATGTAATTTATGTCCTAGGATTCTTTTCAGAGAGTAGCCACTTGGTAGGACTCTCCTGATTCAAGCATACCTTAGCATGTGTTTTTTTTTTTTTCCCCCACACCCTGAAATGCCTTCCTCTGCCTCTCACCTTCTCTACTAGAGATTTGTAATTACAGGGTTTTCTGCTGCTTAATAAACAGCTGAAATTAAGCTAAATCTGGTCAAATAATGGGTTTCACTCTTCCTGGTTGACTTGAGCTTTCTGAACCTTAGCCTCCACTTTTTTCTAATTTTTCTTGTGAAAAGATTCCTGGGTAAAAAAAGTTTCATGAATCATTTTATTATTCAGCATCTCTTTTTTTCCAAAAGCCTAGGGCAATGAGATACAGTAGCTGTGTGTGGCAGACACATTCCCATTTCCACCTGTAATGAGATTACAGTAGCAGGAAAGGTACTTTTGGTGAAAGGTGGAGAGGAGGAGAAATTAATCTTTGGTTATTTAAAAAAAAAAAAAAAAAAAAAAAAAAAAAGCTTGAATGAGAGCCTGGATATCATTATCCCCTTCATGTTCTGGCTAATGAGAAGAAGTAGATTGTAGCCATAGAAATCTTACTTATCTTGGCATTTAATGCAGTTTCACTGAACTGTGTCTTCATGGCTAAGTGCTAATTGACACTCTTAAAGTCCTACAGTGAGCCCTAAAAACAGTTAATGAGGAAATGACACTCTGGTATATAAGGCTGAGATTTTTTTTTAAGGTAATACAAATTTCCTGAGCGAAAGTGTAACAAAGTAATACTGTATCATTTAGTGCCCAGGGTGAGAACAATTATCAGAGGCCACACAAGTGTCCTGCAGTTCCAGGAGTCCTTACAAATGAAATAATCCCAGCTACCCACTAGCAGCATCTGACCTAATGTGTTTAAACAACGTGGCTGGCCTGGATTGGGGTAATAGTTTTTTCATTGTACTTAAATATGAAGCTAAATAGATGTACTCACCCCACTTAAATTTCAAAAGCTTGCTTTTTCTATTTTTTGAAGTTTTAATTAAATTCCAATATTGAATTTAGTTGTTTTGCAGGTGGGTCTAACTTTTAATGATCCCATTTGGAGTTTTCTTGGCAAAGAGATTATTGTGGTTTACCATTTTCTTCTCCAGCTCATTTTATAGATGAGGAACTGAGGCAAACAGGGTTAAGTGACTTGTCGAAAGTTACAAAGAGTGACTCTTTTGAACTCAGTGAGATGAGTATTCCTGACTTCAGGCAGTGCTCTGACCATTGCACCACATAGCTAATGTCAGAATTATAATATAACTTGTTCAGCGTGTGTCCTCTGAAAGAAGCATCTACTTTATATATATTTCAAATGTGTTCAAGTAACTTTTAAAACCTTGATTTTATTACTATGTATTACCAATTTACGTTTGTTGAAATTCAGTTAGCCTTTTCTGTAGCAGCTTTAGGTATGTCAATATATTTTATCTAAATAGATTTTATCTGAATATATTTAAATCCTGTTCAACCAACCTTAAGCCTAATAGCCTAGGGCAGAGATTAAGATAAGTGAAATAAATAGAAGACCTGGAAATTGCAGTTATGCTTCCTCCCATTCAAAATAGTTTTTTCCCCTTTAACAAAGATAAAAGCCCTTGAGATGTGCATCCAGAAGGTGTGTTATACCAGTGATTAATCTCTAGAAATATAGATGTGAAAAGTCATGCAAGAAAAGTGCTGATTGTGTACAAGGTCATGGTATGTTTGATAAACACCTGGCTTTTCTGGTGTTAAAAGAAAAGCTGGATTATAAAATACTAAAGTTATTCCACATACCTTAAGCTATTTGTGTACAGAATTAAGAATTGATCCCAAATAAGAATATGGAGGCAACATACCCAAAACCACATATTTAAAGAAATGTAAAATAAAATTGTAAGGAGAGAGCCCTTCCTTCAGAGATGAGACAAGTTATGGTGTCAAGTGATGCTAATGTTCTGCTGATGTGTGTCATTTGGACCAAAATGTGTGTGACATTTGGACCAAAGTTAAATATAACATTCAACAGAATAAGTTGCTCCATCTGTCTCCCCTGTGGACCGTAGTCCAAAATTGTGTTTTCTTTCACAGCAAGAGTTTGCAATGCTGAGAAATTGGAAGGGGTGCCCTCTAACCCAGCATGTTTTGACTGGGGTTGGGTACTAAATGGATCACAGGAGCTTAGCCAAGTAATCCATGCCCAACAAATTGAAGCACAGGCAAGAAAATCAAATGACACACTCAAAAAGATTTCAGATGGTTTAGCCTTGCTGTGAAATGTTGAGTAAGTCAGTTAGTCAATCAACAAGAATTTATTAAGAGCCTACTCTGGACCAGGCACTATCTAGAGGATATAAATAGATATATAAAAAATCCAGTTCCTGCTCTCATGGAGCTCACAAAGTTATGGGTTTGAGAGTGAGCTAGCAGAAGGGCCACCTGAACAAACAATGGATGCGGCTGCATGGATTTACATTGCCTTCAGATCTGTGCACCAGAAAAAGGATAAATGGGTACGTTTACCTGCAGCTTAACAATGTGAAAGAGGTGCCCAGAGCACTATTTTTGCACACCCTGCAAGTGGCAGAAGTGAGACTTGAGGTCAGGTCTTTCTGGCTCCTGGATCAGCTGTCCTCTTCCTAAAATCATGTTCCTCGGATGAAATTTTTCAAGATAATTCCCATTGGGAATCCTTCTACCCAAGGCATCAAATCTTAAATTTCCCAGCCTGCTAATCAACTGCCCAGACTCCTCTCATTTTTCCCAAAAGCACTTTTATGATTATCTGCTCTCTCCCATCTCTGAAATTTGCATTCCCTTTTGCCCTAAAATGCCCTTTTCCTCCCATCATTTTGATCATCTCCTTTGAAACCCCAGCTCAAAAGTTCTCTGCCATAAGAATCTTCCATAAGTAAGACTAACCTAAGGTGATCACTTCTTTACTCGAGAGGTTTATAAGATTGTGAGCCTGAAGGGAACTGAGGGATCATTCAGCCTTGGTCCCTTTAACAGATGACTTCCCAAATCTAGGTCCTTCCTGTTCTAGGTTAGCTTGCTTTTGCTGATAAGTTATCCTTTATAGTATTTCTCATTCTATCTGTTATTATCTCATTACTTCTATAAGTTCCTCAAGGACAGGTAAACTTACATATCTCATAGGATCAAAGATGAAGAATTGAAAGGGACCATTTAGACCAGTCTTTTCTACAGATAATGAAACTAAAATTAGTGGCTCATTTCACCATTCTATGCTGCCTTCTGCTTCTTTTGTAGTTCTCTCCCAACTATCCCCTTCTCCAGTGATAGCTATATATAAACATATACACACACACAAACATACATACACATACACACACCAATGGAATATTCTGTACTCCAGTTTTCAATAAATGCTTGTTGAATTAAATGATTAGTAAGCAGAAGCATCATCACATATGTGGATGTACATATACATACTGCAGATATAAAGAAAATCAGTGTAATTAAGTTGTGCTAAGGAAGCAATAATATATCTAATACACTCTATACCCAGTCTGCATTTCACTACTTCTTTAATGCCAAACTAAAGTATCCATATATATTCTTCCCACATATATTAGAAACAAAATTGCAAAGAATAGATGTCATTTTTTATCAATCTGTAAATTAGCACCCAAAACTGTAAGTGCTAAGGGACAAGGTAGTCTTCTTGGGTCAGAAGGGAAATTCTCAAATGTCCATGAACCCATTAAATATTTCCTCTATCTCCTGCTGTTTGTTTGGCATTTGGAAGATTTTATCAGTCATTTTTCCTTTGATGTTATCCCTTTCTCTTTGATGTAGGAGGGAAGTCATAGATCTACCAGTGCTTCCTTTAGAAATGGCTTAAGGATAGCATAGCCTTCCTTTCTTACTCCATCCAACTTAGAAACCCCAGGATCATCTCTCTCATTTTATAATTTCTATTTTTTTTGTCTGTGAATTAGATTACCACTTCTTTCAGGCAGTTGAGAGAATTGCACATAACTAAATGTTTTGTTTACTATACTATTTAATTGATCTGATGGCTAATTTATTCATTTGTGATTAGGGTAAAATCCTAGGAAGTTTAGACTTGGAACAGGTCAGCTTTGACTAAGAAGAGAAGGGAAGGAGAGACAAATTGAAGAAAGTTCAAATTGAAGTGTAAAAACATCTGGGAAAAGGAGCGTGGCAGTGCTGGCCCGGGGCAGTCTGCTGAAAGACAGTTTGAGGCTACTGTGGCTGTAAAAAAAAAAAAAACAGAGAAATGCACCAGTAGAAATATAAAATGGACACTAAAGACAAATTCACCTATTTCACAGTTTTGCCTCTTTCCTGGATGTTTAAATCCTTCAGAGAAACAGACATGGGTGCTCTTTGCTTGGTGAAGTTAACACCACTTTATTAAAATCTCTTAGGTATATGTCTTTTTCACCCCATTGCTCCTCAGCATGGAGTGCGGATGACCTCTCTCAAAAGCAGCATGAGGATAGCAAAATGAGGCAAGTCCTTTTAAGCTGGAGAGGCCCATAGTGAATAAACAGTATGATGAAGTATATGTTTGTTGCCAAGGGACTGGCCACCAGGTGATGATCCCAGGGAAGGGATATGCCGGCTAATGAAGACCATCTCCAGGGTGTATCTGTAGAGATTGCAGTCTGTGTCAGTGACCTCTGAATGAATGCAGCACCAGCAAAATCAGATATGTCCCAAGCATGGAAACGTTACCAATCAAATCAATCAATAAACATTTATTAAGCACCTACTATGTGCCAGGTACCATGCTATGCACTCGAGTTACAGAAAGAAGCAAAACAAAAGAAGTCCCTGCCCTCAAGGAGCTTACAACGTAATGCAAGCTTGTTAAGGCAAGGAATGTTTCATTTCTCCTCATCATATTCCCAGCACCTGGCACATAACAAAGAGGTTTAATAAATGTTTATTTATTCATTGATTGATTGAAATAAGATACAAGTTTGCTGCCTTACACTCATGTAAACCGTATTCTAAACTCTATTGGTGCCTATTATTGAAAGTGTCTTTTTTTTTCCCTACATTATCATCCATTGTGGTGTATGGAAAGTAGCAAAAAAAAAATCAGCCTGATTTGTTCTCCTTTGTAGAGCCAGGCCGAGGCCCACTACAAAGGAAGTAAGCATGCCAAGAAGGTCAAAGCGCTTGAGGCATCGAAAAATAAACAAAAAGCTGGTTCTTCCAAGGACAGCGCAAAGGCTAATCCCAGCTGCTCCATCCCGCCAGTCACAGGCAACAGCTCTGACAAATCAGGTCAATGACAGCTTCGGTTCTTTACATTCTTTGTGGTTCTCTTTTTTTTTTTTTTTTTTCCCTTTCTCTCTTTCTCTCTTTTTTTTTTTGTTTGTTTTCCTGAGTTGTTGCATGTTATTGTCCATGATTTGTTTGTGTAAGTATTAATATGTTTTCCTTCACAGGAAGGGTTTTGTTTACTGTCCAACATCTAAATGTTTTGTTTTGTTTTTTTTTTTTAAATCTGTGTCAGACAATGGAAGAACATTCATTCTCTGTGGGAAGCCTGTGGAGTGAGTTATGGAGAAAGCCCTGGAACTGGAGTCAGAATGCAGGAGATTTATTGAGTCTCAGCTCCATCCCTTTAACTGGTTGTGTTACTTTTGGCAAGTAACTTCCACCTTCTCGGTGCCTCAGTTTCCTAATCTGTAAAAAAATGAAAGTTTTGAAGTGGATGATTTATTTCTAAGATCTTTCCTACAAGTTAAGTTCTGAAAGTCTATGAAATAGAATTTGCATGTATGTATACTACAAAGAATTTATATTCCTACATAAGTATATACATATACATGCTCTGAATTGGTTTTACATTCCCATTCTAATTGAAGTCTGGCTACTGATTTTATTTACTTATTATTTCAAACTCTTAGAAATTTAGCAAAGATATAGCCCTTCTGGCTGTAGGGAATCCAAAGCAAGACATAAATTGGATTTAAAGGAAATTAAACAAATTCCACCTCTCTTTTCATTTAGTGTTTGATTTGTCCCAGAATGGGGGCAAGGAACTGCCAAGTGAATTTGCTCCAAGGGAGGGGCCCTTGAGAGAAAGCATCCTGGCAGAGTGGGTAGAGTGAGCAATATCTCTGTCGAATTTCAAAGAATTGCCTGTGAGATTGCGTATAAGATTGTGTATTATATCTCTCTAAACCTTAGAAATCATTGCATCTGCCCCCTTTATTTAACAGGAAACTGAGAACCAGAGAAGAGAAATGACTTAGCCTAAATTTACACAGCTGTTTAATGGCAAAGCAGAGACTAGAACTCTAGGCTCCTTCTTTCTGGGCTTTATATTTTCTGTTATATACAGATGAACTTATAATCTTAAGAAATGGAAATTCCATCTAGGACTAATTCAGGTTCTTTGTCATATTGCGCATAATTTTTTTCCTTATTATCCATACTATATTATTATCCTCCTGACTCCAGGGCTGGTGCTCTATCCACTATGCCATCTAGCTGTTCCAACTACATTATTATCTGTAGCATACAATCTTTGATGTGTTAAAAATTAAAGACAATTAACATTCAAAAGTCCAGGGTAGACCAATTTATAATTCCTGAGAAGTATAAAATCTAGGAGTTTCAGTGAATAGAGATAAAGCACCAGGTTTCTCAGTAGATAGGTCCTGTGAAATTGTGTTTTATTGGGCTTTCCCCACTCTCAAAAGCCAGTGCCTGATGGATGAGTCATTTTGTTTCAATTGATAACCTATTTTTTTTTAATGAAGGTATTTCCGTGTTACTTATGCTCTGTTCCCTTTCAAATGATTTCCTTGTTAAGCTATTAGATAAAACAGTAGCTCTAACTTTGCTCTGGAATCAAAATTGCTTTGAATAGAGATAGAGGGTTAAAGATACTTTTGGAATGGTAGCAATAGGATTGTGGATAAGGAATTTATGCACACAGTTATAAGTTAACTTCAAGAGCTCCAGGATGACCAAGGTAAGGGGACCATTGTTGATTGTTGAAACCAGTGAGTGTTGGTTTCTAATACTGAGTACTTCAAAGTTCTGTGGCCATGTTTCCTGTGGATGTGTCTTCTGTCAGCACAGCTTTTAGCTTCTCTGCAACTTTAGAGATGGTCAATGAGTCAGTCAGTCAGTCAGTAAACATGTGTTAAGCCCCTACTATGTGCTAGGCACAGAGCTAAATATTGAATGGTTGTGCAGAGATGCTATGCCTGCAAATCAATCCCATCACTATCACCTTGTTGATGAACCTCAAGAAACTTGAAAATCTTGAAAGAATTTGCTCTAAAAAGGATTTAAGGAATAATAGCTTTCTTAAACTGATGGAACAATAGCATTTATCTTTAGTTTCTTAATGCTTATAGAGTGCTTACTATATCTACAACATAGGATGGTGTGAGTACTATTATTTCCATTTTACAGATTATGAAACTGGCTCTCATAGCTAGTAAGATGAGATAATGACACGTGCCTTGCAACCCTAAAATTCTACAAATTTAAGTAGTCATCTTGATGATTTTACACCAAAGGAGGAGCAGTTCAAGGTCATAGCTTAAGGTCATACATCCTTACAGAGCAGAGTCTTTGGACTCTTTCTCACATCATTGCACTTTCCAATAGACGATGTTGTCTCCTGTGAGATTCTGAAAGAAAGAAGTCACTGTCAATGTGTTTGTTATTTGGATTGTGCTTCTCATCTTCAGCAGGTCTTTCAGGGGAAACAATTAAAGTGATACCCATTTGTGCTTTCCCAGAAATTGTGAAGTAGAAACTTTTTCACCTGAGCCTCTGGCTTAATAGCCAGTCCAGGGAGATGACGGAGAGGGATGGTATGTGCTCTGCCAGTAAGCTCTGAGATGTCAGTGTCCACAGCAAAATTGAAGATAACTGCCTGGGGTTTAGATTTGGGATGTGTAGAGAATATAAGATAATGAGCAGAAAAGAGAGAACTAAACAGAGAAGGACAGAATTTTAAAAAAATCTCAGGGGCCATCTAGTCTGATCCAGAGGTGAACAAGAGCCCCTTCTAAAGCATCAAAAGAGTTCATACCCCTGGTCTTTTATTAAAGACCTCTTGTGAGGGGAAATCCATTACTTTCTGAGATGGCCTGAGCATAAGAAGAACAATTAAAATACAGGCAACATTTTTAAAAGGAGATGGAATTGGGTGAGAGGAGAAAAAAAACAAAGAAAAAGAAGCCAAATTTAAAGATTAGTACCAAGGAAAGAAAATTTTTAAAAGATTAAATGAATCTTATCTTATCTACTAAATACATATGAAATTGGATCTTTATTCTATTAGATTGAGAGCCTCCCCTTTTTTTCCTCTCTTTTTCTCTCCATATATATTTATATACTTATATATTTAGACATATGCATAATGCTCATGTATAATACATATGTGAGTACATATATACACATAGACTATACAGGCATATAATATACATCTGTTTATATAAACATGTGTGCACCTGTACATGATAATATATACATATGTACTGTGATACATACATGTATATATGCCTATGTATATGTATTGTACACAAACATGTATGTATATTGTAGATAGGAAGAAGAAGAAGAAAGAGAAAAGAAAAAAAGAAAAGAAAAGCAGCAGCAGAACCAGAAAAAGGAGGAGTTAAGATTTATAGATGCAATGTTTTCTTTTACTATTCCCTGGTAAATATCAGGTATATATTCCCAGTCAAGTAAAGCAATTTTAGAAACAAAGAAAAGAGAATCGATTGACAAGCATTTATTAAGAGCTTAGCAAGTGCTAAGCAGTGGGGATATTAAGATGTTAACAATCCTTGGTTCTCAAGGCTCTTAAAATCTATTGAGAAACTACATATATACATACAAATACACACATATACGTATATATGTGTGTGTACATATATAAGTGTGTATTTATAAAAAATAAATAAAAAGTGATATGAGGAGGGAGGGAATGCACTACTGGATGGGAGGATCAGGAAAGGCTTCATGTAACAAAAATTAACATGGGGGTCCATGAAATTTAAAACAAAAGTATTTTGATGACTATTTCAACACAATTGATTTCATATGTTTTTTTTTAATGCATTCAAAAACATTGTTTTGAAAAGGGGTCTCTCAGCTGCCCCAGATTGCTAAAGGAGTCCAAGTACTTAAGCTAAAACTGTGTTGAATGATTGAAGGGATGGGGTGAGGAGGGAGAGCAGCAGCCCAAGTACACGGGTGGGTTGTTTTTTTGGTTCATGTTGGTAGAGGAGGAGAATGGTATGAATCAGACTCTTTTGAGGGGGGCTATTGTGATTAAATGACTTGTCCAGGATTACATAGCTAATAAGATTCTGAGGCTGGATTTGAACTCAAGTCCTCCAGATTTCAGGACCTGTGCTCAATCTACTATACCACAATATTTTTTTTAACTACACATAAAATGTGACTTTTAATACCCTGCTTCTCCAAACCAAGTTTTTGTGGTATTAGTCAATAAACATTTATTAAGTACTTACTATGTGCTTGGCACTGTGGAAAGAGCTAGAGTCCCAAAAACAAACAAACAAACAAAAGATAGTATCAGAGGATTAGGCTAGGTCATTTGGCAATAATCTTGGTTATCATTCTGTTAGCTAGATGCAATGTATATTATCTTTAGTGTCTTTATCTACATTATCTGACTTTAAAAATGTCTAATTATTTGATGACTCTGTTGACTGTCCTTCCTGCCTAAAATGCCCTCCCTACTCACATCTACCCCTAGGATCCCTCTTTTTTCAAGAAGCAAATAAAGCATCACGTCCTACATAAAACCTTTCCTGCCCCATTCAACAACCCTTACCCGCTTCCCCAACTTAAGTGTATTTGACAGTTTTGTATTTACTTCATATGTATTCTCTATATGCATATTTATTTGTATTTTAGATATGTAGTTTATTTGAATTTTATTTGTATTTTTTACTTTATTTTTTGTATACTTATATGTCTTTTTATCTTCTTGTAGATGTTAGCTCCTTGCTAGTGGAGATTATTTCAATTAATGGTATTTCTATCCCCAGTGGCTAGAACATTCCAATATTTCATGTTTTCTTGCCTGATTCTTTTTTCCTGAATCATTAGAATCAATCAGGTAGTGATGAATAAAGAGTAAAAGAATTGAAGGCAGGAGATCTGGTTTTAAATTCTGAGTACCTCTTGAAAAGTCATTTAATCTCTTTAGACCTCTATTTGTATTTTTTTGTAGTATTTTAGTATTTTTTTATTTTTGTAGTATTTTATTTTTCCAAATACATACAAAGATAGTTTTCAGTATTCACCTTGGCAAAAAACCTAGTGTTCCAAATTTTTCTCCCTCTTTCCCCTCTCCCCAAGATAGCAAGCAATCCAATATAAGTTATCCAATATAATGTGCAATTCTTCTAAACATATTTCCATATTGATCATGCTGTTCAAGAAAAATCACTAAAAGGGGGAAAAAATCATGAGAAAGAAAAAAAAGAGCAAACAAAAAAAAAAAGATGAAAATCCAGTTTCCATAATTCTTTCTCTGAATGCAGGTGGTCTTTCCATCTCAGGTCTATTGTAATTGCCTTGAATACTCTCATTGTTGAAAAGTACCAAGTCACAATTGCATCATCATATAGTCTTATTGTTACTGTGTACAATGATCACTTCACTTAGTATCACTTTATGTAAGGCTTTTCAGACTTTTCTGAAATCATAGACCAGTTTCTAAAATGGGATAATAATCCTTGTCTTCCCAAGTTCTTGATAGTGAAATGTTTTGCAAACCTTAAAATGACATATGAACAAGAAACTTAGATGGTGAACTGGGCTTGGAGTCAGGAAGATCTGAGTTCAAATCCTGACTCAAACACTTGTTAGCTATGAGACCCTAAGATGCCTGTCTTTACCCACTCTCAACCTTAGTTTCCCTCTTTGAAAGGACAGGACTTGATGTCTGTCTTTTAAGATCCTTTCTAGCTCTCATTCTGTAATCCTATGAAAATGTTATTTATTTTTCTACCTCAGTTCCACAAAACATTAATACTAAAGAAGCATTTTAAAATATTGTTCCCATCATATACACCAGAGAAACTATACTAAAAGCATTAGCAAATGATACCATTTAAAAAATAAGGGTTGTTTGTTTTCCTAAATACATCTCTATTGTATTTGACTAGGTATCACATTCTATATAAAAATTTCCACCTGTTTTTTTAATAGATTGTGTAAATAAGTAGTATGAGAAGCTATCCTTTTCAATGTCTAAAATTGAAAATCCAGTCTAAGAAAATGAAGATATAACCCCAGATTTGCCACTTTTGACCAGGGACTCCACTCTTTAAATCTCAGAATGCTCTGTCCAAGTCATAAGGGTTATATCTCCTTAGAAATCCAGTTTGTGATAAAGGAAGGATGGTGGGAAGACTCCCTCCCAAAAGACCTAGGAATGTGCAGGGGAAAAATGCCCCTGGGGGAAAAAAAGGCAGATTGATTTAAGTATTTTAATTGGTCAATTTTATTTCAAAATGCATATTTCCTTCCAAGTCTGAAAGTTGATTACTTTTTTTGCATCAGTTAAGTGAAACCTATGAATATTTTCATATTCATAAAATAAAATATGAGATTATAAAGAAAACTATATTGAAATATATTTATCAAAATAAATTAAACAAATCTGTAGAACCTAAGAATGCTTGTTAGTATAGCCAAAACAAAACAAAACTAAAAAGCACGTTCACTTTTTTAATTTCAGCACTGAGTGGCACTTGTTTTGTGTTTTAATTCCCCTGACACTAATCTTTCCTCTTTCATAGGAGGAATTCTCTGCATTCTGACTAAAACAGCAGCCATATGCTGCCAAAACTTTTGGATGAAAAGTAGAAAATTCCATCAGCTAGATTTTCACCCCTCTGACTCCAAACATCTGGATCTTTCCAAATAGCCAGGTGTGGGATGGAATATCATACTTTTTATCCAGATGTTTTAGTTCTGTGTAGCTTAGAGGCTTCAGTTCTAAGGAGATTGTAGTATGCCAAAATTCACAACCATATAACATTGTCAGGACAGCACTGGTGCTTTATTGATGGAATTTTTCAGTGCCAGGGCTGGAATTATTAAAAGCACAGATTTGTGGGTACAACCTGGCTGCAATATGTTTCATAGGGCCATCTTCTTCCACATAAGGAGAGGCATATAAGGAACATTTTTGAGGAAATGGATGATGGGCCAGTTGTGGTCATGGTTAGGGAGAGGACATAATAGATATCCTAAGACACGTTCTTTTACTCACAAACATGTAAACAATAAAGACCTCCAGTATGTTGAATGGACACCATGGTCTAGACTCATACAGGATGATAAAAACTGTGTGAATTGGTTGTGAAGTGCTTCAGTGGAGAGAATACCAGCATTACAGAGATCATAGCCATTTAGATATTAATGATGTTCAATGGGTTGGGAAAGAACAGATGAGGTAGGAACTCTTAATGTTGTGAATTTATTGCTGGATTTCACATGGACAATAGAGGATATATCACTGTTTAAAAGCAAGCATGTCTGACTAGGCAGATGGAGCATAGCACATGGACACTGAGAACTAATCCTTTTCTGAAACAGTGGGCCTTAGACAAACCCTCACAAATGCCTCCTCTTTCTGGATCACACAAGTTATGAGTAGAGTTAATTGAATGAAATATATAAAGTGGATTTTTTAACTCTTTGAAAGTAGATCCTCAACAAAGAAACTAGGATCATCTTGCATGGGAAAAATGTTAAGGTTTCTTTCCAAGTTCAAAGGAAATTCCTTTTTAACTGCTAAAATTGAGAAATTGGTTCTCTTCATCCTCTATATAGGAGGCTGGATTGTTTTGTAGGTTTTTTGTCATATTTCATGATATATAATTTAACTCATGATAATATAATATATATTCTTGTAATAGAATTCTACTTTATATAAAAGATTATGAAAAACAGATAACTTTTCCATATAATTATGTTTATCAAGAAATGTGTCTCCAATACACTATTATCTTTTCTATCTTTGTGTTTTTAGTGTCAAGAAGAGTGCCTGGCATGTAGTAGGCACATAATAAATACTTGTTCATTTATTGATTGATTCTGTAGGTTAAGGAACAATACTTGGTGCTGAGGCAAACTTTTTTCAAATGATCTAATTTCAGACCTCAAGATGTTTTTGGAACTGGATAAGATGAGAAAAGAGCATGAGTAGAAAGAAGTTGAAATTATACACAAATAAGGATGTCAGGTTAATATGATTGGGATACAGATTTTCAGGAAATAGAGATTTTTCCTAAACTGAAGATTCTAAAAGGCAGAAATAGAAAGTCATTTTTTCTGGGTATTGGAAGGAGAAGGTAAGAAGGCTGATAGACTGTATGAGTATGGTAGAAGTGGGATGCAGTATGGTATAGTGAGTTTTTTAAAGTGCTTTATTTGAAGCTGGAAGACTTGGGTTCAAATACAAGTTTTACTACTGACCATACAACTTAAGGACTTTCAGTTTCAGTTGGAATAAATGACTTCTAAGGTCCCTCCAATCGTAAATTTAGGATCCTATGAACCTTTTATGCTAAGTCAAGTTCAGGAAACATCTAATAGTCTATTTTATCATGAAGGTAATTAATATGTCTAAAGGTTAGGTTCTTTAGAGGCATCAGGGAGAGACTTAAAAGCAATTTAAACAGGGACCTGTCATAATCAGGTCTTTCAAATTTTAGAGTATTTTGGAAGCTATGTGGATGTCAGGTAGGCTATTATAGTAGTCCAGCTAAGAGTTAATAAGCACTTCACTTAGGGCAGTAGCTCTGTGAGAAGCATTCTCTGTGGAACAGTTAGTTAAAGCTTGAAGACACTAGGGTCATCCAGTGTATCCCAGGCCATCATCAGTGGTGACTTTTGTCCTGCCATTGGAAGAGAGAGTGAGACTGATGACTTTGTGCAATTCTCAATTAAATCCAATTCACAAGCAAGTCAAGATATCATCCATCATATCATTGATTCTCTTCACACAACAACAGCTTTATGAGTTGAAAGAAAACAAAGATGGGATGATATTGATAGAGCTTGAATGGATAGGAATTGACAGGTGTGGTTGGATGAGAAGCGTGGAAGGGACAAATCAAAGATGATTAGACAGGTTTCTGAAGGATGCGAGTGCCATCAATACAAATAGGCAAGTTTGGAAGGGATTGCTGGGAAAGGGAGAGGGAATGAAGCTAATAAATTAAATTTTGTACATGTTGAGTCCAACATATAATATATGTGCCTATATGCCTATGTGCCTATATATGTGCCTATAAATATAAGTGCCTAAATGATTTGAAGACATAGGACTCACATTCAGAAGGGGGAATAGAGGCATCCATGTGAAGGTGATAATTGAGTCAATCTCAGGATGGTGAATGGGGGAAAGAGAAAATGAGTTTAAAGTACTCTAACAATAATTAAATTAGTTATATGATCCCTAACTTCAAAAGTGAAATCATGGTTATCATCCTCTATGAAGGTCTATAAGAAAGCAGGTATCCATTCAATAACCAGGGAAGATTTGGATCATCTTGTATAAAAGGCAGAGAAATGAAGAGATAGCCTCTCAGGGCTTTTCCCAATTTTTTTTAAGTAGTCAGACCATCTGTACATAGGAAGATGGATGCATATTGAAGAAAGTGGAACCCTAAACTTAAAATATTTTAGCTGACTTCCGGAAATATTGCTGTAACATTTTGCCCACAAACCCTTTACCTGAATTTCTCCTTAGAGTCCAAGTGTCATAATATATGGTACGGTTAATATATACTCCTGCTATAACACATGTCCCAAAGACCAAATTCATTATTATGTTGTGACAGCATGTAGTGCCACATAACAGAATCACAGTATGCAGGGCCTGAGAAAAATCTGGTTTTCTTGTAAATGTAGATGACAATCATAGGAGTTAGTGTTTATTTTACTTAGTGCTTTATGTTAATAGGCTTTTTGCATTCAAATTCATTTTTAGAAATTAATTGGATATCAAAAGTGGGGGCTATCCTTATTTCAAACATGCAGATATTATTCAGAGCTAAATGCGTATCTTGGATCACCTTTCTTCTAATTTGGAATAAATGAATTAATCCCAAATGTTATTGAAATATTTACAAATATAATTAATAATAAAATTTATAGAATTTTCTATATGTTCTACTCATGGAACATGAACACTGAAAAATAAGTACAACATATATTGTATTTAAGATATACTTAAACATGTTTAACATGTAGATTCTGCCTGCCATCTAGGAGAAAGAGTGGAGGGAAGGAAGGGAAAAGTTGGAACAGAAGTTTTTGCAAGGGTCAATGTTGAAAAATTACCCATGCATATGTTCTGTCAATAAAAAGCTATAATAAAAAAAAAGAAAAGTATAAATATCCTAAAGTAATTTTATTGAAAAGCATTAGGATCAGATTTGAGAACAAACTATCCTTTTGGCCTGCTTGATAAACTTGCATGCAAATGAAGATAATATTTGGACTTATTCTATTAATTCTCACGAACTTTAACCTAGAATTCTTTACTATGTAAGATTAAACCTTTTATTTAATTAGTAATTAGTATCATTGTAGATTTGATTTTTTTAATAAATATATCTTTGTATACTGTAACCTATTTAATATGTAAAGGGACTGCTTGCCATCTGAGGGAGGGGGTGGAGGGAGGGAGGGGAAAAATCGGAACAGAAGTGAGTGCAAGGGATAATGCTGTAAAAAATTACCCTGGCATGGATTCTGTCAATAAAAAGTTATTTTAAAATAAATAAATAAATAAATGGAATTAATTAATTAATTTGGGAAAAAAAAAGAAAAATTTTATCTTGTAGCCCCAGAAATCAACCCCAATCTGCTAGCCCACATTATAGGTCGGAGATCTTATGTTTTATTAATCAATTGTAGAACACAGACATAAGAAAGCCATTTCAATTAAATAGGTTCTCTAGAGGCATCAGGGAGAGACTTAAAAGCAATTTAAACAGGGACCTGTCATAATCAGGTCTTTCAAAAAAACCCTCATGCTTACTCCAACATTGCCAAAGTGCTGATGTCTTCTGCTTAATACTATGGGCTGCTCTCTGCTGAACCTGCTTCCTCTTCCAGTCATTGCTCTCTACTGCTATTTATGCTGCTACTCATTTGCCCCTTCCCTCCATGTTTCCTCCCTGTCCCCATCCTTGAAATCCCCACAGCTAGACTACTGATATCTCCATTCAGCATTGTTAGATCACAGCTAGAAAGTTTTATCCTTTTCTTAACAAATACCACATTCCTGGTTAAATCAGCTAATGTCCTTTCAATCATTCTGTACCACAAGACTTTGAGCCAAAGCAGAAAAGGACTGGGCTACTCTTGGAACCCTTCTTGGAATTGTTAACAGCTTCCCTTAGAATACTTCTATTAACTGCTAAATTCTGAACTTCCTTGTCTTCTGTCTTCCTTGGGGTCTCAGTTTATCCCTAACTAAGGGACATTTTAGTTCTCAGGTCTTAACATACCTCTTGATTGAGCTGTATCTCCATACGACTTTACTTACCCAAATGGAAAAGAGTTTGAGAGACTGGTAAAGAAACTTTTGACATTACAACATCATACCCTCTGCTCTATGTTAATAGAAACAGTTAACTAAAAAGCTGAAAGGTCATTGACCTTTGTACCACTTTCCCCCAATAATATACTTCGCCCCGTAATACAGGCCTGACCTCCCCCATATCTCCCTATATCTTTATTATGAATAATTGACAAATGCACATTTTAAATATAAAATGACAGATTTCCATTGTCCCAAGTTCACAAGTATTGTGACTGTATTTTTTCCATTGATTTCTGTGCCTGATTTTTATCCAGTATTAAAGCAGGAAAGTGGGTATAATGAATATAGTGGCAGCAATTGACTACCTTGTAGAGGGGAACATGGCTAAAGTTTCCTGCATATTGTCAGAGGGTCAGGGTGAGATGTAATAAAAAGGCAGAGGGGGATGTAGTGAGGGATAACTTTTACCTACTTGTGCAAGGCCAGGTGCTACCATCATACTCACAAAACTACCAAGATGTTAAAGACCAGTGGTTCTCAAACTTTGATTCTCAGTAGCTTTATTCTATTAAAAATTATTGAGAATTTGTCCAGTTTTTGTTTATGTGAGTTATATTTGTAGACATTTATCATATGAGAAGTAATTTTGAATTTGTAGTCCTTCTGAAAGGGTTTCAAAGATTCCCCCCCAAGGAGTCTTTGGACAATACTTTAGAGTTCTGATTCTAAACAGTAGGATGCTGTTGCCTCACATCCCTCCTTTGTGGAAGCTATTGGAGGGCAATGCCTAAGAAAACTACTAGAAAGAATAGGAGAGAAGCATCAGCAAGAAAGAGCATTCATAAATCCCAGCTAGCTCAGTTGTTCCCACAATTTCCTAATATTTATAAATTTAAAGCAATTAAGTAGCTTTGTCCAAGGTCATACAGCTGGTAAATGATAGAACTGGAATTTCAGTTGAGGTTCTCCTGACTCCAAATACAGTGTTAAATCCTGCTTTGTGAATAATCCTAAAATAAAAATACGACATTATTTTCTAGGATTAAAAAAAAGCAAACAACCTATGATTTCATTGGTCATAGGAACTTCCTACTATCAATGCAGGTCATCACTTGCTCTGAAATTTATAGCCTCAGAGAGCTTTCTGGGGCACTGAACTTGCCCAGAGTCATACAGATAGAGCACATCAGAAGTGGGGCAAAAACTCTATTCTTGCTAACCTTGAAAATTTATCAACTATGCCAAGTTGATGCTTCCTCTCAATATGTGTGTATCTTATTTTAAAAAGTTTCTGTATTCGATCCTAAAGATTTATCTATATGCCATTCTACTCTCATAACTTTGAAAAATGAATGTTTTAAAAAGAAAAAGGTTGTCAGATTACATTATAGAGTAGTTATCAATTAACAAACAAATCTGATTGTCATGAAACACACTTGTTTAAGATGGTATGGTTTTAGTGGAGGCTTTTCTCCCACTAAAGGGTTAATAATTTCTGTTTGAAGGAAATTTCTTTCTGCCAAGGATAAGAGCAGATATCCTTGCCTCACATCATTTTTATGTGTTCCTTCAAGTGTTTCATATTTTTATATGCTATTAAAAATGCTACCAAATTTTCCAAATGACACCCTTCCATTTCAGCTAAATTCTGAATGCTCCCATCAATTAAAAAGCAAGGTCTTCTCAGTGGTTTTCTCCTCCTTTTTCTCAGCTGCAATGGAACCTTGTGCTGTTGTGCATTTTTGTGCAGAAAAGACAGTTTTCAGCTTGGGTAGTGCCAATGTCATTTATAGACATCAAGCCATCATAAATTTGGCATACATCTATCCAAATCCAAGAAGCAGAGATTTAATATCCCCTCATAAGACAATAGATTAAACATATTTATGACAAACATCTTAAGTCTGAAGTTCTTTCTGGTACACAATCACAAAGAACGTAAATGAGCCCCATCTGTCTGAGGAAAATAGACCATTATTCTGAAGCCCACACTCTGTGAGTTGTACATTCATCATTAAGACTCTCAGAATCGATTTTTTAAAAATGGAACTGTCAGCATCTTTTTTCCCTTGTACCTTGAATTCGTGGGGTGGGGGAAGCAGACCTGCCAGGCAAGGCTACCGACAAGTTTGCAGTCAAATTCGGCCCATGCTTTAGAAACTTCCAAAAAAGTCTTAGAACATTTTTCAGTGCTCCAACAATGCCAAATCTGAACTGTTGGTCTCTGCTCTTCTGCAAACTGTTTCCCAGTATTAGGTACTAAATGATTCAGGCCTTCAGTTGTGATTGACATATGATAAGCTGAGCAGCTGCAAATTCTGCTAAAAGTAAAATCTTGGTTCTTCTTTTCTCTTCAATCTATGCCTCTGTTAGGAACTAATCCGAAGACTTTTATTTTAAAGTAATAGCCACCCCAATAATTGTATTTATATACTACATTTCTCCACTTTATAAAAGGATGATGAAAGAGTCAGGTATTTATATTGTCTGCCTTTGAGTCTCCTTTAGAGTCTTGCCATTTTGTGACTTCTGCTGAATGATTTGTACCAAACAAGTTTCCAGTTGATTTGTCTTTAATCTCCCTTGAGGAACAAAATCTTTTCCAGCCTATGGAGTGCCTGTTGGATATTCTAGGTGATGTGATAGCATTTATGCAGAAGCAACTACTATGTGCCGGGTACAAGACTAGCCATTAAGTGATTTTCCAAGATCACGCAGTTAGTATTTGTGAGAAATGGGACTTGAACCCTTGTTTTTTCTGTCCCTAAGGTCCTCTGTCCATTATTCTTTATAATAATTGAATATTTCAAAATATTTCAGAATTGTCCTCTGTTCAGAGTTGGAAATAAAACAAACCATAGCCTTATACATCAGCAATAACATAGTACAACAAATTATTTTTCCTTCCCAACATCAAATTATCATTGAATTTCTGGCCCAATGGCACCCATCTCCCATGGGGACGGAGCATCTTAGGATGATTTGGTCTTATATTACTAACAAAACATCCATTTTCTCTTTTGAAACAAAAAAAAAGTTCATTTCTCTTGGCATAGCATTTGCTTTTATTAGTTAACAGAGAGATAAAAGCAAGTTTCAACAAAATGGCAACTTAGTCCCACACAGGAATTTGACTTCAGTACATGGCATTTATTCTGTGGACTTTGCCCCAGTCTCTCTAGAACCCTAAGTGATAGCCCTGAAAATTTACTTAACTGTATTAAATATTTTAGATATAGCACAGATAAAATATGATTTCAACTGTCATTTAAAATGTCTGTTTGTTTGGTATATAAAGTAGAAAGGCTCACAATTTGCAGAGCAAAATCACATCTGTCACTTTTACTAGACTATGGCCAATATTCCCTGTGGGTCATTTTTGCAATCTTATTTCCATCCTTGGAATCTCTATGGGAATTATTCCCATAATTCTGTAAGTTGCACAGAGTTTTGCCTTCTGGGGTTTGATTTCAGTGACATGAATTATGTGCTATCTTCTCCATTAAAACCCACATCTCAGGAATGAGTTATTTTATAACTTTTGGTGGCAAAGAAAGCACTCCTCCCCAAGAAATCAAAATATTATTTCTGTATGGAACAGATTTAAGAAGCAAAAAACTACCCAGATTAATAAAAGCCATTCATTTGATCAAACCCTGACAAACAAGCCTTCTTTTGTACTCCCCTGTAATATCTGACAGGCCAACTGACATGTGCCAGGGAGCCAACACAGCCTGCCCATTTTTGACATATTGATAATTAGACCATTCTTTTATCTGACCATGAGACTGGCAGCCTGTGCCCAATTACAAAGTACTACAAGGACACAAGAGGACACTTGTCTGTCAGTTCCACGGGCCACAAAATCTCAATGTGGTGATCTGTGGTTGCCAGACTGGCTTGGATATGAAAGAGCAAGGGAGGTTATGGGTCAGAACTGGAGATTGATGGAGTTCTGCTCAGAGGCCTTTGCACAGACCAGACAGTGCTTTTGAACCGCTGAAAATCCTCACCTCCCTTTCATGTGTGCAGTGTTCTCTTCCCCAAAACATGCCTGGTTATTTTTAATTTCTTTTAAGTGAAGTAACATAACAGGGAGTCTACTTTAACAGTGAAAACCATCTTTATTTCTCTCACCTTAGCAAAATTACACAGATGAACATATCTGAGTGATCATAGATTTAAAAATAATATAGCTAACATAGAGAGCTTACTATGTGCCAGGCACTGTATTAAGTGATTTGCAATTATTATCTTATTTGATCTTCCTAACAATCCTAGGAGATAGGTATTATTATTATTCTCATTTCATGATAGTATCTGCCACTATAATTAGTTTATGACAAAAGACAATTTGACCATAGTGAGATAATTAAACATAGAACTGGAGGATATATAGCTTTGGCTGCTATGGATGAGGAATTTTTTTTTATTATAGCTTTTTCTTTACAAAATATATGCATAGGTAATTTTTCAGCATTGACCATTGCAAAAACTTTTGTTCCAACTTTTCCCCTCCTTCCCCCATCCCCTCCCCCAGATGGCAGGTGGCAGGTTGATTAATACATGTTAAATATGTTAGAGGATAAGTTAAATGCAATATATATACACATGTCCATACAGTTATTTTGCTGTACAAAAAGAATCAGACTTAGAAATAGCATACAATTAGCCTGTGAAGGAAATCCAAAATTCAGGCGGACAAAAATAGAGGGCTTGGGAATTCTATGTAGTGGTTCATAGTCATCTCCCAAAGTTCTTTCCCTGGGTGAAGCTGGTTCATTTCTTTACTGCTCTATTGGAATTGATTTGGTTCATCTCGTTGTTGAAGAGGGCCAAGTCCATCAGAATTGATCATCATATAGTATTGTAATTGAAGTATATAATTCTCTGATCCTGCTCATTTCATTCAGCATCAGTTCATATAAGTCTCTCCAGGCCTTTCTGAAATCATCCTGCTGGTCATTTCTTACAGAACAATAATATTCCATAATATTCATATACCACAATTTATTCAGCCATTCTCCAATTGATGGGTATCCATTCAGTTTCCAATTTCTGGCCACTACAAACAGGGCTGCCACAAACATTATTGCACATACAGGTCCCTTTCCTTTCTCTAGTATCTCTTTGGGGTATAAGCTCAGTAGAAACACTACTGGATCAAAAGATATGCACAGTTTGATAACTTTTTGAGCATAGTTCCAAATTGCTCTCCAGAATGGTTGGATTCATTCACAATTCTACCAACAATGTATCAGTATCCAGTTTTTCCACATCCCCTCCAACATTAGTTACCTTTTCCTGTCATCTTAGCCAATCTGACAGGTATGTAGTGATATCTCAGAGTTGTCTTAATTTGCATTTCTCTGATCAATAGTGATTTGGAGCACCAAAATAGTTTCAATTTCTTCATCTGAAAATTGTCTATTCATATCCTTTGACCATTTATCAATTGGAGAATGGCTTGATTGCTTATAAATTTAAGTCAACTTTATATTTTGAAAATGAGGCCTTTATTAGAAAGAACCTTTGAATGTAAAAACGTTTGTTTTCCCAGTTTATTGCTTTCCTTCTAATCTTGTCTGCATTAGTTTTGTTTGTACAAAAACATTTTAACTTAATATAATCAAAATTATCTTTTTTTGTGATCAGTAATGATCTTCTAGTTCTTTGTTTACTAACAACTTTCAAGTGATCTTAGAGAGTAGCTAGACTCAAGGACAAACTAAAGTCCAGCGAGGGTTTCCTCAAATCCACAGGGCAAAAGACATCAAGGGAGTGTTGTTTAACAGTTATCTTTCAGCCAAACACATAGTGCCAACAATTTGCGAGGTAGAGCTACTTGGCTGAGATAATGCTGGATTATGATGTTATTCTATATAATATTTTTAGGTATTATAGAGTAGTAAAATAGAGAAGTGGATTGGGAGTCAAGGAAAGTGGGTTTGACTTCTACTGCTTCATTTGTGGTTATGGGTGGGTAGGTCACTTGAATGCTCTGTGCTTCATTTTCCACATCTGCCAAATGGTGGAAGCTGTTCAAAGTTCCATTGGAGCTGTCAGGAATGAGCCAGAAATTCCACAGGCACAGTGGTCTGGCATCCACCACCAACCGGCATGTCACCAAGGCTGTTCTAAAATAGTCTTACTATTTCATACTGCATTTACTCTTTCATTAACTCACATTTTAGGATTAATTGCAAGTTTATAAACTAGCAATACTGGCATAAATTTTTTGATATAATCCAAGGCAGCATATCCCCCAGTTATATGGCTAATTATCTCACTAGTCATAATGTATGGTCAAATTGTCTTTTATTATATACTGATGATAGTGGCAGATGTTGTCATGAATCACCCCCAACAAACCGAACCCTTCAGTTATGTCAAACAAAACTTCCTTTGCTTCTGCCATAAATTAAACATTGCTTTATTTACATTATCTTGGCTTGAACTAAGAGGAATAGATACTGAGAAGCTTTTAAAAACATTTCCACATCCAAATTTGTTGAACTTTTTTTTTGGCGTGTTTTCTTGGAATTATTCCCCCTCAAATTCCCAATTGTTAATGTTTTAAAAGTAACCATTTTCTTGTTGTTGTTGTTGTTGTTGGGGAATCGTTTCAGTCTAACTCTGTAACTCAACTGAAGTTTTCTTGGCAAAAATACTCAAGTGGTTTGCCATTTCCTTCTCCAGATCATTTTACAGATGAGGAAACTGAGACAAATGGGAATATGTGACTTTCCCTAGGGTCACATAGCTAGTAAGTGTCGGGGGTCACATTTGAACTTGGGAAGATGAGTTATTCTGACTCCAAGCCTGGTTGGTACTCTATCTACTGTATCACTTAGCTGCCCCAAAGCATCTCAATTGTCATTTAAGCTATTAAAGTTCTAAGCTGAATTAAGATCTTTGGGACAGTTTAGGGCCTGTTCCCTAGGCAAGGTTACCTAGGTAGTTTGCCTAAGATTTCTGTGGTACCAGGAAGTATTATTTTTATCTTCTCAGACTCTCCCCCAGCTGCCTACTTATATCTGAAATTCCACTAACAAGAATCAAAAACTTGTTACTCTATGCTAGAGATGGAAGGTTAAAATATATTTACCACTGGGGAGAAGGAAGATTTAAAATTTATAAGAAAGTGTAAAAGCTATATAAGCTATATAGCAGATGAGGTTGTTTTTGCTGGGGAGAGAGCATAAGGACACCGCCTACCAAAAAATGAGCAAACAAGCAGACTCAGAGAGAGACTGGAACAGGTAAGGGCAGTTGTCTTCCTGCCCTATAGGTTGTGAGTGGGTTCAGTGTTTAGGAAAGGTGTGATTTTTTTTTAAAGATACTATTTGTGTGAACCAGAAGAATTGTCGCGTTTTTGCTATTTTGCGAGTTAGCGGGTTACCAGTTTGAAGAGGTTAAAGTTAAGTAGGAATATAAGTGATTCTCAACAGTAATAGTGTGAATACTCACCAAGTTAAGTGGTTTCTAGAATAGCCCAAAGCCTATGGTTCATTTTGGGACACAGAAAGTTTGGATCCTGAAGGAAATTGTTGTAGCATATGAAAGGTTAGTGTCATGTTGGGCTTCCTCCTTGAAATGACCTTCAATCATGTTGCTGTAAACATTCTTGGCTTCTGTGCAAGTGAAGATGGTGATAGGATTCAAATAATATCCAAAAAATCCAAAAAATGAAGCATGGTTGGTCTGATCTCTTCTCAAAATAGAGAAACTCATTAATGGGAGATGGAGATCACAGGGGAAAGAGGGAGAAGGCAGTTGAAGCTTAGTGGAAACATCCAAAGAGGGGAAAGATTGTCAGAGTTGGAGAGGATATTGGACTTCAGAATGATCTAAATTCAAATCTTCTTTCAGATACCTATTAGCTATGTGACCCTGGTCAAATCATAACCTCTCTCAGCCTTAGTTTTCCTCATTTCTGAAATAAGAATGATAATAGTACCCAATTCACAAAGTTGTTATAAGATCAAATAAGATAACATTTATGAAGTGCTTTGTAAGTTGTAAATTGTAAAGTACAGTATAAATTTTATAGTCGTCATTGTCATCATCATCATTGTTATCATTAATTAGCCATGCATCAAAAAATGTCATCATGACTCTCAAAAACAATTAGACTGGTCAAGAACTGAGAATAAGGGTTAAATTGTAGCCTGATTTCTACATCAATACCTTCAAAATAGGTCAGCTGAGTGATGCAGTAAATTGAGTACCAATCCTGGAGTCAGGAAGATTCTTCTTCCTGAGTTCAAATATGACCTCAGATATTTACTAGCTGTGAGACCATACGCAAGTTATTTATCTCCTTTTGCCTCAGTTTTCTTATCTGTAAAAGTGAGCTGGAAAAGGAATTGACAAAAAAAAAAATCTAATATTTTTGCTAAGAAAACTTCAAATAAGGTCACAAAGAATTGGATGTGATTAAAAAATAACTGAATAACAATCCTCAAAATAGTAACAAGAATCAGTAATAGAAACAGAATTTCAAATGTAATATGGAAGTTGAGTATAAAAACACAGGATAAAAAGGCATAGAAGGGTTGCATTTTGTATCAGTGGAGTATTTACCCAATAAGATCATAGATATACCTAAGTATAAAACTGTGAGAAAGTACTTTATTTTATTGAACCCAAATCAACTGCCTCCCTGTAGCATTCAAACTACTGAAGGACCACAAATTAAATTACAAATGACAGTTACTTTGTTTCCCAGTTCCCCTAATCCCATTTTTTCCTGGGTTAAATATTCTCCCTGTTTTCCATTTGTAAGTTTCTCATAGTTCTCACTCCTTAGCTGTCTCTTAGCAATGCTATCTACACCCTGCCTGACTTTTTCTACCCACTGAACTCAGATTCCCTATCTCTGGGGTCCTGGATTCTGATCAGTGAACTGTCAGTTTATCAAGTCTAATCTCTTTCTGATCCTCCTCCAGACATACTACTGTGCTCAGATCCTTCCTGTGGACTCATATCCTCCTGTATTTACCCCACACACACACCTCTTTCCACTTTTATAACTCCCCTTAATCTGATGTCTTCCTCTATTAAAATATATGCTCTTGCAGTCAAGGGTACCTTGCTTTCTTATTTTGTTACCCCTTCTTCTTATCACAGTGTCAGTATTAATAAAAATGCTTTTTCATTTATATTCATTTATCCATTCACTATTGTGGTTCATTCTTCTAGGACTTCTATAGTTTGGCCAGTGGATCTCAAACTTTGATTAGAGCTCCTGGAAATGTCACCTTTACACCAATCTGTCCCTGTTCCCTTTCTGCTTCTTCATATGTCTATTAATCTCTTCAAGTATTTCTAGATCTTAATGTGCTTTGCTCAGTTGAGTTTTAACCCGAGTCCCTTCAAGCAATTAATTACAAAATAAGCAGAAACCTTCAATCTGGAATATTACAAAATCTTTCATTCATTTCTCCTAAAAGGCTCCTGGCTATGCAGCAGATTTTAGAAAACTTAAAGAATAGCATTATTGTTAGCTTTACAAAAGGATTATTCCCTTTGCTTGAGGATGTACTACAGGGTTTTTTCAGTTAGCAAACTTCCCCTCTGCCTTAAATCATAAAGCAATTTCAAAAGTTTATTTGCCACACAACTTTTTTAGGAACACATCCAAATGTAGCAATTGTTGTAATAAAAGATTATCAACTGAGTATATACAGTTTCTCTTCTTCCTCTTCAGTATAGTTCTAGAACTTCAGAGACTATAAAATAATACCACTTTTGGCAGGCCAAAAGATTTCAAAACCACCAAATCTCCAAGTTAGAAAGGACCCCAGAGGCTCATCTAAGCAGCCCTACTCATACCTTAATAGGAATCCATTCTATAACAAACCCAACATGTGGTCACTAAATCTCTTTGCTTATAGAACACCAGGGAAGTAGAATCTGCTATCTTCCAAGCCAATTCATTCTATCTGGGGACAAATCCAAATTGTTAGGAAGTGGTTTTATATATATCATGCTGAAATGTCTGTCTATCACTTCCACTAGATATTCTGGGGCCAAGTCAAACAAGTCTCCATGTGCCAGTCTTTCTCCTATATTTCTCCTGAATGTTACTCTTTTCCTAGTCCCTTCAACTCATGTTTGTTCATATGACATGATATCAAGGTCTTTCACTATCACCAAAAGTTGATTACTTTTCTTCTTAAACTATCAACTCTAACTCTAAAATGTATCAAATCTAAATCCAACTGGAGATGTGTTACAGATCTGTCAATTATCAACATCCTAGTTTTCAAAAAGGGAAAACAATGCAATGTAGAAAAGATGATCCAGTGAATTTGATTATTTCTGGCTACATTCCACTTGTCTTACCAAAGCATATTACAATGAAACTATCATCTCCATAATACTCAACGTATCTCTGTCAACACAAATTTCAGTAGTTTTTCCAACTATCATGTCTTTCTTAATAGAGCTATGTCTGTCTCAATACAGATCTCAGCAGGTTTTCCAATTGTCATATCACAATTTTGAGTATTGAGGTTGGAATTAATTAAAGCTCTCTGATCATATAGCCCCCATATTACATTCATAATGTTGACATTTTGAACCTCTTTGTAAAATTTTACATTTATCCCTATTAAATTTTTATCTTTAGATTTAGCCCAAGATTCCCAAGTGTTTCAAATCCTTTATATTGATTTTATATTCATTTTCAGTTACTTGGCTTTCATACATCTTCAAGCCTTTTCAAAATCCGTTTGTGATGAAATGCCCCTGTCTCTACATTGGACCATTTTGTTGACTCCTTTTTTTCCTGCTGAGTGGAATAATTTCTTCTTGAAACTTTAGGATTTCGTTCTCCTATCTTTCTATCCCTTTGGGGACAAATTCAAAATATTAAGACTGCTGATTCTATTGAATATTTCTCTGTTTCCTCCGAACTCTACTGAAATCTAGGATATCCGACTTTACAAAACTTTCCTCTATTCTTCTATCACAAATTCCAAGATGAGGTTCTCATCATATCTACTGCTGGATTTATTACTGCTTTTGATTAGTGAGGTCTAGTAGCAGTAGTTCCCATTTTTATATACTCTGCTTTTTCAAGAATCAGATCATCATTAAGCCAGTCTGTAGACTCCTGAGCTGCTGCTCTAGAGGCCTTAGGCAGTAGAGCCACAGCAGATGTTTGGATAATTAACGTTCCCACCCCTACTACACAATGCTCTGTGCCAGGTTTCTGATCTATTTCCCAAACTTCTGATGTTTTCTCTTTCTGGCTAGAAAGTCTGTGGTCTACTAAAATGTCAAGAGAAATTATTATTAATAGCCATTGATTTGGGGAAATCCAAAATTCCCCCTCTCTTTTTTCCAGTGTTCTCATTTCCAGGCTGTGTCTTTAAAAGACATTGCTAATAATGAGATTGAATTAATTGTCTCTTCAATTTTATTCAGATCCCATCCAGGTAGGAAAATCCATTGTTTTCTACACATTTGGATGGTGATAAATACTTTGATCAGATTGCCCAAGGCTGGGCAATTTAGTAGTAAATGATATAATCAAAGCTACATTCCCCTCAACCCCTCATTAGAATAGGTCCAAGTCTCATTATAATATTTATTTTCTCTCATTGATTGTTAACCAATTAGAGTTGATTGCTACTCTCAGGAATGCTTATTTTTCCAAAGGCATATAAATTGTGAGCTCACTGCCATGATTGGTGATCTTGGGCATTTGAGAGAGAGTGGTGCTGACCCATTTAATTGGTGATATGCTAGTGTTATCAATAAAATGATTAATTACCCAGAAATCATGTCTTAGTAGACCATTTTAACCATCAGAAGAGTGAGATTACTTGTGTTTCCTTCACTATTGATTGGCACTTAATTTCATTTCTTCCTTTAAGATTCCTGAATTTCTTTACATGAATCTATCTTGTAAATAAACATTTCGATTATGCTATCTCCCTTCTACTTTTTTTTTTGGCCTTTTTGAATAAGATATTTCCTGTCAGAGTCCTGAGATTATTGTGAAGTAGATTTGCCTTTTTGAATACTTTCAGTTTGCTATGCTTTAACATCTGCATAAAGGTATTTGAGGCCATGGACTTTGCTGCTGGCTGTTTTTGTGGATTTTCCACTTATGCCCAATGAATTTCTGGATACCTATTATGTTGTTATTATTACTATTATTTCTGCTTAGCTACACCTATTCTCTCTGTGCTTTTAACAATACTAGAATGTATATTCCCTGAGTGGCAAGTCAACAAACATTTTAGCCAGGCTCTATGCTAAGCATTAGGGACACGATTTTGTTATTCAGTCATTTCAGTCATATCCATCTCTTTATGCGTTTTTGGAAGTTTTTGGAGTTTTCTTGGAAGAGATATTAAAGTAATTTGCATTTCCTTCTCCAGCTCATTTTACCATTCAGGAAATTGAGGCAAACAAGGTTAAGTAAATTACTTATGGTAATCCAGATAGTAAGTGTCTGAGGCCAGATTTGACCACAAGAACATGGTCTTTCAGACTCCAGACCTAACACTCTATTTGTTCTATGCGCTGTGCCATTTAACCGCCCCTGCAGGTACAAAGAAAAGAAAAGAATAGTCCCTGCCTTCAGGAACCTCACATTCTAACATGGAAATCAACATGGAAATAAGTACCTACAAGATATAGAGAGTAGATGAAAGTGGGAAGTGAGTCAGGCCAGGAAAAGCCTCTTTCAAAAGGAATTTGAGCCGACTCTCAAATGAACTAGTGAAGGTTAAAGACAGAAGTGAGACAAGAAAGAATCCCAAACAGAAAGAAATCTTTTTAATTCTCTACAAGGCCTTGCAATAACATGTGATCTGTAAATATTAGAATGGCTAATTCTAATCTTTGCCCAGTGTTCTTACATGCCCAAGAAGCCAGGTCCTCTGTCCAGTAAATTTTCTTCTGTGACAAACAGCCTAACACTAAATAAATCTCAGATGGTAAAGTATCATTTTGATGTTGATTTTTAAATGTGTCCTTTGACAAGAAAAGAGCTAATTCTGTGCACAACTTTGTAGTTTTTGCCTCACACTTTTGCAAAACTTTCAACTTCCTACTGGAATACTAATTTCAATTTTCAATTCTCTATCAGTGGTATTGTCAGAAGTAGAAAGAAAATAAGGGACTCAAATAAAGAAAAGGGTTAACCAGTCTCTTGCAGCACATAATTTACATACATACAGGTTTGCAATTAAATGTTTTTTTTCTCTCCTTTTCCTTTTTCTTTTCTTTTTTTCTTTCTTTCTTTCTTTTTTTTTTTTTTTTTTTGCCTGTTATTGGGTCTCCTGGGTTTTTCATCCTCATTTCTCACTAGACTGCACAACTGGTTAGGAAGTAGATATTCTGACTGACACCCATTAATTTCTCATTATTTAGAAAGTAGGGAAATAAAGCAGCAAAGAAATCTTTCTGAATCCCTTATCAAGGTTGGGTAACTTGATTTAATGAGTATGAAGAAATAATATGGCAGTGCTTTGTTTTTTGGAATGAGAACGAGAACGTAGGACAAGGTACTTATGAATGCAGTAAAGAATATGACCACTAGTCACTTAATTGCTTAATTTCTTTTGGCACATATTAAGTGCAGAAAGAAAAATTAATAGTAAAAATTGATGAGGGGAGCCTTTCTTTGTAACCTCAGCTAGAATAAGGATTTTCCATTGAAACCTCAGGATTGATTTTCTAACCAGTTTTCTATAGTTCCTAAGAGTTCTTTTGCTTTTCAAGTTGTAGATGCAGGAAAAAAACATTGGTGACTTTAGTTCTGTGCTTTTAGGGAATATTGACCAATTGACTTATTGTTTTTACAATGAGTTATTTTTAACAAAGGGAAGATGAAATACAGTTAGGTGGTACAGTGGATAGTGTTGAGTATAGTCAGAAACATTCATCTTTCCAAGTTTAAATGCAGCCTCAGATACTAGCTGTGATCCAGGGGAAGTCACTTAATCCTATGTGCTTTACTTTCCTCATCTGTAAAATGCTCTGGAGTAGGATAATGACAAACCATTCCAGTATCTTTGTCAAGAAAATCCTAAATGGGTTCACAAACAATGGGGCATGACTGAAACAGCCAAACAACAATATATAAATACAATCTGTTTTGTAAAGAGGAGAGTCCATTACTTTTTTTTTTATTAAAGTTGCAACTCTCAGAAAACCATAACCTAAATTATATCTTTTATAATAATGATGGTTGCTTCTCGACAATGTTTGAAAAGTTTTTTACATGCCCCTTAAAATGTGTCTCCAAACAACCAACTTTAGATGTTCTACATGCCTCCAATATATAGAGAGAGAGAGAAAGAGAGAGATACATATATATATGTGTATATATATATATTTATATATATATATATATATATATATATATATATATATATATTTGTATATATATGAAGTATAGATTTAGAAATGGAAAAGATTTTGGAAGAAACCATTCATTCTATTCTTCTTATTTACAAATGAAAAAAGAAAAATGAACCTCAGAGAAGTTATGTATCACACATATGCAGTGACAGATCTAGAATTTGAACTCAGAATTTTAACTCTAAATTGAGTGCTTTATCTGTTGCAGCACACTGCCTCTGGTAAATGCAGCTTTCTCTTTTGAACATCTTCCCTTTCTTTTTTGCACAATTCATAATGCTCTTTCAGAATTTTATCTATTTTCATTAACTTAAATGGACTTCAACTTGATGGATGAGCACTCAGCCTAGTCCCTGACACATAGTAAGCGCTTAATAAAAACCCTGTTGACTTGGTTCAATGTTCAGTAATCATTCAAGAAAGAACATTTAGTGGCTAATGTAAATGAGACATTATTTGGTGCTGCACAAAACAAAATTCATAAGAATCATAGGATAATTGTACTTCAAGCCAGAGGGGACCATAGGAATCATCTTGTTGAACTTGGTTTTTTTTTTAATTTAATTTGATTTTTTTAAATACACATTTTTTATGAATTATGTTGGGAAAGAAAAATCAGGAAAAAAAGGCAAAACAATGGGAGAGAAAAAAACAGAAGTGAGCATAGCTTATATTGATTTACATTCATTCTCCATAGTTCTTTTTCTGGATGCAGATGGCATTTTCTATCCAAAGTTTATTGGGATTGCCTCAGATCATTGAACTATGAGAAGAACCAAATCTTTCATAGATGATCATCACACAATCTTGCTGTTACTGTGTGTAATGTATTCCTGCCTGTTTTGTTCAGCATCAGTTCATATAAATCTTTCTAGGCCTTTCTAAAATCAGTTTCTTTATTATTTTTTTATTGAACAATAATATTCCATTACCTTCATATACTACAACTTGTTCAGTCATTCCACAATTGATGGGCTTGAACTTGTCTTTTTACAAATTAGAAAAGTGAAATTTAGAGTTATTGGCCCAGGGTAACCCAAATAGGAAGCCACAAAGCCTGAATTCAGGCCTCAGATCTTCTTTCTCCAAATGCCATGCTTTTCCCCAAGATGCCATATTGCTTCTCCATGTGAAAGTCTTGTTTAAAAACAGTATCATTTCCCTGACAGCTTTTGTGATTTTTTTTTTTAGTTTGGTCATTTTTTAGTCTTGTCTGACTCTTTGTAACCTCATTTGGGGTTTTCTTGGTAAAGATAATAGAGTCTCTTCCAGCTTATTTTACAGATGAAGAAACTGAGACAAATAGTGTAAAGTGACTTGCTCAAGATCACACAGTGTCTAAAGCCATATTTGTCAAGAACGTGAGTTTTCCTGACTCTGGACCCAACAATCTATCCATTGTACCACATAACTGCCTCATTATTAATCCTTAAAAATCTTTATTTTTCCCTAAAACATAATGTCCAACACAAAGACCTTGAAAGCAAAAGAAATTTTATCATACAATTAGATTTTAATTCATAAGGGCTCTGGGTGATCTTAGGATACCGGGGACACAGCTGTAAATAAATCCAAAAAATAGGATCTTAGATAAGAGGGGATCTTAAATGCAGTTCCAGACTACAGCATTTAAAAAGCCTTCTATTGTCAATTGTTTTCCATGTGTTTGCCAAAACATTTCATTCTTTTTTCTTATTCAATATTATCAATAATTTTGCTGAATAGGATGTTTTTGGCCACAGACCTACTTCTTTTGGTTGTCAGAAGATATGATTCTTGGACCTGTGTTTTTTTTATCATGGCTTCTGATAAGTCCTGTACAATTCTAATTGCAGCTCCAGCATAGTTGAATTGTTTTATTCTTGTTTCTTGATTTGAGGGTTTTGAAATTTGGTAAGAATATTCTTATGTGTTTTCTACAAAGGATCTCTTTGAGGTTGTGATGGATAGGTTTTTTTTTTCCTATTTCTACTTTCCCCTCATGTTCTATCACTCCAGGAAATTTTTCTTGTATTATTTCTTACATTATTGTGTCAAGGTTCTTCTTTTGGTCACAACTTTCAGGCAGTTCAATTATTCTGATAATTTCTCTTCTTGACCTGTTCTCCAGATCTTATTTTTCTTATACTTCACATTCTGGTCTAGTTTTTTATTCTTTATAATCTGTTTTATTTCTTCATCTCTTATAGCTTCACTGGTTTCCCCTTGCCCAATTCTAATTTTCAAAGAGTTATTTTCATCTTTGAGACTCTGAATCTTCCTTTCTAGTTACTTAATTTTTTTACATAATCTTGTTTTTCTTGGATGGTTTTTATTCTTATTTTTTTTTAGCTTTTCCTCAATGTCTTTCATTCAATTTTTAAATTTTTTTGAGGTTTTTCTTTAAATTCTCTCTGAGCATGGAGCCATTTAACATAACTCTTTGCCGGTAGAAGAGGCTCTTTTTACTTCAATGGATTCTTCTAAAGACGAATCTTAGTCTTCCCCATTTCACTGTAAGTTTCTATGGTGGGATCTTTCTTCTTTGTTGGTTCATTTTTTTTTCTAATTTGATGATGTAACTCAATTGTTTTTTGTTTTTGTTTTTTTTTAATAACTTTTTATTGACAGAACCCATGCCAGGGTAATTTTTTACAACATTATCCCTTGCACTCACTTCTGTTCCGATTTTTCTCCTCCCTCTCTCCTCCCCCTCCCCCAGATGGCAAGCAGTCCTATACATGTTAAATAGATTACAGTATATCCTAGAAACAATATATGTGTACAGAACTGAATAGTTCTCTTGTTATACAGGGAGAATTGGATTCAGAAGGTATAAACAACCCAGGAAGAAAAACAAAAATACAAGCAGTTTATATTCATTTCCCAGTGTTCTTTCTTTGGATGTAGCTGCTTCTGTCCATCCTTGATCAACTGAAACTGAGTTAGATCTCTTTGTAGAAGAAATCCACTTCTATCAGAATACACATTTTTTTAATAAAGGGTATTGATGTGAGCACCTCCAACAATGAGATGGGAGGATGGTGTCTCTTGCTTCACTTCAGCACTCTCCTATGACCAGGAACCCCAAACTAAAATCTCTACCCTCCTGAATGTGCCAGCAGCATCCATACCTTCCTGTCTCTGCACTTGCCAGCTATGCTGGTTCCTGCTCACCCAGGACCGCTTCTCTGCAGCACAGACAGGCCTGATGTTCCAAATCAGCTGCACAAGCTGTCTAGGAGGTAAAAGTTTTTGTGGCTCCTGATGAGGCTCCAGAACCCAGCTTACCCCAGGAGTCCACTGGGATCTTTCTCTGGATTTTCTTAGGTTGTAACAGGAGGATCCTATTCTGCCCCAAGCAGTCTTGATTTTTTACCAGTCTATGTTTGCCTGGCACCATGCTAATGCCAAACTGATAAATTTGTTCCATTTGTGGAAGAAATCTGAAGAGCTTGAAATTTACTCCACCCTATTCACCCTATTCACAGAATTCTTCCCCCATATTTTATTCGTTGTTGGAGAACAAATTTTCTTAGTTTATTGTTTTACCCAGAAATTCTTTAATATGAAAATAGGCTTAATTTCCTTCATTTTGACTCGCAAATTCACCAAACTTTGATTATTGCATAGATTTTTCATATTCTTGGGTTCATGTTTCTGGGTTTCATCAAAT